>NC_140971.1:17171612-17339112 GCF_056783735.1 Eptatretus burgeri
TCTCCGTCTCTCACATCCTCATCTTCCATCCTTAGACAAAAAAGTAAAACAAGCATTTAAAAAAAAAATGTATTCACATTTACCAATCATAAGATGCTAAAAACTGTCCATTATACAATGATGCAATAACCATTCTGTTCGGTTCAAAATGCTTACTGAGAGACGATGCAAAACTTTACAACTACAAAATACCAAATGCACATTCACAAGAAGTTGTGTTAACAAAGAGCCAATCATATCTCTGAACTCTGATGGTTCTCGTATTCAGCAAGAACGAATAGCCAGTTTGGCACACGAATCACTCTTGTTTCCATTTCAGATACAGAGATTTCAAGAGTCCTGTTTTCTGCTGGTCAATGTAAAACCTTGTGATCAAAGCATTTCTGCACAGAAACTGTGACGCTCATACAATAGAGCTGAGACTGATGACAACAAACTCTTCACTTGAGATACAGGTGTACAAAAAAGTTCATTTTGGATAAAACAATATATATTCATATTTGTGACAAACTGATGACTAAAAAAAAAGTGATCCTTTACCGTACAAAGTGTTGGCTGGCACGAGACGAGGAAAAACTGACATTTTACCACATAAACACCTTTGTCATCCACGTGCCCTATATTGCAGTGAAAATTCAGAAACACACCAAGTAACAACCACCTTTCTGTCCTGTCCGATTCCAGACATTAAACTACAAATGCCAAAAATGCAAGAAACTAGGTGGCCTTAACAGCAGGTAAATTCAAAACATGAATAAATTAACTAGAATCCACAACTTTACAAACTCCAAAAAAGTGAAAGCTATATCTGCATCGAGTCTGCCTCCATGACCGATGAAAGGTGATGGTCAAATTTGGACTGAAATCCAACAGTGATAAGCTTTTTGGTTTATATGGTCAGAACTCAACGAATAGTCAGTGTTTTGTAAGATTCAAACAAAGATCTGCTGAAGCCACTTAAATTGTTTCATGGAAGAGACAAGTACACATCATGTGATGAAATACTCTACCAAAAAGAATGTCGAGGAAAAATAAATAATGAGACAATGGCAGATTCTAATTCAAGAATACCTTATCTCTGAGTCCACCAAGATTGTGGTTCAAATCGGCAAACTCCATTAGCTTCAATATGAACTACTACAATCGTTGAAGAATCGAAACAATTGGGTTTTAAGAGAGGGAACATTAAAGTAATAAACCGGAACACGAACGTACTTGAGGCACGTCACAGCAATTGCGGACCCAAATTAAGCACAAGCTAAGATAGTGCACGATGAAAAGTGAAAGACCGACGGATGATCCGCAAAGCCGAGTGGTCCAAACAATTGCTACAAAGATGGTCAGCGTGGGCTCCCAGAAAAATTATACCTGCCATTCATATGGTTTCTTGTGCTGAAGATCCTTTTATTTATTTTTTCGATTGTATATTTAACTCAGTGAGTCAAGCAGAATCCTTTTGCAGTTTGTAATTGGCATATGATCTTGAACACATGCCACACTGTATTTTAACCCAGTTTCGACCGAGCAAAGCATTTACACTGTCCATTTGCATTGCGATGTAAACCAGCTGTCTGAGATTGTTTAGTGGATACACTATTAGTAGATATCGTTAAAGTGGGATACCTGGGCTTGACACAATGGCCTCGAGATACGCACACTCGCCTCTAAGTTGTTTAGCCTGGGTTAAAATCCTGACCCGGTCTTTCAGTGACGGTGATTTATCAATGTGTGTGCCGTCTCTCGGATGGACGTTAAACTGGGAGCCCTGTCTGCCAGCATTCGTTGGTGGACATGAAAGATTCCATGGTGTCCTTCGCAAAGAGCAGGTGAGCTATCGCTAGCACCATGAACAAATTCCAAATTCCCGTCCTAACCAGCAGAGGGCACATCAGTGGCACAGCCGTAATGATGCTACCACAGCAATGATGCCGTAGCCAATGATGCTACCACGCAGCATTGTGCTGCATACAAACGGAGAAGTGGGATAACTTGTGCTAAAGTGAAAGCACAAAGTGGAGCAAGACTGATGTCCAACTGGTATAAAGTGCTGCTTTAAACGAGGTATAAAAGTCTCATGTATTAAGTTAATGTAACCAATGCAGAAATGATGCCTTTGCACATTTCCAACACATTGAAGGGATATTTATCACTGGAATGGATATTTTGTAAATCATCTAACAATTGAAAATGTTACAAAGCCTGCACAATCATTTTGCAAGCTGCGATAATATATATTTATATAGGTATATTTTTGGGGGTGTTATTTTTTCACAACTTTAAAAGTTCATCACAGCAGTGTGGACTGGATGGATGAAATTTGGAGTAAAATGGAGAAAAAAGAAGATGGATTTTGATTTCTCATCTACATTTATCGGGGTGATGATGTGCCATCAGTTGGTGAGAGCAACGTCTATGAAGTAAATGTTGATTGAAATTGTGAGAAGTGATTTGTATGTTAAAAAAGCAACACTTTGTCCGTTAAAGGTCCTGTGTTCCAGTTTACGGTGCAGCAAAGGAAGATTGTTTTTTTTTTGTTGTTGGAAGGAAATCAAATTGCAGTGTGGCGAAGGCAACGTCTGCAACAGGTACGTGGCACTTTTCTCCACCACGGTTCCAGCAGTCTGCAAGATGTGCATGTTTAAGGCTTATCTTCAGCTGTACTGCAGGCAGGTAGGCAGGTACCCCTGTGGACAAAACCAAGCTGAGAAATGAAGTGGATATCGCCGAGGGTGAGGCGGGAGGGGGGCATCACTCGGCAATGTGGGCTGGGTGTTACTTGGCACTGTGACAACAGCATGTCATGTTGAGGAATGCAGATGCGTATTTAGCGTTCTCTGCAAATACACTCATTCACTCAGTCTGAAGGATGCTCCGGGCAAGTCCTGTTCACTTCAAACCAAGAATCGATGCAGCTACAAAAAACACAAACAAAGAAAGAATAAGAATGATTAAATACAGAACACGTTGCGTTACATTCAAAGTACACCAGCCCCATGCCAAATAAATAAATAACAAATTGTCCAGCGTGCGACATCGCCAGGGCGCCTTAGGTGCCCGGCAATGCCACCTTGCAGCACATGGAGTCGGAATTGAGAGTGGTGTACAATAATTGATTAATTGCATCATGAAAATAAATAAATAAATATATAAGGATCGTAAAATAATTTCTCAATCAATTGCCGATAGCATACCGAAACCACCATTGTTTCATCCAAATCTGTAACTTTTTGAAAATAAAGTAATTCATTGAAAAAAGAAATAATTAATTGATTAATCAACAACTCAAAAATATCCTTTATAGCCAAATAACTTGGTCACTGTCCTGTCCAAATATCAGATTCCTAGCTCAGAGCATAGCTGAGATATCGCCCAGACAAACAAACAAGAAAGCAAGAAGACTGAGTACAAACTGAGTCCTCCCTTCCTTCGGTGCCTGGCAATGACGTCATGCATCGCCTGCCTGGATTTGGAATTGGGATGCAGTGGTGTACAAAATCATAAACAATGTGTGTGTGTATGTATATATATATATATATATATATATATATATATATATATATATATATATATATATATATATATATATATATATATATATATATATATATATATATATATATATATATATATATATATATATATATATATATATACATACACACTTGTAGATTTCTGCTCAAAAAGGCATGGCGTGATCATTTGTCAAGCCTGAACTACAACAGCAATGTTTATGGTTATGGATGTGGCTTTCTCGAAAGCAAGCAATGATCATTTTCCAAAAGAGCCTCCCACTCACTATTATCACCAACAAACCCCTGCAGTCCCCACACCCACAATCTTTTCCTCGAGTAGAATTTGAATTTACTTGTAGCTTAATCAAAGTGATGCAGTCTTATCACAAACATTGCTTACGGTTTGTGGTAGACACAAAGGCATGGTAATCTTGCAATGGTGTCGCCTTGTATGAGATCCTCCAAACAAATGGCACATTCACCAACATCATTTGACAGCACGTCCTCTGCGGGACACGGTCACACCCACACACAATATAATGTGAAACTTCTCGAAGTTTGTAAGAAATAACGAAATGTATATATATATATATATATATATATATATATATATATATATATATATATATATATATATATATATATATATATATCATGTATATATACACACACACACACACACACACACACACACACACACACACACACACACACACACACACACACACACACACACACACACACACACACACTAAATGCACCGGGGAAAGGGAAACGTGAAGTTTGACTACCACTCCCTCAATCTCCATTGGACATAGTCCTACGCCGATCACATCATATCACTTGCCTTCTGGTTGAATGGTTTGCATTTGCGGGAACAATTGTCTGGGTGGCAGACGGATGGTTGTTCTTTGCAGATTATGCAGTTTTACCATGTGAGACAATCAGTGGCAATGCTCACCATAAGTCAGGAGGTGCGTAGATGTATAAATTATGAATCTGGTCATCCTTGGTTCGATATTTATCGGTATGCCAGCCTGTTGAGGTCAAATAAGCCTGAAATCCGGATAGGTGCCTCTTTTTGATGTTTAACTGATGTTGACCATGTAATCTTTGTCTGTTTGTCAGAGTTGCCGGGCTGAGGCCCAGTTGGATGTGATGCTTTGGTGTAGGATTGTGTCCAATGGAGATCAGGGGAGTGCTCATCACAATATATATATACCCACAATTAAGAACTCACACTTTGTTTAAGTACAACCACAAATACAAAAAGCTGTTAAAATTATCTGCAGCACAAACTGCATGAGCATGATCTTCAAATCGACAATGGTAGCGAACCCCTTGGAGTCCAAATTGTTCAGAAATCATTACATCATGAAATTTAATATAAATACCCATTGGATATTCAACAGGTAGAACAATAAATGCACTTGTTCACACATTAAAGGTTTTCTTCTCTTTTTTTAACATGATCTAAGACTGAAAGTAGGGCTGACACGCGCACACACGCGCGCGCACACGCACACGCACACGCACACACACTTAAATTGAAATAAAGTAGAGATTTTAAATGTCATATAATTTTTTTCCTGGAAGTCTACCATTGTTGATGCAGCATCTTATACACCACCATATTTAACATGTTACATTAGTTCTTCATGCCTTTTGTTTGTGTCCTTTATAACGTCCTTAAAAACTGTTTCCTGTTTGGAATGATTTTCAATTTTGTTTGGCTGCCAGATAGGCAGACAGTGTAAAAAAAATATGGGCAATACCCCTGGGCACTCACCTGGTCGAATAATGATACTGAGGAGGAAGTCAATGTGGGACGGAATCAGCAAAATGTACCAATAAACCAATGCTTTCGCAAATACCAATTCGGAGGGGCAACTCCACCCCCCCTCACCCCAGGAAATCCCCTTCGACATTAGGTCAGGTCAGGTATGGGAGCATGTGCCAGAACAGCGCGTCGCTGCGTCCACTTTCCGTCGGTACTCCAGGGGCCTCCGTCTGGCCATCCCCCAGGCAGATGCCAGGCCCATCCCCATCTCCTTGAGATGGTGGTCAACCTGCTGCAACCATGAGGCATGTGGTTGGCCCACTGGCCTCCTCCACTCATGAGACTCCCTCGCTGAGAGAATCTGGTGAGCAGGATCAGCATCAGGAAAACGAGCCACATGTCCATACAGCCGCAACTGACGCTCACGGACTATGCAGGTAACAAATCTCATCCGAGTCTCTCTCAGCAACCGCTCGTTGGACACAAAATCCGACCAGCGATAGCCAAGGATTCTCCGAAGACACCTGGTACCAAAAGAATTAAGTCTCCGTCTCAGATCCTTGGTCAGAGTCCAAGTCTCGTACCCATAGAGCAAGACTGAAAGTACCAAGGACCTGAAGACTCGGACTTTCGTCCTCCCGCACAGGTACCGGCAGCGCCACACCCCGTGATCCAGTGAATCCATGACTCCCCAGGCTCGACCCAGACGTCTATTGACCTCTGACTCGCAGCCAGCAGAGATATGAATATCACTGCCAAGGTAAGTGAATCTCTCCACGACCTCAACATCCTCACCACAAACAGACACAGACAGGACAGCAGCATCCAAGAAGTCACCGAAAGCCTGGATCTTAGTTTTGACCCAAGAAACCCGTAATCCCAGCGGCTCCGACTCTTCATTCAGCACCTCGAGGGCCTCCAAAAGGATGTCTAAAGTCTCCGCAAAGATGACTGCATCGTCTGCAAAATCAAGGTCCGAGATCTTGACATTCCCAAACGATGCACCGCAACTTGATCTCTCCGACATCCTCCCTAAAATCCAGTCCATACAAGTGCTGAAAAGTGTGGGGGCAAGTACACATCCCTGACGAACTCCAGTAACAACTGGAAATAAGTCAGAGGTGGTACCACCACACTTCACAGCACTCTCAGAACCAGAGTAGAGTTCAGACATCAGATCGATCAGTTTTGGTGGCACCCCACGAAGACCAAGAATCCTCCAGAGGACATCCCGATTCACTGAATCGAACGCTTTACAGAGATCAACATAGGCTGCAAGCAGCCCCTGCCGAAACTCTCGTCTGCGTTCGGTGAGGACACGAAGGGCAAGGATACGGTCAATCGTTGACCTCTTTGGTGTAAAGCCTGACTGCTCTGGACGCTGGTGCTCAAGCAGATGGTGGCGAACCCTATCAAGAATTATCCGAGCAAAGACCTTGCCCGGCACTGAGAGCAGCGTCACCCCTCGGTAGTTGTTGCAGTCTTGGCGATCACCCTTCCCTTTCCAGAGAGGGACAACAAGGCCCCTCTTCCAGTCAGTTGGGATGATGCCTGTGTTCCAGGCAGAGCACAAAACTGCATGCAATGACACGAGTGCAGCATTTCCACCAGCCTTGAGAAGTTCGGCATGGATGCCACAAATCCCTGGAGCTTTGCCCCGTTTCAACTGGTTCACCGCAGCCCGTGTTTCCACAAGCGAAGGTGGACCACAGTTGATTCGTGGGTCAGCAACAGAGATTGTAACACCCTTGACGTCCAACTCGACAGCTGGGGGATCAGCCTGGTACAACTGCTCAAAGTAACCCAGCGGGCCTTCACTTCAGACTCCTCTGTCAAGAGCCTACCACTCTCTGCTCGAACTGCAGTGCTCCGAGGGATGGGCTTGGATGAACGCAATGCACGAATTCCCCTGTAAGCGGGACGAGAATCACCTGTCCACAGGTGATGCTCTACCCCTTCACAGATTCCTCGCACATAGGCCTCCTTGTCCACCCTCAGTGCACGTACAGTTTTACGCCTCAGCTCCCTGAACAGCTCAGCTCTGCCATTCAGCCTGGCCCTGCGACTCTGGTCAATGGTATCCAGTGTCCCTTGAGAGACAAAATTCTTCTTTGCCCTGCGGTGAGTTCCAAGACATCCACCGGCAACATCAAGGACGGTGGTCTTGAAGGCGCTCCACAACTCTTCAGGACACCCCAAAGCACCCAGACCCCCCAAGTGTCCACTCAGCCTGTTCGCAAACTCCTCAGCTACTCTCTCATCCCTGAGCTTGGCAACATCCAGCCTAGGCTGGGATGGTACCATTCTCCAGGATTTAAGGTGCAGCTTTAGAGTTGCTACAACAAGCCTGTGGTCAGTATTGAGGAACTGCGCACTCCGGTAGACCCTGCAGTTCTGGATCATCCTCCAACGACCGTCAATGAGGACATGGTCAATCTCCTTTGCCACACCGCCAGCGTTGGAATACCAAGTCCAGCGATGAGCTTGTGGGCGCTGAAACCATGAACCAGCCACCCTAAGTCCATGACTTCTTGCAAAGTCAAGGAACTTAGTGCCATTCTGGTTCATAGTTCCTGACCCATGGGGACAAACACACACCTCATAACCATCCCTATCAGTTCCAGTCGATGCATTGAAATCCCCCAAGACTAGAAGTGTATCTCGTCTGGGGCACTGATCAACCACAGACTCGAGCGTGGCGTAGAATGCATCCTTCACGGTGAGATCACTCGCCTCAGTCGGAGCATAAACAAACAGAGACCACGGAAATGACACCTAAGGAGTGACGAATCCTTAATCTCATAATACGCTTGTTGACCGGTGTTACCTCAATTATCATTGGGGTCAGCTTATTGGACACAGCTACAGCAACTCCTTGGGTATGGTAACCATCAGAGCGACCAGACCAATAGTAGGTGTAACCACCCACCATTATCTCGCCGCAATCCGGTCTCCGAACCTCAGAGAGAGCTGCAATCCCGATGTCCAAACGCTTGAGCTCAGATGATAACAGAGACAGGTGATCATCCTCTCTTAGGGATAGGACATTCCAGGCACCCACCCGAAGGGACCGCCTCAGGTTAACCCAAGGAGACCGCCGTCTGGTGGACGACACCTCAGCACCACTCTGGCACACTCTCCCGCAATCTGACCCAGGGATGTTACCCTGTGGTTTCCCTCCTATCAAAGATTGGGGGTCCCGAAGACTTTGCCCCAATCCCGTCATCCGGTGAGCTGCCCTGAGAAGGGAAGCTGCACAGGAGGTACTCCCACGGAGTGAGTTTTCAGATTTTTTTGCGTTTTTGCGTTTTGCAGAATGAAGGGTTTTATGGTGGCCGGAGTGCAAATCCTGCCACCAAGCCACCAAGCAAGCAACCACAAATCCTTCGACATCATTTTTTCAAATAGCCTTAACAATCTATGGGACATCATGGGTGATGACGGTTGTTGTAAATTTTCATCAAAATTGTGTGTGCAGTTTTGGAGAAGAAAGCAAATACATATTTTTTGGGGGGTGGGGGGAACTCTCCCGTAAACTCCTTCTGTTGATCCCCTCAGACCACAATTTTTTTTTAATGCCCTGAACAAACTTTGGTACATCACAGGTGATGAAGGTTTTGGTCAAGTTTCATCAGAATTGCATGTGTACTTTCTGAGAAGAAATAAAATACCTATTTTGGGGGACAATCCCCATAGGCCCCTTAGGGTCCAATTGCTTATAATGCCAAGAACAGACTTTGGTACCTCCAGGGCGTTGAACGTTGCAGTAAAGTTTCATCGACATCTTCTGTATAGTTTCAGAGAAGAAGTTACAAGTATTTGTGGATGGACGGATGAACAACTCGCCATTCCATAAGCTCCCCGGAACTACGTTCCAAGTGAACTAAAAATTCAATTGAAAAAGTAGAGATTTTAACGGTTTTCCAAATGATTTTTGTCAGAAGTCCACCATTGTGGATGCAGTGCCTGAAACACCACCTTATTTACACGTTAAATTAGTTATTTGTGTTTGTGTCTTTTATCATGTCCTTTAAAACATTAAGTTTACTGTTTGGAAAGATTTCCAACTTTGTCTGACTGCCAGACAGGCAGTCAGAATAAAAATATTCTCACATTCTCTGCGCATGCACGATCGAACAAATTCAGAGCCAAAGTACTGTTAAACTACAGCTTCGATTTCCGATTTATGTTCAAAATGGAACATTTAAATTAAATCAAGTAGTTCCTTCATCATAAACTGACGTTTGTTGACAGACAGACAAAGTGAACCAATTGCTTAACCCCACTTTTCGCTTGGTGTGCGGGAGGGGGGTGGGGGGGGGTAATGGTCACTCTCTCGATAGCAAGCAATGAACATTTTGGTGATAAGCTATAAAATACAGCTATTGTCAAATTTGCAATCCCATTAACATGTGGTTAAAAAATATAAACCTTTGAATGGAGTTTCTGAATTGCCAAGCTTTTTGGTGTTCCCACCTAATCCCATAGCTCATAATGCAAGTCACAAATACTACATTGATATGTGCACCGGCTGTGTAAAACGACAATGTCTCCAACTGTCATTGTTTTGCATCTGAAGCATGCATGCATGTGCGTCCTCCACAAGCCACACACACTAGAATGTGTTCGTGAGTGAACGGATTGGGAATAAATGTTAAAATCTAACTGCTGTTTGTCTGAAGCACTATCGAGGAGGTAATGTGCAATTTATGCAGCATCACAGTCAGAGGTTCAAAAAGGTAAGGCAACATCTCTGCGGAAATGGAGTGGTAGCAGAATGCAAAGTAGTCGAACATCGATTCTACGGACGCTGCTCATGGATAGCGAATCACATTTGAAAGCATTTGGTTAAGGGTCTAAGGGGCTGTTCCGAATCAACATCTCTGTGAGCAACATGTAGCCAATGTTGAAATCCTGGGAAATATTCATGCAAAAACAAAAGTGCAGTTCATCCAAAATGCTTTTTGGGTGAGTTTTATTGCAGTTGATGCAAGCTTTATTGCACAATGTTGTTGTCGTCATCGTTGGTGTGATATTGTTGTTTTTGTTTTCATCATTTAATTCGATCAGAAACATGGACAGCCAACCGAGGTCAACACAGCCATAGGCCCAAGTGATTGACCATGATCTTCTTTCAAATTCCGCACAAGGCATGATTGTCTGAGGACGCAGCTGTGCCGCTGATGCAGTGCCTGAGCTGTAGGTTCGGGCAGGAATTTGTAATCTGTTCATGGTGTCGGCAATAGCTCACCTACTCTTCGCCTTTTAGGTCTACCAACAAATGCTGGCAGACAGGACGCTGAGTTTAACGTCCATCCAAGGGACGGTACACATATTGAGGAAATGCCCTGCCTGTGAAACATGGGGATGCCAGTTTATAGCTGGGCCGAGATTCAAACCCAGGCTAGACAGTTTGTGGAAGAGTGTGCATAGATCCAGGCCATCCTGCCAACCACAAGCAGAATGATAATCTTCACTTCCTTAGAATAAGTGCATGGCTCACAAAGTGGGTACACTACTGTTGCACAAAGGGCAAAAAAAAAAGTTTAGGGAAACATGAAATGCAACCCATTATGTTAATCTGCATGTATTCAAATAGCTAAATCTAAATTTTTAGACCTTCAGCACGTCCGGTTTTAAAGTTACCACTGAATATATATGCAACACTGTAAATACACATTCGAATTTCAAGCTTGGCGTCAGCGTTATGTACGACGGAATCAGATGAAAAAAACAACGTAATAAACCAATGTCACCCGCAGGGTGACCCGTATCTTACCAAAAGGTGATCACGTGTGACTTCTTTAAGGTCACACTGAGGTGAACAGAGCTGCTATCCACCAGGAGCGACTCCTTGAGGAATATCTGCCTACGAGAGATTCCGATGAGAATCGTTCTACAGAGTAACCATGAAAAATATGCGTTTGCCTCATAACGTCACCAAATGACGTCATAATGTCTCAAGCTTGACATATCTAGAAAGCACTCATCGAGGTGTTCAATTTGAGGTACTACACGGTATGGTTCCTAAAACTTGAAAATTTGACCTTGGGGTCAAATATGTTTGTCCTCAGGCGCTAACCATGAAGGTCAAGGCCAATCGCCACCAAAAATTAATCAGCTGAGCGCCAGACCATGAACTATATTCCCATGAAGTTTGAAGACGATCCGATCAAAATTACTCAAAAAATAAGGGTTTTGTTGACTCCCCTGATTTGCGACAAAGTGACCTTGACCTTTGACCTTGACCTTCAAAATTTTATGCGCTGAAAGGAACCTCTATAAGCCTGTGATATGCGAAGTTACAAAAATTTCCAATGATAACTGTGCTCTGCAGAGTGATTTATACGTGATTACAGACAAAAAAAATAACATATGAAGGTCAAGGCCAATCGCCACCAAAAATTAATCAGCTGAGCGCCAGACCATGAACTATATTCCCATGAAGTTTTAAGATGATCCGATCAAAATTCTCAAAAAATAAGGGTTACATCGACTCCCCTGATTTGCGACAAAGTGACCTTGACCTTTGACCTTGACCTTCAAAATTTTATGCGCTGAAAGGAACCTCTATAGGCCTCTGATATGCGAAGTTACAAAAATTTCCAATGATAACTGTGCTCTGCAGAATTTTTTATACGTGATTACAGACAAACAAAAAAAATAATAATAATAAAAAAACATACAAGCTGACTAACATATCTTGCAAAAACTTCGTTTTGGCAAGATAAATATTATATTTTGGGATAAGAAACAGATAATTTTTACTCTGCCTTTTTAAACAGCCTCAATATGTGACAGGAAAAAGAAAAAAACAACACATTTTGAGAGAGTCCGATGTGATAAATTATGTAGAAAACACAGACGAGTTCAGTAGCAAAGAAAGCCACACTTGTAAGCGAAAAATAACGTTAAAATCAAATCTATTTCTTTCGAACTTTTGAAAATAATCACTTTAAACATGAAAAGAAAAACATAATTCTTACCTCTCGGATCCTCACGAAGCACCAAAAAAAATTCTAGAGTTGGTTAAAATGAAGAATTATCAGACAAATGCGAGTCACCTCATTCGGCTCGGTGTCCTCATGCTGGATTCGTACGTTATGGCTCTCGCAAAAACACGGACACGAAGACAAACGCTGCGCTCGACGGCGAATTGAAATGTGCTGACACGCTTGCAAGTGCCTATTATATCCATCAATCGGGGAAGTTTGCAAGATGGCAAGGTTTTCTAATGCTAGCGTTATTTGCGTCCGACGAGAGATGATGATTCGCACATAACGGGACTGACACGAAAATCAAGACGGGATTACTTGCGGTCCGAATTTTATTTTATGATCACAATTTTGATCTATATTTTTCTGCCGTTAGACTCTGTCATATTTCCAAGAAATTAATGGAGATTTGGAATAAAAATCATAAGAAACATTATCAACACTTGACTCCTTATTTTTCTCGATGCAGTGGACATGAAGCGTTATGTACGAATCCATTATTTCATCAGATAGGGTAGATGCCAGAAAACCCGAATAGGGAGACAGAACATCATCAAAACATAAAAGAGACACCAAAGTTCACATTCTGAGTCACCACACTCAAAATAACTGTCACATAAGAAACTTATAGTAAAATAAAATTTTTGCCAATCAAACTAACATTTCTAAGGTTAAAATACCCATATTCTGTTGCTTTAATTCATCTTTAATAAAACAGGGAAATGGAGAGTATGATATTGCCGGTTTCTACAGGTTCCCCAAGATGTCCACTTTCATTTCTGACCATTGATGGTTTGTCTAAATACATCATAATAGTTTTATGTGTAATTTCTCACAAACATACCACAGCATACCCACTTTGTGAGCCATGCACATAAGCAATCATGTACAACTGAAGTAACATGTACAACCTACCATCTAACAATAAATTATCGCATAAAGTCATTTCAACAAACTTCACAAATATTTTTACTGGAGACCACCTTTCTTATAACCTGAAACAGCAATTAGATGCCTTTAGCACAAAAAGGAGGAAAGGAGGAGGCATAGCGGCAATTTGGAACAGAACTAATGTAAACTGCAGAAAATGGGAATTAGGGACAGAGGATGAAAGAGAGGCCTTGGTCCTACCATTATAAGAAATCCGAGGCTTGGTCAAGCACATGACAAGATGAACTTCAACTTCATCGGAAGCCACGAACTTTGAGCAAAGTGGGCACTTCAGACCTGTGAAAGATGTGGGACGTGAGAACCACTCACATTAATTAACACTGAATGCTTTTAACCTTTTCAAGCCGATTATTGCTTCCAGCAGACAAAAGCCACATACTCCACCACTTATTCAACTCTACAGTCCGACAGAACGGTACACAAGTAGCCTTTGAGCTGTTTAGCCTGGGTTCATTTCTAAGCCTGACTATAAACTGCCAAGCTGATTCTTCAATGAGTGTGCCATCCCTCAGATGGCTCTTAAGCTGGGGACCAATGAATGTTTAGATTCCATGGTTTCTTTCAAAAACACAAGGCGATTCCCATCACGAACAAGCTCCAAGTCCCTGCCTCCATACGCAGGGGCACTGCACCAGCAGCAGGCTGAATTCATCATTGAATCCCAGTGCAACATGCATTCATTATCAACTACGCAATCCTGCCACCTTTCAAACTTGACTGTTTTATGCCCCCAACTACATCAGGACGATTTGCTTCCAATTATACAAATCTAAATGCTTCATCAAAACCATATGTAATCTCTTTCTCTCTACACAAAATACTCCATAATGACAAAGTGAAAACAGGTTTTTAGAAATTTTGACAAATTAATTAAAAATGAAAAGCTGAAATGTCTTGCATCAAGTATCAACCCCCTTTGCTATGACACTCCAAATTGACGTCAGGGTACATCCAATTTCCTTTGATCATCCTTGAGATGTCTCCACAACTTGATCGGAGTCCACCTGTGGCCAATTCAATTGATTGGACATGATTTAGAAAGAAACACACCTTTCGATATAAGGTCCCACAGTTAACAGTGCATGTCAGAGCAGAAACGCCACCATGAAGTCCAAGGAACTGCCCGTATAACTCTGACATAGAATTGTGAGGAGGCATACATCTGGGAAAGGGTATAAAACAATTTCAAGAGTGTTGAAAATTCCCAAGAGCACATGAGCTCCATCATTAGGAAATGGAAAGAATATGGAACTACTCAAACTCTTCCTCGAGCTGGCCACCTGACCAAACTGAGCAAGTGGGAAAGAAGGGCCTTGGTCAGGGAGGTGAGCAAGAACCCACTGACCACTCTGACAGAACTACAGAGTTCTTTGGCTGAGATGGGAGAACCTGCCAGAAGGACAACAGTCTCTGCAGCACTTCACAAATCTAGGCTTTATGGGAGAGTGGCCAGACAGAAGCCACTCCTGAGTAAAAGGCACATGACAGCACACCTGGAGTTTGCAAAAAGCACATGAAGGACTGAGAGCATGTGGCAAAAGATTATGTGGTCTGATGAGATGAAAATTTAACTCTTTGGCCTAAACAGAAAGCACTCTGTCTGTCAGAAACCGAGCACAACTTATCACCCATCTAACACCATCCCTACCGTGAAGCATGGTGGTGGCAGCATCATGCTATGGGGATGCTTTTCAGCGGCAGAGACGAGGAGACTGGTGAGGATAGAGGGAACAATGAATGGAGCGAAATACAGGAAAATACTAGAGGAGAACCTGTTTCAGAGTGCAAAAGACCTCAGACTCTGGCAAAGATTTGCGTTCCAACAGGACAATGACCCCAGGCATATAGCCAAAGTAACACTGGAATTGTTTCAGAACAAGAACGTGAAAGTCCTTGAGTGGCCCAGCTCAAGCCCAAACTTTAATCCCATTGAGAATGTGTGGAAAGACTTGAAGATTGCCGTTCATCGACGCTCCCCATCCAACTTGACAGAGCTTAAGCAAATCTTCAAGGAAGAATGGGAGAAAATCCCCAAATCCAGATGTGCAAACCTGATACAGACATACACAAGAAGACGCAAAGCTGTAATCGCTGCCAAATGCGCTTCTACAAAGTATTGACTCAGGGGATTGAATACTTATTGATGCAAGACATGACAGCTTTTCATTTTTAATTAATTTGTAAAAATTTCTAAAAAAAAGTTTTTCACTTTGTCATTATGGGGTATGTTGTGGAGATCGCTGAGAATTTTTGTTAATGTAATCCATTTTAAATTCAGGCCGTAACACAAGAAAATGTTAAAAAGTCGAGGGGTGTGAATACTTTCTGAAGGCACTGTACATACAAGAACGGACACTCAGTCAAGCGCATACCTCCTCCAGGCTAAACAGTTTACGTTTTGTATCCCACTGAAAGGCCGGATCTGGATCCCGACCTGAACCAAAATCGAATCAGCTTGTTTGTGTTACATAACTAATTCATCGACCAGGTTTTGTCATAACTTGTCCATAACTTGAACTTGAAATAACGTGTTATAAATAATTTGGGGCCCCATATCTCAATGGTGAAGAATCACTTTTAAAAAAAATTTTAAACTCTCGTATTCAGATCCGGATTGGTATCTTCACGAAAAATAAAATAAACCAATGTCACCTGCAGGGTGACCCGTATCTTGCCAAAAGGTGACCACGTGTGACTTCTTTAAGGTCACACTGAGGTGAACAGAGCTGCTATCCACCAGGAGCGACTCCTTGAGGAATATCTGCCTACGAGAGATTCCGATGAGAATCGTTCTACAGAGTAACCATGAAAAATATGCTTTTGCCTCATAACGTCACCAAATGACGTCATAATGTCTCAAGCTTGACATATCTAGAAAGCACTCATCGAGGTGTTCAATTTGAGGTACCACACGATATGGTTCATAAAACTTGAAAATTTGACCTTGGGGTCAAATATGTTTGACCTGAGGCACTAACCATGAAGGTCAAGGCCAATCGCCACCAAAAATTAATCAGCTGAGCGCCAGACCATGAACTATATTCCCATGAAGTTTGAAGACGATCCAATCAAAATTACTCAAAAAATAAGGGTTTCGTCGACTCCCCTGATTTGCAACAAAGTGACCTTGACCTTTGACCTTGACCTTCAAAATTTTATGCGCTGAAAGGGACCTCCTATAGGCCTCTGATATGCGAAGTTACAAAAATTTCCAATGATAACTGTGCTCTGCAGAGTGATTTATATGTGATTACAGACCAAAGAAAAAAAAAAAAACATGAGGGTCAAGGCCAATCGCCACCAAAAATTAATCAGCTGAGCGCCAGACCATGAACTATATATTCCCATGAAGTTTGAAGACGATCCGATCAAAATTACTCAAAAAATAAGGGTTTCGTCGACTCCCCTGATTTGCACCAAAGTGACCTTGACCTTTGACCTTGACCTTCAAAATTTTGTGCACTGAAAGGGACCTCTATAGGCCTCTGATATGCGAAGTGACAAAAATTTCCGATGATAACTGTGCTCTGCAGAATTTTTTATACGTGATTACAGACAAAAAAAAAAAAAACAACATACAAGCTGACTAACATATCTTGCAAAACTTCGTTTTGACAAAATAACAATTCATCCTTGCCGCACACCAAACCTCTCCACCAAGTTTTGTCCAAATCCATGCACAACTTTTTGAGATATGTTATATGTTGCTTTTATCCCCATAACTCAATTGTGAAGAATCACCTTAAAAATTCTCGTGTCCGGATCGGATATGGATCTTCACTAAAATCTCATCAATTCGTCCTTGTGGCACACCCAACCCATCAACCAAATTATCGTCCGAATCCGTTAACAACATTTTAAGATATCCTTCTCACAGACAAACAAAACAGACAGACAGACTCGGGGTGAAAACACAGCGTACATCAGGCCAACATCAGAAAAAGGTAACAAAGAACAGGGATGATCTTAAATAGAAAGAAAAATAAAAACATAAAAAGGTGAAAAATTACAGCTTGGGGCTCGCTTTCATTCCTTGTTCGGCAGTCTGAAGGGGTGGTGAGGGTTTTTTTCTTTTTCTTTTTTTCCATTTGCCCATACATTTGACAAACAGCAACAAAAAAATTCGCAGCTGGTGCCCTTGGTATGCTTGTTTGCAATACACCTGCATCATTAAAGCAAAGCATGGCAGCCCACGACCTGTTTGCTTCCAACCATTGAAAAACACGCAGGGAAATGTGTGCTGAGGCGTTGAAAACGTTATACAGATGACATACGCACAATGTCCACAATCTAATAATTTACCTTTACTGTATACATATTTATATGTTTACAATACTGTTACGAATTCTGGCCCGCCTAGCGTGCGAGCGATTGCGTAACTCCAATCGCAACCGCGTCGCCCACCGGACGGACAATTCAGTCGTGACCCTCCTGGAACTACCGCCAGGAGCCAGTCACGGGTGGGGGTTTAACCTCACCACGATCGTGCCAATTGCCCATCCACGCAGGATAGGGTTGCTCGCCAAATTCGACCTACCTAAGTACCTGCGCGAGTAGTCGACCGGGCGATCGTACCTCGCCACAGGTCGGCCGAGGACACGAACCGCTTAAGCGGTCCGTTCCGTGCTGCAGTGATAACCCAGCGGTGTTATCGCCGACCTCGACGGATGTGATTCTGTTTACCGGGCATTCAAAACCCTCTACTAATTTATTCTGCGATTCAAGATAGCACTTTCAAAAGGGAAAAAGACGACGAACGGGATACATTTCACACAAGGACATATTGCACACACAACACAAGCAAGGCAGTCATGCAATATACAAGCAGGAAATAGAAAACAAAAGCAATACGACTGACTATAAGCAAGGATCAATTTACATGCACAGTTTCTACTTGGCAGGACACGGCGCCACAGCATGCATACAAAAACAAAGAAAAACCCTTCCTATAGGCAGGGAGGTAGACAGAGTTCGTAAACCTTTATGGCACGGGACCTGGAGGACCGAACGGGTCCCGTGAGACCGAAGGGTCTTACCCGCGCCCTCGTGGCGCGATGGTGGGCAGGTTGTGATGTCAACTCCCCACGGCCTTGCGTAGCCGCGCCTGACCTCGGGCCCCTGGCGTGGTCAGCGAGCTCTCTCCGGCGTTGCTGCTGGTGTTCCCACGACCCACGACCCAACAAGCAAAAGACTGAAGGGCAGAAGGGGCTTCAGGACCAGAGAGAGAGAGAAGCCCAAAACAAAGAGTCCAAACAAAGAGAGGGAGAAGAGAAGCTCAAGGGGTGACCAGCGCCACGAGACCAAGCACGAACAAGCCAGCATGAACCGAGAAGAGACCCCCGAGCCACCTGTCTGTTCGCCTTTTGTAAAGTGGGGCTCCGCCCTTTTCCCCGCCCCGTTTCTGGCTCCACCTCCCTTCTGGAAGCTTCCCAAAAAGGGGCGTGCCCTCTCGCTCCCCCCTCCCCGCGCCATGCGGGGGGCGAGGAAAGTCAGTTTTGGCTCGGGGCCAGGGAATTATTCCCCCAAAATCAGACCCCTCCTTTACATGACCTTTGACCCCTGCTCGGATCGCACCTCCCCCACACCAAGCGCGGGGAAGAACAGGCGGGAGAATCAGGCGGGAAAAAAAACCCCACATGCTTCTCAAGGGCTTTTTGTTCTGCCATTCGGAAGCGGTTGTTGAGAGCGACGTTGGTGGTGGTGGTTTGGTTGTAGTTGATGGTTAAGGTGATCGTGGTTGTTGTGATGGTGGCGTGGTTGGCGTTGTGGTTAAGGTGGTTGTTGTAATGGTGGTTGAGACGTGGTTGGTTCAAAATAACGACAGAAAAGAAAAACGGCTATCTCAAAGAGTCGCAACCCGGTGAACACGAAGAATCCCCTTTAAACAACGGTGGGGACCTATCTGCACATAAACTTAGCGTCATAATTGATCTAAGGACCCTTTATGGTGTATTACAAATTTCCACAGCCGTAACAATACGTTACTATTTACATATACTTATATAATGAATAATAAATTAATGTTGACACATATTGGACGAGAGTATCTCGTTTGTCAAACATGTTGAACAACCCTCTTACTATGGAGCCAGCCACAAGTAACTTGCTTTGGAAATGCAATTATATCCACCATTGCATCTGAAATATAGAACTCCATTAGTGGGATCACAGATTGCTGCAAAACAACTGGCAAAATAAATTTTATCAATGCTCCGATACAATTACTGGTGTGAACCAAAAACTTTTGATTTGTCCTTTAAAAAAAAAAGCTTTGCATTTCAGCAATCTATAAAAAGAACATTACGTGCTTCCTCTCTCATTTCAAGAGTTTAGATGCAATTCAGAATGAAATCTCTACTGTCGAAAGTAAGCAACCCAAAAATATGATCCATACTTGGGAATGCAACAAGTGAATCTGCTCTAGTTCAACCTGGCATTAATAATAATAATAACAATAATAACAAGTAGTGCCAGGCACAACAAATCCTTTATGCCCATTTAAGGCATAAAGTTATTTTGGGGATCAAATTTAAATTTGATACATCCTTAACCTAAATGTTGATTATAAGGAATATAATAAGGAATATTTTAGTCTTAGTTTGAAGTCATGTTGACTTCTTGACCAATTAAACCATTTTTTGACGAAGTTATGACCGGAAAATGATTTTGACCTTTCAAGGCCACGTAAGGTCAAAGGCATGGTGTCAAATGAAAGCCAATAAAGGACTTCATATATGTCTTCCATAGTAAACACGCATATGCCTAACCTTTTTTGATTTATAATGGAAAATTTGTAATTTTGACCGATGACCATGACCCCCAAAACTTCGGACCCTACCGATCTTAACAAATATGCA
The DNA here is from genome assembly GCF_056783735.1 of Eptatretus burgeri. Taxonomy (NCBI): domain Eukaryota; kingdom Metazoa; phylum Chordata; class Myxini; order Myxiniformes; family Myxinidae; genus Eptatretus; species Eptatretus burgeri. The sequence continues at coordinate 17,191,708 of NC_140971.1, forward strand.
TTTTTCACAATAGGAATGGGTAGGATTATAAGTGACAATTGAATAAGGTTCACTATAAGCTTACTTTGAAGTAAATCAGATCATTTTTGACGAAGTTATGAGCGAAAAACGATTTTGATCTTTTCGTGACCTTGACCTTGACCTTTGATCCAATTGGACCCAAAAGTTAATGGGGTTGTCCAAGGTTCATTGCCCACCTGTGGATTAAATTTGATAGTGTTTGCAAAAGCTGTTTGCCATAAAGTTGCTAACACACAGACAGACAAACAAACAAATAAACCAATGTCACCTGCAGGGTGACCCGTATCTTGCCAAAAGGTGACCACGTGTGACTTCTTTAAGGTCACATTGAGGTGAACAGAGCTGAAATCCACCAGAAGCGACTCCTTGAGGAATATCTGCCTACGAGAGATTCCGATGAGAATCGTTCTACAGAGTAACCATGAAAAATATGCTTTTGCCTCATAACGTCACCAAATGACGTCATAATGTCTCAAGCTTGACATATCTAGAAAGCACTCATCGAGGTGTTCAATTTGAGGTACTAAACGATATGGTTCCTAAAACTTGAAAATTTGACCTTGGGGTCAAATATGTTTGACCTGAGGCGCTAACCATGAAGGTCAAGGCCAATCGCCACCAAAAATTAATCAGCTGAGCGCCAGACCATGAACTATATTCCCATGAAGTTTGAAGACGATCCGATCAAAATTACTCAAAAAATAAGGGTTTCGTCAGCTCCCCTGATTTGCGACAAAGTGACCTTGACCTTTGACCTTGACCTTGACCTTCAAAATTTTGTGCGCTGAAAGGGACCTCTATAGGCCTCTGATATGCGAAGTTACAAAAATTTCCAATGATAACTGTGCTCTGCAGAATTTTTTTATACGTGATTACAGACAAAAAAAAACAAATTAAAAAAAAAAAAAAAACATACAAGCTGACTAACATATCTTGTAAAAACTTCGTTTTGGCAAGATAATAAAGTAAATGGCCAGACATAGCACGTGGTGATTAGTTGCTGGATTGCTCGAATACCTGGGTGTGCGAGTAAGTGAAAAGTGTCAAACTGTGGATGTATCACACATGAGGGTAATGTTTGTCTTTTACACCACCTTATTTAACACATTACATTCGTTCTTCGTGCATGTTGTTTGTGTCCTTTCGAACATTCTTAAAAATGAAGTTTCCTTTTTGGAATGATTTTCAACTTTGACTGCCAGACAGGCAGACGGATTAAAAAAATTACTTCACTCCTCTCTGCACATTCATGTTCCGGTTCGTGTTCAAAATATAACATTCAATTGAAGTTAAGTTGTTCTTTGATAATAAACTGACGTTTGTAGACAGACAGATAGACAGGCAGAGTGAACCAATTGCTTAACCCCACTTTTGCTTCACATGCATGGGGTAAAAAGGGAAATATAGTACATTACTACATCACTCTTGGGTTCTTAAAGCCCAGATAAAAAAAAAATACAGCTCAGAATCCTTGCCATGGGAAGGCTCTGTACATGAAAACAGTTAAGAGTTTTTTGCCATTCCACACCTCAACAACTCTTACACACAATGGACAAAATCTACAAGACATTGATTGAGGTATGCTAACCACCATGGGGTGCAAGGAAAAGTTTACGTTACAGGTATTAACCATTTGTCAGAGCCATTGGCACGAGCCCTAGCAAGACTAGTTATTTATTCTTGCGGGTAAAAAAAACCCCCGTTCTTGAGCTAATAACACAGAACGGCGCCACTGTGCACTGCAGTAAAACTACCCTTATATCACCACATAGCTGGATAGGCTTTAACAGCATCAGGCTCATTACAGAATGTTGTGCAGACACCATGCAGAATGCAGAATGTTGATGCTATCCTCAATGTAAAGCTGCAGCAACTTCACAAACAAAGAGTTTAACTGACAGAGTAAGAGCAAAATGAGACGTTTCATGTCATGGAACAGAGGCTTACTCTTGCAAAGTACTATACAGGGTATCCACAAATTACCATTCCAAATTCAAACTGTCATAAAAAAAAAAGATTGAAATTGGACACAATAATGAGGTTTGCTGCAGGTGAAAGAACATTTATCAAATATTTGTCAAGATCATCATCAGAATCTGCATGGCCAAAGACGGCACTCGGATGATTCATTCAACATTCTCACCACTTATGCTTGGCTGGCCTGCCCCTTTCATCTATAGGATGCTGCCAGTCTCCATAAGGTTTTTGTGTCACTCACGAAGCGTTTTTCTCGAACGTAGGTGCACGGCGGGCGTAGGGGAACTGTGCGTCGACCCTGCGTTGCCCGCAGGTAGTCACACAGCACGCAAGGCCACCATTCAGCGACCGTGGAAATAGTGCGGCCGCCGTAATTTTTTGGGGGTTGGGAAAATTCATTTTTCATTGAGAAGAGCTTACGGCAGCCGCACGAATAATGCAAGCCCACCATACGCCCTACGTAGGTCGTCGTGCCCCCAATAAAATTGAGAACAAAAACATTGAGGCATCTTTGAGCCGGCTGGGACTTTCAGAATAAAACTTTGCATCAATAATGGGAATAAAATGTATGCATGGTTGACTTTTTTTTGACATTTACCTCATTTTAAGGTCATGACCTAATTATAGACTATTAAATATTTTCAGCATAATTCGACAAAGGTTTGTCCAATCTGAACGTAAATTGTACTCTCTAGATAGCCAAGAGCAGGACGTATTTACATTTCATTCACATCATACCCCTCTGGGTTAAAAGTCAAGGTCAAATGGCATTCCGAAAAAAAAAAAATGCTTTTTTTGTCATCGTTCAATTTTGTCAATGCGGAGTCTCAAAGACCGCTTGGCCGTACAATATGTTTTTTGCCTTATAACGGTGTACCTGCACTGAAGTTGTGCACCTGATATTTGATTTGTGTCCTTGACCTACTTTTTCAGATTGTGACCTAATTAACTAAAACACCTTTTTGGTCACAACTTGAATAATTTTCCTCCAATATTCATGATGTTGGGGTTTTATGGAAAGATTGTAGATGGGAACACATTTTCTGAATTTACACTCTATCCCTAAATGTTGAAAGTCTTGATCATATAGCAATCATACAAAGAGTATATGGCCATCATTGGATCACAGGCGCCGGGGAAGGCTTACCCACGGTGATCGCTTTGCCATTGCAGATATATAGTTTTTACTTACGAAATCTAAAGATTTCGTAAGTATATTGATGACTTTCGTCCTCTGTTTGTTTGTTTGTGTGTTTGTTTGAAGGCACGATAACTCGAGAACGGAAGAAGCTACCAATGTCAAATTACACCACGTGATTCAGGCCTAGGTCACATTTGCCACTGGGGCCGTGGGGTCTCCAAAATCTACGGCCACGAGCAAGTATATGGCGGCCGCAGTATTTCCACGGTCACACAATGTCGCAGTCACAGATGATTTTATTTTTCGGGGAGCTGCACGGCATATTTATAAATTGCGGAGACCGAAAACGTGGGGTTGCCGTACGGTCTTTGATTTGATGTCGCACGGTGACCTTAGGGCGTTCCTGCGGCGGCCATAGAATTTTCAAGGCAGACGCAAGGTGCCCACAAGGCGACCGCAGGGGGGCCCTAAGGCGAATGTGCAGCCAGACGGACGGTAACGAATGGGTTAATTTTTTTTTTAACCAGTTTTTTTGTTTCGGCTTGTCGAATTGCTACGACGAACGTAGAAATGAAAAAAGTTATAACTCCGCGTTATAATTCCATGGCGACCTTACAGCCTGTAAAATATAGCCATAAGGCGTAGGGCCACCCTGAGGCCACCTCAGAAACTCTGCGGCCGCCGCACGTTTGACAGTTCAGAGGGCGTACGGCCGCCGTATCCTCGCCGTAGAGCAAATGTGACTTCGGCCTCAGGAGGGTGATGGCTATCGCTGATTAGATTTTGGTCAAAAATCGGTCAAAGGTCAAGGTCACAGTGAGGTCAAAAAAAAATTATAACTCGAGAACGGAAGAAGCTACCAATGTCAAATTACACCACGTGATTCAGGAGAGTGATGGCGAGTGCTGATTAGATTTTGGTCAAAATCAGTCAAAGGTCAAGGTCACAGTGAGGTCAAACATTCGATTTTTGATGGTTTGGTACAGAATCATCGTAGAAACTTCTGGTTTGCGTCGCTACCTTCTCGAGAGACAGCTTTTATTAGACAAGGTCAGAGGTCAAGTTGACGATTTCGTAAGTACCAGTCTATGACTGCTTGTTTTTAAATGATAACTGTTTGAATTTGGAATGGTAACTTGTGGACAACCTGCATATCAAAATTATGTTTTATTTTACAAGCAGAGTGACTAGCTCTCATGAAAAAGGGACACTTGGGCAGGGATCAAGGAGGCCGCCACAGGCCCCATTGCAGTGTGAAGGGGCATCGCCCCTTGAAACCATGAGATTTCAAGCATATAAATAAGTTATGAAGTTTAAAGTACTGGTATTTAAATATGCCCAAAATTGTTTCTAGAACAAGATCACACATTGTATGTACAAGCCAGCAGCGTCATGGTAATTGACATAATGACCGAAACAAACAAACTAAAATACTGAGAATACAGGAAAAATGGTGTCTGGGGAAGGTATGAAACAGGATGCGAGACACTTCAGTATAATACGGGATGGCTGGTCACTGTGTTTACAAGTCAGTGTAAATGTGACAGCAAAATTGGCACTCCCTTCAAAAGCTGGAATGCACGGAAATGGCTGTTTGTAGCTTGATCTGCCGAGATCAAATGCCGAACCAGCAAAACACCCCCAAAGTCATTCTGCCATCCACAAAAGACATTTTTTATGAGTACAGTAATGGGAGTCTGAAGACTGTGGCCATTTCTAACTGCAATGATTAGGTTTTTCTGATTTATGCACAACATTGAGCACTTCTTGCACTGACACAGAGAGGACATTGTACAGATGTGGTCTATGTATGGGAAACAAGATCAAAGTGGTTCATGATGCAAGGAACCCAGGTTCAAATTTTAATTCCATACACTGTGTTTATGTTACATTAAATATAAAGCCCTTCATTGTTTTAGAACAAGGAACCATGTGCCATACTGGCTATTGCCCGATATGGATCCTGTTCAGCAGTGTGTCTGCCACTTTCCATCCTATTGATGGTTCACACACGCATATCTGGAGAAGCAGTCAGGCCAATTTCAGATTTAAAAGCATAATCGCTTACAGCTGTGTGCAGGCTGACAAAGTAGTTCCGACACCTTACTATAGTTCCCTCCCTAAATGATTGGTCCAACTGCAATGTTATACAAGTACCGCGAAACCCAGAGATTCGCGGATTCTACATTCGCAGACCCCACCTACTTGCTGTTCATAAAATGTGACCTGCTGCTACATTCGTGGCCCTGTGCTTCACCTATTTGAGGTTTTTCTAGGTGCAAAAACCATCTCCCATCATCCGTGCACATAAAATCTGAAACCATATCCCACCAGCCACGCAAAAACCAACTCTAGCCACGCATAAACAATCATCCACCAGTCATGCACAAAAAAGCTCTAAAACCATCTCCCGCAAACTACACATAAAGCACCTCTACATGCGCATAAACCATTCCCCACAAACACTGGTCACACTACCGGTCTTCTTCATCTACCCACAAGCCCTGCACAGCTACTTATGTGCAGCATTTCCCAGATCTCATTCTTTCTTCTCATCCCCTTGCCTGCCTTGACCTGCTAACTGTAACACTCACCTGCATGTCCTTCAGTGCCCTCACCTGCATCCCCTTCAGTGCACGGCTCATCAGCACCCTCACCTGCGTCGTCTTCAGAGGAGTTCACTGGATTCTGACTCATTACCATCATTATCAAATCATCACACCAAAAGTTATGTCGTATCCTAAACAGAAATTGGTAATCCACATGGACCTGCTGTTGTTGTTACCTCTGTCACTGAAGGTGGAAGGAGGTTGTTTTCACCCCTGTCTGTCAGTTTGTTTGTGTACAGGATATCTCTAAAGGTTGTGGACGAATTCGGATGAAATTTGGTGGGCAGTTTGAGTGTGCGACAAGGACGAAATGATTAGATTTTGGTGAAGAGGTGGTTAGGGGGCATCATCAGCAAACATGCGTTTTGGCCTGCATGGAGCAGATGTCCTCACCTTCCCAGAGTGAACTGGTCATGCCTGTTTGAGGGTTTTTTTATGAAATGCAGTCCCACACAGTTGTGGGACCAGGAACCATGTACAACACCAGCTATCCACATGGATCCACATTTGTTCCTTTTTTTCCCCTCCCACCTGTGGAATCAATCTCATTCTTCCCTTCAGGTCAAGACAGCTGTTCACCATCTTAGATCACTCCAATCCAAAACCACGATTTTTTGTTTTGCATGTTAAACCACCCCCTTCCCACGCCCCCCCCCCCAATTTTTTTTCTTCTGTATCCATATTGTCCTTCCCTTGTGTTCTCCCCTACTTCTCATCGTTACCCACATACCTTGTTTGTCCATCGCCGACTATTTTCTCCCTCGGCCATGCTGTTGGCATTTTCCCTTCTCTCTACTGTTCCTTCTGTTACTTTGCATCCTTATCCATTCTTTATTATTGGTCTTCCACGAGCCTAGACTCTGCATACAAAAATATTTTTGGGTATTGTTACATGGATTTTGACTAACAGGATGTGTCTGGAATACTGCCACGTGGATTCTGACGAACAGGATGTGTTTGCCACATCCTGTTGTCAAGAGTCACGCCGATGAAGTGCATGGTTCCTGGTCCCACAACAATGACAGTCTATACGGTATTTGAAATGAAGACCCCCCCAAAAAAGCTTTAAACTCGAGGAGAAGGGGAGGGGGCATCTGCTTCATGACGATGATGGCCAACTCGGCCTAAACACGCACTTCATGGACAATGCTCTCCCCAGGCAGGCTCGTTGACAATGTCGTGGATGCATTCTTCTTGCACCTATAATACTACAGTACATCATATCCTAAAGGGGGTTGTAGTCAGGACAGGGATTTGCTTTGTTAACCAGCACAAAGTTGGAAAAGCTTCCAGGCATTTCGATCTGCTGATTTGTTCATGTTCTAATTTAATGTCCTTGTAATGCATGTTCAAGTACAATGATGTCTGCTTACGTCTTTCTCCTGCACAAGCTCATCCATGAGCCTTAGTTCAATGTATTTAAAAAAGAAAAAGCAGGTGGCACCTCATCTTATAAAAGCACATGATAACAAGCAAACAAGCAGTGTTGGCAGCAGTTCTGGCCTGGAGTGACTGTTCCATTATGCTTGTATTCAAGAATAAACAATGAAACAAAACAGAACAGTTTAAGCTCGGAAGCAGATAAGCCCATGGCGTATCTCAAATGAATAAATGCCAGTTTACAAACACAAATGCTGGCTTGCTCTTTTCATTCGACCGATTAACAATGACACAATCGTAACAAAGCAATGACCCGACTGTCGTATCACTCTTCCAATAGGAAAGGACGATAACAAATCGCTGTTCAAACTTCAACAAACTCCATGTTAGAGCGCCAGACCGAGTCAGCATACTCACCATTAAACTATCTGGGTTTGTTTCTAGGCCCAACTATAAACCATCATCCTGGTGTTTTGTAAGTAGGGGAATGTATCGATGAGTACGCTATCTTTGTGTCCTTCAAATGGGGGAATTAAGCCAGCCATTTCATCTGATAGTTTTAGTTGAAGAAGGTTAAATATTCCATGGTATTCTTTGAAAAAAATAAGTCACTGTGTTCCAGTGCTGTGGTCAAGTTTAGAATTTGCTCTGCAGTGTCCAAGCAACATTTTCCATAAAAGCTGGTGGCTCTCATTCAACAACCTTGCACATTGTTTTATAAAACAATAAACTTTGGAGCTTGAAGCTTTGTAGAAAAGAGATCCCTTCCAAATGCTCACCCTCTCCGACCCACTTCCTTTTTCAGGATGTGCTGAGCTCTTCTGTTCTATCACATATTACATTCCTTAATCGATATCATATAAAACAATCGAATAACGAAACTTCAAAGAGCCATTACACAGTATGTATATAAAGCCCTGTTATCTATATTAATATTTTCAAGTGTACGTGTGTCTGTTTGTGTGTTTCATGTGACTGTCCATGAAATCATTCATAAACAGCCAGTGAACTGAGTCTGTATGCTTGGTGTTGGCTTAATGGTTAAGGTGGTGGGCTTGGGATCCTAGGATCCTGAGTTCAAATCACACTTGGCTGTTGAATTAATACCAGGTGAGGTGGGGTTGACTCTGCCTGTCATCCTTCCGAGGTCGGCAAAATGAGTGCCAGCTTGCTTGTATCCTGCGTCGGAGTGGCGACCTGTCCAGGATTGTGCCCAATAGCCAAGGAGACTGCTTCGGCAGCAACAACGCTCTGCACAGAGTATGATCCTGATGGATGGATGGATGGAACTGAGTCTGTATCATGGCCTAATTCACAAGTTTTATAAACGGCTTTAGAATCGCGGTATTTGTCAAAAGTAGATGAAAAGACTAAGTGAGAACATCAGGTGAGAATCCAAGCAAACATTTCATTTTTCATAACTCTGCAGAAGAGATTTACGATTATTTTTACTGGATGAGGTGCTCAGCCAAAATCACAGCTGGCCTGCGGAGAGTTCCCATTTGAACACTTAGCTAATGATGCTGGGGATCAAAGTTCAAACAGCGTACATATCATGTTGATTTGTTCATCGTTTGTGTTGCTTGGAGACATATGCAGCTGGCAGCTGGCACCAGACATGCAAACAAAGCACTGCTCTCAACATTGGCTTATCTTGAAAATTTCATCTCGGGGCATACCCACGATGTGGCACAATCAATCTCCAGCCTGAATTTTTTAGTGTTGAGCAACAGTGTCTGAGGATCATCGAGATGCCAGCACAGGAGGAGACATCAGCATACCTTGTGTGCATAGCATAGGCATTGTTGGATGTCTTATTTATATGCTACAAGATGAAAAAAGAACAATGATCAAGCTCTTCCACAAGTTTGATTCTTACTCTTCAATGCATCTCACTCCTGTAAATAAATAAGTCCTTGTTGCTCATCAAGGGGAACAAGAACAAGTTATGGGCAGAAGGTAATCTGGTAATGGAATAGTCGACTCTGTCCTTCCTGGTAGGCTCACTGGAAGTTGATGTCTCACATTTGTTTCATATTACATTCCTTAATCAATATCGTATAAAACAATCGAATAACGAAGCTTCAAATAGCCATAAAGGTACATTATGCAGTATGTATAGAAATCCCTGTTATCTATGTTATTATTTTCAAGTATATATGTGTTTGATGTTCGTGAATTGCAAAATTATTGTAAAATTGTTTCTTCATGATGTGATTTTTATTCTGTTCTGATGTCCTTTTTATTGCCTTTTTTTGGTGTCCATTGTCAAGGCTGTATGAGAGCTAACACACAACGCACAGCAAGGGGGGCATGAGACAAGAGGGGTGGGAGTGGGGAACAGAGACATTAGGAGATCTGTGGAAGGGAGAGGGATGCGGTGGGGAACACAGGGTATACAAGATGGACATTACAGGGACTTTCAGGAAGGAAAGCAGGGAATTTGAAGGAGGTGGGTTTGGGGTGGATTAACGGGGGTAGAAAAGATCAAAGATTTGGATGGGGGACGATAAGAGGTGGTGGTGAACAACTGTTTTGAAGGCCTGGAGGGAAGAATGGGATTGAACAGAGTGTGGGAGTTTATTCCAAAGGTGGGAAAAATAGAGGAATGAAAGAGTGAAGGTGAGCAGTGATTCGTGACTGCTCACCTTTTATTGACAAATTTGTTTTTATTGTATTATCACATTTTATTTGTTAAAATTATCAATTGTAAACCTTACCTCAAGTCAGCCTTTGGCCACGATGGAAGCTGAATTGAAATAAGCCTTTATTTATTTATTTTTATTATTACTTTTCTGTGCAAGGAACAGCCAAAATTTTGTTTTTCCTTTTAAAAAATCTACCTGTCGTGCTGGACAAAAATCAATAAAGCAAAGATCTCCAGAAGAAATTGTTGTGCAAGGATGACCAACAAGATTCAACACTCCAGTATATTAGCACAGTTTTGTGGTCGTGTTGTAGCAAATCTCACAGCGTGACGGTCAAACATCGAAGTCCAGTTTCTGTGCAAGAAAAATGATAATCGGCTTGAGCCTAAAACATGAAGTCAGCTAGCCATAGGCAGAGGAAAACAGCAGATGCTGCTGGCTCAGAGCCGAAAAAGCAAGACAAAATATTAACCAGACTCAGTTGTATAATCGTTCGAACTTCCACTCCGAGTCTGGGAGTTCGGTAGTTCAAACTCCAACCGAGTCATACCAGATATTTAAATTTCTCACTGACTGACTTACCGACCGCTCGATCACATAAGCTCACCGGAGTCAAGTCCAGGTGAGCTAAAAATGTGAAGTGCAGCTTCCTTGTTTAATGCTCATCATTTGAAGATGATTCAGCATGGACAAACAACCATACATTGGCAATCATATTGCATGCTTGATGGACCGAATGGTCTCTTGCTTTGAAGTTCTTCGTAAGATAACTCTTATAAAACGCTAAAACATGTAAAGATTAAAATCATAATAAACCAATGTCACCTGCAGGGTGACCCGTATCTTGCCAAAAGGTGACCACGTGTGACTTATTTAAGGTCATACTGAGGTGAACAGAGCTGCTATCCACCAGGAGCGACTCCTTGAGGAATATCTGCCTACGAGAGATTCCGATGAGAATCGTTCTACAGAGTAACCATGAAAAATATGCGTTTGCCTCATAACGTCACCAAATGACGTCATAATGTCTCAAGCTTGACATATCTAGAAAGCACTCATCGAGGTGTTCAATTTAAGGTACTACACGATATGGTTCCTAAAACTTGAAAATTTGACCTTGGGGTCAAATATGTTTGACCTCAGGCGCTAACCATGAAGGTCAAGGCCAATCGCCACCAAAAATTAATCAGCTGAGCGCCAGACCATGAACTATATTCCCATGAAGTTTGAAGACTATCCGATCAAAATTACTGAAAAAATAAGGGTTTCGTCGACTCCCCTGATTTGCGCCAAAGTGACCTTGACCTTTGACCTTGACCTTCAAAATTTTGTGCACTGAAAGGGACCTCTATAGGCCTCTGATATGTTTAGTTACAAAAATTTCCGATGATAACTGTGCTCTGCAGAATTTTTTAGACGTGATTACAGACAAACAAACAAACAAACAAAAAAAAAAAACATACAAGCTGACTAACATATCTTGCAAAAACTTTGTTTTGGAAAGATAAAAAGCTCTTATTTTGGTGTGAGGGAACGGGCTGCCTATTACTGCCTCAGCAGGAGTTGCGTTACCAGTCGACCAGGCCACAAGGGAAGTCGAACTGATGAGTGCTAAGAAAGGATTGAACAACAGGAAGGTATCAAAATTTTTCCAATATCACCGATAGTCTGGTGTTGAAGTACCAGATTGCTCCAGATTGACACTGTTTAGCATTCAAAATTTGTTGAATATAGGTGTTTCTTTATCTCATGCCAACATAATGCTGAATGCATCCAGTCATAAGGCCTCTCGACCCGGCCTTTATCGAATGAGCAAGTGTTATTAAAATGTTTGCATGTGTATAAAATGATTGTGTTTTTCCCACCAATCTCTCCTGGCGTATCAATCAACACCACCAACCATAAAGTGGGTTGACATGATAGGTTCGAGAAAGCATCCTCACATTTGAGCTGTCGAATATGGGTTACATTCCTCGACTGAAGATAAACTATCAATCAACCTGTTGCTTCTTGGACAGATTGTCATGTCAGTATTGTGTACAGTCCGAAAGAGGGCATGTTAAACCGAGCGTTTCATCGGCTATAATTCACCAGTGGATGTTAAAGACCTTCCTGTGCCTTTTGTAAAGAGTATGTCATTGTATCCTGATACCCTGGACAAATTTCTGTCTTCATGTTTAAGGGCACTGTATTGGTGTGACTACAATGAGAAACTAGAACGGTACTCGGTAGAGTGCACACCTCCGCCAGGCTGATTAGTTTACGTTTTGTATCCCACTGATAAGCCCGATCTGCATCAATACCTGAACCAAAATCGAATCTGCTTATTCTCTCTCCTAACCAATCCACACCAAGTTTCATCCAAATCCGTCCACAACATTATGAGATATCATGCTGTATATCGTTTTGGCCCCATTTGTGTAGGCATATTTGTCATGAAAAAAAGGATTCGTGTATTTTTTTTGTTAAAAGCAAAAACTCACTTGATTTTGTTAGATGATACTATAAACATGAAAAAAATTAGGGTGGCATTTTTTCTGAACATTCTAACGGCCTGAAATCCAAGATGGCCGCCACCGTAGCAAAACGCCCTAAATTTGACACTAAAATTAACTTAATGTGGTTTAAATATTTTATTTCAGCATGAACTGCTTGGAGCCACTCTCAACAAGACCCGGACCATTTTGTTTTGCTATCACCGCAAAATCTTCCGGGAAAACTGTCTCGCTGTATAATAGGATACTGCATAGAGGATTTTCCGGGAAAGGCTTGGATGTGGTGGAGCTTAATTAATTAATCGTTAGATCATGCCATAATCACTGTGAATGAGTTTGGCTTGGAACTTGAAAATAGAGGTGACTATAATATGGAATAGGCAAAGCCTAGAAGCGAACGTAGAATTCTTCTTACATTCGCTTCTGACTTTACCTATAACTTGTTGACAACTGTATACGCAATTTCCGGTTACTTCGGCCTGTATTCAGGATCAACGGATGATCATTCGGATGATCATTTAATCACGATTAAAAATTATCTTTTGATGATGCGGGAGATATCTTTATTAAAATCAGTGGAGGAAATATACACCATGTCTGATATCATTTGGGTCTTTCATGTCTCCGACGATGTCTTTATCTCCCGGCATGCATCATTCCCCATGGCAAAAACCGGAAGCAAAAAAAAAAAAAAAAAAAACAAACAAAACAAAAACGGAAGCAAAAGGGTCATAGCTAACGACACGGATTCCAAATAGCCAGGGGTATTGTGTTGTTGTTGTTTCCTATTCTCTCACATGCACGCTTTAAGTATGAAGCTCACTGCATTCGCTAATAACAATAACTTTCACCTGACTACTAATCTTTTTATTTTGCACAATTTGAGACAGAGGCTGCCTTTTTATTTCAACATGGCGGCCAGAAAATTGACGTTCAAATCCAGTCATCGGCAGCAGTTTGTTCGCTTTATGTTAAGGTTCCACTTGTCCATTTTATGCTGTACTAACGTATTATTTTCTTCTTTTGCAGGCTGCACGTACCCACAGCAACCATAACCCATGATAACATAGCTTAGAGACCTTGGATTAACCAAAATGGCAGAGTCTTCATCTAACAAGAAGTCAAAAATGGTGGATTTTGAACTACGCTTTATTTCCCAGTTGAGCAGCAAGCAAACAGATTATACAAACTATGTGCTTCGTCCTTCTTTGCCTTCAGTAGAGAAAGTAATTACAACAACTGATGTTCGATGTTCATATGGGGAAACAGAATTCTCTGCATTAAAGAATCGCATAAAAGGTTTGTCTGCCCATGAACTGTTACAGAATGGTGTTTCATACCACAAGACATGTTATAAGGATCTCACAAATAAAACATGCATTGAACGAGCCAAGACCAGATATGAGAAAGGACAAGCGACAGGCAGCGTCAGTGATGTAAAACAGAAGGCAATAGGACGACCGCCAAAATCTGATGCTGTATCTACAAGGGGTTCCACATCACAGCGATCGACCAGGCTTTCGACAAGTCAGGCTTTCGACAAGATGTGTGTCATTTGTCAGGAAGACAGCAGACAAATTGCACGACGTCTCAACTGAAAACATGGGAGCTCAGCTCAAAGCCATTGGTCAACAAACAGACAGAAAACTTTTGAAAGTCAGACTGAGCAATGTCTGACTGACTGAGCTTACAGCAGTTGCTGAGGACATGAAGTATCACCTTCTGTGCTTAGGCCATGCAAAACGAGACATAGAAAAAGCTAACAGACCTCCAAAACAGCATGTTCATTTTGCACAGTTAGTGTCTGACCTGGAGATGCTCGACATGGTGGAAAGTGAAATGAATGCCACATCTAACAGTTCAGCTTTGAATATGAACAACATTGAACAATTATATGTTGGTTTGCTAGAAGCCAATGGGTTCCCTTTACCCGACAATCCGCGATACAAACCATACTTAAAGCAACTGATTTTGGACAACATCGCTGATGTGCACTTCACCAGCCTCGACAAAACCAAACCTGAGCAAGTAGTTTATACAAAAGCCAAGGAACCCCTGTTAGCTGGTGCGTTGGCCACCGATACAAAAGACCTAAGAGAAGATGTGAAAGTCCTTCTGAAACCACCTGCTTTGCTTCAACTCTTCTGCAAGCATGCTATCCAAGGTTTACATCAGGTTAAAACAATCAGCAGGGGTAAATCTATGAACCAAAGTGCATCTGTGCTGGCACAACATTTCGTATGTGCATACAAGTCTGATCGGCAGGTCAACTATGAAACAAAACATGAGGAAGTCACTTTCAAACACCGCACCGAGACGCCCCTTACCGTCGGCTTAGCTCTGGATGTGCACAAAAACACCAGGTCCAAGGCCCCTGTGGAGACATTAGGCAAACTAGACCTCAACGTCCTGTACAACAAGGTAATGGAAATAGAGACTGCAGTCGCAAGAACCATATCCCATGTACAGAAGTTTGTGGATGCTGGGTTTTCAGCTGCAACAACAAAACTGTCCAACCAGGGATAAATGAAGACTGTGAAAATTGAGGTGTTAATTTCTATGACATTCACAAAATAATAATTCACTTGATACCCATTGTTAAAACTACTAAATGAAAGCCAGGCATTTAATCAGTATGACTTTTTGCATCTTCTTGTTTAAACGATTTAAGAGATTGAACACTGTATTGAGTAGTAATTCAAGTATTTAATTTTATTTAGATCTGTTTGTTGGTTTGTTAATTATGTATTCTTTGTGAAAAATACATGTCTTTAAATAGGTAGATACTTGCTTTGTAATTACAAAATCCTGTTGGCTTGGTAATGCATGCAAAGGGAGAAGGTATAGCTTACATTGCGGGTGCGCGGTGGCCATTTTGGAATTTGGCATGTAGATCATACATATAACATAAATTTGATGATTCCATTAGATTCCTGGTCTCAGAAAACATATATTTAGACACTTCATTTGTAATTGTATCACATGTATTCACGAATATATCGCATTATTAGTGTTCGGCAGCCATTTTGGACACCATCTTGGATTTCATACCCTTAGAATGTTCAGAAAAAATGCCACCCTAATTTTTTCAAAGCTTATGATACCTTCTTACAAAATCAAGGGAGTTTTTGCTTTTAACAAAAAAAATACACGAAATTGCAAATATGCCTACACTACATCTCTCAAAGGTGAAGAATCACTTAACCCTAACCGCACTGGGTGGTGGGGGTGGGGAGCGAGGAGGAGAGCCTCCTCAATATTTTTCACAAGTGTTGGGGATTTCAAATTCTCCCCTCATGACTGTTTTTTCTCCAGGGTCTTGCGCACATTTTGATGCCACATGAGTCCAAATCGGACTTTGAGTTGAGGTGTCACATATGCAGTTGAGGTGTCACATGACAATTAGTAGTCGCATGTCTGAAAAAAAACCCTGCAATTTTTGCACATGTTTATGTACAACAGACACATGTGAATAAGAGTTACATCTATTAGGACACTGATGGAGTAAATTAATTGGCCTGTAATTACCTCCGCCACCGAAAGTGAAGGAGGTGATGTTTTCACCCCTTTCTGTCTGTTTGTCTGTGTGCAGGATATCTCAAAAAGTTGTGGACGGATCCGGATGAAATTTTGCGGACAGGTTCGGTGTGTTTCAAGGACGAACTGATTATACTTAAACAATCGAGTCTGATAAGAGGCAGACCATAACGTTTGCAGTGTTTTTTTCCAGATAGTATGAAATTGACATCGTGTCCTGCATCTGTACATTTTAAAGTCCACACTAAATCCTTGTAAGATGTTAAAAATACACACGATACTGTGCAGAAAACAGGTGTGAGGGCCATTAAAAAAATTCTAAAGCCATGATCCCCTTGTTGGCGATAGTAAATTTCATATTCATCCGGAACGGGATATTCACGATAATGATAACAATGTATCAGTAGCAGCCAAATTGTTGGAGTGAAAGGAATAATAGTGGAATATCAACAGAACAAGTCAAACTTGAACTTGTAAATGCCTTGTCTGATTATATATCATCATACCCCCGACTTTGTTGGGAAACAATTTTTTTTTTCCTTTTTTTAAACCGACTTTGGCAACCGATGCCTTTAAAGACGTTGAGAAAATTACTTCCTCTTCTTATTATTTCCCACGAGTCCAAAGACATGAGGTAACAAAATCACTTACAGTACCCATCAGCATTATTCTGAAATGCTCTTGAGATGACTTCTCTTGCTGCCCACAATGAACAAATGGTTGCTGAGGAAATATCCATCACAACAATTACCTTTAAACAAGGCCATTTTCCTTCCAAGCAGGGATCATGGAACTTTGCCAAGGTGGATTTTGAAATAACCAAGGAGAAGAAATTCCACAAAGGAGTCCAAGATTGTGACTTTAATTTGGGAGTTTGCAGTGAAATATCTCCCCGACTGTAATGGCCTGGTCATTATTATTAAATATTTGCATTAGGTCATGATCCAATCCTATTAGACTTGCTATGGCTGCAAAAAATATCTACAGGCACAATAATCTGCAACCTTTTGATTTTCACTTTCACAGAAGAAATTGACGTTGGAGTATGTGGATGAAAACATAAATTAAGGACAATGCACGAATGCAAGCCACAGTCAAAATGAAAGCATTGTTTACAACCGTCATGGTTCTTGAACCAAATTACTGCAAGTTGTTGCAGGCCTGCCTCCTACAGTTAGTTATAGGAGCATTGAGAGCCTGACTAGCTAAAAGGAAGTATATATATACACGATTTGTGTTAAAGAAATGATTGCCCATGAATTAAACTGTATTTCTGCACGAGGACAAACGTGCAAGAAAAACCAACAAAAAGTGCACCTTCAACCATTTAGAATCAAGCTTCACTGGTGGTTTATTATCCAATCTCAGCAAGCATATGGACACATTGCAAACAAAACGCACATATGCTGTGCTGCGGCCTCGATACTATGGATAGGAGAAACCGGGAATTTTGGAATCTATTCGATTACGAATACTTTTTTTTCCAGAAATCGAGTACAATTCTGAGTACTTTTGTTTTCCTTTTCTTTTTGGTTTTTGGGGGATGCGGGACGACTAGATTTCACATGCAATGTGCCAAGAACAAGCCATTTCCAATCGCTGTCAAAGGAAGTGGGTTGTTGAGAGTGATAGTCACCGTGGTTTGACATCCAGATGTCTTGTGAGGGCAATGAAAGTCGCAGCATGAATCATCCTTGCAAGTTTTCACCTGGTTTCTCGGTACACTCAAGGAAGCATATTTCGCATGATTGTACTGTACAACAACTTGGAAGGTCACAATTGTAGTCCAAACCTGCCCGCAAAGTCTTTGAAGCCAGAGTCTTCAACAAGATACAGGCTGCATGTCCCTCACGATCATATTTATCAACATCTGCTTAATTGGATTTTCTCTTGGGGAATCGGTGTCATACAGTGCCTCCAGAAAGTATTCACACCCCTTGCCTTCTTCACATTTTATTGTTACATCCTGAATTTAAAATGGAAATTAAAAAATTTTGTTCCTGATCTACACAAAATACCCCCAAAATGGCAAAGTGAAACCATGTTTTTTGAGAAATTTGGACAAATTAATTAAAAATGAAAATCTGATGTCTTGCATCAATAAGTATTCAACCCTTTTGCAATGGCACTCCACATTGAGTTCAGGTGCATCCAATTTCTTTTGATCATCCTTGAGATGTCTCTACAACTTGATTGGAGTCAAACTGTGGCCAATTCAATTGATTGGACATGATTTAGAAAGAAACACACCTTTCTAGATAAGGTCCCACAGTTGACAGTGCATGTCAGAGCAGAAACTCTACCATGAAGTCCAAGGAACTGTCCGAGATAGAATTGTGAGGAGGCATAGATCTGTTCAGGTCAGATCAGGTATAGGAGCATGCGCCAGAGCAGCGTGTCACTGCATCCACTTTCCGCCGGTACTCCAGGGGCCTCTGTCTGGCCATCCCCCAGGCAGATGCCTGGCACATCCCCATCTCCTTGAGATGCCGATCAACCTGTTGCAACCACAAGGCACATGGTCGGCCCATTGGCCTCCTCCAATTACGAGGCTCCCTTGCTGAGAGAATCTGGTAAGCAGGCTCAGCGTCAGGAAAACGAGCCACGTGTCTATACAGCCGCAGCTGACGTTCACAGATTATCCAGGTAATAAAACTCATTTGAGTCTCTCTCAGCAACTGCTTGTTGGACACAAAGTCTGATCAGCGATAGCCAAGTATTCTCCAAAGAGACCAGGTTCCGAAGGAGTTAAATCTTCGTTCCAGATCCTTTGTCAGAGAGCAAGGCTCACATCCGGAAAGCAAGACTGGAAGATAGATCTGGGAAGGGTATAAAACAATTTCTAGAGTGTTGAAAGTTCCCAAGAGCTCTGTGAGCTCCATCATTAGGATACGGAACTCCCCAGACTCTTCCTCGAGCTGGCCGTTCGACCAAACTGAGCAACCAGGCAAGAAGGACCTTGGTCAGGGAGGTGACCAAGAAACCAATGACCACTCTGACAGAACTATAGAGTTCATTGGCTGAGATGGGAGAACTTGCAGGAAGGACAACAGTCTCTGCAGCACTTCACAAATCTCAGCTTTATGGAAGAGTGACCAGAAGAAAGCCACTCTTGAGAAAAAGGCACATGACAGCACACCTGGAGCTTGCAAAAAGGCACGTGAAAGACTGAGACCACGAGGCAAAGTATTCTGTCATCTGATGAGACAAAAACTGAACTCTTTGGCCTGAATGCAAAGCGCTACGTCTGGCGGAAACCGAGCACACCTCATCACCCATCTAACACCACACCTACTGTGAAGCATAGTGGTGGCAGCATTATGCTATGGGGATGCTTTCAGTGGCAGGGACTGGGAGACTTGTAACGATAGAGGAAACAATGGATAGAACCAAATACAGGTAAATCCTTGAGGAGAACCTGTTTTGGAGTGCAAAAGACCTTTGACTACGACAAAGATTTACATTCCAACAGGACAATGACCCCAAGCATACAGCCAAAGCAACACTGGAATGGCTTCAGAACAAGAATGTGAAAGTCCTTGAATGACCCAACCAAAAGCCTACACCTGAATCCCATTGAGAATGTGTGGAAAGACGTGAAGATTACTGATCACCAACGCTCCCCATCCAAATTGACAGAGTTTGAGCAAATCTGCAAGGAAGAATGGGAGATAATCCCCAAATCCAGATGTGCAAACCTGATACAGACATACACAAGAAGACTCGAAGCTGTAATCGCTGCTAAAGGCACTTCTACAAGGTATTGACTCAGGGGGTTGAATACATAGGCCTAGGTCACATTTGCCACGGCGGCCGTGGGGTCTCCAAAATCTGCGGCCACTAGCAATTATAGGGCGGCCACAGTATTTCCATGGTCACACAATGTAGCAGTCACATATGTTTTTATTTTTCGGGTAGCCGCACGGCGTATTTAGAAATCGTGGAGACCGAAAACGTGGGGGTGCCGTACGGTCTTTGATTTGATGTCGCACGGTGACCTTAGGGTGTCGCTGCGGCGGCCATAGAATTTTCAAGGCAGACGCAAGGTGCCCACAAGGTGACCACAGGGGGACCGCAGGGGGGCCCTAAGGCGAACGTGCGGCTAGACGGACGGTAATGAGTGGGTATAGATACCAGTTCTTTTTTTTACTGAAATAAAAATATAACAGTATATATAACTGAATATACTACAACTATAATATACCGTGGTGCCCCCAGAATCCGAACGCCCCATTGTTTGAACAAATTGGAATCCGAACAATTTTTCCAAGAAAATTTTGCCATAAAAACCTAATACATTTTAAAAAACCGAACACAACGTAGCGTTCATGTTTGTTCACGTGTCTCCCCCACCTGTTCAAGCCGCAGTTTGGCGGTGGAAGTCCTCGTGAAAGCATCTCTCGTGTGTCGATCGATCCTTTAGGCCTCAGTTGAATTTGCTCTACGGTGAGGATACGGTGGCCGTACGCCCTCTGAATTGACAGAAACGTGCGGTGGCCGCAGAGAAACTGAGGTGGCCTCAGGGAGGCCCTACGCCGTTTAGCTATATTTTACAGGCCGTAAGGTCACCGTGGAATTATAACGCGGAGTTATAACTTTTTTCATTTCTGCGTTCGCCGTAGAAATTCGACAAGCCAAAACAAAAGAACTGGTAAAAAAAAATTAACCCATTCGTTACCGTCCGTCTGGCCGCACGTTCGGCTTAGGGCCCCCCTGCGGTTTCATTGCGGGCACCTTGCGTCTGCCTTGAAAATTCTATGGCCGCCGCAGGAACACCCTAAGGTCACCGTGTGACATCAAATCAAAGACCGTACGGCACCCCCACGTTTTCGGTCTCCACAACTTATAAATACCCCGTGCGTCTACCCGAAAAATAAAAACATATGTGACTGCTACAATGTGTGACCGTGGAAATACTGCAGCCGCTTTACAATTGCTAGTGCCCGTACATTTTGTAGACCCTCCGGCCGCCGCGCCAAATGTGACAGGCCTTACCTCGTGTTTTCACCTTCATTTGTGATGTTTATTTTTTTAATCATCTTGTGTTTTAATTAATAACAAAAAAAGCAATCCGATCACGTGGTGTGACGGACTGTCGGGCAAGGATTGAATTTCACAGCAAAACCGGTTGTAATTTGGAATATCCATGATTACGTCAGCCCGAGGCGTTTGATGAAGGTGATTGTGGTTCTGCGGGCATCATGTTTGATGAGCTGCCCTGGGGGCAGCGCTCTCGCAGAGTGCGCGAGCGATCGGAACCCAGGATGGAGCTCGAGCCTGTGTGGACCTTTGGATGTGGTGATTGTACCAGTTTACATACAATACACTGCCACCGAAGGTCATTTACTCATCTTATTTTACCTTAAAGATGGGGAATTTCAGTTTAAAGTGTCTTGAAAGTGGGTTTTCTTTGGGTCCACGAACGGATTAATTCACTGCATTATTTATTATTGGGAAAATATTTTTGGAATCCGAACTTTTTGCAATCCGAACAGCCTCCTGGAACGAATTAAATTGGGATTCTGGGGGCACCACTGTATAGGTAAACACCTATACTCCGATCTCTAGCGGTAGCGCACGGTGGACGCACGGTCGACGCAGACTGCCACGGAGGCCTACGTAGGTGCAGGGCGGGCGTAGGGGAACTGTGCGTCGACCCTGCGTTGCCCGCAGGTAGTCACACAGAGCGCAAGGCCACCGTTCAGCGACCGTAGAAATAGTGCGGCCGCAGTAATTTTTTGGGGGTTGGGAAAATTCATTTTTCATTGAGAAGAGCTTACGGCAGCCGCACGAATAATGCAAGCCCACAGTACGCCCTACGTAAGTCGACGTGGAACACATCTACGTCATAGCTTGGCTTGTCGAATTGCTACGGCGAACGTAGAAATGAAAAAAAGGTATAACTCCGCGCTATAATTCCACGGCGCCCGTACAGCCTGTAAAATATAGCCAAACGGCGAAGGGCCTCCCTGAGGCCACCTCAGTTTCTCTGCGGTCGCCGCACGTTTCTGTCAATTCAGAGGGCATACGGCCGCCATATCCTTGCCATAGAGCAAATGTGACCTGGGCCTTACTGACACGAGATATTTCAGCTTTTCATTTTTAATTAATTTGTAAAAATTTCTAATAACATGTTTTCACTTTGTCATTATGGGGGTATTTTGTGTATATCGGTAACAAAAATTCTGAATTTAATCCATTTTAAATTCAGGCTGAAACACAACACAATGTGAAAAAGTAAAGGTGTGTGAATACTTTCTGAAGGCACTGTACTTGGAGCAGTTCAACGTTTTGCATAATATCTGAAGAATGGTCGATTGTGAAAGTGAACTTGTTGCTGATGCAAATTTTAGTTTCTTTGATTTCGCATTTTCAACTGTCACTAATTGGTACTCGGTTTGATGCTTGATTTACATATCGAATATTGTGCTGTGATGAGTGATTTCGGTTGAACATAATAATAATAATAATAATAATAATAATAATAATAATAAGAAAAAGAGCAATCAGAGATTGCAAACCCTCGCCAGGACTGCTTTTGTGTGGAATATTTTGTGTGGCGTTTGTGTACTGGTGTTACGTAATTAATGAGACATAATTAGAACTGCCACTTTATAACTGCTGACAGTGATGACCGGGTACCAAGTCATCCCACTTTGATGCAACCGCACTTTGATCGGACACCTGACCCAAACCCATGACGTTTTAAAATTATTATTCATTATTCACTTGAATTTAGAATGGGATTAAAATAAATTCAATTTAAATCAAATGGAAGACCAAATAGGTTCAGTCCTGCATTGGAGTAATCAGCAGGAACCCAAACAAGCAAAAAGTAAAGATGACATCATCAGGAGAAACCTGGATAGGATTTGGGTTTCAGCTGCTCCTCCTTTACTCTCAAAATCATCCAGGCACAGCCAAGTGAGCCTTATTCAGAATAATTTTTTCAAAAACAAAAAGAATCCATATCAAAAAAAAAAAAATAATTCCAGCTGCCAGACCATATGACCAATCAAGTTGAAATTTAAAACATGTATTCCCCATCACTACTCGATCATAAATTTGAAGTTTCACGTCGATTGATAAAGTGGTTCCAGAGAAAACATTATTTAATATTTTTCTTCAATCCATTCTGGCTGCCAAACCATGTGACATATCAATTATTCCTTAAACTTGTGCACCCATGGTTTGAGGAACATTTGTGTGAAGTTTCCCCTCGATTTGTTCAGCCATTTTGGAGAACACTTTAATAGGTTTTTGGGGTAAATCCAATATGGCTGTCAAACCATGTGACTTATGATGGCATATGTGTGAACCTTTTGTTCCTCATGGAGTGGCAGTCATATGTATAAAGTTTCGCCTCAATCTGTTCAGCCACTTCAGAGAATAAGGTTTTTAAAGGTTAAAATGTATATATATATACATATACATATACATATATATACATATATATATATATATATATATATATATATATATATATACATATATACATATATATATATATATATATATATATATATACATATATATATATATATATATACATATACATATACATATATATACATATATGGCTGCCGAATCACATGCCCAATTATGTCATCAATTATTTTTTTCTATGGACCATTTTAGCCTGAGATTACCCTCAAAAAAATTTCATACTGATCAGATGTAGCATTGTACATATGCAATTATGAAGGCACATATGACGTCATTTAAAAAAAAATATCACACATTCTCCATGAGGAGTACTTGCGATGTGCCAAGTTTCAATTTTTTCTTTGGTGCAGTTTCAGAGATACAGAGGTCCAAAGTTTTTGCATTTTTCCAACATGGCTGCCACACTACATGACCTATGACATAATAATTATCAGTAAAACATTCTAAATGAATAGTTGCACCTACTGTATGTTGAAAATTTCGTCTCAATCCGACAAGCAGTTGCGGAGAAAAACACAAAAGTTCTGTGCGGACAAACAAACAAACAGACATACGGACTCAAACTCAATACCCTCTCCTTCGGCGAGGGTAATAATACCATTCCTTTCGTGCCATAAAAGCACATAGGGCTGCCGAGGCAGTTTCCTTGGCAAGGAGTACAGTCTTGGATGGGTCGCCACTCCGATGCAGGTTACCCTGAATGGTTTTAACCCCAGTACGCTGGTACTCATTTCGCAGACCTCGGAAGGACGACGGGCTGAATCAACCCCACCTGGTGTTAATTCAATGGTAAAAAGGGACTCAAATTCAGGACCCTTAGGTCCCAAGCCAACCACCATAACCGCTAAGCCAACACCAGGCTATCTGTTGAGCATAGAAAGCATCTAATTTTTGAACTATCTTCTTCACCCTTCTTGAAATAGTTCCAAACTACACTTATGGACTTCATGAACGTGTTGTCAAAATTTCTCATTCTTTAAAATGCTTATCAGTCGATTTGTTGTCCGTCGGTGTGCTTTACCAGTAGGTTTATATGCTAATCGAGAGAGAGGTACGAAAAAGGTTTTCCCAAAGTAAAGCACTTCTTTCTCGGAAGTAGGGAATACTTGGAATCGACGTCGATTCTGTTTCACCACTCGATTCCTTTTGATTCCACGGCTGGAATCGTGAATAGAGTACTTATAAATCGATTCTACCCACCACCACCAGATACAGCTTCTGCAAGTATGACAGTACAAGTGTTCATACGATTTACTGCATCTCACAGTGCATCTGTGGAGGTGAGTCCATGCTACGGACTTCTTATTCTATGACAGGCTGCTCATAGAGAGAAAACTTGAGGAGATGACCAAGCATGAAGTCCATTTCATTGAACAGATTCGTGTTCTTCGGAAAAAAAAAAAAAAAGGAAAGGCCTCTCGAGAGGCGACTACTATAACCTCATAGTCCTTTCCAGACAGGTTTTCACAATTCCACAAACTCAAAGTTTGTTGCGACACCCTGAACAAGCACAAAAAAGGAGTGTACTTGCAACTATTTGAGAACTGTTCAAGCTACGCTATCTTCAACATTTCCCAGAGTCCTGACAGAAGGAGACCTGTTGTGCTCAAACCGTTTCAGCTAATTTCGAAATATCCCAGACTCCTTCAAAAAGCCAGAGAATAGTGCTGAGGCAATGGGAGAGTATGAAATAAGAAGGTGTGGCCTCCACATCATCCTCATCGATGTACCATGAATCCTCTGCCTCATGATCAACCACCCCTCTGGAGGCATCAGAAGCCAAAGTAACTCTTGAGAAGGTGCTTTCCTGACATAATGGCACACCAGTGACTAAAAGGAAGGGTGAGCCTGAGTAAGGTGGTGTATATTAAGTAAGTAAAGGGGAGCCGAACTATGAGAAATATGTCTTTAATATTTCTCTACGACGCACCAGATAAATACATAATTATAAACTGACCAGAATGGTTGTCCAAGGCAATGTAAAAACTATGTGGAGTAAAATATTTTTTTATTGCTACGTCCGCCATTGAAGGTGGACAGAGGTTAAGTTGTCAACCTTATTTGTCCGTGTGTCTGTCTGTGAACATGATATCTCAAAAGGTTATGGACTGATTTGGATGAAACTAGGTGGACAGGTTGGGTGTGTGACATGGACAAATTGATTAGATATTGGTGAAGATCCAGATTTGGATCAGGGAATTTTTAAAGTGATTCCTCACCGCTGAGTGGTGGTCCAAAAACGATATATAGCATGAATTCTCAAAAAGTTGTGGGTGAGTTGCATTGGTGACAAGAACAAGCCGATTCGATTTTGGATAAGGTCCAGATCCAGATCCAGCCTATCAGTGGGATACAAAACAAACTGTTCAGCCTGGTGGAGGCATGCACTCTATCAAATGCCGTTCTGGTTTAGTTGAGTGTTTATATGGTGTCCTGGCAAATTCAAAACAAAAAAAAGAGGACTGTGAACTTGATATTGCACATCCATGGATCCGTGACTATAAATTTCCTACCAGCCTGTGGGTGCATGGGGTTGAGTACTAGGGTTGGGGCCATATTCAAGCTCACATTTAGCACAGTCAATCAATGCACCAAGTTTTCTCAGTTAGTTAGTTTTTGTAGAGCAAGGATCACGTTACATTTCTTGTTATAAACCTTTTCATGTGAAGTGGTTCTTACTGTGACTGAGGTCATGGAAAAGGTTAACTTTTTATTGCTGTATTTCCTTAGAAGTGGTATTTTTGGTTTGTCGTCTTTCGACCCCGTGGCCAAAATTAGGCCGAAATTTGCTCCGGGACTCAAAAAAAAAAACCTGTCCTGCCAAATTACAGCAGAATTGGATGAGGTTTGGGGGGGGGATGTTAAATCACACATCACACTGGTCCGCTTGTCGTAGACTGCACTAGTAATCACCATGCATCGAAACACATGCGTTTCATGACCTAACAAGTTTCTGGAGGCAGTCGTATAAATAGCAGTATTTTGACTGTGCCTGAAATTGCTGAACGTTAGTTACATAGATTCTTTCACAATTAAATTTACAAAGCCTTCTTCCAAAAACTTTTCTTTGGCTGATGCAAATGTCACAACACTTCGGTGGAACGTCATATGGTTTTACCTGTGACTGCAAGATACTTACAACACCAAAAAAAAAAAATATATATATATATATATATTGATATATATATATATATCTTGTTCTTTGTGCATAGATATAGTAAGGAGTCAAACTCTTTTACAAACAGTGCCACATAACTCTCACAATGACACGTACGATTGAGAAGGATCTGTTCATACATGTACAAGCAAATGACCGAAGGAAAGCTCGTTTTATTTTTTGTTTTTAATTACTATTACTCAAACCATTGGCAATTAGCAAACATGTGTTCTGGTCCATTTTGTGTTCTCGGTCTGCCACGAGCCTCGACTTTGGATACAAATAAATAAAGTCAACACAGCATCAGAAACATCTTGAATGTATAGCATTATTTCACAGCTGTGATGTACAAGTGATAACTGCAAAACAATGGCAACTATGACGGGGTATTCAAAACACAAGGAAACACAAGCACAAGGAACTTTTGTGCAAGAGGAGGCCATTCAGCCCATCATGCCCCATCATCCATCACCCCCATCAACACACAAGCTACCGACAAGTGAAGTCCTGCCAATATCCCCAAACCTGGCCATCTCCAATGCATCCAGGTATCCAATTCCAATTTAAACCTATCTACCCCTCTACTGCCATGACCTTTCCAGATACACCATTCCATGCCTCAACTACACTATGAGTAAAAGGAACCTGCCTTAATACTGTCAAAACTCTCCTCTTCTTTATTCTCAGGCTATAGCCCCTCGTCCTAACACTCTTCTTCTTTGGTATGCAGCACATGGTTGCGAGCATCATTGCCCGATGGTGCAGCTGTGCCACTGATGCAGTGACCTCTGTAGGTTTGTGCAAAATTTGTAATTTGCTCACGGTGCCGGTGATAGCTCGCCTACTGTTCGCGAAGGACACAGTGGTATCTTTAATGTCCACCAACTAATGCTGGCAGATGGGATTGCTATTTAATGTCCATCCGAGGGAAGGCACACACATTGATGAATCACGCTACCTGTGAGACACCATGGTGGCAGTTTATAGCTGGGCTGAGATTCAAACCCAGGCTAGACAGCTTAGTGGTGAGTGTGCGTACCTCGAAGAATCATGACAGCCCTTGGGTCAGCTGAACAAATTCCACAAGTCTGGAAATATTGACATTATTGACTTCCATCATCATGGATAGCTTATTGGACTCCTACAAAACATGTCATCACTCGCAAGGTATAAATGATTTCAGGGGTGGTTAGCCTCTCGTTCATGTGGAGATATTTTGTGTCCCCATTTTTGTGGAACAAAAAAAATATATATATATATATATATATATATATATATATATATATATATATATATATATATATATATATTGTTGTGGTTACCAAATTCGCAAACCACCATTCAGGTCCCTGAGGTGAGATATCTCGGTAAGTACATGTGTAGTTAGGCCCAAACCCGTTGTCTAGTGGGAATACATGTCATTCATGCGTGCTGCGACTCTTCAGGATAGCCGTTTTTCTTTTACTATCTTTAATTTGGACCAACCGCCATGATTACCACCACCAGTCACAACATCAACCACCAACCACAACGCCGCTTCACCACAACCGCCACGACCTTCACGTCACACCTCGCAACCGTCGCATCGCCACCGTTCTTGCGCCGCTTGTGGGTACCGGTGTTGGACTCGTGCAGGGCGCGCGCCGAACAGCGTGTACAAAACCACGGATTTTCCACTTCAAAAACGGATCAAAAACGACACACGCCCACTTTTTGCCGTCCAATCGGTGAGCGAGGGGCGATTTGGCCCCGCCCCCAGGGCGTTGGAGGGCGATCGATATATGCAAATTTATGGATCAAAAAGCATTCACGCCCACTTTTTCTCGGGCCAATGGGGAGCGAGGTGAAAGGTCGAAGGGAGGGGGTCAAAGCTGAGAGAGCGAAGCCACGGGGCTTATAAAAGCGACCGCGTTCGTCAGTCAGAAGAACAGAGAGTTAAGACTTCGCGGGCGGTGGAGTTGGCAAGAAGGAGCTGGTCGTCGTGTGCGTTGGAGTTAGAGCGGAGGGGACGGAGCTGTGGAGAGGCGGCGAGGGCAGACGAGGGGGTGCTCGCGTCGTGCAGGGAGCTGCACCCCCGGGAGCCCGCCACCGCGACCTGGCCGAGGTGGACGCGCCCGCCGCGGGACAATAAAAATCCTCTATACCCCGAGCATCAGCAACCGCCTCCTGTTTCCCCCCCGCGCTGAGATAGTGCGACCAAGGGGCCCCTTTCCCACCCCTACCAGACACTGTCCGCGAGGCCCGCGGAGTTGAGGCACCATCGCCGCTCCGCGTCTCATCACCAGACGGGTAGGCCCGACCCGGTCTCGGCCTCAGGCCCGCCTCATCCTTGAGGGTATTCTTTTCCTTGGTTTTGGGTATGTGTTGTCGGCGCCGTCTGTGAAGTAAAATTGTATAAGTGTTGCCGTGTGCTCGTGTAATCGGTATTAGATCTGCATTGTCGCATTTGCTTTTTGTGTAAATTGCATTGTGTTTTTCTTTTCTGTGTGCTTTTGGTGGAATTGAATATGTGTGCTTTCCGTTCATCGCGAATAAATGTGCTTTGTGTTGAACTGTTTCCCGCTTCGCTTCGTCATTTCTTTCATTGAATCCTCATCTTGCTTCACGTAAAGGGTTGGTAGTGGGCGGAATACGCCCGATAATTAATCGAACCGGCGAGGTCGACGAATAACACCGCTCGGTTATCCCGATAGTACGGAACGGGTCGCTTAAGTGGCCCGTGTCCGAAGTCGACCTGCGGTGAGGTGCGACCGCCCGGTCTACCCTCCGTGTGGGTACTTAGGTAGGTCGAATTTGGCGAGCAACCCTATCCCACGCGGGGGCTGATTGGCTCGATCGCGGTGAGACCGAAAGGTCCACCCGTGACTGGTTCCCGGCGTTAGTCCGAGAGGGTCACGACTGGATTGTCCGTCCGGTGGGCGACGTGCCGCGATTCGAGTTACGTGGCCGTCAGCACGCCGGCGGGCGCGAATCAGCAACACTGGTGTCAGGTCGTGCGATACAAATTCATCGCCCTCCTCGCGGCACTGGTATCGGAGAACAGGAAAACGGGCTCTCCTGTCTCCAGCTAAATTCACGGGAATCGGTCCAGGGGTGAGAGAAGCGACCCCCGATTCCCTCCAAATTACGAGCGAGCGAAATTAACCCTTTAAGAGAAGCAAGATGGCGTCTCAAGGCGAGCGGGAGCCGGGGGTATTAGAAATGGATGTAGAATGTGTAGGATCCATGGCCCAGGATGGAATGCCCGTGCAGGAACATGAACTCCCCCAAATGAGCCCAGAGCCCGAAAAAGGTGCGGCAGCGGCCGCGGTGTATGACACCTCCCCCCCCTCTCCACCAAAACCCTTCCCCAACCCCTGCCGAAACGGCTCAGCTGAGTGCATCCGACATGGCCCAGCTATTCACCATGCTGGCACAAATGAATGCAGAAATAAAAAGCATGAACGAAAAGATCGATGCGAGTACACAGCAAATGAAGGAAGGAACGAAAAAGCTGCGGGGTGAAACGCAGAACATGGGCCGATGCCTGCAGGCGGGCATGAAGGCCGTGACAAAGGAAATAATAGTTGAGACAAGGGAGGGAAAGGGTGAAGAGTTGGCAGAGACACGGGAGACAGAAAAAATAGAGGGAAGACTGCACGATGAAGACAGGGTAAGTGACGCGCACACACACACACGGAGGTAGTGGAGGATAATGGGGGTGAGCTCGCGGAGCGTGTGGAGACCCAGTGCGAGCACCTGGATGGCCTCCTCCAGGAACGAGGGGAGGGAGTCTGCCCCCTTGAGGTGAGTCACGACCAGGTGAGTTCGGTCGTGCTTTGCGAGGTTGAGGGGAGGAGTGCTGCGAACGGGTGCACGGAAAGCTTGGGGGGTATAGAGGCCCCGGAGACCCTTGTGGGGACACGAATCCCCAGTGTGGTTGTCCCTGTGTGTGTGCTGCAAGGAGTGAGTGCGTCCCCGTGTGTGGAAGCGACCCCGTGTGTGAGTGGTGTGGTGGCGATGGTGCCGGAGTACGTGCTTCCCAGCACGCCGTGTGTGGATGAGGCACGAAGTGTGAGTGAGGCACCGCGGGTTAGTGCCCCCGCGTGTGTGGGTGAGGTACCGTGTGTGGAAGAGACCGCGTGTGTGAGTGTCGCCGTGTGTATGAGTGAGGTACCGCGGGTGAGTGCCCCCGCGTGTGTGAGTAGTATGGTTTGTGTGAGTAGTGAGGCACGCGTGAGTGAACGGCCGTATGCAAGGGAGACCGTGTGTGTGAGAGAGCGATATGTGAGGGAGATGTCGGTTGGCATGCGGGAGCACGCAGCCGCGTCTCCCGGTGTGAGTTTAATGGTGTGGACTGTGTGCGTCGTAACACGCAGGTATGCGTGTGTGGAATGGAGACGGAGACGGCGACAGAGGAGAGAAAGCCGAGTAGCGGCTGTAGTTGTTTCGGGGACCGTGCCGGGTTCACCCAGCAGTGAGCACGCGGTCCGTGCTGTGCAACGCACGAGACCGCCACGTGCTCGCTTGCGAGAGTGAAGTCCCGGTCCGGAAACGCCAGCGGTGGATTTGCCGATCCCGCGGACGGACAAAGTTTAGGCAGGTAAATACCGGACGGGTTCTCCACGCGATCGTGTGTGTTCAGCTCCAACGGGCAAAGCACATGTGTTCGCGTGGGGAACCCCTCGAGACGTGGGGCTTGTGTTTTTTTTATGCGCACGGTGACGCCATGGCTGCACGTGGGGTTGGAATCCGGCAGGAGGGGTATCTCTGCCGGATGGTACCGTCCAAGGAGGGACGAGGAACACGTGCAGCTGCATGACGTCACGGGCAGGTGCAAAGTGTGCGAGCTCTGAGTTGCCGCGCAGGTGCTGCGCATGGAAAAAAAAAAAAAAAAAAAAGCAAACCTCACTTTCGGGTGCACAGGATTCCTGGGCAAAGGGTGGAAGACCCCCTTGACCCAGGGGCACAGGATGGAAACTAGTTAGGGGGAAGGGTTAGCTTAGTTAGACCGACTTCATGGGGCAGGGGTAAGTCCTCATGGAGTCCGTGGAATGGATTAGTTAGAGGGATTGTAGCCAGATTTAGGTTGGGAAATAAAATGAATTTTTGAGTTAGGAGACAGTGACAGACTTGTGGATGTGTAGAGGGGACGTAGCTTAGCTACGTAGGTTAAAAGGAACGTGCTGTAGTTTAAGGGACGACGTGGGAGCACGAGTTAGTTAGGGGATGTAGTTAGGAGGATGGCAGAGTTCAGTGGTGTGTGTGTTGAAGAGTTGTTGGTGAGTGGATTGGAAGCATGTGCTTGGTGAGTGAGTGAGGCCAGCGGGTCTGTGTGAATGGAGTGAATGGGGAATGCATGGTGCGATGAGTGATTGGGGGGAGGAGTGACTCCCGCCCAAGGGACCCCGGGGTAAGAGTAAAGTGAGTTAGCTGGGTTAGTCAAATTGAAAAATGGAGGTCGTTTTGTTGTTGGTGGGAAAGTAGGCTCGAGACCCATTTGGAGGGGTGCAGGAGCCCTGTTGACGGGCTTGGGAGCGTGGCTGCGAAAGGTGAGTATCGCTGAGTGGGTACCCCGGGCACCAGGCTAGTCGGCCGTGGTAGGCCATGGGCCCATGGGGGCCGGGATAGAGTAGTGGGCACGGGTGCGCCTGCTTGGTGCGGGGGCCCGGGGCGCCATTAGCCGCGTGGGCAGTGTTGTGGGCATGGGTGACCTCGGAAAGGGGCCCGGGAAGCCAGCCTGCCACGTGTGCGTTTCAGGAGGTGCCATGGGGGCACTCCCCGGTGTTAGGGAGCTGGTAGGCTCGGAGGCAGTGTAGTGCCCGGGGGTGCCATAGCGGGAGATTCGGCAGAGGGTCGTGCCTGCCAAAGGGAGCCACGTGTCCCAGCCAGGAGACCGTGTGAGGGCACGGAGAGAAAATTGGGGGGCGAGGCCCGAAATTGTGAGGACACCAACACAGGCGACGGGAATCTGGGTTGTTAGAACCAATAGATTAAGCGAGAGGCGCTTGTTGAAAGCCCCGGGGTAGTTTAACAGTTAAATGGTTAGGGTAGATTAGGAGATGTACCCCTCCACACCATCCATCCCCTCGCTCTCGTTGTGGGCCGCTGGACCCACTTTGGGTTAGATCGCCGAACTCTGGGGAGGCCATTCTGAGGCTTCGTTGGGCCTCGACACAGGACGCTAGCTCTCCCTTGTTCTCCTCCGGGAAGGGAACGTAGGGGTTGGGAGTAGGCTAGGTGACAGGATAGGTTAGCCGAACAAGGACGATAAAGGGGGTTAGGGGACGATTTATAGTGGGGAAGTAAAAATAAAAACAAACAAAAAAATAAGTTGGGGCGAAATTGGTTTTTCACAAATTAAGGGAGTGGGTATGTACAGTGACAGGCAAAGGCGATAGGTGGGAGGGAGACAGGTAGGTAGGTCCGAGCCCGCCTTCCAAGTGGCCAGCACCACCGCACTCCCTCCACCAACCTTCACTGAACGGCAAAGGCTGGCCAACTTCATCGGCTGGCCGTGTTTTGCTTCAAGGCGGAGGCCGGCCAACTTCATCGGCAGCTGTGTGCTGCAAGGCCTGTGCCGGCCAGTTCATCTGCTGGCTGTTTTTCTTCGAGGCCTGTGCCGGCCAGTTCGTCTGCCGGCTGTGTTTGCCTGCAGCGGCCTTCTTCTGCGGGCTGTGTTTGCCTGCTGCCTTTTCCATGCCATGCCCACTGCCCAGGTTCACCAGCCCCGTTCAATTTTTGCTTTGCCCCCCCCTGTTCATTGCCATGTGCGCCAGGATCAAGGCAACAGTTTGCAAGCTGCAAGAACTGCCCTGTTGGCAGCTACAACACGGGCCTGCAGTGGCGGCCCGTGCACCGTGTTTGTGTTCATCCGTCCATTCGTTGTGCTCATTGCGTGTGCTCTTGAGCTGGCACGGAGACTGCGTTTGTGCAGCCCATGCACCGTTGTGGTTCACTGCGTTCAGTTCAAAAAGGAAGGCCTTGGACTGCGTGTGAGCAGCCAGCCACGTTCCCTGTCACCTGCATTGTTTGAGCCAGAGACTGCATGCGAGCAGCCTGGCTCCCTGCTAACTGTTTTCTTTTGCAGAGTTCATTGATCCTGGGCCATGGTTTAGTGTAAAATTTGTAAGTTAAGGTTAAGATGTACTGTAAATATGAGTGCGCCCCCGGCATGTCTGTCTTAGCGCCGGCAATTTTATTTAAGTCGTCCGTGCGAGTGAGTTTGTTTGGGTAGTTACGCAGCCCTCAGGTTATTTATTTTGGGGACACGAATACCATGAATGTCGCACTCAGGGATCCGTAGGTAAAATGTACTAGGGGAAAACTACACACCAATGGCACACGAGAATTTGACGACTCGGGACGAGTCTGTAAAAAGGGGAGGGGGTAGTGTTGTGGTTACCAAATGCGCAAACCACCATTCAGGTCCCTGAGGTGAGATATCTCGGTAAGTACATGTGTAGTTAGGCCCAAACCCGTTGTCTCGTGGGAATACATGTCATTCATGCGTGCTGCGACTCTTCAGGATAGCCGTTTTTCTTTTACTATCTTTAATTTGGACCAACCGCCATGATTACCACCACCAGTCACAACATCAACCACCAACCACAACGCCGCTTCACCACAACCGCCACGACCTTCACGTCACACCTCGCAACCGTCGCATCGCCACCGTTCTTGCGCCGCTTGTGGGTACCGGTGTTGGACTCGTGCAGGGCGCGCGCCGAACAGCGTGTACAAAACCACGGATTTTCCACTTCAAAAACGGATCAAAAACGACACACGCCCACTTTTTGCCGTCCAATCGGTGAGCGAGGGGCGATTTGGCCCCGCCCCCAGGGCGTTGGAGGGCGATCGATATATGCAAATTTATGGATCAAAAAGCATTCACGCCCACTTTTTCTCGGGCCAATGGGGAGCGAGGTGAAAGGTCGAAGGGAGGGGGTCAAAGCTGAGAGAGCGAAGCCACGGGGCTTATAAAAGCGACCGCGTTCGTCAGTCAGAAGAACAGAGAGTTAAGACTTCGCGGGCGGTGGAGTTGGCAAGAAGGAGCTGGTCGTCGTGTGCGTTGGAGTCGGAGCGGAGGGACGGAGCTGTGGAGAGGCGGCGAGGGCAGACGAGGGGGTGCTCGCGTCGTGCAGGGAGCTGCACCCCAGGGAGGCCGACAGCGCGACCTGGCCGAGGTGGAGACGCTCGTCGCGGGACAATAAAAATCCTCTATACCCCGAGCATCAGCAACCCCCTCCTGTTTCCCCCCGCGCTGAGATAGTGCGACCAAGGGGGCCCCTTTCCCACCCCCTACCAGACACTGTCCGCGAGGCCCGCAGAGTTGAGGCACCATCGCCGCTCCGCGTCTCATCACCAGACGGGTAGGCCCGACCCGGTCTCGGCCTCAGGCCCGCCTCATCCTTGAGGGTATTCTTTTCCTTGGTTTTGGGTATGTGTTGTCGGCGCCGTCTGTGAAGTAAAATTGTATAAGTGTTGCCGTGTGCTCGTGTAATCGGTATTAGATCTGCATTGTCGCATTTGCTTTTTGTGTAAATTGCATTGTGTTTTTCTTTTCTGTGTGCTTTTGGTGGAATTGAATATGTGTGCTTTCCGTTCATCGCGAATAAATGTGCTTTGTGTTGAACTGTTTCCCGCTTCGCTTCGTCATTTCTTTCATTGAATCCTCATCTTGCTTCACGTAAAGGGTTGGTAGTGGGCTGAATACGCCCGATAATTAATCGAACTGTCGAGGTCGACGAATAACACCGCTCGGTTATCCCGATAGTACGGAACGGGTTGCTTAAGTGGCCTGTGTCCGAAGTCGACCTGCGGCGAGGTGCGACCGCCCGGTCTACCCTCTGTGTGGGTACTTAGGTAGGTCGAATTTGGCGAGCAACCCTATCCCACGCGGGGGCTGATTGGCTCGATCGCGGTGAGACCGAAAGGTCCACCCATGACTGGTTCCCGGCGTTAGTCCGAGAGGGTCACGACTGGATTGTCCGTCCGGTGGGCGACGTGCCGCGATTCGAGTTACGTGGCCGTCAGCACGCCGGCGGGCGCGAATCCGCAACAATATATACACACATATATGAACCTTTGAAGCAGGACAGCAATCTTGTTAAATAAGCCTGACCGATTTTCAATCCTTTCGCATCACTAACAACTTGGATCGACCGAAAGAGGCTTTTGGCAACTTTGCTCAAGTCAATTCCCAGGTATATGTTCAATTGAAGCTGGTCATATTTACAGATGTGAGGATATACTTCGTCAAATGGACAAAGAACAAGGTCAGTCGATGATTTCTGAAGTTTATGGAGATGCAGCTCGGTACATCATCTCTCCACAGCTTCTGAACTTTCCCTCGCTATCCACACATCACATTAGCTACATCAAAATTAACAATTTTTTTTTTATAGAAGAGGCGTAAATCAACCCCTATCTTAATTAAAAAACAGCTTTCATGGTCATTGTGGACACTTTTGCCTCAAACAATGATGTAGACAGGGCATTCTCTTGGTAAAGCAAGTTGTTAATGGATCCAATAGACAGAAATTAGTGAGAGACCAAGACTCCCAATAATCTCTTTGTGTCCTCCCAGGCGACGAAGTGGAATCATGATGATTACCGGCTTCGCTATCATCACTGTAGCAGGTCAGCATTGTTGCATTTGTCTCTGTCTCTCCCGTTTTGTTTTTTTTTCTCATGCACAAAGCATGTCCTGCACATCAGGACCACGTTCACCAACTTCATGTGGCTCTACAAACTCATCACATATTGTCCGGTTGTTCTCTTCCCCATCAGAATCCAACTGAAAATTAATGAAAAAAATTATATTGGTTCACGAGCACCAGCCAGAGTGACCACTATATTCGTTACGTCTGTGTGTCTGTCTGTCTGTGTGTGTGTCTGTCTGTCCAGACCATAACTCCATGGACTTTGATCCGATCTTGATGAAACTTGGTTATGTGTTCGATATCAATGTCTAGTGTTTTCCTGGATGAGGGCATGCTACACCCATTGTGGGCGGAGCCACGCCCAAAAAATAGCCATTTTTAGGGGGAAGTCGGATTAAAAATCTACCTTCTCCGAGGGAATTGACTGAATAGAATGGGTTCTTCGGTATTTGAATGGCAAAATGAATTATCTAAAACTTGTTGTCCGATTTTTCATTTTCATCCCAAGGTCAAGGTCACAAGGTCAAAAAACTTAGAAAATTGCGAATTTTGACATAAAAATCATACAAGCACCCAAACTTTGAGAGGGAGGATGACAATATTTTTTATGCATAATCTTGAGGTCATTCTCCTTCATCTGCCTCAAACAGAAGAGCAAGACTTCTCCTGCCATGCCAATACTGAACTTTTACTTTCTGCAATGCTAGCATTAAACCCGTCGCTTCGCTGATGGTAGTTCAACAACATAACTTGCACATGTTACGGTACAGCAATCGTTTGACAGTCAATACAGTAGACTAGGCGTAAGTCGGCAGCGTGTAACTCGTCACTTCGCCTAAGTCGGCAGCGTCAAAAAGTCCCGAATTTATCTAATGTTAAATCAACTTACAGACTTTGACTAAAGTCTGTAAGTCGTCATCTCTAAGACTCATCTCCAAGTCGTCACTTCGTCTAAGTCGTCAGATGTTGTCCGTTCCCGCATAATGCAAACTCAAGTAAATTACCACGCCTAACTTGTCACACGGAACTGCTGCCTCGTGAGAAGCCCGATTTCATGGAATCGTGATGCGCGGGCTATTCATAACTGCGCTGCGTTCAGCTCAGTCAGCGCGCCGTCCCACGTGCATCTGAAGAGGTAGACAGGCTGCGCAATGCAGTCTCTGGCGAAGGAGTAAAGGATCGATCGAGCTTAGTGTTGAAGTCCGATCATGGTTTTATATTGGCTTGTTTTGTACATCACCACACTCACTTTCACATCGGTATTGAATGGTAGTCATCACGATGACTGTGTGTCATGTAATTTGTCCATGGTATACGAGTTTTCATTCCATATGAAAACTCATTCTACATTCATTACAATGAATGAATTCTAACAGCCATTCATTCCACATTTGTCGATGGTCATATACCATCACCGATGGTATATGAGTTGTCTTACAGCTGTTCATTATCTTTACTTTTGATAAAGTGATTCATGAATTCCATCTTTGCTTGATCACTTTCCAACTAACCAATGAACCCCCACCTATGCCCCGAGGATTGCGTTTCCCTTTTGGTACAATAGCCGGCTTAGAGATTGTTGCGCCCTCTCACACGTACGTGTCCAGGCCATGCGCAACTTCATCCTTCACCCCACAGTCATCATGAATGTTCGCATACGCGCAAGTCGTCACATGTCTAAGTCGTCACTTTTTTCTCGGTCCCAATGGTGACGACTTACGCCTAGTCTACTGTATTTGCAACTTTTTTTATTGTTATTCCAGAAACATTTTGTTTACTGCTAACAACTCAGTGTTTATTTTAGTAATATGCACACTTATTCACCAAAAGAACAATATTATGAATTAGTTTTATGTTACCAAGGATCAGACGTTACGTCTTTTTTTTTTTTCCAAAAAATGCAAAATGCAATTCTCATTGAGTCATGAACAATGCACCACTGTAAAGGCCTAGCCTAGTGAGAGATGCAACGCCACCTTACCAGACCATCATCTTACTAAATCCGTCATCTCGACACCCATCAAGGAAATACAAGGAAAACAGACACAGGTGGAGGCCATTCAGCCCATCATGCCTACGCGAACACCATACAAATCTATCAATGCAATATCCAAGGAAGAAAATGCAAAAAAAAAAAAAAATTAAATCTATTTATTACAAGTTTTTGTAGTTTTTGTAGTTTTTGTATCCCCCCCCCCCCAACCTCTCTCAGGGGAGGGGGCATGGGATTGGTTAAAAACACACATCAACCACACAACCCCTCTTGACGAGACCCCCACTAACAACACTCCGTACACATGTACTCAATCACCCATCAATGTTCAAACTACCTACAAGTCCTGTCAACATCCCTATACCCCTCTATCTCCATAACTTCCAGGTACCTATCCAATTCCAATTTAAACTTATCTCCTGTTTCTGCTGCCACTACCTTTCCAGGGAGACCATTCCATGCATTAACTACTCTCTGAGTAAAAGTCCTCTGCCTTGCTACCATATTAACTCTCCTCTTCTTTTGTCTCAGGCTACATCCCTGGTCCTATCACTGTCGACTCTGTTGAATCATTCATCTTCACTTATTTTATCTCTACCTTTCATTATCTTAAACATCTCTATCATATCTCCTCATAACCGCCTCCTTTCTAGTGAATAAAGCCCTGTCTCCTTCAGCCGCTCCTCATAGCTGAGTCTAGCTAGGCCCGGAATCAATCTAGTAGTCCTGTGCTGAACCATCTCTATGGCATATATGGCCTTCCTGAATTGTGGTGACCAAAACTGCACACAATATTCTAGATGTGGCATATCGTCTGGCATTCACCAGGTCACCTACATAAGTCAGATAGTCAGATATATGGGTTATTGTGTTCAACTGCTATCACTGAAGTGACAGGATGGGTTGAGTGCTGAATGGTGGGATGACGTGTACGTCTGGAGAGGCCTGGCCTTGCGCTAGACACAACACTGTAATGACGTCACAGAAAGAAAGAAAAAAAAGTGTGACAGACAGAGAAATCCAACTACTTTAATATATAGATAAACAAATGAGGCATTCCATATCAGCCTACCAAATGAGATATATCACAATTTTTAACTCGTTATATTTGTCAAGACTTGCATACTTTTGGCAAGTCCAATGCAACGTTGTTGTTGTTGTTGTTGTTGTTGTTGTTGTTGTTGAGGTCAGATTATGTAGAAACAAATTTATGGATCAGTACACCGTCAGCCATCTTTTATAAAACCTGCCAGCCCGTCGGCTGATATAGCTGGTACTGGTTTTGTTGTGTGAACAGCCAGATGTAACTGGTCGTCCACGAGGCATTTTGTCATTACATCTTGTACCAGGGAACATACAATACCGTCACTAGACGAAGGATTCGTCAAAAGACTCCCATGCCTCTTTCACCACAACGTGTGATTGGAAATATCATGACCACATGACCAGTTTTAGCCAATCCATACAGCAGTTTCACTCAAACTCGCATGTTGTCCACAGACAGTGAAACTCGTACTAAGATTCTGCTGTTGTATACGTACATGGACACGATGGTCACAAGTGTATGGTCAGCCTGAACTTACTTAATTTTGACCGATATAAGAAACAACATTTGTTGACTATGATGAATTGAATAACAATTATAAGCATATTTTACTGCGATTTCTGAATTGATTCTAAACTAAAACATATTTTATTGAAGAATTACTGGGTTTTTTTTTTTTTTGGTGTGGAATTTTTTTCAACCTTAACTTGGGAACATCAATTTGGGTGCATTTATTTTGGCACAGTGCTCCTGGCTATAGTCAACATGTAATCTAAAGGCTAGGATTGTTATTGTTGTTGTTTTGTCCACACTTCATAAGGGACAATTTTGAGCCAAAGACAATACAATAAAGAGAAAATTAATGACATTTATAAGCAAGAAAAAGAGCAATCAGAGATTGCAGACCCTCGCCGGGACTTGTTTTGTGTGGTGTATTTTGTGTGGCGTTTGTGTACTTGTGTGTTACGTCATTAATAAGAAACATAATTAGAACTGCCACTTTACAACTGCTGGCAGTGATGACCGGGTACCAAATCGTCCCACTTTGATTGGACACATGACCCTGACCCATGACATTTTTTTTATGATTATTCAATTTAATTTAGAATGGGATTAAAATAAATTCAATTCAAATCAAATGGAAGACCAAATGGGTTCAGTCCTGCATTGGAGTAATCAGAAAGAACCCAAACAAGAAAAAAAGCAAAGATAAAGTCATCAGGAGGAACCTGGATAGGATTCACATTTCAGCTGCGACTTCTCCACCTTCAAACCCATCCAGGCTCAGCCAAGTGAGCGTTATTAAAAATAATAATAATAATAATAATAATGATAAATAAAAATAAAACAGAACCCAGATCAAAGAAATTAAATCATTCTGGCTGCCAGACCATGTGTCCAACCAAGTTGAAATTTAAAACATGTACTCCCCATCCCTACATTATCATAATTGTGAAGTTTTACATTGATTGATTAAGCAGTTCCAGAGAAAACATCATTTAATATATTCTTCAATCCAAAATGGCTGCTAAACCATGTGACCAATGATATCATATGTGTTAACCTTTTGGTCCTCATGGATAGGCGGTCATACATGTTAAGTTTCACCTCGATCTGTTCAGAAACTTCAGAGAAGACTTTTGAAGGTTTCTTTATTTTTTTTGTAACAATATGGCTGTCAAATCATGTGACCGATGATGTCATCAATTTTTTTTTCTGTGGACCATTTTATCCCTAGATGACCCTCAAAATTTTTCATACTAATCAGATGTAACGTTCTACACATGCAACTATGACATCATAATGAAGGCACCTACAACGTCAAAGAAAAAAAATCACACTTATTCCCCATGAGGAGTAGCCTGGTATTGGCTTAGTGGTTAGGATGACTGGCTTGGGATCCTAGGGTCCTGTGTTCGATCCCCGTTGTCCACTGAATTAACACCAGGGGGTTGACTCAGCCTGTCATCCTTCTGAGGTCGGCGAAGTGAGTACCAGTGTACTGGTCCCGGTGTATGCCCGGTTAGAATAGGTGTACTAAATCGCTGTGTCGTAAGAGGTGACCAGGGTTGGCGTCAGGAAGGGCATCCGGCCATAA
The DNA here is from genome assembly GCF_056783735.1 of Eptatretus burgeri. Lineage (NCBI taxonomy): Eukaryota > Metazoa > Chordata > Myxini > Myxiniformes > Myxinidae > Eptatretus > Eptatretus burgeri. The sequence continues at coordinate 17,232,899 of NC_140971.1, forward strand.
AACATTGCCTCAAGAAGGGAACCATGATTGCATGGAGCCTGCAAAAAGATAACCCTGCTCAGCAGGGAAAAATGGCTGTAAAAAGGCTGTTTATTCCCCCCATGAGGAGTACTTGCTTCGTGCCAAGTTTCAATTTTTTCCTTGGTGCAGTTTCAGAGATAGAAGTCCGAAGTTTTTTGTTTTTTCCAACATGGCTGCCACACTATGTGATCTGTGACATCATAATTATCATTAAAACATTTTACACGAGTCATCGCACCGACGCTGTGAAAATTTCGTCTCAATATAACAAGCGGTTGCAGAAAAAAACACTAAAGTTCTGTACGAACAAACGAACAGACAGAGAAACAAGCAGTCATAGACTAGTACTTACGAAATCGTCAACTTGACCTCTGACCTTGTCTAATAAAAGCTGTCTCTCGAGAAGGTAGCAACGCAAACCAGAAGTTTCTACGATGATTCTGTATCAAACCATCAAAAATCGTAACGTCGAGCAAAGCAAAAATCTCCATTTCTCCAGACAATTATACCTTAACGTAACTCAACGACGCGTCTGCTCGAGCGCACTGCATCATGGGACGACCCGTGACGCGTCGAGTGAAATATTTTTTATACAATCTTAAAACGTCTCCAAAACATCCGATTTTTACCAGAATTTCGACAACCGAGTTTTAAGCGTCCTAAGCGATCGCAAAAACCGAAGACAAAATTAAAATCGAAGTTAAAACGAACTCGTAACGTCGAGCGAAGCAAAAATACTCCATTTCTCCACGTGAATTTACGGAATTATGTTTGACCTCACTGTGACCTTGACCTTTGACCGATTTTGACCAAAATCTAATCAGCACGAGCCATCACCCTCCTGAATCACGTGGTGTAATTTGACATTGGTGGCTTCTTCCGTTCTCGAGTTATTGTGCCTACAAACAAACAAACAAACAAACAGAAACGGAAGGCATCAATATACTTACGAAATCTTTAGATTTCGTAAGTAACAAACAAACAGACAAATGGACCCAAATGCAATACCCTCTCCTTCAGCGGGGGTAAAAAGGAAAAGTAGATCATCAAATTAAGCATCCATAACCGGACTGAGAACCTCAAAAATACAGGTAAAAGGTCTTTGGCTGTAGCACAAAGGGAACCATCCTTGACAGGTATATCAGCTGATGTTACCAATGACTTGCAGTCAACTGCAGAGCAACAACAATACAGTAAGGTTGACAACTGTCCATGTAGCAGTCAATCCATGTTGGGGAATTATGTCTGCTCGCAGGTACACAAGGAGAAAGTAATTTCAGTCTCAGTCTGATTCATCATATTGTTACATATTGCAACCGTACTCGACGCCCCACTCCTACAAATCAAGAATAGCCGAGTGCAACCTGAAGTGGCGTGTCGGCTAGTCCCTGACCGTAGCGAAACAGCGGGTAAAACTCTCATCCACTGTTTACATACTCTGTCTAACCAATGAAGAAAGACAATCGAGCAGGTTGGAAACGATTGGTCATCTTTTAAAACAAACATTAACGTATATACAAGCAATGTAGTGTCACAAAAGAAAGTCTTACCATTAAATACGCAAGCCCCTTAGACAGTCAACCTCATCATGGAACTACAGACATAGGCACTTCAGTCACTGGGAAATTAGACAAGCAAGAGGGATACCCAGAGATAAGAAGGTGGGGCTTGTTTGTGACCCCTCACTCACCCGACGTAAGTCTGCCGGCTTACGTTGGTCCCAATGTGAAAAAGGGTGGGGAGAAGGAGAGAAAACAGGGTGATGGTGCCGTGTGGGGAGAGATGCGGATGAATGCTTCACAATGCATTCAAGGAAATCATGAATGCAAATCAGCAACCCAGCCCTGAATAGGTTAAAGGTGCAATTGTTGATTGTTCTTGTGCGTTCCAAATGAACGATTACAAATAGGGACATAAAGAGAAGATAGTGTAAGTTAGTGCGTGTCTGCTGGCAGGTCCATGGAAAGAACTCCACTGCTTATCTGCTTGCTCCGCAGGACCAGCGAGATCACTCACAGCAGATCCCATCCTCACAGAGGCATACGTTCGCAAGGCTCGCTCCTTGCAGACTCTGTCTGGCTCTCAGGGTTGCCTAGAGACACACATCCCCGAGTCCTAGGATGCCCGGACTGGGGGATTTGGTGATGTTCCCCAGCCACACACATCCCCAAGTCCTTATAAAGCCATTGGGCAGAGGCATGGCGATCAGCATCCCGGGTATGCCTTCTGATTGGTGCACTCCTGTTGTCATTCTGCACTCAGTGGTTGGGCACACAGTCCCTCGGTGCAGGCACCACACAGGACCGAGCAGCACACAAGCACTTTGCTGAAGGCACTGTGCAGAAGCAAGTGGCACCCAAGCGCTATGATGGGTCCGACTGGTAATGTGAGATTTGTCGATGTAATGCTGGTTTTTAATGCGTGTTGTTTGTGTGTATGGATGTGCTGTAAAGAAATGTGAAGGAGAGAGGTTAAGAGAGATGGGGAGAGAGAAGAAAAAGAATTAAAAAGGGAATTTGAACCTGCTACACAAACACACCGTATTTCCCCATCCATTGATACCTTTGTTTTTGATTCAGAACTTAATGTATCCTTTGAAATCAGAAAATAAAAAGAAATGGCATTGACAAAATTATTGATACCCTTGACTTGATATTTGGTAGCACAACCTTTGGACAAAATAACTGCAGTCAAGCACTTCCTTGAGCCATGAATGAGTCTCCGACTCCTCTCTACTGACAGCTTGTCCCACTCTTCTTGTGCAAACTGCTCCAGTTCTCCCAGATTTGAAGGGTTCCTTCTCCCAATTGCTGTTTTCAGATCTCCCCACAGGTGTTCAGTGGGATTTAGATCTGGACTCATTGCTGGCCACTTCAGAACAGTCCAGCGTGTGGTCTTGACCCATTCCTGGGTGCTTTCTGAAGTGTGTTTGGGGTTATTGTCCTGACGTCACGTGTGTTCCTAACGGACTGACGTCACGTGTGTTCCAAACGAACGAATCACGTCACGTGTCTGTAATGAATGATTCATGTGTGTTGGTAATGGATGAGTGGAGTATCTCCACGTGCCTTGTTGTTAACCAGTTGTAAGAGCAGTACCGGGTTTCGTGAGGGTGTACGGAGAGAAGTAACGTGAACGAACGTTTCCTTGTATTCACGTTCAGGACACGTTGTGTGTCGCTCTCCGAACCCGCGCACCTCCAGCATGGCAGAGTGGGTTAATGGGACAAAAATAAAAACAAAACACCAACATCCTCACACCGGGTGCTGTTGTGTGCTTGTTGTACTGTACGACACTGTACTGTACTGTACACGGACAGTACACCGGAAACAGACCACGGCCGAACTTCGTGTACACCGGTTCATGTATAGACATTGGAGAAAAACCCCATCATCCCCCGAACGTCATCCTCATCGGCTTACCTCCGAGCAAGTGCGGGGTCAGGCGGATGGGCAGAACTTGGGACAAATCGGACGCGTCCAAAAGGCCCAAAATCCGTGTGGGTCCATCCTCTGCGGGTCCGGGTCCAGGTCCAGGCAGGGCGATCCTTTCGCCGTGTTGCGGAGCTCCCTGGATCCTTCCCCGTGCCGTGAGGGGTCCGTACGGGTCCGCGGGGTGCGACGTTGGAACTTGAGCCGTGGTCGTCACGCCGGGCCCCAGACAGGCCCGAGGACGGCCGTGAGTGCTCGGCTTGGCGCCCATGTGGGCCCGCGAAGGCCGTTCAAGCCTGTCTTTATGTTTGTGTGTTTTGTCTCAGCCTGAACGCCTCATCCTTCGGTGTAGCCAATGGCAGACAGAGGTCGCTGTTTCCCTTCCTCCTCCTCGTCCGTCCGTCCGTCCCTCCTTCCTTCCTTCCTTCCTTCCTTCCTTCCTCTCTCCTCGACGTCTTCCTCTTCTTCTGATTCCTATTCCTCTTCTTCTTCTTCTTCTTCTTCTTCTTCTTCTTCTTCTTCTTCTTCTTCTTCTTCTTCTTCTTCTTCTTCTTCTTCTTCTTCTTCTTCTTCTTCTTCTTCTTCATCATCATTCTTCCTCAGGATATCCATCGACAATGGTGACAGATTGTAATTGTAATTATAATAATAACCGATATATTATTATTATCGGTATTAATTATATGATTACATTCTACGAACCACAATTATTTACAAATGAAATCACACAGCCAGCCTGTGATTAAACATTGCTCGAGCTATTTTTTCCCTCAATGTCGATGACGCAAGAATAATTTCACATCTTTATAGATAAAACCAAAAATATTCATCAGCTTCATTACATATGTGCATTAAACAGGCTCAAATGAGCTAAGATCCTCGTCCTCTTAATGATGACGTCATAAAAACGAATATGACGTCATTGTGATGTATCAGGTTTGCGATGAATAATTATCTGTACTAATGCCCGGCTTCATTCCCGCAAACAAAATTCAAACAGCTTGCCTCGTTTCGGAGGTAATGGTATACGCGATTTCCATGAGCGGCGATATAAATGACGTCAACTTTTTTTTCCATGAAGAATTTCCAAAATCGGAGATGGTTACTGCCTGCGCGTGGGCTTTCTGCATATACATGGCAAGGTTCACAAAGATCCGATGAGAACTCTGGGTTGTGAAACGAAAAATGTCAAAAAATAGGAATGACGTCATAAAAATTGATATGACGTCATAGTGACGTATCATGTGTGCGGTAATTCATTTCAGCTAATGCCCTGTTCGATTATCGCAAACAGAATTCAAAAAGCTTGCCCAGTTTCGGAGATAATTTTTTAGGCGATTTCCATTAGCGGAGATATTTTGACGTCATAACTTTTTTTTCTCGGAGGAATTTTCAAAATCGGAGATGGTTACTGTCTGCGCAGGGAATTTTTACATATATATGCCAAGTTTCAGGAAGTTTCGATGAAAACTGGAGGCTGTGAAACAAAAAAGTCCACAAGAAGAAGATGAAGATCAACGCAAGACTTGGAGATCCTCCATGAGGATCTAAAAATATTCATATGGATAAAACTAAAAACACCACAAGAAAAAGAGCAATCGGACATTGCAGACCTTTGCCAGGACTGCTTTTGTGTGGTATTTGTGTTCTGGTTTGTGACGTCATTAATAAGAGACGTAATTAGAACTGCCACTTTATAACTGCTGCCAGTGATAATCGGGTACCATGACGTCCCGCTTTTATGCAACCCAGCTTTGATCGGACACCTGACCCTGACCCATGACTTTTTAAAAATTATTATTCATTATTCAATTAAATTTAGAATGGGATTAAAAATAAATTTAATTAAAATCAAATGGAAGTCCAAATCGGTACAGTCCTGCAATGGAGTAATCAGAAGGAACCCAAACAAGCAAAAAATCAAAGATGACGTCATCAGGAGGAACCTGGATAGGATTCCGGTTTTAGCTACTACTCCTCTACCCTCAAACTCATCCAGGCTCAGCCAAGTTAGCATTATTCAAAGAAAAAATACAAATACTTTTTTTTAAAACAACCCATATCAAAAAAGTAAATAATTCTGCCTGCCAAACCATGCGTCTGATGAAGTTGAAATTTAAAAAGTGTTTTCCCCCATCACTACGAGGTCAGAATTGTGATGTTTCACATCGATTGATTAAGCAGTTCCAGAGAAAACGTTATTTAATATTTTTCTTCAATCCAAAATGCCTGCTAAACCATGTGACCTATCATTTTGTTTTCCGTAAACTTGTACACCCATGGCTTGGGGAACATTTATATGTAGTTTCGCCTCGACTTGTCCAGCCCTTCTGGAGAAGCTTGTTATAGGTTTTCAGGTAAATCCAACATGGCTGCCACACCACGACATCTAAGACGTCATAATTCTGATTAAAACATTCCACATGAGTAGTCGCACCGGCGGTGAAAATTTCGTCTCAATCCGACAAGCGGTTGCAGAGAAAAACATAAACGTTCTGTGTGAACAGACAGACAGACAGTCATCAGGTCAGGTATGGGAGTATGCGTCGGAGCAGTGCGTCGCTGCGTCCACTTTCTGCCGGGACAGACAGACAGATCAGGTCAGGTATGGGAGTATGCGTCGGAGCAGTGCGTCGCTGCGTCCACTTTCTGCCGGGACAGACAGACAGGTCAGGTCAGGTATGGGAGTATGCGTCGGAGCAGCGCGTCGCTGCGTCCATTTTCTGCCGGTACTCCAGCGGCCTCCATCTGGTCATCCCCCAGGCAGATGCCTGGCCCATCCCCATCTCCTTGAGATGCTGATCAACCTGCTGCAACCATGAGTATATTGTCGAGTCTGACTAGTGTCACCCGTCGTGCCAAGAGCTTTTGCTACTCCTGAAGATCACAGAGCTTAACAAATTGACACTGCATTCAATCAACTGTTCTTTACCATTTATAAAAAAAAACCCCAAGAATCGCTCCAATCCAAGCCAAAATTGGCGACGGTGAGAGGAAAAGTACTGTGGATTTCCACAGTATTGACAAAACCCGCAGGTGAATCACTTGTGCCCGGATATGCGACCGAGAGATGGGTGTGCATGGCCAATGCAGAACCGCTTGTGTGCGAAACGTGCCCCTCTGTACCCGCTAAGCTACCAGCGAGGATGGCTGAGGTCATGCCTTCCATGTTTGTCGGCCCAGGTGAGGTTGAGAAAGCGGTATCCGCGGGTCTGTTGTCCAAACCCACACCCAAGCCAGTGGTACGGAGTGCCGTGGTCGAGGTTGCGTGGCCGGTTTATGAACCGTGTACTCTGACATGCAGTGAGCTCCTTCCTTTTGCAGAGAAATTGCAAAGATCATCCCATGCGTCGGAGCAGTGTATGCGTCGTATGTATGGCCCATATGTATGGCTCAAAAAGCTCAAGGGAAGCCTCAGACAGAAGCCATCCATCAAGTTTGACAGTTGGGCACTAATCTCCAAGCCCCCTCCCCTTTCCCTGAAAGTAAGGCCACCTTCAAAATCATTTCCACCAAACGGGTGCCTTCAAAATTGAACTGGGCAACCTGAACGGACAAAATGCCATGTAGGAGGGTCCAGGGACAGGAAGCTCTGCCTCCGATTGTAAATAATCGGAGGCCAGGGTAAATAAAAGTCAGTGCCGGGCAGCAGTGAGAATCAGTAGTCCTAATGCACAGTGCAGTGGCAGTACAGTCCTGGAGTTTTCTGGTTCAGCATCACAAAAAGAGCAAGGTTGGAAAATGGGACCCCACCAATCACTACCAGGGGAGGAGATGGCTGATGTAATGTTCTCAATAGACAGGGACAAACGCTCCGAAGTGGGAACTACAGGTTTTATTCGGACAAGGGCACAACACAGCACAGCACAGCATTAGAACATGGGTGAGTCACATGACTCTGCTGAAGCATGCCCTGGTGCACCTATGTATGCATGCATTATCATAAACTTCTGATACATCTCATCTCCACCTCCCCCCTTTTTTTGTGATTACAAATCAAGACGCTCAGGAGACTTACAAACACGAGCTGATCTTCGAAGGGCTAGTGGAGGGCTGTCCTTGCTTGCAACTGCTGTGGGTTTCTCAATAACGGGTACAGGGTCGGGAAGGGGTTCAGGTACATTGATGGGTGAAAAACTTTTCTGAGGAAACACCTCAGGTTCAAATGCAGATGGTGTTAATCCAGGAGTGGGTGACAAAGGCACTTGAGCCGGTACAATGTTTGGCTCCCCGTGACGTAACCTGAGTTGGTCAACATGTTTACACATACATCTACCATCACACAACTTCACAAGAAACATCATTTCACCAATGTTATCGATAATGATGCCAGATACCCACTTGGTTCCACATCCGGAGTTTGACACGTACACAGGATCATTGATCTGGAAGTTATGATATACAGATGTTTGGTTGTGATTACGTTTCTATTGATACTTGTTATTCTCGACCTGGACCGTTACGTCCGGGTGCACTAATGATAACCGTGTTGTTAATTTACGACCCATCAGAAGCTTGGCAGGTGAGCGACCGGTGGTTTGATGTGGTCTGGTACGGTAGTTGAACACACACGAGCGAGACGAGATTGAATGGAGCCTTCCTTGACGCGGCTTAGACCATTCTTGATGATCTGAACAGCACGTTCGGCTTGACCATAACTGGCAGGTTTATAGGGGGCAGATGTGTAGTGCTTAATGCCATTCATTTTACAAAAGTTCTGAAGCTCTGAACTCATAAATGGCGATCCATGATCTGATAAAATGGAGTTTGGAACACCATGTTGCACGAACACGGTATGCTGCGCTTCAGTTGTTACAGCAGAGGATTAGGATGGCACCACGAGAGCTTCAATCCATTTGGAGTGGGCATCAACTATGATAAGGAAAAGCTTCCCTTGAAATGGACCAGCATAGTTATATCGCATGCTTTCCCTTGACACAGCCATATCCTGAGACATATCATGTGCTTTTGACACGGTCTGGCACGCTGCCCTTCTCACCAAACTCTCTTCCTATTGTATCCAAGGCCATCTCCACTCATGGCTCGCAGATTTTCTCTCCTGTCGCAGTCAACGTGTGGCCCAAAATGGAGTTCTCTCATCCCCTCTTCCTGTCCAGGCTGGAGTTCCTCAAGGCAGCATTCTGTGCCCTGTTTTTTCTGGTTTTCATCAATGATCTCTCCGACTCTTTGGAAAATCCTCTTTATCTCTTTGCTGATGACTCCACCCAATGCCGTACCATCTGTCCTCCCTCAGACTGGCAAGCAGCAGTTTCTTCGCTCACTGCAGATTTGGATAAAATCACAAACTGGTCCAACACTTGGAACATGTCTTTCAATCCAGACAAATCTCACACTCTCACTATGTCTCTTTGAAAGGACTGTTTGGAACCCCCCCCCCCCCATCTACTTTCTCAAAGATCCTCTGGAAGAAGTCCTTTCTTTCAAACTTCTATGTCTCACTATTTGCCATGATCTTTCCTGGGAAAGCCACATTTCCAACCTGGCCTCCAAAGCCAGTCGCCGACTGGGAATCCTTCATCGTGCAAAGTCCTTCATCGGCCCACCTGAGCTCCTGACCACATACAAAGCTTTCGTCTGCAGCCTGATGGAGTACTGCTTTCCCCTCTGGGCTGGTACTTCTGCCTCCCACCTTTCTCGGCTTCACACTGTGGAAATCAAGGCATTTCGGATCATTGGTATCTCTCGCGATGAGGCTTAGTCTTTGGGCCTCTCACTCTCTCACCACAGGCAGGTCGGTGGTCTTTCTGTCTTCTACCATCTCCTCTCTGGTCTCGCCCCCGCCCCCTTGCTCTATCTGTGATATGTCCCCACCATATTTCTGCAGGGTGCTCAAGGTCCGCCAACAACCCCCTTCAGGTAAAACTACCAAAATCACGACTCACTCCTCACCTTCACTCTTTCATTCTTCTTTTTTCCTGCCTTTGGAATAAACTCTCTCACTCTGTTCAATCCCATTCTTCCCTCCAGGCCTTCAAAATGGCTGTTCACCACCACCTCTTATTGTCCCCCATCCAAATCCTTGATCTCTTCTACCCCCGTTAATCCACCCCAAACCCACCTCCTTCAAATTCCCTGATTTCCTTCCTGAAAGTCCCTGTAATATCCATCTTGTATTCCCCATGTTCCCCACCGCATCCCTCTCCCTTCCACAGATCTCCTAATGTCTCTGTTCTCCACAGTTTTGTCCTTCCCACTCCCTCCCCTCTTGTCTCATGTCCCCCTTGCTGTGGGTTGTGTGTTAGCTCTCATACGAGCCTCGACAAGGTATACAAAAAAAAAAGAAATAGTCCATGTGTAGTCTGGAGTATGGTTTTGATGGCTACGACCACATGGCCATTGGAGATTTTATTCTATTATACTGGTAAATATTTTATACTTGGATAACTTATATGAGTACTTTCTGACAATAACCATTTCTGTATTTATTTACAAAAAAAAAAATCTCCCGAAGATGATTTATGATTGTTTTAATTTCCCTATTGAAGGAGACGATACGATTATCCTGGTCGGTAATTCTAAAATTCACTCTACAAATGTTTTTTGCTGACACAGGAAAACGACGAACGAGATCTTTCGGTTGCATATTGAATTTATACCCAATTGGGTTTGAGTCTCTGCTGAATGAAAAAAATTGTATTTGTTCTTCCACTATCATTATGAACTCCATGAATGAGGTTGCAGTGAATAGATAATGAATTTATACCTTTTTTATTGATTCTTATGCAGCTTGTAGCTGGCTGCATCATTTTTAGCTTATCTGGAATTTCAATTCCAGATCACGCATCGTCCGTCCGTCCATCCGTCTCCTTTTTCGACTTCTCCGGCCAAACTGCTCAGCTGATTCAGCTGAAATTTGGCAGCAACGTTCCTCTCCTGACTGGGAACAGGAATTACAAAGCTCGTTCTGGTCACATGACTTCAAGTAGGTCAAAATGACCGATTTAGTAAATTTCTTCAAAAATCTTCTTCTCCAGATCCACTAGTCAGATTGCTACTAAATTTGGGTTACATCATTAGGCCAGGATAGGGTTGTTAAGTTGACGGTCATTCCGATCATGTGACCTCCCGATTGAATTTGATGACGTTGGATTGGATCCGATAGAGTGATCCAGTTCGGACAAGACGTACTGAGGGCGTGGTTCCCCGGTAATTAAGCCACGTGGTTAATTAGGTAACCAGATTCCATAGACGGGAGGACCCTAGGTCACGCGGTTGAGTTATTGGCGTCCACGGTTGATTAAGCGATCCGCCGCATCACGGAATTATCCGTGAGCGACGGCCTACAATTCCGGGGAGTCTGGTGGGAATCGACGTAGCTTCCCCCACCTAGTGGTCTTCTCACCCGACCCCACCAGCCCGCAACAATATCTTGATATTGACATTTATTAATTTCATTTTCATGAACTGGTCCAAAAAAGACTGATGCTTCATTAAAACAACTAGAAGCACCCGTTCCCTACAGCAGCTGTCAAGGGGGTCATGTTATTATATTTACTAGAAGCACCCACTCCCTACGGGAGCAGTCAAGGGGGTAATGTTATTATATTTATGCCTATTTTACTCCAAGGGGTCCCAGGATTACACACCCAAAAGATGGTTGAGATCGGTTCAGCCGTTTTTGCGGTACCTGGGAACAGACAGACGGACAGACGGTGAATTATAGTAAGATTGTTGTTTCCAGCCTTCTTTCTACCTAACAGTAATAACAGTCCATTAACCAATTGTGAATGGTCAATTTTAAGAAAATAAACATTGATATTCAAACCCAATTTCTTCCTGAAAGTTTCAACAATATGTTTTTCTTTTTTATTCATCTTTGTTTTCCCACTTATATAAATTTTATAATCAAGCGAGTTCAGCAAATTAATATACTTTCCATCATAAAAAAACGTGGAATTTTATAGTTATAATATATTTTATTTATAAAGTTATAATATATTAAGTTATAATATTAATTTTATAAAGTATAGATCCAGAAAGTTATAATTTTGAAGGATTGTTCCAGTATTCACCCCAAGGGCCTTTTTGGCACGAGGGATGTACAGAACAACTGATTGTAAGTTTTCACATAACGTAATTGCCTCATGCAATAATCATTCAGCACGTGCAACTTAGGTGTTTAGAGATGACACGAGGCATTCCAAGCAAATTCAAAACAGTCTAAGACACCAGCGTGTGGATCATCACTGATGACATGAATTAGCACACGTCTGTCATAAAATGAGAGGAATCAAGTCATTAGACAGTTTCCTGCAAGGTCTTCCATTAGCCATCTTTAACATGAGGAGAGGAACTGTTTATGACCTAAGAAGACGTTATAAAGCCACTGGATCAACAAGGGATATGTCAAGAACTGGACGTCCCAGGATAACAACTCTCCCTCAAGACCAATACATTCGCATGACCCATCCAAGAAATTGGTTTCTAACTGCCTAGAGCATTGCAAACACAATCCCTGGACCTCGCAGGCAAGTGTCAACACCGTCTTGAGACATTTCCACAATGCAGGGATTCATGCTTGTCATCCTGTTCAGCGTCCAAGACTTGCACCACAACATACGTGCAAACATGCTTACAGTGGTCAAATCGGTACATCCGATGGAAACAAGTGCCAAGAATCTTCCAAATGTATTTTTTGAACATTTAATTCTGGGCAATTTTCAAATCCATGTGCATGGCAAAGGAGCGTAACTGCACCATCCATTATCGGAAGAGGGGAAGCTGTAATCTACTTACTCGAGAAATGCAACAAAGTGAACACCAGGGAGGGTGGCGAAGTTTCCAACAGAACTCGTATTTAATGAAAGGGAGTTTGGGAAGTGCTTGATTGATGATCCCCTCAATTGCATCGATTTGGACCGCTCAAAGAGCATCTGGGTGGAATCAGCTTCAAAGTGATAAGGACAGGAAAGGAGACATCTTGAAATGGCTACATGCTATCCTCAAGATTTCTCTGCTTCTGGCAAGAAGGCGTTACTGCACCGATGGGACAAAAGCATGTGTAGTGGGGTATTTCTTTGAAAAATAGGGTAAGCTTCACTAACCAGGTCAAAATTGCAGGTTAATCTTGAATCAACTTTGTAATTAGTTACCCAGCATACATGCATGAAATGTTTGGGTGTAAAGAGCATTCAAGGAGCCATCCATATATTTTGTAATTCAAAGGGAAGCGGGTAAACGGTTGGACCTGTGTTATGAAGGAAGGGTGGGGTGTGTGGGGATGCAGCCTGTGTTCTCTGATTCGGATGTACCACACTCTGTTACAGAGCATTGGTACTGTCGAAGCAGTTTCTTGGCAAGGGTTACACTGGGTGGTTTGCCATTGCCTTCCCAGGCAGCCTATGTCACATAACCCTTGAAAAGTTTTCGGTGTAAACTTACTTTTCTGCTGTACTTAGGAAATTCTGGCAACCAGGGTGGCTTCAAGATTTCATTCTTTGTTCAGACTCTATCTCACTTTGTGGTTTAGTCCTTGCATCGCTAACACGTCACAAACTAGGGCACTCGGTAGAGCGCATACCTCCACCAGGCTGAACAGTTTACGTTTTGCATCTCACTGATATGCCAGATCCGGATCCAGATATTCACCAAAATCTAATAAATTCATCCTTATTACATATCCAAACTGTCCACCAAGTTTTGTCTTAATCCATCCATAACTTTTTGAGATATCCTGCTCACCCACAATCAAACAGACAGACAGACAGACAGGGGTGAAAACATACCCTCAGTCCACCTTCCATGGTGGAGGTAAAAATGTGAGCAAACAGCTTTCTCATGTTAATAATCATGTACACAAATTTCATGTGTACAAAAAAATTAATTAAAAACACACCATTTTGAATATCCATAAACTTGAAGTTCCTCGTGTCCTTCTTTCTCATAAGGGGTAAAAGTGGAAGGTGGTCAGGGTTTTCTCACAAAGATATAATTATTGAGAGAGAGTCTTTAGAACTGTATTGGGAAGCTTTGCAGACAGTGCAAACGGGGTTGGCGAGCCAGAAGCAAGGTCTAAAAAAAAAACAAAGAAAAGAGCCTTCGAGTACAGGAAAGGAGGAGGAAACAGAAATGCTTGAGAGGAAAACAAACACCGACTCATTAATTTATCAAAATAAAATCTTTAAATAGTTTAATGCCAATAACAGTCAACTTGCAAATCACATCTACTATTTGTCACAATATTGTTGCGAATGTAATATTCGATGTTTATGTTGAGGCCAGCAAGTCAAGCTCTAATTGAAGCATTCCTGTGTGTTCCCAGAGTGCGAAGCTAATGATGATGCAAAATGCTCAACTGCGATCATTAATGTGCGAAGCATCCGACAAGGCCATGTTGGCTAGGCCTTTGCCCATTACGTGCCCCTCTGCGAGGTTGATTTTTCACATTGGACTTATACCCCGTCTTGAGCTTGGCAAGCAATTCATCCACCATGCAGTGCGAGCTGTCATTCTCACCTATAGAAAGGCAGACACATAACCGATACTACAAGGATGAGACACGAGTGTCTCTCACGGTAAAAATTACAATGAGTCTTTTGCACCAAACTGTATAAAAAAAAAATGTTGTGATGTATTATTCACCACCCGTTCCCCCTCTTTCCAACAATTAAAACTACTTCATACCAGCTCCATTAGTTGCTTCACTCTTGTTCTGTTCCTGTGCCATTTTGGCTTTTTCCTGTTCCCTGCGCCTTGCCATCCGAGCCTTGTGCTCTGCCCGAGCCTTGTTCTCCTGAAAAAAAATTATCAATCAGGGAATATCCAACTGATAAACAGATTTAGACAGAGGAATGGCTGAGCAATAAAATAAAATTATACCAAATCATTACAGTGGGCCAAAATTGAAATCACGACATACCAAAAATAAAAATTAAAAAAAAATCACGATAGGACAAAACGAGAAGGCATCTCACAATGCAAAGCTCATCTGTGTCTGTTGTGTACTCAAACTAAATGACAAAAACAATAGCTTTTTAAAAATTGTATATTTTATTCATTAATTAGTGTTCTCCATATTCTCATAATAAGAGTTTGTTGAAAATTTGATGACAAAAGTTCAAATGGTAAAAATAGTTATGGCCTGGAAAGACACACTGAATCTCAAATGGTAAGTCAATAAAAACTGGAGCGATTAAAAACAACCCGGCCATCTCATGCAGTGCAACGACTGATGGGCTGAGAAGGCATACTTGGACTCACTGTGACTTTTCCTTTTGACGTTTTGACCTAATCATTAATTAGTCTTCTCCATGTTCTCATAATAAAGGTTTGTTGAAAATTTGATGTCAAAAGCTCAAATGTTAAAAAGGTTATGGCCTAGATAGACAGGCAGACAGACAGAAGCGATAGCAAAAACCCATCTCCCGCTGCGTGGGGGACAGAAATCAAATTTTTACCTAGTGGGTACAAAATAATGTAGATTACTCAATTTAATTTTACTTTTGATACCTTTGAAACACATTTCAAAATGACAAAAACAAAAAACTCACAAGAGGAATAACCTCCGTCCACCTTCAGTGGCAGAGGTAAACATCAGCTGCTAATCAATATCAAATTAAAGACTCTTATTCCTCCCAAACCAACAACATTGTCAAGAAAATCAGACTCCGTGGTGTAACCCAGATTCGGTGGTGTAATGGTAAGAGCGTCCACTCTGAGTTTGGGAGGTCGGCGGTTGAAACCCTGGCCGAGTCAAACGAAATACTTCAAAAATGGTACAGGCTGCATCCGAGCTAGCCACCCAGCATTTAAAAGGATAGAGCATGGGTTGGCATCCCTGGGCAGGAGGAAATTCCAACTCAGGAAATGCCCTGCTGAATGCGGTGAGAAAAGCAGTGCCATTATTGTGACGTCACTGGTACTCAGGATACTCCAGGAAGAGACGGCGCTTCCCCCAAGCTCAGTGGCTGCGTTTGTCTCATCAGTATGTCCATGTGTTTGTGAGAAACTATTATTTCCTTCACTCAACACAATGCTGAATAAAACATTGAATTGCTGAAAGAGCAGTATTTGATCAAGATTGTTAGAACCACACAAGAGAGAACAAATATTTGATTAATTACAACTGCAAGATAAATCTCCTTTCCAAGGAAACATTACGTGAGACGAGCATCGGGAGCAAAAAGTGCAAAAGATGGTAAAAATGGAATTAACTTGCTACGGCCCATAATAACTGAATCACAGTAAACTCAAAGATAAAAATTGACTCCAAAATAATTTTGCATGAAAACTCCAAAAACCAAGCAAAATCATGACACCGAGGCATCAATCAACGACAAGTGTAACATGATTCCTCCGTCACAATTTTGATCTCGAGCCCAAATAATGAAAGAGTGATTCATACACAACGTGATTGGTACCTGTTCAGCTTGGAGGAAATCATGACGAAAGCTGCTGATATTGCATATGCATTCCTGAAGGGAAAATTTCCGTTCATCCTCACCGATGTAAGCTGCAATCTCGACCCTTTTGTTCTCTATCTCACACAAGGTCGAATGGAGTTTTGAAGATGTGTTGTGAAAAACCTGCAGAAAACAGAATTAAATTTCCTTAAACGACGTCACGGCCGATGTTGCAACAAATATTTTCCACCATATTTAACAGAAGGAATTTTTTTATAACACTTCTGTAACATTTCAATATCTCGCGTTCAGTTACATTGATCTCATCAATTTAAAAGTTTGCTTCACATGCATCGACATTCCTTTGCACTCGATGCCCAGAACCCTCGACCATCGAGGTCTCGGCAGCCACAGTTACAACAGCAGTTGATGGACATTTTACATCCATGTGAATGTGAACATGCCAGCCGGCTTAAAACCCCCTTTGAAACCTGACACGGTCTGTATGTATGTATGTATGTATGTATGTATGTCAACACTTGCTGCCCGATACCAGAATGATTAGTTTGTAAAACGCAATGTTTAAAATGGTTATTTTATAACTACCTGTAAGTTGTCGATATCGTATGTGACGTCATGGTATTCACCTCAATATCATTGGAAAACTGCTCCTCCACATCAGGATCAGAAACTGTGGTCTTCTTCACGTCTTCTAAGCGCTTGTGCAATATTGCAGCTTCACATGTGATCACACCGATGTCACAGCTGTAAACAGTAAACAGTGAAGTCATTGTTTAACTCAAGATGTGTATATACTAAGGGAGAGCCAAAGGTTCTGCCATTTTCATACATAATAAATAGAAAGCAACTTGTATACAGAGGATACCAAGGGCACCCATCACTCGCACATCGCACATCGTTCTTCGACCCCATCAACTCCTCGTAAACATCCTCTTTTTTTAATGACGCTAAATCTTTGTGTATTGAGGTTGCTATTTAATGTTTCCAATTTAAAGTTTCATTGCTGCTCCATTTTATTCCTAGAGATCTAAGACGACATTTGACGGGTCTCTCACGGAGGGCTTCCGATCAATGTGCAGCCAAAAATATGACACTACCTGTTGTAAAATTAGAAGTGTAAAGAAAAGTAAAACTGGCCTGACTTTGGATGCACAATATTCCACAAAAGATCTTGTTACGTGTATATGGAAAGCAGAAAAAGGAAAATGCACGAGTATTGATGAAATGGATGTAAACTTGTGGTTTTGAACAAGTGGTTGGTAACTCAAAGTTTATAACAGAACTACTCAAATTGCTTTGAAGATACTCAACTTATTACAGTGAAGACCTTTCATTGGACACAGAGTCACAAACACAATTGTACTTAACTGATGTGTATAAAGGAATTGTGTGTGGTGTTTGAGAAGCCCTCAGATAAAGAAATGCAATTTCAACAAGTCATGAACTGCTCTGAATAAATGAGATTCACTACATTTAGAGTTGTATAAGAGAAAATTAAGAATATTTTCACAATGAGGGGGAACTGCTGCTTTCAGAGTTCAAGCTCAGACTTGTTCATAAACAAATCAATAACTATATATATATATATATATATATATATATATATATATATATATATATATATATATATATATATATATATATATATATATATATATATACAAAGCGTGGTCAGTGAAGTGGTGAAGCCGTGAGTGAGGCAGTGAAGCCGTCAGTCCATGAAGGCTATATGCCTATTAATCACGTCCTGTTTGAACGTTAATTCCCCAAGACCCTTAAGACCCCAAAATATGCTGAAGACCCAAAAGCCCTGGAGACCAAAAAATACCCTGAATACCCCAAAAGACCTGAAAGTCCCTAAAGACCTTAACACCATATGCTCTTCAGACAGATTAGACAACTTAGACCCTTAACCACTGAGACCACTTGTTCCTTCTTGTATCACAAATGAAATTCCAAATAAATATAATATCACTAATATTACAAATAAATTTGGAGAAAATAAATGTTTGTATTATGATTGGTGTAAATCATGACAACACAGCAAATCTATGCCGTAAATCTCTGCAATGACGTGTCGAGAGGCAAGCGTAGTGAGCCGATCCACGCTAGTCTTGTACTGTATACAAAACAGAGCGGTGTATGCTTGTCTGTATGTCTGGTAACTACTCCAAGACCCTTGGGCCAATTGACACCAAAGTTTCAGCGTATACTCAGGAGGGTCCCTACTTTGGTTTTCCATGAAATCTTTTTCAAATAAAATTTCAAAAATTGTTTTTTTTTTGTTGGATTTCTCATAGGTGTTATTATTTGGGTTATTTCTCCATTGTGGCGACCATGTGGGCCAAGTAGGGCACTCCCGGCTGGAGGGCAGGTGTACCCGCTATAGTATCTTATATTATCAATATTTTCAAGTGTTTGTGCGTTTCTAGATTATTCTTTCACAGCCGAACCGTAGCATGTAGAGGCCCCAAATTTTGGAAGGAGGTACTTCAGAATCTGGGCAAGGGTTTAAGCTACCACACGTTGGCCTTAATGTCCGTTCTGAGGTCAAAGGCCACTATAAAGTGTATATCGGGATGTGGGGTCAGACAGTGCTGCTGCCGGCTCAAAGGCAAAAAGTAACCACCATGAGGCCAATAACTCCTATATAAACCACCACCAGGAAAAACTCACCCAGCCAGGCAGTGCCAGATATCCCCGACCCACCCCTGCCCCCCATGCAGTGCAGTGCTCGGTAGCCCCTGCTAGTGCTGTATATAATTAACAATTATGTTTCATCAGTGTGATCTTAGGCTTGTGGAAGAGCTTGTACATTTTGTTATGCATCTGCAGTGGATGGATTGAAATGTTTCGATGACAGAGCTCTTGTAACTGTAAACTTGAAAAATGGTTGAGCTGTTTCTCTTAACCTCCCTTATGGTATAATTTAGAGCATAATTGCATTGTGAAAGTGAAAGAGTAACACTACCCTGATTTTAATGAAATAATAATTAATTTTTGATGTACAAGAATGAACAATAAAGAGCACACGATTATGAATAACCAATGACAATAACTGACTTACTTGCTACGGGCCAGCAGGGCAAGCTAAACGAGAATTGCTTTGCAATACATGTCCCCTACCGATGTGATATGTTTAAGTCCAAAAAGGGCAGAATTCTGTAAAAAAAAATTGATGAAACACCCTGAAACTCAAACTTGTTCTGTAACTTATCATAATAAAGCCAGGTGTGAGGTTTCAGTTGGATATGTTAAAGGGTATGGGAAAAAAAGTCTAAAAAAAACCCAGAGGTGAGACGGACGGATGGACAAACGGATGGACGGACAGACGGAGAGCAAACCTATAGTCCCACCAGCAAAACCGGTGGGGAACTAATAACATGGAAAAGGAATGAGTTTAGATAGAAGGTGAAGGGGAAAAAAAAAACGATGAAAATATGACGTCGAACAGACCTGATCGTGCTGGAAACTGTGGAAATGGAGAGCAAGAGACGGGAAGGGAAAGGTGAGGGAGATGTGACCGTCAGTCGACAAGCCGGTTGAGGAAGTACTGGGGTAATCACGACCCACAGGAACAGGCAAGAAATTGCTGGGACCATTCACAGCAAATTGAGTGCCAGTCGTGAAGCAGGCACTTAAAGAGAGATACGAGTGCTGAAGCACAGAACTAGACATGTGTGTTCAATGCATGCTTCACCGATCCCAAGCCAACGACAAATTGCAGACCCGATGCAGGACTGGACGTGTGCTGCTGCATACTCCGCCACTGTGCGACTAACCAAATTTGGATGTTATGTGCAAACCAGTCCCAAAGTACTGTGATGCTAACGTTATGCAATTTGAACCTTCTCTCCACTGCACTCTCCCTGAAATCCCCACTCTGAAATGACTACAACTGCTGGTGAATCTCCTTAAATTCCCCGTCTCCGTACTTCACCCCAAATCCTCATTCCAATCAGCCCACCAACCAATCAGCCAACTCAAGCAACGATCAGTGCAAACCAGTCGTCAGGTGAACATACAAATCCAGGTGCATGTTCAACTTATCCCCAGACCAACAGTCAGCTGAGGCTGAGAGAAAAAGCCTGGAATTAATTACAAACGAACCTACAAAGTAAATTTACTACCTGCCGGACAAGTAAAACTTACCCCGCATGGCCCAATCATATAATACTGTGTTTACATCTCTAATGGGATCATCATGACATAACTAACACAGAGGTCATATAAACAAACTACGTACACAGAAATCACAATTTTTGGAACAATATATTACATGGAGGACAAGGATATGAGCACAGTGTCATTATTTATTTATTTTTATTCTATTTTAACGGGCACAATTATTCCCACGCTCTGGTGGGGTTGGCCGGGGGAAGCTTGGCCCAAGTCTTTCACAAACCTGATAGCCATGCCTGATGTTCGACTATGGTTAGGGGCAGGCATTTGGAATTTGGATACGAGTGCCAGAGATAGCTCACCTACTCTTCGTGAAGGACATCGTGGGATCTTAAACATCCAATGACCAATGCCAGCAGATGGGATGCCCGGTTTAACGTCCATCCGAGGGACGGCACACACATTGGTGAATCACCCTGTCTGTGAAACACCATGACGACAGTTTATAGTTGGGTCGGGATTCGAACCCAGGCTCGACAGCTTAAATGTGAGTGTGTGTACCTCTAGGCCATCCTGCCAGCACGTCATTGTTTATTTATTATGGCTGGTAAATATGATAACAATATTCTCAAAAAACTTTTATGTTTACCAATATCAATGGTATTTTTTTTTTTACTTTTAAAATGTCCTCTGAAGCTTATTTGAAACAAAGACTTTTAAATGTCTCCCACAAGCCTTTACTTCGTTTCAAAAAAGTTTTTAGTTCAAACTCCATTTGATCCTGGTTGTTTATTTGAATTGGGATTGTGGTTGGTGAATACCGTGACGGCTGATGTTTCATGTACGGACGGCCCTTCGGTTACTTTGAAAAGTGGAAAGGAAACAAAGCTTACTTTGCTGCCTTGGAGATACCAAGTAAATCATCAGGAAGCTTCAGTAAATCGGCATCTTTGTCCTTGGATTCCTGAGGGGGAAAAAATGGTTTCAAAATAGTCACCAACACAGGAATAACCAGAGATTGTAAACCCTCACCAGGACTTGTTTTGTGGGGATGTATTTTGCGTGGTGTTGGTGTGCAGACGATGCATTGACGAGATAGGTTTATGTTCATACAGTGGACAGACTTTTTCAGTTTTATTCTGCAAACGTCATTCCACCTGTACAGGTGAGGCCAGGTGGAGGACTTCGGCACATTTAAAAGGACATCGTCATGGGCTGTTTGCCCAGAGGACTGCAGGCCATGGTGGTGAAGTAGGCTGCAGAGACCTGGAGAGGGGCGGAACGTTTTAGGAGGGGCTGCCCCACAGGGCGGAATAGCTCAGAAGATGGCACTCCCTGCAGATAATGGGCGGCCAATGAATGGGACCAGCCAAGTGCTGGGAAGGCGATCACAGAGGAGGGTGAAGGCCATGTCTGCACATGCACACGGCAGTTGGAGTTGAACCTTGAACTTTGGAGAGACAAACCTGTCTGTCTGTCTGTCTGTCACTCCGGAGGAGGACCACACAAGGAGACGTGAGTGCCATCTCCACGCTATTTCACCTAATCGTCACTATTCCGCCTCAAGCCAGACTTCACTCTGTGCCACACCAGCCTGCACGATATCCACAACCACGGGTCATGGTACAGCAGAGCCGATCTCGTACCTTCAAGTCCTCACCTGATCCTGTTCTTAACGGTTTTAATCCAGTATTTTGGCACCTTAGCGGGATATAGTCTTATTTCCCATGTGCAATAACTTTGCGTCTTTCCTTCCCTGTTTGTCTGTCTCCGTGCACTAGATCTGTCTGGGTTTTGTCCAGCCTTGTCCATCCCCATGTCAGTATCATTTTATAAATCAACCATTTATGGTATTTGCTAATAAAAGTCTTCATGTTTTGTTTTTTTTGACATTCCCACGCAAACAACCGCCAGTTTCAATTTGTACTTGAGCGATCCTTGGGGTATTGGAGGCAATTAAAAGAATGCAGTAAATTCTGTAAACGTCGTTTCAGCATTCACAGAGGCCTCGATCAGACATCCGGCTCAAACGGTCTGCATCAGCAGACTCTCTGACGCAACAATACTTTATAGATGCACTCACATTATCATTACATGCTGCAACTTATAGACTTACTCACATTCTTAATAGTACATCCTTTATAGACACTCGCATTCTTATAGTACGTACTTTATAGATGTCTTCGCATTCTAATTGCACATATTTATAGAGACTCAATTGAAAAAATAAAAATAAAAAAAACAGACAAGGTGGAATCCGGGCTACCATGAGGTGATATTAGTGGCCTACGTTGGCACATTATGTGTGGCCAAACACAGTTTCAGTTTCTTGGCAATGGTCATCCTGGGTGGTTTGTCATTGCCTTCCTAGCATTGTTTGTCTAGCATCTAGCCTCTTAAATGCTGAGCCCCAAGCAAGGAGGCAGCACGTACCATTTTCTAAGTCTTCGGTCGTATGACTCGTCCAGGGATTGATCCACCTACCTCCCAGACTCAGAGCAGACACTCTAACCATTACATCACCCATTAACAAAAAGATCATGCAAGTATAAGGTGCAAACAATAATAAATAAGTCCAACAGATGACATTGCACTGTCCTCGTTTGATAAAATCATTTTCTAGATGATACGGTTCGCTCAACAATATAATGCTTCATCATCCCTCGTAAGTGATGCGCAGCTGCTTACATAGATGTGGATGCTTTCACTTATGAACTGCATAATCAAACAACGAGTATAAGTTTACCATTTCAAAGTTGCTTGGGAAGGGGAGGGGGGGGGTAAAATAAAATTGAAAACAATGAAGACAATGCTGTCACATTCATGAGCAACAGAAGTACAAAGCTGTCACTGATAGACATTGATACAAGACTAAAGTCTGAGCCAGGATTTAGAAATGTGCACGTGATGCCCTTTTCTCTTGTGGTTTCAACAAACAAACCTTACATGATAGTTCTGCAAAATGAAGATGCTTTGGCACATGCTGTAATCACAGTTTAACAAGCAGTGTTCTTGCGAGCCTCTTACTCTGAAATGAATGATCATTACTGCAATTACATGCACAGTTCATTACTCTTTTAACTCTTCGTACGACTCCGTGAAAATGAATCCCAGTTTCAAAAAGGCTTCAGTGGAAAAGGTTTGCAGTTTGCTGCACCTGTTCTTGTTGGCGAGAAAAACGAGTGGAATTTGAATTTGATAGGAAATTGGATGTGCTTGCTCCGTTTGATCATTCAAAGCAGTGTTGCACACCACTACTTGTCAAAACGTTAACAAACCATTCCATTTGAGAACCTCCTGTAGCTATCTGCACCCACTTTTGGGGCCATCTATTTATGACACGCAAATATGGCAAAATTCCTCTCTGACTCTGCAAACATTATGAGCTCAGGACTTTAGTTCGGTGAGCTTATGTGATCGAGCAATGTCCGTATGTGAGTGAGTGAGTCCACAAACACTTGTCATTATTGTTTGAACCAAATGCACAGTTTTTATGAAACTTGGCCATAAGCTTCATATCTGACGCCGAACGAAGGTGTATTGACTGCATCAAAGTCTGTGCTCATTCAAGGGGTCTATGGGGGGAGGGGAGGGGGTTTGATCCCCCAAAATATGTATTTGCTCTCTTCTCCGAAACTACACACACGATTTCAATGAAACTTGACCACAACCTTCATCATCCGTGATGTACCAAATCTTGTACAAGGCATGAAAAAAAAATCAGGGTCTAAGGGGGACTGCAGGGGGTGTGAGTGACTGTTGCTCCTGATCCAGGTGAGCTTGAGGACGCACGGTCCTATTTTTTGTCTCATCCCCACTCCTTCCACATTCTCCTACCCCTTCCATCTCCTATCATTCTTCCTTCCTTTCTCTAATTTTCATTTCCTCATTTTACCCCCATCCATTCCCTGTCATTATATGGCTCCTTATTACACTGAACAACAAATTTCAAAAAAATTTTTTTACTGGAGATGTGTAAAGTGATTAAGACTAATTTGGGTACGCTGATTTCAAAAATCATAACCGTTTTGCTGTATCACGTCAGGATTTTCAGGAACAGAAATATTCCCATTGCCTAGAAGTCAGGATTTCAATGAAATTTACATATGTCTTTAACATGTCTATTTCGTACAATTGTTGTTAACTTGTGTTATATTTCTTTCTTTCAGATAAAGATGAGTAGGCGTTCCTGTACCAATCATCCTGACAACTTCTGTTATGTCTGTGGTCGGTATACCAAAAAAGATCAACAGCGAAGTATATCTACAGCAGTGAAAATGAAGGCCGCCTACTTTCACTACTTCGGGTGCAAGGTGGGGGACCAAGAACAGAGCTGGGCACCACACATCTGCTGCACAAGCTGTCACACAACCTTGACTCAGTGGTTAGTGGGCAAGCGCGCGAGCATGCCATTTGCGGTGCCCATGATATGGCGTGAGCCGCAGAATCATCATGATGATTGTTATTTCTGCTGCACAAGCATCGCCGGCTTCAACAAGAAGAATAAAGGTCACATCAAGTACGCTGACTGCGTCTCTGCTCGTAAACCTGTGCCTCATGATGACGAGAACCCCGTTCCAACACCTCCAGCTGATCAGAACATAGCTGTAAGCAGTGGTGAAGAGGATGGTGATGATGAACCTTTTGAACCCGACACTCAAGAATCACACCTTCTGAACCAGGGAGACTTAAAAATGATACTGTAAGAGATCTCTCGCTGTCAAAGGCGAAGGCAGAGCTGCTTGGATCAAGGCTGCAGCAGTGGAATCTACTTGAACCTAACACCAAGATACCCTTGTTCAGAGCACGTCACAGAGACATGGCTGAGTTATTTGAGATGGAAGACACGATGACATTCTGCAGTGACATCAACGGTCTGTTGAAAGAACTTGGGTGTGATCACGATCCTGCAGACTGGCGCCTCTTCATCGACTCGGGGAAGAACAGCTTGAAGGCTGTTTTGCTCCACAATGGCAACGAGAAACCATCAGTCCCACTGGCTCACGCGTTCGGCATGACAGAGACCTATGAGACTATGCGGCAGCTGCTTGATTCCATCAAGTACAATGACTTCAACTGGCACATCTGCGGAGACTTGAAAGTGGTGGCGCTGTTGTTAGGGCTGCAGTCAGGCTACAGGAAATACATGTGCTTCCTTTGTCTCTGGGATAGCAGAGACGACAAGAATCACTGGACGAAGAAAGATTGGGAAGAGCGAAAAGAGCATGTACCTGGTCGACACAACGTGAAGCATGTCGCCCTTGTCGACCCAGCCAAGGTTTTCCTTCCACCACTCCACATAAAGCTCGGCTTGATGAAAAGTTTTGTACGGGCAATGGATCTGAATGGGCGTGGGTTTTTATACCTCAAGGAAAAGTTTGGCAACACCTTGTCGGAGGCCAAGATCAAGGCTGGTGTCTTTGTTGGACCGCAAATCCGACAGATTATGAAGGACGAAACTTTTCCGACAACTCTAAACCCCAAAGAGCTGGCAGCGTGGAGGAGCTTCAAAGCTGTGACAGACAACTTCTTGGGGAACGAGTGCGCGGACAACTATGAAGAAATAGTGCAGCAGCTGCTGGAGTCCTTCAGGAAACTTGGCTCCAGGATGTCCCTGAAAATCCATTTCCTACACCAGCACCTGAACTTCTTCCCTGACAACTTGGGAGCAGTCTCGGACGAGCACGGCGAGCGATTCCACCAAGAGATTTCACTCATGGAGACGCGTTACCAAGGGCGGCACAACCCGAACATGATGGGCGATTTCTGCTGGTTCCTGCATCGTGAAACTGACACAGAGCAGCACAAACGCAAAGCCAAATGCCTAAAGCATTTTTAATTACATTCTAGTGGAGTTTTTCTGTAATTTCTATAATTTTGAAGCATTCATGATGAAATAAATGAATAAATGAATTTTTGTAAATTTCATTGAAATCCTGACTTCTAGGCAATGGGAATATTTCTGTTACTGAAAATCCTGACGTGATACAGCAAAACGGTTATGATTTTTGAAATCAGCGTACCCAAATTCGTCTAAATCACTTTACACATCTCCAGTAAAAAATTTTTGTTGTTCAGTGTTATGGATGTGAATTTTTTTTTAGAATCTTTTTTTTTTATTAAAAGTTTTTTTTTTTAAAGAAAATTTATACATATGTATATATATATATATATATATATATATATATATATATATATATATATATATATATATATATATATATATATATATATATATTTATGTATGTGTATTTTTTTTAATCAACACTAACCCATCCCCTTCTCTCCACCCCCTGATACTATTACTTTTTTCTTCTTCTTTATATTTGTGTGTATTTTCATGCATGCTCCTTTTACTTGCTCAAGATTCAACTTTCAGTCAAACAGTCAGCGGCACAGGAAGCCTCGTGTGCATAACATCAACAGCTGTTTCTGTTTTTTCCTTTTACCTGTGACCCAAGGCTCATATAGGGGCTTTGTGTCAATCACATGTTGGATAGACATTATTATCAATCAGTGTACTTCCACAAGAAATACAAGGACATAAGTAGATAATGGACAAACATATTGCACATTTGATTTGAATGTGTCCCCTGCATCATTAGCCAATAACTCAGATGGAAACCAGAACAAACGAAAGCATTTCTTGTTCTTCTTCAATGGCCACAATTATTCCCACGTTGTTGTGGGGTTGGCTGGGGGAAGTTTTTGGCCTAAGTCTTTCACGAACATGCTGGCCAGGCCTGATGCTCGACTAAGTCGTTAGGGCAGGGATTTGTTCATGGTGGCGGCGATAACTCCCTTACTCTTTGCAAACGCCAGTGGGATCTTTAACATCCACCAACTAATGCCGGCAGACGGTGCACCAGTTTAACGTCCATCCGATGGACGGCACACACACATCGATGATTCACCGTTCCTGTAAAACACCGACCGAGATGAAAGTTTTAAGCCGGATCGGGATTCACACCCAGGCTCGACAGCTTTGAGGCGAGTGTGCATATCTCTAGGTCATTCTACCAGCCCTAACAGGCCAACCCACTCATACAGCTATTTGCACCATCGTCTTTACTCATGTGCATTTAAGTTTCATTTCAAAATTGTAGTTCGTCTATGGGTCCATTAATTCCACTTAAAAAGTCCAGGAATTAACCTCGTTGTTTCCATAGCAACCTTTTATATTGTTCGTACTCGTCTCCAACAATATGTGAACCACAATAGCAAACAATGTACAAAAATGAGGTTTAAATGGACTTCTGTCTCATGGTTTTAATGCAAGTACATTTTGATGATTATTGAAATTTAAGACATGTACATTGTGATTCCACATTCTTCACTCCAAGGGCATAGATAGTCGCTCAACGTCACACTTACCATGATAAGGAAATGAAGGAGGCTCACACCTGGCTTGTTTCCTTGCACTTGCTTCAGCTTGGACAGTGTGCTTACATGGAAACCGTGTGCACCACCCATGTAATTTCCCTAGTGGGGCACGCAAAGAACCAGTCGATTAAAATGACATAGCCAGGAAGTGCAGTTTCTTCGAGAAAACCAAATGCAGTAATTTCTCAAATATAAGCTGCGGTTGATTAGATACATTTTGCAAACTCAGCCTACGAGTGTGGTTAATACACGAGGTTGTTTAATAGGTGATATTGCATTTCCAAGATTTTGGTGTGGTTTATATTTTTTTAAAGAACAAAAAAAGAATGTAGTTCACAAGTTGGATTATATTGGAGAAAAATATACTTAACTTCATTGCCTTAGGAAATATTCGGCAATTATATTGTTCACAAAGTAGTCTTGCCTTATAAAGGAGTAGACATGTTACTATATCGTTGGAACCCTCACCTCACCTATCATCTCCAACGTCCTTCATCAGTGGAGGATGGACTGCTTTAGGAAAGTGTTTTGGGCCCAGTCTTGTTCTTCATTTGCATAAATGACCTCTCAGATGCTCTGGAAAACCCTCTCTTCTTTTTACAGAAATTTCTAAATTGTCATACAGTAAGTACCCTCATCACACTGACTGGCCGAAAGCACTGGCCATCACTCTCTACTGATCTGGAAATTATGAGATGCTCGTCTGATAAATGGAACATGTCTTTCAGTCCTGGCATGGGCTGGCAGGGTAGCCCGGAGGTAAACGCATTTCTCTCTGAGTTCCCTCGCCTGGGTTTGAATCTCTCTCGGTCCAGCTACAAACTCTCGTCCTGATGTTTCACATGCAGAGTGATACATCAATGTTTGCGCCATCATTCGGATGGATGTCTAACTGGGCATCTCATCTGGTTGCATTAGTTAGCATTAGTTAGGAGACATTAAAAAATCCCATTGTGTCTTTTGTGAAGAGTAGGTGAGTTATCACCAACACTTTGGCAAAATTTCTAATTCCTGCTCTAACGTATAGGGGGAGGGGGGGGGAACTGCATCAGTGCACCTCCATGCCCCTGCAAGAACTGATGCTAAAACACAGCCACATGCTACACATGGATGACAATGAGGAGTCCTGGCAAATCTTGGACTCACCTCGTTGTTATGGGAGGATCAAACGAACACACCTATTTATTTTAATGGTTCATGGAAAAGGTTCAGACTCTTGAACTTCTCGGCCTCACCATCAACTTTGACCTCTCTTGGGCCAAACATATATCAAAGCTAGCCTCTAAAGTCAGGTGCAGACTGGACATCCTCCAGCATTCCAAAAAAAACCCTTGGAAAAACAAAACAACTCACAGCTTCCAAGGCCCTTGTCTGTATCTCATCATAGTCCCCAGCATTATATTTGTCTCTCATGGACACTGTGGAATCTAAATCTCTCAACATTACTGGAATCTCCTGTGATGAGGCTGAAGAGCAAGGTGTGTTGCTCTCACATTGCATTCTTGCAGATGATCTCTCTGTCTGTGTGTTTTTTTTAATCACCTCTCCTCTGTTTTAGCTCACTCTGCTCTCCGGGTCCTTCCCAGCTCCTCAAGGATTCACTCATTCTTCCAGCAATCCACTGCTGGTTAACCTCTAAAACCAGAACTTCAAGAAAGGAATTTACCATCATCTCTTGTCATCCTCCATCTCTACCCAAGATATTTTCTTCCCCCATTAACTCTCCCGAACCCAACTTATCTACTTACTAATTAACTGACTATTTCTCCCATTAACCCAACGTAACTCACTATCTTACTTTGAGGTTACCATACTGTTTTCTCCTCTCTTTTCTCTTCTCTTTCCCTGTTTGTTCTACTTCTTTCTTGGTTGTTAAACCGTGGCCCCGTTGTCAGGATATTTCATCATTTTTTTTCCCCCCTTTCTTTCCCATAAACTGAGATTTTAAATGCAAAAAATAAACAAACAACTATTTTGAGACAGATAAAGGCTGAAAGTTCCATAATATTCAGCAGGCTGTGCGACACAGTTTAGTTCATGGTGATATATTTCAAGTGTGTATTTTTCTTAAATCAATGAATCATAAAGTCAGAATCATAAAGCGTAACGTAGAAAGAAAGAAAAAAAAAGACCCCTTTTGTGTATGTACCCATAGAATTAGGATAGGTCAATCGAGACTCATAGAATTAAGATAGGTCAATATTAACGTCAGAAAATGTGGAACATGGCCTTTTTTAGGAGATTCAACAACAACAAAAAATGTAGAGGGAGGGGTGGAGGGATGGGAAGAATAAAATACACAACTCACAATTCCTAAAATTACAAACCAAACTGTGTGGAAGCACAAATTCACCAGTGCCATTGATCACGTGTTGTTCCCCGCTAGATAACCTGAAAGTGAAAGGATTAATCATGAGGGTTTTGAATGCAGTGGAATTAAAGGGGCCAGAAACGGACAGAAATCTCCAAAATTGTAAACTTCCCAAATCGGAGACTTCCAAAATCAGAAACAGAAAATAGAGCAAACAAAACAAAGTAATTAAATAAATAAAAAGAAACAATGTTTGCTTTAGTTCATGGCTCCTAAAACAGCAGGATCACATCCAATCTATTTTTCCTCCAAGGAATTCTCCGATATAGAAGTAACAGTCACATTAAATGTAGAAATGCAACTGGTATCCTCTAAAGAAAAGACAACTGCGTCACTTATGGGCACTCAAATTCAGATACAGCATCGGTCCCTCAAATCAAGAACTGAGACCATTAGTTCACCATCTCAAAAAGTCTACACATATCCGAGTTTTGGATAACATAGGAAGCTTTCATCATATTAAATACGAACTTACAAAGTTTAAGAAATTCCCCACTTCCAGCACAAGCATACAGAAACGCTGCAATCTTGTGCTGTTCAGCAAATCTGCAAGAGATGGATTTCAATTTTTTTTTAAAGATTTTTAATAAGTGAACAGATAGTACATACTGTGATTGCACCTATAGACCGCTCATGTTGTTTTCAGTATTCGGTTCAACAAAACACAGCGTTCGTCAAACTCACCGCAGCAGGCTAAAAGTATATTGTCGACCTGTGGTCTCAGCCTTGCAAGAATGGCGCTTGCCTCACTGCAAAGCAGTAAAGCTTCGAGACGTACCGTGTAACTGTAGAAGAGTGTGGGAGAGTGGGGGGAGGGGGAAAATTGAACAATTTTTTTCTTTAACTTTTCTGCTATTCTGTTTGCTATTGCATTGTATTTCAAACTACGAAGAAAAAAAAAACCTTTTAACAGTGTCTAACGCCAACACGTGGAGGACATGTGGACACACATACACATTTAACATGTGGAAGACAAGGAAGGCTGTTTGGAGCATCGTTGTATATTTTTCCCCTCTATTTCTCCCTCCAACTTTCACAGCTTCCATGTCTCTGCAATATTTTACAGATGTAATTCATATTGTCAATTATCAAATTAACCAACAACAACAAAATCATTCGGAGGTAAAGATTTTGCATACATTCAGATATACAATAAATCATACAACAAGTACTGCATTTGCTTTAACCCTTTGAACCCTGAACTCCTTGGAGTTTCGGCCCTCCCCCTGTCCTCCCCCGAGAAAAATCTGGCCGCTCGGGTACATGCAGGTTTGAATAGCGGCTGGTAAAACGGCCGCCGGGGTTCAAAGGGTTAAAAAAGATGAATTCTTTCCAACATTGAGGAAGCCAACAAAGTGAAGTCCACCAAGTTCCCTTCTCAGCTTTTAAAGGTTCAGCAACCAGTGTTTTAGTATCCATGGATGAAGTAACTCCCTCATGATGATAGTCTAAATCCCTGTTCTTCATTGCATGGCCCGCGAGCCACTGGCGGTCCCTGGTGGAGCGGCCCATAACACACAAATGTGAAAACACCCCATCATAGGCCGCCATAAATGCTATCAAATTGACCCAATGGTCTCAAATGAATATTCCATTGTGAAGCATAAAAGTAACATAATTACATCAGGATATGGTTTCAGTATTCAAACAATTATGCTTGCAGCCCAGTTAACCACAACGAAGAAGAGTACGTAGACGCAAGGCCGAATAGCAGCCATTATGGAGTCCCGCAGGCGGTGTGGCGGCTCTCACACTGATGTTGTATCAGTAAAAGTGGCCCCCCTTTAAACCAATCGTGACGATCACTGGTCTGATTCATTGCACCGTTATCATGAGGAAGATAAGCGTAACATCTTTAGTTGAATATTTATTTCAAGACGTCTCCTGGTGGACACAGTGAACACCAAAACAACCTACGAAAGCAAAAAAAGATACAACATGTTGATGAATAATGAAGTGCTACAATTACTCTAAAGAGTTAGAGACAGTAGATACTTCAACAAATAGTATTCGGCATTTGCACAAGTCAGTGGAATGACTGACTATGTCATATACTCACTGATATGACAGAAAACAACCCAGGCAAATAACCAAGTCCGAATCAGAAGTGCTGGTATCTTCTTAAACGGAATCTTGCTAATTAAGTAGAATTGAGAAAGAAAGCCTTTAAGCTAACAGCTTAGGAGGTGTGCTTCTGTGTTTGAAATGTGGGTGTTAGTTTGGAAAATTTGTTTATGCATTCTGTTTCTAATGAGACTGATGTCTGACCGCAATTGAGTAAACCTAATGAACATGTCTGGATATCTTGATGCTATGCTGCACCACTGTACATGGCCCATAAAGGAAGGAAAAAAAAAAAATCTGTTCCTACTTGGCTCATTTTTGACACAAGCAAATACCACCCATCGCTTCGCTGACGGGAATACCACAGGGGGGTGGGGGAAAGAGAGGGGGGGAGAGAGAGGGTTGGGGGAGAGAGAGAGGGGGGAGTGAAGAGGTGGAACGGAAAAGAGAGGGGAGGGAGTGAAGAGGGAGGGAGAGCAAGGAGGGGTGGGGAATCGAGGAGGGAGGGAGAGTGAGGAGTGGTGGGGGAAGGGAAGTCAGCGAGAGATGAGACGAAGGGAAGGCAGACGTGTGGTGGAGCGTTAATTACGATTCATATTGTCTCATCAAAATGATTCTGCATGGAATAACAGTGAAGATGGACATATATAATATGGAACAACAGTCTTGAAATCCATTTTCGACCGGTCATACTATAAATACCGCACAGAGACAAACAGCGCCCAGACATGTCCAGAGATAAGTGCAGTCCAGAAACAAACACTGCATGGAGACGAACACTGTCCAGAGACAAACTCCTGTCCAGACATAAACACCACCCGAACACATTCGGAGACAAGCACCGGCTGGACATGTCCGGAGACAAACATCGCCCGGATGTAAACACCGCCTGGACATGTCCGTAGACAAACACCACCTGGAGATAAACACCTTGCAGACTTGTGAGAAAGAGAGAGGAGAAAGAGAGAGGGAGGAGAAAGAGAGAGAGAGGGAGGAGAAAGAGAGAGAGAGGGAGGAGAAAGAGAGAGAGAGAGAGAGAGAGAGAGAGAGAGAGAGAGAGAGAGAGAGAGAGAGAGAGAGAGAGAGAGAGAGAGAGAGAGAGAGAGAGAGGAGAGAGAGAGGAGAGAGAGAGAGAGAGAGAGAGAGGAGAAAGAGAGAGAGAGAGAGGAGAAAGAGAGAGACAGAGGAGAAAGAGAGAGACAGAGGAGAAAGAGAGAGAGAAAGAGAGAGAGAAAGAGAAAGAGAAAGAGAAAGAGAAAGAGAAAGAGAAAGAGAAAGAGAAAGAGAAAGAGAAAGAGAAAGAGAAAGAGAAAGAGAAAGAGAAAGAGAAAGAGAAAGAGAAAGAGAAAGAGAAAGAGAGAGAGAGAGAGGAGAAAGAGAGAAAGAGAGAAAGAGGTGGGTGGGGGGAGGGGAGTTAGCAGAGAGAGAAAATGTTATGCTTTATGAACAACACACACACACACACACACACACACACACACACACACACACACACACACACACACACACACACACTGATTACCGCCTACAGTACGTACTGTTATCCAACCCAAAAACCTCAAGTAGTTTTCACCTTTGTTTTGAGGGAATTTCAATAAACAAATTATAAAAACACCTTTGCATTCTAGATGTTTCAGGGATATGTGCATCAACATTAATCTCTAGAAACAGCTGCCAATCGTCATGTGACAGGTGTAAAAAAAAAACAATTTGGTTCTGTAATTTAGAAAACACGTTATTTCTGCAAATGGCTTGGAAATCTGGTGTTATCAAATATATTTTGCTTTGAAACACAAAAAGAAACCTTATAACCGTTGTAAATCATGTATCTCTACTGAGTAGCAGCTGCTGACTGTACATCCCCATCGGGACGCGAACTGTATGGCTTTTGACTGGGGAGTACTCGGCAAGTGGCTTAAGCACTCAAGCAAGTACTCCAATTAAATGGTTCAGAAGGAACCACTGTCCAAGCTGTGGCTGCATACCTACCATATAGGATCCCTTTAACTTTAAAGACGTTCTTCACCACGCCCGTAACAGTTAAAGAAACAAAATGAATTAGTTCAAATAATGACTTTATCTACAAAAGAGTTGCTGTTTAATGTAGAACAACCCTGGAGACATCACGAAGTTTAATCGCCCGTGAAATAAACATTGCAGATAATCCACCATGTTGCCTGCTCGTCTGTGCACGCGTCACGTGGTACATCGGTTCGCAGTCGCACAAACGTTATAATTTTATTTTAAAACGTCCATTTTTCACCAGATTTGCTTTGATTCCTTGCAGAGCACCTTGCAAAACCTCTGAAAATATGGACACAGATCTGGCAGATGCTATGGATAACCAGTCCCTCTGAGGGATGGGGGGCAAGGTCAAGCAGTGGATGCATTTAATCACACAGCTAAATGAAGCTGGTAAATTTTGTTGTTCCTAAATTTTTTGTTCACTCAATAAAATTCTCCAAACAATAGAAAAAGATAAGTTTAATACTTTGTAAATTTCACTTTTTCTTGTGTATATATGGAGGAGGGGCCATAGCCTTGCTTGCTTAAAGTAAAATACTGGTACCCTGGCCAAATCCCTGCCTATTCATGTTACATTAGATTAAGTAAATGGTAAGAATGGATTTAGTGCATAGAAGGCAAGTAAAATGAGACATTAACATGTGGCTAAACCATATACAAGATTGGCCTGCTCATGTGTCAAGTTTCCTTCAGTATCCTTGAATACAAATGAAATAGATGTTTTTCCTCGTTTCACCTAGCTTTCTAAAACTCTCATGGCCTTGGATTAACTTGCATATTCTTGGTAAACCAACCAGTGAGTTGGTGTCAAAACCACCCAATGCTCGCCTGTTTATACATTTATCGTTTTTAAAAGACTAGTCTAATAATATTTTTTATATAGCATTGCAGTGAAGTCTGATCCAAATAATTTTAAAGCAATATATGTATTTTTTGTATATTGTAATCAGTAAAAAAATAGTGTGGTAGATAAAAACATTAGAAAGGAAAAAACTTGCACCAAAAACTTTAACATTTTCACGCTCACATTGAGGCTCACGCCGGGGGTATCGCCATAGCTCTCTGTTCTTCGAACAGGCGAGCTAAAAAAAACTACCAGCCTTAACCCTTTGAACCCTGAACTCCTTGGACTTTCGGCTCACCCATCCTGGGCTTCCTGGAGAAAAATCCGGCCGGTCGGGTATTATGGAGGTTTGAATAGCAGCTGGTAAAACAGCCGCTCGGGTATTTGGAGGTTTGAATAGCGGCTGGTAAAACGGCCGCTCGGGTATTTGGAGGTTTGAATAGTGGTTGGTAAAACAGCCGCTCGGGTATATGGAGGTTTGAATAGCGGTTGGTAAAACAGCCGCTCAGGTATATTGAGGTTTGAATAGCGGTTGGTAAAACAGCCGCTCGGGTATATGGAGGTTTGAATAGTGGTTGGTAAAACAGCCGCTCGGGTATATGGAGGTTTGAATAGCGGTTGGTAAAACAGCCGCTCAGGTATATTAAGGTTTGAATAGCGGTTGGTAAAACAGCCGCTCGGGTATATGGAGGTTTGAATAGCGGTTGGTAAAACAGCCGCTCGGGTATATGGAGGTTTGAATAGTGGTTGGTAAAACAGCCGCTCGGGTATATGGAGGTTTGAATAGCGGTTGGTAAAACAGCCGCTCAGGTATATTGAGGTTTGAATAGCGGTTGGTAAAACAGCCGCTCAGGTATATGGAGGTTTGAATAGCGGTTGGTAAAACAGCCGCTCGGGTATATGGAGGTTTGAATAGTGGTTGGTAAAACAGCCGCTCGGGTATATGGAGGTTTGAATAGTGGTTGGTAAAACAGCCGCTCAGGTATATTGAGGTTTGAATAGCGGTTGGTAAAACAGCCGCTCGGGTATATGGAGGTTTGAATAGTGGTTGGTAAAACAGCCGCTCGGGTATATGGAGGTTTGAATAGTGGTTGGTAAAACAGCCGCTCGGGTATATGGAGGTTTGAATAGCGGTTGGTAAAACAGCCGCTCAGGTATATTGAGGTTTGAATAGCGGTTGGTAAAACAGCCGCTCGGGTATATGGAGGTTTGAATAGCGGTTGGTAAAACAGCCGCTCGGGTATATGGAGGTTTGAATAGTGGTTGGTAAAACAGCCGCTCAGGTATATTGAGGTTTGAATAGCGGTTGGTAAAACAGCCGCTCGGGTATATGGAGGTTTGAATAGTGGTTGGTAAAACAGCCGCTCGGGTATATGGAGGTTTGAATAGCGGTTGGTAAAACAGCCGCTCAGGTATATTGAGGTTTGAATAGCGGTTGGTAAAACAGCCGCTCGGGTATATGGAGGTTTGAATAGCGGTTGGTAAAACAGCCGCTCGGGTATATGGAGGTTTGAATAGTGGTTGGTAAAACAGCCGCTCAGGTATATTGAGGTTTGAATAGCGGTTGGTAAAACAGCCGCTCGGGTATATGGAGGTTTGAATAGCGGTTGGTAAAACAGCCGCTCGGGTATATGGAGGTTTGAATAGTGGTTGGTAAAACAGCCGCTCGGGTATATGGAGGTTTGAATAGTGGTTGGTAAAACAGCCGCTCAGGTATATTGAGGTTTGAATAGCGGTTGGTAAAACAGCCGCTCGGGTATATGGAGGTTTGAATAGTGGTTGGTAAAACAGCCGCTCGGGTATATGGAGGTTTGAATAGTGGTTGGTAAAACAGCCGCTCGGGTATATGGAGGTTTGAATAGCGGTTGGTAAAACAGCCGCTCGGGTATATGGAGGTTTGAATAGTGGTTGGTAAAACAGCCGCTCGGGTATATGGAGGTTTGAATAGCGGTTGGTAAAACAGCCGCTCAGGTATATTGAGGTTTGAATAGCGGTTGGTAAAACAGCCGCTCGGGTATATGGAGGTTTGAATAGCGGTTGGTAAAACAGCCGCTCGGGTATATGGAGGTTTGAATAGTGGTTGGTAAAACAGCCGCTCAGGTATATTGAGGTTTGAATAGCGGTTGGTAAAACAGCCGCTCGGGTATATGGAGGTTTGAATAGTGGTTGGTAAAACAGCCGCTCGGGTATATGGAGGTTTGAATAGCGGTTGGTAAAACAGCCGCTCAGGTATATTGAGGTTTGAATAGCGGTTGGTAAAACAGCCGCTCGGGTATATGGAGGTTTGAATAGCGGTTGGTAAAACAGCCGCTCGGGTATATGGAGGTTTGAATAGTGGTTGGTAAAACAGCCGCTCAGGTATATTGAGGTTTGAATAGCGGTTGGTAAAACAGCCGCTCGGGTATATGGAGGTTTGAATAGCGGTTGGTAAAACAGCCGCTCGGGTATATGGAGGTTTGAATAGTGGTTGGTAAAACAGCCGCTCGGGTATATGGAGGTTTGAATAGTGGTTGGTAAAACAGCCGCTCAGGTATATTGAGGTTTGAATAGCGGTTGGTAAAACAGCCGCTCGGGTATATGGAGGTTTGAATAGTGGTTGGTAAAACAGCCGCTCGGGTATATGGAGGTTTGAATAGTGGTTGGTAAAACAGCCGCTCGGGTATATGGAGGTTTGAATAGCGGTTGGTAAAACAGCCGCTCGGGTATATGGAGGTTTGAATAGTGGTTGGTAAAACAGCCGCTCGGGTATATGGAGGTTTGAATAGTGGTTGGTAAAACAGCCGCTCAGGTATATTGAGGTTTGAATAGCGGTTGGTAAAACAGCCGCTCGGGTATATGGAGGTTTGAATAGCGGTTGGTAAAACAGCCGCTCGGGTATATGGAGGTTTGAATAGTGGTTGGTAAAACAGCCGCTCGGGTATATGGAGGTTTGAATAGCGGTTGGTAAAACAGCCGCTCGGGTATATGGAGGTTTGAATAGTGGTTGGTAAAACAGCCGCTCGGGTATATGGAGGTTTGAATAGCGGTTGGTAAAACAGCCGCTCGGGTATATGGAGGTTTGAATAGTGGTTGGTAAAACAGCCGCTCGGGTATATGGAGGTTTGAATAGCGGTTGGTAAAACAGCCGCTCAGGTATATTGAGGTTTGAATAGCGGTTGGTAAAACAGCCGCTCGGGTATATGGAGGTTTGAATAGTGGTTGGTAAAACAGCCGCTCGGGTATATGGAGGTTTGAATAGTGGTTGGTAAAACAGCCGCTCGGGTATATGGAGGTTTGAATAGCGGTTGGTAAAACAGCCGCTCGGGTATATGGAGGTTTGAATAGTGGTTGGTAAAACAGCCGCTCGGGTATATGGAGGTTTGAATAGCGGTTGGTAAAACAGCCGCTCAGGTATATTGAGGTTTGAATAGCGGTTGGTAAAACAGCCGCTCGGGTATATGGAGGTTTGAATAGCGGTTGGTAAAACAGCCGCTCGGGTATATGGAGGTTTGAATAGTGGTTGGTAAAACAGCCGCTCAGGTATATTGAGGTTTGAATAGCGGTTGGTAAAACAGCCGCTCGGGTATATGGAGGTTTGAATAGTGGTTGGTAAAACAGCCGCTCGGGTATATGGAGGTTTGAATAGCGGTTGGTAAAACAGCCGCTCAGGTATATTGAGGTTTGAATAGCGGTTGGTAAAACAGCCGCTCGGGTATATGGAGGTTTGAATAGCGGTTGGTAAAACAACCGCTCGGGTATATGGAGGTTTGAATAGTGGTTGGTAAAACAGCCGCTCAGGTATATTGAGGTTTGAATAGCGGTTGGTAAAACAGCCGCTCGGGTATATGGAGGTTTGAATAGCGGTTGGTAAAACAGCCGCTCGGGTATATGGAGGTTTGAATAGTGGTTGGTAAAACAGCCGCTCGGGTATATGGAGGTTTGAATAGTGGTTGGTAAAACAGCCGCTCAGGTATATTGAGGTTTGAATAGCGGTTGGTAAAACAGCCGCTCGGGTATATGGAGGTTTGAATAGTGGTTGGTAAAACAGCCGCTCGGGTATATGGAGGTTTGAATAGTGGCTGGTAAAACAGCCGCTCGGGTATATGGAGGTTTGAATAGCGGTTGGTAAAACAGCCGCTCGGGTATATGGAGGTTTGAATAGCGGTTGGTAAAACAGCCGCTCCGGTATAGGGAGGTTTGAATAGCGGTTGGTAAACCGGCCACTCGGGTACAGAGGGTTAAAATGCATGATAACAAAGGGATAAATATATTGAGTGCTCAAAAGGAACTTGGAGCGTTACTTTACAGAAGAATCGCCCAAAAAAAAAAGTTTCATTTTGAACAGATCCTCATTCATTGTTGACTTGACATCAACATGATATACCAAATGGTTTTTCACTTTCCAAGTTTCATTACGCAAAATCTCAGTGGAATGCCATCTTACCTTGGCAAAGTGACAAGATGCTGATAGAAGCTTTCTGCATTCCCAAACTTCTTACCTTCTTCAACAGATTTGAGCATCTCTATCTAGAAAAATGAGACACCACACACGTTAAAGTCAAAATAAGAATCTGAGGGGGATATGACAAAGAGCAATCAGACTTCAAAGGCAAGAAAATAATTGTTGAAGGAGTAATGAACCAAAATTCCTCCGCTTCACCAGGGTTAGGAGAGCTGACAAGACAACTCTACATACCTTGCTCTGGATCGGGACGTAACAGAACTAAAAGAACAGTAAAGAGAGGGCGTCGGATGTCGGAATGCACCCACAGCAGGGTTGAGGGACAAAATAGAGGGTGACTTTGACAAATAATGGACGTGGGGAAAAATGAGAGCAAGGGGAGGACACAGGGGGTGAACAAGACGGATACAGCTACAAACTCTCAATCACAGAAGTGGAAGGAAAAACTGGAAACCAAGAAAAGGTGGGCCAGGGGAGAGACAATGGGTGTAAAAAAAGATCATGGCTGTGGATGGAGGATGACCTGAGGTGTTGGTGAACAGCCGTATTGAAGCCCTGGAGGGAAGAATGAGATTGAAGAGACTGAAAAAGTTGTTTCCACAGGCGGTATAAAAGAGGAACGAATGAGTGAAGATGAGCAGTGATTCTGGATTTTGGGAGTTTCACCAGACTGGGGTTACTGGCAGAGTGCGTAGACCCTGTAGAAACCTGAGGAGGAGGGGAGAGGGTGGAGTGGGGGGTTGTGGCACAGCACAGAAAGAGCAGAGTGTGCAGGCCCAGAAAGGAGGTGGTGGAAGACAAAGAGACCACCAACCTGTCTGATATGTGATGTGATGGGCCGTGAGACAGAGCTTCATCACAGGATATTCCTTGATTTCCACGATATATTGAAAACCTTTGTTTCCATGACATTGAGATGAGTTAGGAAAGAGGCAGTGGCACCAGCCCAAAGGGAAGAGCAGTACTCCACCAAGTCATGAGTGAAGGCGTTATAGGTAGATGAATTTCAGATCTGCCAAGGATAGACTTTGCACAGTGGCGAATACCCAGTTCGTGACTGGCTTTGGAAGTAAACTTAAATATGTAAATATGTGGTTTGACAAAGAAAGATCATGGCTCATGGTGAGACCAAGGAGTTTGAGTGACTGAACTTTGTCAAGAGGATTGTTAAGGAAATAGATGGGAGGGTTCACCAGATGGGTATTTTGGAAAGACAGCATGAGAGTGTTGATTTTTGTTCGAATTGAAAGACATATTCCAAGTGTTGGACAAACTCGTGATTCTATCAAGGTCTGCAGAATGGGAAGAGGCTGCTCCCTGTGGGTGGAGTCATCAGGAAAGAAATAAAGAAGATTTTCCAGAGTCAGAAAGAGCATCGATGAAAATTAGGAATAGGACTAGGCTCAAGACATTTATTTGGAGCACTCCAGCCTTGACAGGGGGAGGAGATAAAAGGATCCCGTTGAGAGCCACTCCTTGGCTGCAAGGGTAGAGAAAGTCAGTAAGTCATGTGTGGAGGTAGGTTTGGATGGCATAAGCAGAGAATTTGGAGAACAAGGCAGAGTGAAGCATGCTGAGGAACAGGTGGCTCAAGAAGGCCCTGCATTATAGGAAAGAAGCTACCTGGGGAAATAACTTCAATCACATATTCACAATTTGAGGGTTAGGAGTCCATTACATGGCTCTTCTGCAGTCGACTGTTGAGAAATGAAGACTGAAATGTCCCCGCCATCAGCAGTGAATGCAAAATATAGGCTCCTTTAACTCATTGGTTGGAAAATGTGCATGAATGTTATCGTGCTTCTCACCACTAGTGTGTGTGTTTTACTCAGTGGCATTGTGGTTGGAGCATCTTCTCCAAGTTTGGAAGATCAACGCTACAATTCTGATCCTGGCAGTCATACCAAGGGTTATATAAATGGTAGGGGAGAGTGAGGCAAGATGGTCCCTTTTTTGGTTTTGTCCGTTTTGCAGTCAGATGATTTGCCAGCCAAACACCATTCAATTGCCATTCGTTAGTCCATCTATCGCCCCAAGTAAGGCCTAATTCACATTTTGCTCTACGGCGAGGATACGGCGGCCGTACGCCCTCTGAATTGACAGAAACGTGCGGTGGCCGCAGAGTTTCTGAGGTGGCCTCAGGGTGGCCCGACGCCGTTTGGCTATATTTTACAGGCCGTAGGGGTCGCCGTGGAATTATAGCGTGGAGTTATAACTTTTTTCATTTCTACGTTCGCCGTAGAAATTTGACAAGCCAAAAAAAAACAAACTGGTAAACAAAAAAAAAAAAAAGAACCCACTCATTACCGTCCGTCTGGCCGCACGTTCGCCTTAGGACCCCCCTGCGGTCGCCTTGCGGGCACCTTGCGTCTGCCTTGAAAATTATATGGCCGCCGCAGGAATGCCCTAAGGTCACCATGCGACATCAAATCAAAGACCGTACGGCACCCCCACATTTTCGGTCTTCACAATTTATAAACACGCCGTGCGGCTGCCTGAAAAATAAAAACATATGTGACTGCTACATTGTGTGACCGTGGAAATACTGCGGCTGCCATATAATTGCTAGTGGCCGTAGATTTTGTAGACCCCACGGCCGCCGTGGCAAATGTGACTTAGGCCTAACTGCCCAATTTCGAGAATATGAGACATCATTGAATGTCTATAAAAGGCAATTCAAATTTTGTGGTCAAAATGCTCAACTTGCCCCACCCATGGGCAAGTCGATCATCACTGTGGGGAAAGATGATCATGGTCCTAAGGAAACATGAGGACAGTCTAAATAAGCGATGTGTTAGAATTTTAATGAAGGAAAATAATTCTTCATTTATATATACGTATATCCATCTAGGATACCAACATAATATTGTTACGGCTGTGGAAATTATCATTACACCATAAAGGACCCTCAGGTGAGATATCTTCATAGGTACATGTGTAGTTAGCCCAAATCCGTTGCATAGAGGGAATTTATGCGATTCATCTGGGCTGCGATGCTTTGAGTTAGCCATTTTTTCTTTCTCTATTGTTATTTTCGACCATTAAGCCGCCAACAATGCAAACAGCCACTACCCTTACCTTCACAACTCCATCCCACAAACATTGCTTCACCGCCGTTCCCAAACGACACCATAACCATCAAACCACCACCTTCGCCTCTCTCCTTCACAACCAACAACCGCACCACCTGTGAACACTGAACGTCGGGCTGTCTCGGGCCTGTTTGGCGATTGGTGCCGAACGCACCGAGCCGCGAGCGTGAATGGCGGCCTTTCCGAGGGGAAATTCGGATCGGAGGCGCTTCGCGCCCACTTCTCCTCCGTCCGGTTGGCGGGCGCGGGGTGGCTTGGCCCCGCCTCCAGGCGTGTGTATGTGAAGTCCGTATGTGCAAATTTTGGGATTGGGAGAGGTTCATGCCCATTTTTGCCCGACCAATGGCTGACCGGGGGGGGGGGCAGCGTGGCCCCGCCTCCAATCGCGTTCTGATCCTAAAATTTGCATATTGGCTGCTCCTGCCGCCTATAAAAAGGCGAGCGCAAGGCGAATTGGAGCGAGTTGAGTTTTGGAGTTGCTTGAAGAGTGTCGTCGAGAAAAGAGTTGGGTTTTGGAGTTGCTTGAAGAGTGTCGTCAAGAAAAGAGTTGGGTTTTGGAGTTGCTTGAAGAGAGTCGTCGAGAAAAGAGTTGGGTTTTGGAGTTGCTTGAAGAGTGTCGTCGAGAAAAGAGTTGGGTTTTGGAGTTGCTTGAAGAGTGTCGTCAAGAAAAGAGTTGGGTTTTGGAGTTGCTTGGAGAGTGTCGTCGAGAGGTTGCTCTTGGGGGACAAGGAGCGTGCGTTTGCGGAGTGGAGTCAAGTGCGCGCGGTGGAACTGCAAGCAAGGGAGCTCGGGTCCGAGGAAAGAAGGACACGGTCGGCGACGAGGTTGCGGTGTGGGGGATCGCTCGTCTTGTCGCGGGACCCAAGCCAGCCAGCCACTCCCTTCCCCCAGGGCATCAACAATTCCCCCTTTCCCCCACGCTGAGATAGCGCAAATGGGGGCCCCGTTCCCACCCCACTCCAAACGTGGTGCCAACGAAACCCGCTAAGGAGCACGGAGTCAGGGCACAGCGACGTGGCCACATTTGCGGCTTGCCCGCCAACGCGTCACGAGGACGCGGGTAAGACCTCCCCAGTCTCGCGGACCTGGCCGTTCCTCCAGGTCACGCGCATATTTGGCCTACAGGCCTGTCTGCCTCCTTGTCTGTGAGGGTGGCTTCTTTCCTTTGCTTATGTGTAAATGTGTGTTTGCGCCGTCTGTGAAGTAAAACTGTATAAGTGTTGCCGTGTGTGCGCATCGTCGGTTTTAGCTCTTACATTTGCTTTATGTGCATTTTGATTCTGTATGGCTG
The DNA here is from genome assembly GCF_056783735.1 of Eptatretus burgeri. NCBI lineage: Eukaryota > Metazoa > Chordata > Myxini > Myxiniformes > Myxinidae > Eptatretus > Eptatretus burgeri. The sequence continues at coordinate 17,276,367 of NC_140971.1, forward strand.
TATATACGTGCTTTCCGTGTGCCGGGAAATAAAATGCTTGCTTGTTGAACTGTGCCCATTTCGCTTTGTCTTTTCTCCATTGACCCTCCATCTTGCTTCACGTAAGGGGTTCGTAGTGGGTGCAACATCCCGGTAATTAATCTGAACCGTCCAGGTCGACGATAATACCGCTCGGTTATCCCGATAGTACGGAACGGGCCGCCCAAGCGGCTCATGTCCGGAGTCGACCTGCGGCGAGGTACGATCGCCCGGTTTACCATCCGCGTGGGTACTTAGGTAGGTCGAGTTTGGCGAACAACCCTATCCTACGCGGGTGGCCGATTGGCACGATTGTGGTGAGGTTAAACCCCCACCCGTGACGAGCTCCCGGCATTGGTCCGAGAGGGTTATGACAGAATTGTCCGTCCGGTGGGCGACGTGCCGCGATTCGAGTTACGCGGCCGTTCGCACGCCGGCGGGTGCGAATTCGCAACTATATTTCCAAAACATTGTCCCAAACACAACCGTATACGAACGTCCATTTTCATGTCATTTATCTTTGTGTTCCAGTCTTAATGTCTAAATTCGCAAATCCCACTGACTGAGATCAATTTTGAATACCAGTTGCTTTGATTTTCTCTGGCTTCCCTTTAAAAATTCTGGTGGAGGTAGTTTTTTAACGATGTCCTCCTTGGAAAAAGTCCCACAATCTGTCTCATCCACGATGAACGTAGGTCGATCGAAGTTCATATGAGAAGGTACTTTGCGGAGAAAGACTCCCTCATATCCATCATCGTCGATTGCCTCTACGTCGTCGATTGCTATGTACAGAATTGCTCGTGCTTTTTTTCCCATCTATTTTTGTAATTACAAAGTCTCCTTCAATAACATCATTATTGTCATCTGGCTCTGAATCTTCGTCTAGAAGCTGGAAATCACCAGCATCAGCATCATCCGATGATTCACTGTCTAACTGCAGGTCTATACGTTTTCGTGATTTCGTTTCCTTGAACAGCTTTTTCGGTTTCGTCTGGGCAGATTTGGCGGCTCTACTGGCGTTGGCATCACTCTTTTCTGCCCTAGTTGTTTTCTGGCTTCCGTCTCGGCGGCGATTGCATTTCTCACGGGTGAAACAGGACAAGGTGATCATGGTGTGGGGCAAGATGATCACCTGATCAACTTGCCCCACGACCAAGTGATAATCCTGCCCCACCGCCGCCATTTTTACAAAATCGTCTGTCATTCATAAATTACAGCAATGAGTTAGGCAAAACATACACGCAATATGGGCATATAAGCTACGTATCTACCTATATACAGATACCATTCCTACTACACTTATTCATAGAGATAATACGTACTCACCGATGATTCGAAAATTTTCTTTTTCAGGAGGAAAATGATGTTTTTCTGATAAAACGAACGCAGCGTTTTTTCTCGTCATGCGCCTTCCACAGTGGAATTGTAGTTAATCGATCTATCGTTGAGTGGCACCACTGTCCAATGCGAGCTTTATTGGAGTCGTGAGAGGGGTTGATCATCATGCCCCAGAGAAATCATCTTGCCCCACTCTCCCTTATGTACTGCTTCATTGATTGATGTTTCACATTTAGGCAATATACAGCATGCGTTGGAGTGGCGACCCATCCAGGATTGTAACCAATAGCCCAGGAGACTGCTTTGGCAGCAATGATACTCTGTACAGAGTATGGTCCCAATGGATGGATGTATAGAGCATGGATGTATAGCGGTGACAGTGGCTGGCTTATTATCTTAGGGTCCTGAGTTTCGGCTGCATTGGCTACTGAATTAACACCAGGTGGGATTGACTCAGCCCGTATTCCTTCTGAGGTCAGCAAAATGAGTACCAGTGGACTGGTAGAGGGGCACAGCATCAGCGACACAGCCACACTTCCAAGAAATGATAGCTACCTGGCAGCCGAGCTGCCATACGCAAGAACAGATAATAAATGTACAGCCTCTATTTTTCAAAAGTGACTAATTGCAGGAATCATTAGGGCAATCCATAAAATTAAAATTACCAGTGGCACAAACATTTAAGGAAATGAACATGATGAATCAATAAACGGGGCACAACATTTCCTTTTACCAGATCACACTCTTACCTCATCCTCCTCTGGCAGCAATTTCAAAAGCTGTTTCAGCTTTTCTCCCTCCAACTTTTCCCTGTCACCTCTTCGTATCATTTCGATTATTTCTTCATGAGAACTGCAACACAAGTGGTTTCATAAACTCTGAACCAACAGTATGTGACATAAACAAATGATACTACTACCAGTCACCCACACTTTATTTTTAGGTTTTTAACTCTTAGACCACACGAATGGAAGTGTTGTTACTATTGACAATGAAAAGGTTTCTTTAGCTTTCAATGAAGACTCATTGGCCTTCTATATATTGTCACTTCAGAAGCTCAGATAATGCAGGCGCTCTGAGCCGGGTGTTTATACAACCCCTACGAATGATGGAAACGATGTTGAATTCACACTATACTGTGTTCATTTACCATTTACGATCCACAAGGATTGCCTCATTAGGAAAGCTAATTTGGCGGTTGGTCGTGTGCAATGGCAGGAAGGCGGCAAAATAGTTCTTTACAATTAAATTACATATTAAAATAATATGGGGAAAGGAGACAATATGCTAATAATAAATAACTGCAACAGACCAAACCTTCAAAGGGCAAACAAATAGGATGGCGCAAGCACTTATTGACAAAAAAAAGAAATAACCCCTACTAATGGCACCGACAATACCAGATTCAAACCATTAACAAAGGGGAAGGTGAGGACTTGCGCAAGCACAATTTGGTCTCTGGCACAGGACAACCGTGATTGCGCAAGCTGGCGTGGCACAGGCCAAAAACAAGATGATGGTGATTAGGAATGGCGATGTGGAGGTGGAATTTGTGTCTCCACTCAAGGTCCAACACAGGGAGGAAAGAAGCAGAGAGTGAGAAGTTGCCTCCTGATGAAGCCAAATTATCTGCCGTGCATGCGTGGACATGGCCTTTCCAACCTCTGGGACCACCTTCATGCACAGTGGGTCCCTCATATTGGCTGCCCGATGCCAGTGGACGGCACCATTTTCCCAGCCATTCTGCCCTTAAGGGTGGCCCCTTGTCAGAGTTCCACCCCAACCAGGACTCCACAGCTTACTATATCACCGTGGCTTGCAGCTCTTGGCCAAATAACCCGTGTATATCCATTTAAATGCACGAAACGCCTTCCATGTACATTTGTGCCACAAGTCCTCCACCTGGCCTCGCCTGAACAGGTGTTTTACACGATACAACCATATCCCATTCTGCTCTATAATGGACGGTCACTTCTCCATCATTGCGCATATTACATACGACTCATCTCTGACATCCGAATACAGCAATAAATCTAACCTACTTGAGTACACGAATCAAGATAAGTTCTTACCACAATCTAGTTATGGATCTTCTCCCCCTCTCCACACCCCCACCCTTCTCTCCACGTAACAAAATGTAGTATGTAGAATTTTGCTTCTACCACCAAGTGGTCATCAATCGGATAACAGATGAAGGCCACCAAGTAGTCAAACCCTCCTGCCACCAAAAAGAGTCATATGCCTTCCATAAGCTCTTCCATGTGCCTCAAATTAAAATCCCTTGTGACGTCTTTTTATCCTTCATTCATAGCCCTCGGCTTTATGGATTTATTGTGGTGCGTAATAAGAGGCGTGAGGAACCATTATTAATTTGTTCAGATAAGTTCTCAATAAGCATCCTCCCCTCTCCCCTCTCATGCCCCTGAAGTTCACTCAGCACTTCCATTTCCTCTCTAGTTAATGGGTTTATGTCTCTTCCTTGAATTTATTAATCAAAGTAGTTGCATGAGACGGTAGTAGAGAAGACATTTCCTCTGATTGTGAAAAGGTGGTGAGGTGTATTGTTGCCACTGTTGCCACTGCCACTTCCACTGTTGCCACTGCTATTGTTTTCTTATCAATTAGAGAAGAATGGATTTTATGCAATTAGAGTTTGTCTTGTTCAAGTACAGACAAATGGTTTTTAGTAGATAAATTATTCACCCAATATTAATTGTCTGGCTTTTCCAAGTTTCAGGAACTTTCAAGAGCATCTCTCCAAAAGCAGGACAGATGAAATGTAGGGAAAAATTAATTTGCAAAACAAAAGTTGATGAAGCCAACATTACCGCTATGGATATGACTTATTCTGTACTCGCAAATACAACCCGTCCCCAGTGACGGTAAAAGTTCAAGTTAATCTTTTAATTCAAATTATTTCATGGACTTTGAAAAGGTTAATTGTGTTGCACTCTTGGTTTCACTTAGAGGCAAAGGTCTGAGATACTCAAACCGGCCACCGTGAAATGGTGGTGCAACATCGGGCGGCGAGTTTAAGGAGAGAGAGAAAGAGAAAGAGAAAGAGAAAGAGAAAGAGAAAGAGAAAGAGAAAGAGAAAGAGAAAGAGAAAGAGAAAGAGAAAGAGAGACAAATGAAGGTACCACAAAGTTTTTAAATGGTTTTAACACGTAATTGATCATGGGTAGAATGATGAGAAGTCCTCAAACATAGAACAGATGTGCTGTAAATAGCCCTTTTGATCACACATTGCCAAAAAATCCAGCCTTTTAAATTATGTTTTTTAACATACAGTATACAAGGTCCACCATCCATTGGAACCATACTCTGTGCAGAGTGTTGGTGATGCCTAAGGAGTCTCCTCGGTTGTTGGGCACAATCCTGGATGGGTCACCACTCCGACTCAGGATACCAGCAAGCTGGCACTCATTTTGCCAACTTCGGGAGGATGACAGGCAGAGTCAATCTCACCTGGTATTAATTCAACAGCTGAGTGGGATTTGAACTCATGATCCTAGGATCCCAAGCCCACCACCCGAACTATTAAGCCAACACCAGGCACATATACAACGTTTAAAGCTTGTAATGGAGCTGCCACTCACACACACATGGACATACTGATGAGACAAACACTTAACATAGCCACTGAGCTTGGGGGTAGTGCGGTCACTTCCCAGGATACTCGAGGTACCAGCGACGTCACAACAATGGCGCCACATTTCTCATCGCAGTCAGCGGGGAATTTCCTCCTCCCCAAAGATGCCAACTGAGCGGGATTGTCCGTGCTCGATCCTTTTACAGTAAATGCTGAAAGTCAAGCAAGGAAGCAGCACATATCATTTTTAAAGTCTTTGGTATGACTCGGTCTGGGTTTGAACCACCGACCCAGACTCGGAGCTGACGCTCCAGCCATTACAGTACCGAATCGGGTGTTTTTTTTTTTTTGACCAATTGGTTGTCCTGCTTGCCAAAATTGCTATGCTGGTTACTTTGGCCTTAATTTGCGGCCTCTAAGGCTGTGGACCCATAGCCCATGTTACTTCCTGCACAAAGTTGTATCTGCACCCCGAGTATGGAGTTGGTAGCTTTAAAGATGGAGCCGTGCATGAGGAACAGACCCACAGAGAAAGAGACATCCGTGCATATAAAACAATGGTGCCATAATGAAGTGAAGAAAACCTTCATCAAAAGTGACATTCTTCATTGCAAAATTATTGTATTAGTTTTCCTTTACAAGTCTGTTATTCTTTCAGGATAAGTTTCACAATCCTTCAGACTTTTGGTAATGGTAACAAAAAAGATCTTACACATGCCACTCACTACTGCCAACACCACAACTGATATTCCGAATATTCTCGACGAATATTCAACTAATATGGTCTGCTAATTGGCCTCTGTACATTGTTGATGGTGGCCTCTCATCCATGCCTGGTGTTGGCTTAATGGTTAGGGTGATGGGCTCTGGATCCTAGGGTCCTGAGTTCAAATCCTGCTCAGCTGTTGAATTAATACCAGGTGGGGTTGACTCTGCCTGCCATCCTTATAAGGTCAGCAAAATGAGTACCAGCATGCTGGTATACTGTGTTGGAGTGGCGACCCGTCCAGGATTGTAGCCAATAGCCAAGGAGACTGCTTCAGCAGCACCAACGCTCAGCACAGAGTATGGTCCCAATCTCCTCCTCCTCCTCCTCTCATTCATCCCTTTGCTTTCCATGGAAGAGCAATTCCATAAGCTCTTCCACCATTCTTCCATATGCTATCCATAAGCCTCAAATTTAAAAAGACAGATGCCAAGAGGACTACAGGTGCAATAGAAATAGCACCAGGGACAAGTATGAGTGCAGAGGTAGGGTAGGGAGGGTGGGGAGTAGATGTAACATGACAGTTGAATTCTACTAACGAGTTGAAGAAAATAACTAGGAGGTATTTCATTTAAATTTTTTTGCAAATGCTCAATAATCTCGTTTGGCTGATAAGGAAAGCTGTAGGGATGACACAATCAAGCACAGAAAGCAACGTTTGGGTAGTAGCACTCTTGTAAATATGAGTACAACATACATTTTAACATTTGGCATACCACTTGAATTGCTTAAGGAATATGTTGAGCTGCAGACTTTTTCGTGGGTCCAGGAAAGAAATCTGGAAAAGACAAGAGTCTGGAATAAACTTCCATTTCTTCATCATTCTGCTGCGGTGGAAGCAATATCCCGTGTTTATGCAAATGCCCATCATTTCTGAGAGAACGTGATTTTGCACACATTAGTAATATTCTGTTTTAAGCATAAAGGCACTGCAATGTATGGAGCAACAGACATTCACTATTGTCTCTTTATATTTTTATAATAATAATAATAATAATAATAATAATAATAATAATACAAATTCCCTTCCAAGGAACTTTGACACAAGAGAAGGCCATTGGGTCCATCAAAACCTGGCTATTACTGCCAACTTGTGGTTGTTTGTCCATGCTCTGTCCTTTTAAATGATGAGCATCAAGCAAGGAAGAAGCACATACTATTTCATCAAAGATTTTGGGATGACTCAGCTGGGGTTCAAACCACCACCCCTCCCCCCCCCCAGACTCAAAGCAGACTCCATAGCCATTACACCAATGAGGCTCTTAATACATTATCTGGGCTGTTGGTGCTGTTAATGCTGTGTACTCAACTCTAACTCCAAAAGAAGAAGCCAATGAACAGTTCGTAATAGCACAACGTTATAGTTTGCCACATATGTGCAAAATTTTACGAGGGCCATTCTAGTTACCCTCGCCAGAGGAGAGGGTATTGCATTTGGATCCGTGTGTCTGTTTGTTACTTGCAAAATAGAAGATTTTTCCAAGTGTATTGGTTCGTCCATTTTGTTATTCTGTCTGTGTGTCGCCTTCAAGTTACAATTTTAAACCGATCTTCACGAAACTTCACCACATGGTAGAGTTTGTCATAAGGAAGAAGGTCAACATGGGCCAAAGGTCAACAACTTAGGTTAGGTGAGATTTATAAAATCCTCAATTGCCATCCGATTGACTTGAAATTTGAAGAGGATTTACATTTCTGGTCAATTAATTCAACCAGCCAATTCTTTTTGAGGTCAACATCGACCAAAAGGTCAACATAGGCCCAAAGTCAACATAGGCCCAAGGTCAACAACTAAGGTGGTATTTCTAAACGCCTCAATTTTCATCCGATTGACTTGAAATATAAAGAGAATATATATTTCAGGTCACTGAATTCAACTAGCCAATCATTTTGAGGTCAACAAACACTAAAAGGTCAGCATAGGCCAAAGGTAAACAACTATGGTATTTATAAAATCATCAGTTTTCATCCCCTTGACTTGAAGTTTGAAGAGGATATATATATATATATATATATATATATATATATATATATATATATATTATATATATATATATATATATATATATATATATATATATATATATATATATATATATATATAGTAGTCGATCGAGTCAAAATTTTTTTTTTTTTTTTGAGATTTGTTCTACCCTTATTATCAGTATTTAAAATGGCGATTTCAGTTACTACAATGGCGATTTCGATGAAACTTGGTTGGTAAGTTCATATCATGACCTGGTTGTGTGCAAATGAGAACCGTTGCTATGGACACCACCGTTGCCTAGCAACAGGACTTTGAAATTTTTGAAAAATCATAAAAAATTTATTTTTTCGAAAATCAAAATCGGGCCACGAGCGACTGTGGGCAGCACATTCAGCCATATTGTCAAAAAATTCCAGCCGGATCCTATGAAAACTGTCGGAGAAGATAGACTTTGAATGAACCCTGGTCAAAAACAATAACAAAACGAAGTTCGTTATATCTCAGAGACTATGAGTCAGATATACATGAAACTGGTATGGTAGGTTCATGGTATGTCCTAGTTATGTGTGAGAAAGAACCGTTGCTATGGACCCCTCCGTTGCCAAGCAACGGCCGAAAAACCTCGAAATGTGGGGGTATTTTAACGAAAAAACAATCTGCAGCATTAACCCTTGAAGCGAGAATCATGAATTTTGTTGTGCTTAATCCTCAGGTCATTCCCCATCGAACGGGCCCATTGCATCAGGTTCTATTGGGTAGTCGACTACCCATGTCCGCCTACCGGCTTGTGTGTGTGTATATATATATATATATATATATATATATATATATATATATATATATATATATATATATATATATATATATATATATATATATATATATATATTTCAGGTAAATGAATCCAACCAGCCAATTATTTTGTAGGTCCATATCGACCAAAAGTTCAACATAGGCCAAATTTCTAAAATTGTCAATTTTCATCTGATTCGCTCTGGGATTCGAAGAGGAGTTGCATATTTGGTCAATGAATTCAACAACCAATTATTTTTGAGGTCAAATTTATTTTATGGATTGTGCTAGTGTCATGCTCTGCATGACGCCTTCTTCTTTGTTACTTGCGAAAATAAAAGATTTTTCAAGAATATTGGTTCGTTGCACGAGTTATTCTTCGTTTGTCTGTTTGTTTTCATGTTTATCGCCGACAGGTCACAATTTCAAACTGACCTTAACAAAACTTCACCACATGATAGAGTTCGTCAGAAGCAAGAAGCCTATTGTTTTTGAGTTCAAAAGGTAAAAACATAGGCCAAAGGTCAACAACTTAGGTGACATTTCAAAAATCCTCAATTTTCATCTAATTGACTTGAAATTTGAAGACTAGTTGCATATCAGGTCACTGAATTCAGCAGTCAATTATTTTTGAGGTCAACATGGACCAAAAAAGTCAACATAGGCTCAAGGTCAACAACTAAGGTGGTATTTCTAAAATCCTCAGTTTTCATGCAATCGACTGAAAATTTGAAGAGGAGTTGCATATTTGGTCATTGAATTCAACCACCAATAATTTTTGAGGTCAACTTCAGCCAAAAGGTCAACATAGGCCAAATTTATAGAATTGTCAATTTTCATCTGATTGATTTGAAATTCGAAGAGGAGTTGCTTATCTTCGAAAAATCTTCGATTTTGCAAGTAACAAACAGACAGAAAGGGATGAAAACATAACCTCCTTCACCTTCAGCGGCGGAGGTAATAAATGTTGTGCGTCAGGGTCGAGTGTCCGATCAAAGCAGGGTTGCACCAAAGTGGGACATCTTGGTACCCAGTCATCACTGCCAGCAGTTATAAAGTGGCAGTTCTAGTTATGTCTCTTATTACTTCCACCACCGAAGGTAGAGGAGGTTATGTTTTCATCCCTTTCTGTCTGTTTGTCTGTTTACAGGATATCTCAAAAAGTTGTGAATGGATCCTGATGAAATTTTGCGGGCAGGTTGCGTGTGTGACAAGGACAAAGTGATTAGATTTTGGTGAAGATCCGGACCCAGATCCGACTTCTAGAATTTCCGAAGTGATTCTTCACCACTGAGAGATGGGGCCAAAAAACGATACAGTACTGTATAGCATGATATTTCAAAAATGTATTGGGCCTGATATGTTCTCGTGTATCAGGCATTATGTGACGGCAGTATGTGCTCTCCCGAGTGCCCTTCTAGTTAATTATGTAACACACCAGCACACAAACAGCACTCTTATCTGGTGAGGGTCTGCAATCTCTGATTGCTCTTTTTCTTGTTATACTTGCAGTCCAGTCACTTACCTCCTGAGGCTCAACTTTCTTCACAGCTGCAGAACTCTTTTTGGTGGTTGGTTCTATCTGCGAGAAGAATTCTTCAATTGCAGAGAAATCTGGTTCTGGCAATTCCAATTCATCCGAAAGCCACAAAGATGAACCTGCAATGGTCATCAATACCAAAATCTCAATAATACCGACATGGCCACACTCAAACACACTTGGTAATATAGAATTATCAATTGCCTGCATTGCTGCTGAAAGGCATCTCAGTGGGGCCAACGCTTTTGGTTAAAATCTTAATGAGCAAATGCCAGATTATTGTATGGATTATGGTTAGGCATAAAACTTTCAAACCTGTTGCAGGATGGTTGGGCAGCTTTTTCCAGTTTAATTTCTTCATTTTCTGAGAAGGCCGGTGACAGCTCAGGTGCTTTTTATTCGACATGTGACTGGCGATTGCACCAAGGCTGTTGGATTGCACTGGCCTTACTGGGCCTTCTGCAGAACAAGGAGGTCATAGAGGGCAGCTGAGCACAGCCTTGTTACTCTAATGTATTTGTAGAGGAGAAAATGCTTGAACAAAAAAAAAAAAGGTCGGGTGGTGGAACTGGGCTACCTAGCAGAGGAGGTGGAGCTGGGATGCCTGGCAGAGGAGGTGGAGCTGGGATGCCTGGCAGAGGAGGTGGAGCTGGGATGCCTGGCAGAGGAGGTGGAGCTGGGATGCCTGGCAGAGGAGGTGGAGCTGGGATGCCTGGCAGAGGAGGTGGAGCTGGGATGCCTGGCAGAGGAGGTGGAGCTGGGATGCCTGGCAGAGGAGGTGGAGCTGGAATGCCTGGCAGAGGAGGTGGAGCTGGGATGTCTGGTAGAGGAAGTGGAGCTGGGATGCCTGGCAGAGGAGTTGGAGCTGGGATGCCTGGTAGAGAAGGTGGAGGTGGTGGAACTGAGATGCCTGGTAGGGAAGGTGGAGGTGGTGGAACTGAGATGCCTGGTGGGGAAGGCGAGTGTGATGATGCTGGTATTCCCAGTGGCGGAGATGGAAGAGGGGGAACTCTTATGCCTGGTAAAGGAGGTGGTGTTGGCGGAGTTGGGTTGCCCAGTAGTGGAGGTGGGGTTGTTGGAGCTGCGATGTCCGGTCGTGGAGGTGAGGCTGGTGGAGCCGGTATGCCTTATAAATGGGATTGTGGAGAAACAGGATTATTAGGTGTTTGGGCGGAACAATGAGGGAAAAATTATAAAAACACAAAGATGCTTGCTTATTTGGTTCTTGCAAGGGAATGCCAACTTGTAATGGTGTCATCACTACAGGAATTCCCCCTATCTGCAGCTATTTTCGACTGAAAGATCATCAGATTGTTATACACCTGGACCAATGAACCCTCTTTTTGCCTTCAACGCAATTTTTACACCTTGTGTGACTTGTGGCAGCAACCTCCGGCATAGCACTTCAACATCATCTTCATTAATATCTGCAACACAACAACAACTACTCTCAACACTCATACTTCAGACTAAGGATCATTTATAAGGATATACAAATAACCTGGATGCAGGAGACGCCATTTAGTCAATCATGCATGTGCTCTATCAAAACCACAATAATTCATATCAGTTTATCCACTTAATGCCAGTGCAGGTAGGGGAGGAGGGGTACGGGCAGGTGTAGAGAGGGGGAGGGGACAGAGATAACAATAGGCATCACAAATTCCAAGGTTCTTTAATTTGTTGTTGTCAAACCAGCAGTTGGACATTGTACAATCTTGAGTTTGTTGATGGGATGAAACAAAGTGATACTTGAACAAACTGCACGGCACTGTTCACTGCAAAGCAAATGGTGAGCGCCTCTTCTCTCCACTCTCTCCATTGGGTTGCTTTGCCACAAACACACACAGCTCACACACAATCCCAAAGCAAACCACTTGTACTGTAAATAAAAGATGATTTTAGAACCAGAAGGAAACAAAAACTACTCATTATCATGTCATGAGATGGCACCATATCTGGAAGCAGCTAGAAAGTCTCTGAACATCCACGAAGTTTAACTCCACAAGCCCCAACCAGAGCCAACAGACTTCTCTGTGATATCTTATTAAATACCTTCTAAAAGTTGAAATGTATTCATTGGCACTCCCTTCATCCGCCCAAACAGAAACTGCTTCACAGAACTCCACGAAACTTGTCAAACCTCACCAGACTTTAGTAAATCCATGAGGAATGCCTTTAAAGAGTTAAAGTTTACCGAAATGGTTCCACCTATTATGCTTAATGGCTCGAACATGTTCCCCACAAATGAAGGTAAACTAATGATCGAGAGTCCCCCAATTTCAACATCACATGATGTTTAATCACACCTGTGTGAACATCATGCCAATCCGCTCTGTGAACATCACGCCAATCCGCTCTGTGAACATCACGCCAATCCGCTCTGTGAACATCACGCTAATCCGCTCTGTGAACATCACGCTAACCTGCTCTGTGAACATCACGCCAATCCGCTCTGTGAACATCACGCCAATCCGCTCTGTGAACATCACGCTAACCTGCTCTGTGAACATCACGCCAATCCGCTCTGTGAACATCACGCCAATCCGCTCTGTGAACATCACGCTAATCCGCTCTGTGAACATCACGCTAACCTGCTCTGTGAACATCACGCCAATCCGCTGTGTGAACATCACGCTAACCTGCTCTGTGAACATCACGCCAATCCGCTCTGTGAACATCACGCTAATCCGCTCTGTGAACATCACGCCAATCCGCTCTGTGAACATCACGCCAATCCGCTCTGTGAACATCACGCCAATCCGCTCTGTGAACATCACGCCAATCCGCTCTGTGAACATCATGCCAATCCGCTCTGTGAACATCACGCTAATCCGCTCTGTGAACATCCCGCTAACCTGCTCTGTGAACATCACGCCAATCCGCTCTGTGAACATCACGCTAACCTGCTCTGTGAACATCACGCCAATCCGCTCTGTGAACATCCCGCTAACCTGCTCTGTGAACATCCCGCTAACCTGCTCTGTGAACATCACGCTAATCCGCTCTGTGAACATCACGCCAATCCGCTCTGTGAACATCCCGCTAACCTGCTCTGTGAACATCCCGCTAACCTGCTCTGTGAACATCATGCTAATCCGCTCTGTGAACATCACGCTAATCCGCTCTGTGAACATCACGCCAATCCGCTCTGTGAACATCCCGCTAACCTGCTCTGTGAACATCACGCCAATCCGCTCTGTGAACATCACGCTAATCCGCTCTGTGAACATCCCGCTAACCTGCTCTGTGAACATCACGCCAATCCACTCTGTGAACATCACGCCAATCCGCTCTGTGAACATCACGCTAACCTGCTCTGTGAATATCACGCCAATCCGCTCTGTGAACATCACGCTAATCCGCTCTGTGAACATCACGCCAATCCGCTCTGTGAACATCACGCTAACCTGCTCTGTGAACATCCCGCCAATCCGCTCTGTGAACATCCCGCTAACCTACTCTGTGAACATCACGCCAACCCGCTCTGTGAACATCCCGCTAACCTGCTCTGTGAACATCACGCCAATCCGCTCTGTGAACATCACGCTAACCTGCTCTGTGAACATCACGCCAATCCGCTCTGTGAACATCCCGCTAACCTGCTCTGTGAACATCCCGCTAACCTACTCTGTGAACATCACGCTAATCCGCTCTGTGAACATCACGCCAATCCGCTCTGTGAACATCCCGCTAACCTGCTCTGTGAACATCCCGCTAACCTGCTCTGTGAACATCATGCTAATCCGCTCTGTGAACATCATGCTAATCCGCTCTGTGAACATCACGCTAACCTGCTCTGTGAACATCACGCCAATCCGCTCTGTGAACATCACGCTAATCCGCTCTGTGAACATCACGCCAATCCGCTCTGTGAACATCACGCTAACCTGCTCTGTGAACATCCCGCTAACCTGCTCTGTGAACATCACGCTAATCCGCTCTGTGAACATCACGCCAATCCGCTCTGTGAACATCCCGCTAACCTGCTCTGTGAACATCACGCCAATCCGCTCTGTGAACATCACGCTAATCCGCTCTGTGAACATCCCGCTAACCTGCTCTGTGAACATCACGCCAATCCGCTCTGTGAACATCACGCTAATCTGCTCTGTGAATATCACGCCAATCCGCTCTGTGAACATCACGCCAATCCGCTCTGTGAACATCACGCTAATCCGCTCTGTGAACATCACGCCAATCCGCTCTGTGAACATCACGCTAATCCGCTCTGTGAACATCACGCTAATCCGCTCTGTGAACATCACGCTAATCCGCTCTGTGAACATCACGCCAATCCGCTCTGTGAACATCACGCCAATCCGCTCTGTGAATATCACGCCAATCCGCTCTGTGAACATCACGCCAATCCGCTCTGTGAACATCACGCCAATCCGCTCTGTGAACATCACGCCAATCCGCTCTGTGAACATCCCGCTAACCTGCTCTGTGAACATCCCGCTAACCTGCTCTGTGAACATCACGCTAATCCGCTCTGTGAACATCACGCCAATCCGCTCTGTGAACATCCCGCTAACCTGCTCTGTGAACATCCCGCTAACCTGCTCTGTGAACATCATGCTAATCCGCTCTGTGAACATCATGCTAATCCGCTCTGTGAACATCACGCTAACCTGCTCTGTGAACATCACGCCAATCCGCTCTGTGAACATCACGCTAATCCGCTCTGTGAACATCACGCCAATCCGCTCTGTGAACATCACGCCAATCCGCTCTGTGAATATCACGCCAATCCGCTCTGTGAACATCACGCCAATCCGCTCTGTGAACATCACGCCAATCCGCTCTGTGAACATCACGCCAATCCGCTCTGTGAACATCACGCTAATCCGCTCTGTGAACATCACGCTAACCTGCTCTGTGAACATCACGCCAATCCGCTCTGTGAACATCACGCTAACCTGCTCTGTGAATATCACGCCAATCCGCTCTGTGAACATCACGCCAATCCGCTCTGTGAACATCACGCTAATCCGCTCTGTGAACATCACGCCAATCCGCTCTGTGAACATCACGCTAATCCGCTCTGTGAACATCACGCTAATCCGCTCTGTGAACATCACGCCAATCCGCTCTGTGAACATCACGCTAACCTGCTCTGTGAACATCACGCTAATCCGCTCTGTGAACATCACGCCAATCCGCTCTGTGAACATCACGCCAATCCGCTCTGTGAACATCACGCCAATCCGCTCTGTGAACATCACGCCAATCCGCTCTGTGAATATCACGCCAATCCGCTCTGTGAACATCACGCCAATCCGCTCTGTGAACATCACGCCAATCCGCTCTGTGAACATCACGCTAATCCGCTCTGTGAACATCACGCCAATCCGCTCTGTGAACATCACGCTAATCCGCTCTGTGAACATCACGCTAACCTGCTCTGTGAACATCACGCTAACCTGCTCTGTGAACATCACGCTAACCTGCTCTGTGAACATCACGCTTTTCCGCTCGCACACACTGTTATGGACACTTGTCCCTCAATGGTCTCCCAGTTCCACCTTCTGCACCATAACTGGATCATTATTTCAAAAGAGGTTCCATTGGTTTATTTATAAGCTGCCTTCAGAAGCAATTCCAGAAATTCCTCATTTGTTCTGCCCTTTTCTCTGTTCTTGGACCCAATATGTTCCTGGTAAATTATAATCTCCCATTGTCAACACTATGAGGGATTTTAATTTGCCTTTGAAATCTCCATGAATTAACCTTCTGTCCTGCTCACACCAGGGGGGTGAAAAAGAAAAGCATGCTCAGAGAACCTCAATATGCCTGCCATCCCTAACCTCTATCCACACATAATCCTGTACATCAATTCCATCCTTGATATCACCCGTTCTCTCGATACAATAATAGCCTAAAATAGGTGCTGGATTAAATTAGTGTAGCACAATCCATCATAGTAATGAAATGCTGCACTGTCTTTAATTAACGTGGGTGCTTGTGATCACGTGTGCTTTGTCATGCATTTCATGTCTCCAGAACTTGCTTTTTTACCCCACACCCCAACCCCGACGACTAAATTTAAAACGAATGCCAAGGATTCGTCATCATCATCTATTCAAAGACCAAGGGAATGATGGGATACGAGGTTGACATTTTTCAAGGCAAATAGATGTGGTCGTGCCTTTGTCTCCACCTTATCAGGTTAGTGCAATAATTTTGGATTTGGCCAGAGTGCCAGCGAAAGCACACCTACTCTTTGGTGAAATATAACACGAGAGCTTAAACATCCACAACAATCAATGCCAGCAGGCAAGTCACCAGCATAATGACACATGTAGTGGATGGTGCATTCTTCGTTCATATGCAGCACAAGGCTGTGGGGTAGCATCATTAGCTGAGGGCGTGTCTGTGCCGCTGATGCCCTCTGCTGGTTAGGGCAGGAATTTGGGGTTTGGCCACAGTGCTGGCGATAGCTCGCCCACTCTTCGCGAAGGACACCATGGGATCGTTAACGTTCACCAACAAATGCTAGCAGGCAGGATGCCTGATTAATATCCATCCCAGGCTCGACAGCTTCGAGGCGAGTGTGCCAACCTCTTGGCCATCCTGTCAGCCCCGATGGTGCATTGATCCTATGGGTAACTGGTTTTTTTTCATGGGGTCGAGAATCAAATCCAAGCTAGACAGTTCAAAATAATTATATGAACTCAACGACGTCATGTCTGACCAATCCTAAAATTTAATCACCATTAAAAAAACAGAAAGAACTCATTGCAGGCTGGCCTTGAGCTCAACATCTTCAATACATTTCCTTCAACATTAAAAATGAACTATGTTGGATCCCAAAGGGGACAACACATTGCACACCTTCGCTTGCCAAAATTGCAGCTCTTTGAGAGAGCAAGTCAAGTGCATTCCAGAAGTTGGCACTGCTAGGGAGATGCGACTCCAGCTCATAGAAGTTCTGCAGGATGGAAAGCAGCGTCGCAGCGATTGGAGAATTTTTCACCTGCACACAGTTAAACATCAGTACACAACAAAAATATAATGGTATATATATATATATATATATATATATATATATATATATATATATATATATATATATATATATATATATATATATATATATATATATATATACAGTGGGGAGAACAAGTATTTGATACACTGCCGATTTTGCAGGTTTTCCCACTTACAAAGCACATAGAGGTCTGTAATTTTTAACATAGGTACACTTCAACTGTGAAAGACGGAATCGAAAACAAAAATCCTGAAAATCACATTGTATGATTTTTAAATAATTAATTTGCATTTTATTGCATGAAATAAGTATTTGATCACCAACCAACCAGTAAGAATTCCGGCTCTCACAGACCTGTTAGTTTTGTCTTTAAGAAGCCCTCCCATTCTCCACTCATTACCTGTATTAACTGCACCTGTTTGAACTCGTTATCTGCATAAAAGACAGCTGTCCACACTCAATCAATCAGACTCCAACCTCTCCACAATGGGCAAGACCAGAGAGCTGTCCAAGGACATCAGGGACAAAATTGTGGACTTGCACAAGGCTGGGATGGGCTACAGGACAATAGGCAAGCAGCTTGGTGAGAAGGCAACAACTGTTGGTGCAATTATTAGAAAATGGAAGAAGTTCAATATAACAGTCAATCTCCCTCGGTCTGGGGCTCCAAACAAGATTTCACCTCGTTGAGCCTCAATGATCATGACAAAGGTGAGGGATCAGTCCAGAACTACACGGCAGGACCTGGTCAATGACCTGAAGAGAGCTGGGACCACAGTATCAAAGAAAACCATAAGTAACACACTACACCGTCATGGATTAAAATCCTGCAGCGCACGCAAGGTCCCTCTGCCCAAGCCAGCGCAAGTCCAGGCCCATCTGAAGTTTGCCAATGACCATCTGGATGATCCAGAGGGGGAATGGGAGACGGTCATGTGGTCTGATGAGACCAAAATAGAGCTTTTTGGTTTAAACTCCACTTGCCGTGTTTGGAGGAAGAAGAAGGATGAGTACAACCCCAAGAACACCATCCCAACCGTGAAGCATGGAGGTGGAAACATCATTCTTTGGGGATGCTTTTCTGCAAAGGGGACAGGACAACTGCACCGTATTGAGGGGAGGATGGATGGGGCCATGTATCGCGAGATCTTGGCCAACAACCTCCTTCACTCAACAAGAGCATTGAAGATGGGGCGTGGCTGGGTCTTCCAGCATGACAACGACCCGAAACACACAGCCAGGGCAACTAAGGAGTGGCTCCGTAAGAAGCATCTCAAGGTCCTGGAGTGGCCTCGCCAGTCTCCAGACTTGAACCCAATAGAAAATCTTTGGAGGGAGCTGAAAGTCTGTGTGGCCCAGCGACAGCCCCGAAACCTGAAGGATCTGGAGAAGATCTGTCTGGAGGAGTGGGCCAAAATCCCTGCTGCAGTTTGTGCAAACCTGGTTAAGAACTACAGGAAACGTCTGATCTCTGTAATTGCAAACAAAGGTTTCTGTACCAAATATTAAGTTCTGTTTTTCTGATGTATCAAAGACTTATTTCATGCAATAAAATGCAAATTAATTATTAAAATCATACAATGTGATTTTTAGGATTTTTGTTTAAGATTCCGTCTTTCACAGTTGAAGTGTACCTATGATAAAAATTACAGACCTCTACGTGCTTTGTAAGTGGGAAAACCTGCAAAATCAGCAGTGTATCAAATACTTGTTCTCCCCACTGTATAAATATATATATATATATATGTATATATATATATATATATATATGTATATGTATATATGTATATGTATATATATATGTATATATATATGTATATATATGTATATATATATGTATATATATGTATATATATATGTATATATGTATATATATATATACATATATATATACATATACATATACATATACATATATATATATATATATATATATATATATATATATATATATATATATATATATAGTTACGAATTCGCGCCCACCGGCGTGCGATCGACTGCGTTTCCCTAATAGCAGCCGCGTCGCCCACCGGACAGATAATTCAGTCGTGACCTTCAGGAACAACGCCGGAACCCTGTCACAGGTGGGTCTTCAACCCCACCACGGCCTAGCTAATTTTCTACCCGCGCAAAATAGGGTCAATCGCCGAATATCGATATACCTAAGTACCTGCGCAGGTAGCCTACCGGGAGACCGTACTTTGGCGCAGGTCGACTTGGACACGAACCGCTCAAGCGGTCCTTTCCGTTCTGCAGTGATAACCGAGCGGGTATTATCACCCAACCTCGCCGGATCCGATTCTATTTAACGGGTATTTAACAACCCAACTATTATTCCGCAATGCAAGATGGCATTTCAATGGGGAGAAAGGAGGACACAACGAATGGGGTACATTTAATTTAACCAAGCACATTTATTTCAATTAACACGTATGCACGTATGTACAGCCAAAGCAATCATGCACGGGATGGGGACAAAGACACGAGCAAGGCAAAAGCACTACGACCAACTATTATTTATTAATGTACAAGCACTTAACCAGTTTTACTTACAGGACACTACGCCACCAACATTCATTCAAAAGAAAAGAAAAGGCTACCCTCAAAGACAAGGGCACCAGACAGGGTCAGTAGACCTTCATGGCGTGGAGCCTGGATGACCGAATGGGCCCCACGAGACCATTGCAGGTTACCTGCACCCTCGTGGTGCGATGGTGGGCGAGTCGCGACGTCTGTCCCCCATGGCAGCTAGGACAGCCGCGGCTGAGCTCGGCCTTCCATGGGGCTGGCGAGCTCTCTCCGGCGCTCTCCACACGGATGCGCAGGCTTGCGCGACAGAGCTGGCAAAGCGGCGCCTCCCGTCCGCGTCCCTGGTGCCACACCCGGACTCCCCACCGACTGCGAGCTCCGACAAACGGGTCGTCCCACTTCTCCACAGACAGGCCACCACGAGCCGAAGATCCTGACCAAGAAGACCACCAGTAGAAACCACCAACACTCTCTACTTGGCGTCTTGTGCACCCTTATATGCCTCCTGGCTTCTTGCTCCGCCCTCCTTCGAGCTCCTCTGAGAAGCTTCGAGAAAGGGGGCGTTCCTCAGTTCCAACGCCTCGCTCCTCCCTGTTTATCGCTCCGCCCCACTTCCAGCTCCTGCGGGAAGTTTCGAGAAAGGGGGCGTTCCTTATTTCCAGCGCCTCACTCCTATGAACCGACCAATGTAAAACGATCTCCCTTTTGTGGTGCGCGGGAAATTCCTCCCCTGCGGTTAATGGCAAAGTTAGGCCTACCACCCGGGCCACGAGTTTCTGGGAGGTCTCCGCCAATTGGTCCCTCTCCTCATGCCTCGTGCAATATTTGCAGTTTTCTCCCAGACAGGGACGTCGAAAGAGCGCATCGACATTCCCATGAGCCTTACCGGCTCTATGGACCACACTAAAATCGTACTGCTGCAACTTTTCCAACTCCCTTGCAATCTGGCCTTCCGGTTCTTTGAAACGTAAGAGCCATTGCAAGGAGGAATGGTCAGTTCGAACCAAAAATTTCCTCCCGTACAAGAACGGGTGGAAACGGCTCAATGCAGACAGCATAGCCAATAGCTCCTTGTGAGTAACGCAATAATTTCGCTCGGGCCTACTCATGGCCCGACTGTAATATGCGATCACTCTTTCCACGCCTCCCTGTGTCTGAGACAAGACTGCTCCCAATCTTTCCTGGCTTGCATCCGTGTCCAGGGTATACATCCCGTCATCGGCGGGGTACGCTAAAACGGGTGTGGATGTCAAACACCCTTTTAATTTGAGGAAGGCCTGCTGGCATTCCCCTGTCCAATTAAATCTCAACCCCTTCTCTGTTAACCGCTGGAGGGGCCTGGCTATCTCCGCAAAGTTTGCCACAAAGCGCCGGTAGTAGGAGCAAAGACCCAAAAAAACCCGCACCTGTTTAACATTTGTAGGTACTGGCCACTCCACCGCTGTAATTTTCCCTGGGTCGGTATTCACCCCCTCGCGGCCTATCACGTGTCCGAGATAGGCCACCTCTGTCACGAACAAAGTGCATTTCTCCAGGCTCAATTTTAGCCCTGCCTGCCTGAGGCGACCAAACACCTGGTCCAGATTGGCTATTGCCTGGGGAAATGTTCTAGCATGTACCAGGACGCCATCCAGGTACACCAGGCATGATTACCATGGCATGCCGCCCAGCACAAGCTCCATCAATCTTTCAAAGGTGGCGGGGGCGTTACACAAAACGAACGGCATTACAGTGAACTGATACAGTCCCTTCCCTATAGAAAATGCCGTTTTCTCCTTCCCCGTCTTATCCATCTCCACCTGCCAATACCCACTCTTGAGGTCCAAAGTTGAGAACCATTTGGAGCCTGAAACGGTGTCGAGGGTATCGTCAATTCTCGGCAGGGGATAGGAGTCTGAGTGTCACGTTGTTTAGCTGGCGATAGTCCACGCAGAAACGCGTGGTCCCATCCTTCTTTTTAACCAGCACAACCGGTGACATCCAAGGACTTCCCGAGGGCTCAATGACACCTGCATTGAGCATCTTTTCTACCTGTTCATCAGCCTCCACTCTCTTGCTCCAAGGGGGCCGTCGAGCAGGCTCACGGACAGGCCGGGCCTCATCGGTGTGGATCTGATGTTTCACCAGGCCAGTACGTCAAATATCCTCGGGTGACAAGGAGAAGATTTCTATATGTCGGTTGACCAGTTTGTGTAAGGCCTCCTGCTGGGCATCCTCCAAATCTACACTACTCCAATTTACCATCTCGCAAATGGGACCGAGCCAATTCCTAACAAGGTCTGGAGACCCCCTCCGGGGCCGGTCCAGCTCAATGTTATCGTCCCTCAGCTCTGCGACTTCTACCACTGGGGTGCAATCTGCCACCTTCGTGCCCCGTTTAATAGTGCGTGGTTCCGTGCTAACATTTATCACCCGAACGGGCACGATAGGCCCGTCGGTGTTTACAAGGGTGCGGCCCATGACTAAACCCGGGGTTGATTGCCCCACCAGTAGTTCCGCCAGGCCGCAGGAGCCCTGCCAGGTTGGGTGTGCCCGCCACCGGGCCGGGACCACCGCCTCGGCACCCGGGGGAATAACCACGGAGTCGGGAGCCTCCAGCTCCACCCTCTGGTCCGTGCCCATACCCCCTAATGTCAATTCCTCACCACCCAACTTCATGACTCCTCGACCCAAGTCGATTTTGCAACCACCTGCAGTCAGCACATCCAACTCTATGAGACATGGGTCGCACACCTTCGCCACCAAAACCTCTATCTTCGTTCTGACAGTGCCCAATTTAAAGGACACGAAACCACGTCCTATGATGGGGGCCGTTGCCCCGGTAGCTGGCTGCAAACTATGGTTTTGCAGACGGTGCATCTCATCCCACCCGTCTACACTCGAATCAAGGACCACAAGGCTGATGATCGTGGCGCTTGCTCCTGTGTCCACCACGGCGTCCACCCTCCTTCGAGCTCCTCTGGGAAGCTTCGAGAAAGGGGGCGTTCCTCAGTTCCAACGCCTCGCTCCTCCCTGTTTATCGCTCCGCCCCACTTCCAGCTCCTGCGGGAAGCTTCGAGAAAGGGGGCGTTCCTTATTTCCAGCGACTCACTCCTATGAACCGACCAATGTAAAACGATCTCCCTTTTGCGGTGCGCGGAAAAAAACAGGCGGGAAAATCCACACACCACTGATATACCTTGTTCTTTTTCCTTGGCGTTCTCGGAATCCCTTGTTCCTTTTTCTTGGTAGAGAGGGTTGTGATTTGGTGTGTGGCGAAGGGGATCGGCAGTTGGTGTAGCGGGGAATGTGGTTAGGTGATTGGCGTAATTGTGGTTAGCGTTTGTTGTGAAGCGGTTGATGAGAGTGATGTTGGTGGTTGGTCCAAAATAACGATAGTAAAGAAAAACGGCTATCTCAAAGATCACAGTCCTGTCCACACGGATAAATCCCATTAAATAACAGTGGGGAAATCTTACTGAACACGGACTTATCGGCATAACTAACTTAGGGCCTTTATGGTGTCTGAGAATTTCCACAGCCGTAACTATATATATATATATATATATATATATATATATATATATATATATATATATATATATATATATATATATATATATATATATAGTTACATTATAACTATATATATATATATATATATATATATATATATATATATATATATATATATATATATATATATATATATATATATATATATATATATATACATATATATATATATATATATATATATACATATATATATATATATATAGTTACATTATAACTATATATATATATAGTTACATTATAACTATATATATATAGTTACATATATAACTATATATATATATATATATATATATATATATATATATATATATATATATATATATAATTTTTGCACTCATTGTCAATTCTCGTGAAAGAGCTAGAACACAGAAAGGGTCAGAAAGCAACATTGCAAAAGGAACAGTGGAAGGAAAGGGAGAAATGCCAACAGCAGGGCCGAAGGAGAAAATATAAGGACACAGACAAACAAGGAATGTGGGTAACGATGAGGGGTGGAGGAGAACGCAAGGGGTGGCCAAGATGGATACAGAAGTAAAAATTTGGAAGGGTGGGGATGGTTTAATGGATGGGGGATGATTTGTGATGGTGGTGAACAGCTGTCTTAACGACCTGGAGTGAAGAATGACATTCAAGAGGATGTGGAAGTTTGTTCCACAGGCAGGAAAAGAGATGAACAAATGAGTGGAGGTGAGCAGTGATTCTGGATTTTGGCAGTTTCACGATAACGAGATTGCTGGTGGACCACGTGCATCCTGCATATACTGAGGGGTTGGGACAAATCACGGAGAGGGCAGAAGTTAGAAGACAGAGACCACCGACCTGTCGGCAATGGCGAAGCGATAGGCCCACAGACTCAGATTCATCGTGAGAGATTCGAATAATCTTGAAGGCCTTGGTTTCCACGGCGTTAAGCTGAGTAAGGTGTGAAGCAGTGGAGCTAGCCCAGAAGGGAGAGCAGTAGTCCATCAAGCTGTGGAAGAAAGCTTTGTGGGTAGATCGGAGTTCAGATATGCTAAGGAAAGGCTTTGCACGATGAAGGATGCCCAGTCGATGACTGGCTTTGCAGGCCAACTTTGAAATGCGGCTTGCCCAAGAGAGATCATGGCTGAGAGCGAGTCCCAAGAGTTTGGGTGACTGAATTTCTGATGTTATTCATAACACGTTCAATATAATGAACATAATAAGTGAAGACAACATTGGAGACTTTGGCACTGCAGGAGACCGTGAATGAGGGCAGAGCAAGTGCGAGCTAGGTTGAGGACGGAGCAAGTGCAGGATGGGTTGAGGGCGGAGCAAGTGCAGGATGGGTTGAGGGCGGAGCAAGTGCAGGCTGGGTTGAGGGTGGAGCAAGTGCAGGCTGGGTTGAGGGCGGAGCAAGTGCAGGCTGGGGTGAGGGCGGAGGAAGTGCAGGCTGGGGTGAGGGCGGAGCACGTGCAGGCTGGGATGAGGGCGGAGCAAGTGCAGGCTGGGATGCGTGGAGCATGTGCAGGCTGGGTTGAGGGCGGAGCAAGTGCAGGCTGGGTTGAGGGCGGAGCAAGTGCAGGCTGGGGTGAGGGCGGAGGAAGTGCAGGCTGGGGTGAGGGCGGAGCACGTGCAGGCTGGGGTGAGGGCGGAGCACGTGCAGGCTGGGATGAGGGCGGAGTAAGTGCAGGCTGGGATGCGTGGAGCATGTGCAGGCTGGGTTGAGGGCGGAGCAAGTGCAGGCTGGGTTGAGGGCGGAGCAAGTGCAGGCTGGGTTGAGGGCGGAGCAAGTGCAGGCTGGGTTGAGGGCGGAGCAAGTGCAGGCTGGGTAGAGGGCGGAGCAAGTGCAGGCTGGGTTGAGGGCAGAGCAAGTGCATGCTGGGTTGAGGGCGGAGCAAGTGCAGGCTGGGTTGAGGGCGGAGCAAGTGCAGGCTGGGTTGAGGGCGGAGCAAGTGCAGGCTGGGTTGAGGGTGGAGTAAGTGCAGGCTGGGTTGAGGGCGGAACAAGTGCAGGCTGGGTTGAGGGCGGAGCAAGTGCAGGCTGGGATGCGTGGAGCAAGTGCAGGCTGGGTTGAGGGTGGAGCATGTGCAGGCTGGGTTGAGGGCAGAGCAAGTGCAGGCTGGGTTGAGGGTGGAGCAAGTGCAGGCTGGATTGAGGGCGGAGCAAGTGCAGGCTGGATTGAGGGCGGAGCAAGTGCAGGCTGTGTTGAGGGCGGAGCAAGTGCAGGCTGGGTTGAGGGCGGAGCAAGTGCAGGCTGGGTTGAGGGCGGAGCAAGTGCAGGCTGGGATGCGTGGAGCAAGTGCAGGCTGGGTTGAGGGTGGAGCATATGCAGGCTGGGGTGAGGATGGAGCAAGTGCAAGCTGTGGTGAAGGTATGGAAATTGTTTCAGTGAAGGATTAAACTCTGGATAAAACTATTAAAAAGGTAAATTCTTCACTTCTGCAGGAAAAAATGATAGAACGGGTCGTGAAAGGAAGATGCTGGTTGCGGTACACATAGAAAAACTAAGTTACAGGTTCTTGAGTAGCCGAATGAAAGCAAAGGGTTGTGAGGTTATCTTTTCTGATAATCTTCCAAGGATAGCAAAGGAAATATAACTTATGAGTGGAGTAATTGAGGTCAACCTATGGTTGGAAGAATGGTGAATGTAGCAAGCATTTGTGTTTAGGAAACAGTGGGAATCATTTTGGGGGGAAAGGAGTGTTTCCAGAATGATGACCAGAGGCTAAACAGAAAGGCGGAGAAAGGGGGCGTCAAGTTTTTCAGAAGGAATTATGGAGGGAATTAAACACTACAAGCGCTGAGGGTGGAGAATCAAAGGCAGAGGATCAAAAGGAATATCAAAGGGCAGAGGAGCTCCTTCTGAGCCAATGGCCATCTGTTTCTAGTGCCCAACTGTGTCTGCGGACTTCCTCCTGCAGTTGGGTTGCATGTTTTTTTAGGTTGGTGGCAGGATTTGCAATCCAGCCACTCTAAAACACTTCATTCCACAAAACCAACAAATGTTAAATCTGAAAACCCACTCCGTGGGAGTACCATCTGTGCTGCTGCCCCCCCGCAAGACAGCACATTAGATAACGGGATTGGGGCAAAGCCTTCGGGGCCCCCAATCCTTGATGATAGGAGGAAAACCACTGGGTAAACCTCCAGGGTCAGATTGCAGTGGTGTGTGGTAGAGTGGTGCTGAGGTGTCGTCCACCAGACGGCGGTCTCCTTGGGTTAACCTCAGGCGGTCCCTTCAGGCGGGTGCCTGGAATGGCCTATCTTGATGAGATGACGATCACCTGTCTCTATTATCATCTGAGCACAAGCGTTTCAACATAGATGTTGCAGCTCTCTCTGAGGTTCGGAGACCGGATCGTGGCGAGATCATGGTGGGTGGTTACACCTACTATTCGTCTGGTTGCTCTGATCGTTACCATGCCCAAGGAGTTGCTATAGCTGTGTCCAATAAGCTGACTCCAATGAAAATCGAGTTAACACCAGTCAATTATTATGAGACTAAGGATTCATCACTCCTTGGGTGTCCTTTTCCTGCTCGCTGTATATGCTCCGACTGAGGCAAGGGATCTCACCGTGAAGGACGCATTCTTTGCCGCACTTGAGTCTGTGGTTGGTCAGTGCCCCAGGCGAGACACCGTTCTAGTCTTGGGGGATTTCAATGCATCAACTTGAACTGATAGGGATGGTTATGAGACATGTGTTGGTCCTCATGGGTCTGGAACTGTGAACCAGAATAGCACTAAGTTCCTTGACTTTGCAAGAAGTCATGGACTTAGGGTGGCTGGTTCATGGTTTCAGCGTCCACAAGCTCATCGCTGGACTTGGTATTCCCACACTGATAGTGTGGCAAAGGAGATTGACCATGTGCTCATCGCTGGACACTGGAGGATAATCCAGAACTGCAGGGTCTACCGGAGTGCTCAGTTCCTCAATAACGTCCACAGACTTGTGGTAGCAACTCCGAAGTTGCAGCTTAAATTTGGGAGAATGGTACCATCCCAGTCTAGGCTGGATGTTGGCAAGCTTAAGGATGAGAGGGAAGCTGAGGAGTTTGTGAACAGGCTGAATGGGAATTTGTGGGGTGAGTGCTTTGGGGAATCCTGAAGAGTTGTGGAGTGCCTTCAAGACCACCGTACATGATGTTGCCCATGGATGTCTTGGAACTTATCAGAGGGCAAAGAAGAATTTTGTCTCTCAAGGGACACTGGATACCATTGACCAGAGTCACAGGGCCAGGCTTAATGGCAGAGCTGAGCTGTTCAGGGAGCTGAGGCGTAAAACTGTAAGTGCACTGAGGGTGGACAAGTAGGCCTATGTGCAAGGAATCTGTGAGGGGGTAGAGCATCACCAATGGTCAAGTGATTCTTGTCCTGCTTACAGGGGAATTTGCGCATTGCATTCCTCCAAGCCCGTCCCTCGGTGTACTGCAGTTAGAGCAGAGGGTGGGGGCTCTTGACAGAGGAGTCCGAAGTGAAGTCCCACTGGGCCGGTTACTTTGAGCGGTTGTACCAGGCTGATCCACCAGCTGTCGAGTTGGACTTCAGGGGTGTTACAATCCCTGTTGCTGACCCTCCAATCAACTGACAGAGCACGAACCTCTCGCTCAGGGTGACGGAATACGAACCACTCGCTCTGAATGGCGTGGTGGGCAAAAGCATCCACACTGAGTGAATGATTCACTCAGGAGGACATAGCGCAGTACTGCTATCGACTATTCGGCGTTTGGTAAGTGGTTTCAGCACTCATGCAGGCGCTCCAATTAAATGGTTGATAAGGAATGGTTGGTCAGGCTGTCAGTGCATATCATGTAGGATCCCTTCAACGTTAAATCCGGTCTTTGCCGTGCATGCAGCAGTTAATGAAATTAAATGAATTCCTTCAAATAATAATGAGTTTATCCACAGAAGAGTTTCAGCTTCATGCCGAACAACCCTGGAGACATCGCAAAGTTCATTCGCCCGTGAAATAAACATTGCAGATAATCCGCCATCTTGCCTGCTCATCTGTGCTCGTCACGTGGTACATAGGTTCAGGGTCCGCGCAAATATTACAACTTTTTTTAAAACATCCGTTTTTTACCAGATTTAATTTGATTCCCTGTAGAGCACCTCGCGAAACCTCCGAAAATATAGACACTGATCTGGCAGACGCTATGGATAGGCAGTCCCTCTGGGAGACAGGGCATGAGGTTTTGCAGTGAATGCATTCAATAATATAGCTCAATGAGGCAAGTTAATTTTGGCACATTTCTAAATTTTTTGTTCACTCAGTATAATTCTCCAAACAGTAGAAAAAGATAAGTTTAATGCTTTGGGAAAATCACATATACTTGTAAGTATGTATGGAGAAGGAGAGAAAATAGCCTTACTTGCTTAAAGTGAATAGGTGTATCGGCTTAGTTATAAGATTCGTTATTTCTTCAAATTATTAGATTTCGACATTTTAGTCCGGACAATATCCGATCCTCAAAACCGAAATAATATTTTGATGATATACTTTATTTAGTCCGTGAGAGTAGATCGTGGAAGATCGTATCATATAAAACATGACCACTCCAAGCTCCTGATTTGAAAACTATAGTAGTTACAAAAGTGATGTGTTCAGTGATTCGTAGCTATGATGAACAGGCATTTGATAATTATATGAGTGGGGAAACTGAAGAGAAAAAAAACGTTAACATGAAGAAATTGTTGCGGCCCGTTCCAAGTCAAGGCAAGGTTGAGCAGGCCAAAAAACATGGCGGCTTCAGACCCCAGCGAGGTTACCCAGGAAATGCCTAAGACCCAGAGAGCGAGGTGGCCGAAAATCGCCTGATGAAGGATATAATTAAATAAGGCCGTCAATTATCTTCAAAAGGGGTGTATTAATTAACCCAAACACACAATTTTCACTCTTGCTCTTCCTTGGAGTTTTGTTAGTGTGCATGCAAAGTTTGAGGCTGCGAGGTTTTATGGTATTGGAGTTAAGGAGGAGACACACTAAAACACACACACACACACACACACACACACACTATTATTATAGATGGGGGATTTAAATGTGCTAGGGATACATTAGGTCAAGGAACAGGGAAAGGGCAGAGTAGGTGAGAGACCAAACCCAACCCTTTTACTTGTAGATTACAGTGTTCCATCCACTCCTCTTTATTGTTCATTCATTCCCTAGCGTGTTGAGTGCAAATGTGGCCCAACTGTCTGTGTTAGTTCTTTGTCTTTTTACCCTTTGTCAGCTCACTCATCCATGAGCCTTGATCTTGTAGAAGAAAAAGAAAAGAAAATATTTAAGTTACCAGTCGACGATAAGATATTCATGATGATTCTTTGCACAAGCTCATCTCATGAAATTATCTTCCCTATTAAAATTAATGTTGTGGGGTTGTGGGGGGAGGGGAGTGGTGGGGTGATTGTACAGAAACATTACCTGGCTTTTTATAGTTGAACGATTGTAATCGTGAGCCGACCCCTGCACAGCGGGAGACAGAGTTTTGCGTGTGTGTGTGTGTGTGTGTGTGTGCGTGCGTGCGTGCATGCGTGCGTGTGTGTGCCTGTCGGTCGGTCCAGGCCAAAAAATTATTTTGAGAATATGGAGAAGACTAATTAATAACTGGGTCATAATGTCAAACGGCAAAGTTACAGTGAGTACAAATAGGCCTTATCAGCCCTTTGACCACGTATCAGCACGCCAGGTTTTGTAATCGCTTCTGTGTTTCTTTATTTATTTACCATTTGGTGGTGGTCGTATGGCAGCTTCGCTGCCGGGGTAGCTATCATTTCTTGAAGCGCGACTGTGTCGCTGATGCAGTGCCCCTCTACCAGTACACACACTGGAACTGGTACTCATTTCGCCGACCTCGGAAGGATGACAGGCTGAGTCAACCCCCTGGTGTATTAATTCAGCGGCCGACGGGGCTTGAACTCAAGACCCAAGGATCCTAAGCTGCCACCCTAACCACTGAGCCAACACCAGGCTATTTACCATTTGATTTTCAGTGTGTCTGTCCAAGCCATGACTTTTTACCATTTGAGGTTTTGTCATCAAACTTTCAACAAACTTTTTTATGAGACTATGGAGAACACCAATTAATAAAATTTACAATTTCACCAATTATTAAAATTTACAACTTTTTTTAGCTGTTGTTTTTGTCAAGTTAATTTTGCGTATAAAGCAGAAGCAGACGGGCTTTGCATTTTGGGAGGCTTTTTAATTTACTCGTGTTTTACAGCACCTTGTCAAAAATGGCAGAGAAAAGATGCTCATGGCTGTAGAAATCGGTCTCTCCATATATCTGCACCAACTCAAGCTCGTCTTCCTCCTTGCAATCATTGAAGGTGTCACATTGGATCAGAATATCTCCATTGTCTTCATGTCTGGGAGGATCAATGATTAGGTTGTTTATTCATAAAAAGCAACCATTGACAAAGTTTGGTTAACAAATGCAAATAATGATACTGAAACGTGTATGAGTGTTTGTGGACCATGTAGGCACCGGGCTTAATTGCCCCAGAATCAATGAGCAACCTGTGGTGAACGGTTTGTGATAGCCAACATATTGCCATGACATAGCCAAAAAAATTTAAACAAGGAGAATATTTCACCTTGTTCAATTCCCTCTGAAGTTCGTGGTTTGTCATGTAAGTATATTTAACGAACTGGCTCCAAGAGTATCTTATACAAGCATCAGGGTTCTTGAAAAAATAAATAAATAAATAAAACAGTCAATATACACAAAATGGGACAAAAGGAAAACACATGGATGGAAAATATAGATGCATCTCGGCACAAGAGGAGGAAATTCAGGTGAAAGGTAGTAACAAGGTGGAGAAATTGAAGCTTAGGCGGTAGAAATGTTAGAGACTATGAGGTGACAGGACAGCAGACTTGAATTCCTGGAGAAAAGAGTTCAAGCCAACAGACTCAGGAATCAGGAAGACGGTTCCACAAACGAGAGAAGAAGAGGATGAATGAATGGAGGTGATCGTCAGATGTAGAATTGAGTAGGATACAAGAAAAGGGTTTCTGGTGGAATGCATGCAAATCTGGAGGGGCAGGGGTTGGACAGATATGTGAGAGGGCAGAATGAGCAAGACCAGAATAGAAACTGTAAAAAAAAAAGCTGCAAGGCTACCAACCTGCCTGCAACAATCAAGAAGCAAATGCTGGGACTCAGTCGCTTATCCCGAGGTCTCAATGACATGGAAGTTCCTTAGATTCTACAGTCTCAAGGACAGATGAGCGATTGAGATCGGGAGATGGGAACCGGCAGTGTCAGTTCACATGGGTGAGCCATATTCCATGACGTTTCAAATCAAGGTCTTGTACACTATTATAATTTGCAGACCGCAAAGGAAAGACTTTGAATTACATGTGGAGAATTCTGAAGTTGGGTCAGCCTTTGAGAACAGCTCCAGAGACTTCTCTCTGAGATTGACCACAGAAATAAATTGGGAGATTTGCCAGTCAATCTTTATGGAGGGACAAAGTGAGAATGGGTTTTTCTTAATAAAATTTCTGCTCAATTGGCTTAATACATATTGAAAATGCTCTTGAAAGTTAAAAAAAAAAATACACATTTTGCTGTTCATTCCATCCATTTGAAGTTCACTTGTTAAAACAGAATTTTCCCCCAAAGTGGTATTTGCAAATATTAAATTAATTACAATGAGTTTTCCTTGTAATCATACAATCGGTGAACAAATTATGCGAAGACGACATGCATTTTCATGTCAGAGGAGAGATAATAACAGGCTAATTAGGTATAATTTCCCTTTTATCTGGATTTACATTTCCTTGTACCTCCTAATTATCATAAGCATAAAACGACATCCCATTATCACCTAGTTACATCCAGTCATCGTTCTTATGCCATTATTAAACCTCAGATCAACAGTTTGGTTTCCAGCTTGGCCACTTCACCTGACGCATGTTCCTGCTTTCCTTAGAATGTGCAAATGTCCTGAACCTCGAGGAAGAAATGAGCATTCTCAAACATTTCCCCTGCTTTTGACACTGAGTAAAGGGTCTGAAAATGCTATTCGGGTCTATTCATAACTAATTGACATTTTGTTCATGCATGCAAGTAGCGTGTTGTTTTGGATGGGATAATCTGTCATACTTGACCCGTGGAGGATGGAATCCTTCAAAACCATATCCAAAGACCCATGTCCTTTTTGGTCCTTACAATAACCTTCACGCTTCCCTGGGGAAAGCCTCTGTACTTTAGACTCTACCTTTTACTAAACAGTTCCTCATCCCTGCAATATGTAGGCTGCACCTGCTTTGCAGTCTGCAAATGTATCTATAACAAAGGTCAATTATCAATCACATGACATTCAACGCTGGCAAATTGTACATTTCCATTTTGTCCCTTAACAAGGGTTGCACAAACAGCCTTCTGCAACAATCCCCGGAGAAGAGATGTATTGTTTAGACGTCTTTGTACCTGCATTAGGTCAGCTCTGTAATCGAAAAATAGCCTCACAGATTAATTGCAGTCTTGATTTCTTTTCAGAGCAAACCCCATTCTTGGCCATTCCATGGACCAAACAGTGCACAAGACATTAACATACAGTGCCATAGAGTATGGCTCCTCTCTAGGAGCTGCCACTGCTGCATAACATTTCACTCACTCCCTGAGATGTGGTAAAGTACAGGCCATACGAGACTGATCAGCAGGAGATGGAAGACAAATTTTTATTTTATCCCATCAAAGAATCACAACCCTTATATGTTCTATCAACAGCCGATCAACTGTTAAATTATCACATTTATGAATGTACAATCATTTGTTAAAATCTCTCCAACACTTGAACAACTGCAGATCACAAGAAATGCTGACTGAGCTTTTCTCTGTTTGCATTGATTAACACCTTCACAAATTATCCCCAAACCATATCTGTTCCTCACCTGAGTGTGTTCAGACATTCCAGAAAGTCCAAACCTGAAAAGTGAAAGGGAACAAAGGGACAAAAGGCCAAGATGAAGATCTGGATGAATAATCACTTAAAGCAATCACCAGCATTGGTAGAGCATTTTCCGGATGCATTTTGGACTAGCTGATGCAAATCTATACAATAAGATGTTCGACTGTTTACGTGGCCCGCCATTTTTATCAGAAAATCCCAGAGAGTGTTTCAGGTGAAAAAAAGGTTTAGAAATTTTTTTTAAAAGTTGGATTAACATAAAGTCGCTCGATAGTGCCTAAACCTTTGTAGCTATGTGAAAGGCAATATTAAATTATCCCTGACCCCATTCCTTCATGGCTTTAGAGAAGTGTTTTAGGCCCCCTCAAAAAACAAAAATAGAATGATTTTTGATTTTTTTTTTTCAAAATGCCAACAGGATTATAACAGCAACAGGCAAGACCTGCTAGATATTGATATAAATGTAAAGTTTTAGCCAAACTCAGAAATCCAATAATTTACCCATTCTTGATGCATCAGTAAATATATAATTTCGTTTATCCAATTAACATTTTCAAGAGATTTTGGGGTAAAAAAAAAATAAAATAAAATAAAATAAACTTTCCTACCTCAATAATATTATATTATCTACAATCTGATGTTTGACCCATTGTCTGGATTCTTCTTCTTCTTTCATATGATCTTGCAGACAATTATAATTGAAGATCTAGTAAGAAGAGCCATTTAATTGTCGCATCAGTGGCCCTGTGTAGTTATGCAAAGGACCCGCTGAATCTCCTCTGCACAGTCCTATTGGGACTCTCAGACATGTAGGACTGTCTGATTGTGAAAAATCACAGGTACACACTGGGCTCTGTTTGCTTCCACTTTTACATATGATGAGCGGTTCTTGCGTGTAGGGTTCACAGTCAGTTAAGACCACTCTATCATTACTGTAGGTCAAAGCCTGGGGGTCTAATTTTGTATCAGTATATCAGTATTTTGTATCATGTATCAGTATCAATACAGATCAGTATTGGATTGTATCTGAAGGTACACTTGGGACGTTTGTGCTTGCCTGTGAATGTCCAGGAGTGCAATGTTTGTCAGCACAGGGAGCCATGGTGAAGGGGTTGAAGTCAGTGTGCCAGATAAAATTCTTATTGCAGAGTTCAGGATAGTGTCAAGATTCTTAGTGTGACTGCTTGCAGCCCAGACGGGTGCAGAGTATTTTGTAGTGGGATACACTAGGGCAAGGGTAGAAGTGCAAAGACTGCATATGCCAGCTCCCCAGTTAGTGCCGGAAAGCCTACAGATGAGGTTCACTCTATATAACTGATGATTGTCTGGATAATAACCCAGGATACTCTCCCCTTCATCTCTTCCACAAGCCTTGATGTATGTACAGTGACATCCACTAAACAACCAACTTTCAAAATAAAACACAAGTTCCAGCTACATAAAAAGCAAGCAAAATCAAACTCGGAACTCTATGCTCGAGGCCCAATCGTGACAATTTTATTTCTGTCTGAATTAACAATGCAAAAAATTTCAAAACTAACCAAAGAGTTCGTTACGAATCTGCAAGCGGCCTTTTAGAGAACTCGTCCCAAGGATGACAGCATTTAAAAATCCAAGCAATGTGTCCTGATACTGCACCACCTGATCTGCCTTCAATTCGCTCAGAACCACAGAGAAGCGAGAATGTTGATTCCGAGACACCTGTAAAATAAGCAATCGAAGGAAGTTTAAAATTAACCGATCATTAAAAAAAACAATTATAACAAGAGCATTGTGCAACCGCTCCAGATTGAAACATAATATTTTCCTTGAAAGCTAACACGTTCACCTCATCATTGAATCAATCAACCATCATCCTTTATTGAAAGAAATGAAGAAGCAGACGAAGCTGGAGAGAACATCAGAGCAGATAGTGATCAAGGGCTTTGATTGATCGTTTTTTATTACCTTGTAATGATCAAGGGCATCAAGCGTGAGGGCATGCCCTTCATGGGAAAAAACACACAATGCAGAGAACAGCTCGAATACCTGCCGTTTCACCAACTCATTGGTGGTATTCAATGCTAGAACAGATAAAAAGTATTCACAAAGTCAGTTGAGACAGGAAGAGGAATGGAAGTTTAAGTTCAAGTTCAAGTCGAGTTTAGCTGCAGTTAATAATGTCAGAGAACATCTTTCATTGAGTATTTGAGTTGAATCACAGAGCAATGATACATGGATCACTAAAAAGTGATCGACAATAAGCCATCAGATAAGGGGGAGTCAAAAAGATATTCTGTTTTCAAAAAGTCTTCATTGAAAAAAAAAAAAAAAGAGTTCATAGAGCACCATACCACACACAGTGTTCAAGTATATAATTATATTGCAATAAAATAAAGATTTTAAATGTTGTATAAAAATTAGTTCTGGAAGTTGAGCACTGTAGATGGAGTGTCTTATAAACCAGCTTATTTAACACGTTACAGTAGTTATTTGTGCCTGTTATTTGTGTCCTTAATGACATCCTTAAAAGTTTGCTGTTTGGAATGATTTTCAGTTTTGTTTGACTGCCAGACAGGTATACAGAGTAAAAAAAATCGCACCCACGTCCAAAGGAAGCTGTGCAGTTTGGCATTTCCTTCTCATGATGCTAAGGAGTGAGAGCTCCCCCTTGTGTTAATTCAGCATCTGCACCACTTAAGAAAATTTTTTTTTGTGGACGGACAGATGGACATACCAAATGTTGAAGCAGCTTCACCGCTTAAAATGATCTCACTCCTCTCTTATGCATGTGTGATCGCAACAAATTCAGAGCAACATCATAAAGGACACTGCTAAACTACTCATTTGTTTTCCGATTCGTGTTCAAAATATAACATTCAATTGAAGTCAAGTTGTTCCTCGATCATAAAATGACATTTGTAGACACATGAACAGACGGACAGACAGACAGGAGTGAACCAATTGTTTAACCCTGCTTTTCGCTTCGTGTGCACGGGGTAAAAATTAAAATTCACTCACAGGTGGGAATGATGTGTAAGGGCTAGAAGTTAGATAGAAAAGCACTAATATCAATGCTGATCAGTTTTTCTGATGCAAGACCATTCATTTATGGCTAGAGAGGGGCTGGGGTGGGGTTGGGGGGGGGAAGGATGTCATCAGATATCCCTCAAATGTCGCATCAGAATAAAACTCCTTCATTGCCCTAACCTTGAAATTAAAATGGAAAATCTTTACTAAACAATTTTTAAATGACCAACTCAAAAGTACAAATTACTGACTAAACAATGTGAAATGTGGTCAAACACTTGGCAATCACAAATGGCACAGGATCCAAAAGTCATACCGTTGTAATCTGTCATCATGCATGGTATTCTCGGTGATAAGGTGTTCATACCTTCCTTTATAATTTCCTTTGCGTGTGTGTTTTATGGATGCAAAACGACTGACATTCTTATTATGGCTCATCATCTCAATTACGGCACTGCGACAACAGAAAGCAATTTGGTTTTTTTTTTTATTCTATGCCAAATCACAGAACAATTTCAGAGTTCCAAAATTGACAGCATTCGGTTTTGATGGAGTAAAAATATTCCAATTCCTTTAATGGTAAAATGTCTCTAAAATAAATTTCAGCCACTGAACTCTAAATGCCTGCACTCCCCCTCCCTCCGCCCAATTTTTCTTTTTTTCAAGTTACAAGCAATTCAAAAGAGAAATTTGATCTTTTATGATTGATTTTAGATATTTGAGGGTTCATCCAGTGCCCACAGTAGAAGTGGCCAGAGAAATGTCATGTTATAGTTGTATAACATTTTTGTTATGTATATCCCTATCAAGCATAAATCAATGAAATCGTTAAAATGTAGGGTGGGAATCAAAAGATAGACCCACAAGAAAATGCTAAAAAGTTTGGATACTTGACCATGTGGGCAACTACCTCGGATATTGAAGATCACAAGGACGAAACATATGCATATGAACTAAATTTCAGCTTTGTGGCTCAATTCCTTATATAGCAGAGGATATTTTCAGAATCCCAAGTACATTGTGGAATGGGCTCACTGCTTTTGAATAAACAGCATTTTATTAAGAGCACGTACTATTTCTTCGTCTGACCCATGTCTTTAATGCTTCTGTAATGATTGATAGCTTATTAGTCTCAACCCAAGCCTGGTGTTGGCTTAGCAGTTAGGGTGGCTGACTTGGGATCCTAGGGTCGTGAGTTTGAGCCCCGTTTTCCGCTGAATTAATACCAGGTGGGGTTGACTCAGCCTGTCATCCTTCTGAGGTCGGCAAAATGGGTACCAGTGCACAGATAATAGGGACACTGCATCAGTGGCATAGCCGCGTCCCTAACCAATGATGCAACCAGCAGTCAGAAGGCTGCACTCGAAACAGAGTCTCGCCCCGAAAGGGTTGCGAGACTATAGTAACGCCTCTGTCTGTCTGTGTGTGTGAGTGTGTGTGTGTGTGTGTGTCCACATACATATATTTTCACTTTAAAAAATGGTTCTCTCTGCAACTGCTTGTCCAATCGATACAAAACTTTAAACATATGAGGGACTCCCCATGGAGAATACTTTATTGCAACTCTGATGTCATCGATCACATGGTATGACAGCCATATTGCATTAAAATAAAAATTTGGACAGGTTCTTCTCCGAAACCGCTCAATGAAAAAATTGAAAGTTGCCACATGTCATCAACTCCCTGTGGCGTGTATAGGGTGATAATGATGATGTCATCGGTGAAGTGGTATTCCAGCCATGCATAATTGGTTGAATAAAAATCCTTATCTGAAAAATCTGAAACTTCATATATCTGATCTACCACCCGATGTGAGTGAGGAATTACATTTATGCCGTCATCAGTCACATGGTCTGGTGGCCATATTGGATTGAAAATAAAAACATTTAAAAAATCTTCCTCTCCAGAACCACTGAACAGATCGATGCAAAACCTCTTATTATATATATATATATATATATATATATATATATATATATATATATATACATATATATATACATATATATATGTATGTATGTATATATATATATATATATATATATATATATATATATATATATATATATATACACGATTGACTAGCCATGAGGAATATAGTTTGAAAAAATTTAATATTCACCTTCATGGATGCAATTTAGCCTCAGGTCAGGTATGGGAGCATGTGCTAGAACAGCGCGTCGTTGCGTCCACTTTCCATCGGTACTCCAGGGGCCTCCGTCTGGCCATCCCCCAGGCAGATGCCAGGCCCATCCCCATGAGATGATGGTCAACCTGCTGCAACCACGAGGCACGTGGTCGGCCCACTGGCCTCCTCCACTCATCAGACTCCCTCGCTGAGAGAATCTGGTGAGCAGGATCAGCGTCAGGAAAACGAGCCACATGTCCATACAGCCGCAACTGACGCTCACGGACTATGCAGGTAACAAATCTCATCCGAGTCTCTCTCAGCAACCGCTCGTTGGACACAAAATCCGACCAGCGATAGCCAAGGATTCTCCGAAGAGACATGGTACCAAAGGAATTAAGTCTCCGTCTCAGATCCTTGGTCAGAGTCCAAGTCTCGCATCCATAGAGCAAGACTGGAAGTACCAAGGACCTGAAGACTCGGACTTTCGTCCTCCCGCACAGGTACCGGCAGCGCCACACCGCATGATCCAGTGAATCCATGAATCCCCAGGCCCGACCCAGACGTCTATTGACCTCTGACTCGCAGCCAGCAGAGACATGAATATCACTGCCAAAGTAAGTGAATCTCTCCACGACCTCAACATCCTCACCACAAACAGACACAGACAGGACAGCAGCATCCAAGATGTCACCGAAAGCCTGGATCTTAGTTTTGACCCAAGAAACCCGTAATCCCAACGGCTCGGACTCCTCATTCAGCACCTCGAGGGCCCCCAAAAGGATGTCTAAAGTCTCCGCAAAGATGACTGCATCATCTGCAAAATCAAGGTCCGAGATCTTGACATTCCCAAACGATGCACTGCAACTTGATCTCTCCGACATCCTCCCTAAAATTCAGTCCATACAAGTGCTGAAAAGTGTGGGGCCAGTACACATCTCTGACGAACTCCAGTAACAACTGGAAATAAGTCAGAGATGGTACCACCACACTTCACAACACTCTCAGTACCAGTGAAGAATTCAGACATGAGATCGATCAGTTTTGGTGGCACCCCACGAAGATCAAGAATCCTCCAGAGGACATCCCGATTCACTGAATCGAATGCTTTACAGAGATCAACATAGGCTGCAAGCAGCCCCTGCCGAAACTCTCATCTGCGTTCGGTGAGGACACGAAGGGAAAGGATACGGTCAATCGTTGACCTCTTTGGTGTAAAGCCTGACTGCTCTGGACGCTGGTGCTCAAGCAGATGGTGGCGAACCCTATCAAGAATTATCCGAGCAAAGACCTTGCCCGGCACTGAGAGCAGCGTCACCCCTCAGTAGTTGTTGCAGTCTTGGCGATCACCCTTCCCTTTCCAGAGAGGGACAACAAGGCCCCTCTTCCAGTCAGTTGTGATGATGCCTGTGTTCCAGGCAGAGCACAAAACTGCATGCAACGACACGAGTGCAGCATTTCCATCAGCCTTGAGAAGTTCAGCATGGATGCCACAGATCCCTGGAGCTTTGCCCCATTTCAACTGGTTCACCGCAGCCTGTGTTTCCACAAGCGAAGGTGGACCACAGTTGATTCGAGGGTCAGCAACAGGGATTGTAACACCCTTGACGTCCAACTCGATAGCTGGGGGATCAGCCTGGTACAACCGCTCAAAGTAACCGGCCCAGCGGGCCTTCACTTCAGACTCCTCTGTCAAGAGCCTACCACTCTCTGCTCGAACTGCAGTGCTCCGAGGGATGGGCTTGGATGAACGTAATGCGCAAATTCCCCTGTAAGCGGGACGAGAATCACCTGTCCACAGGTGATGCTCTACCCCCTCACAGATTCCTCGCACATAGGCCTCCTTGTCCACCCTCAGTGCACGTACAGTTTTACGCCTCAGCTCCCTGAACAGCTCAGCTCTGCCATTTAGCCTGGCCCTGCGACTCTGGTCAATGGAATTCAGTGTCCCTTGAGAGACAAAATTCTTCTTTGCCCTGTGGTGAGCTCGAAGACATCCACCGGCAACATCAAGGACGGTGGTCTTGAAGGCGCTCCACAACTCTTCAGGACCCTCCAAAGCACCCAGACCCCCCCAAGTGTCCACTCAGCCTGTTCGCAAACTCCTCAGCTATTCTCTCATCCCTGAGCTTGCCAACATCCAGCCTAGGCTGGGATGGTACCATTCTCCAGGATTTAAGGTGCAGCTTTAGAGCTGCTACAACAAGCCTGTGGTCAGTATTGAGGAACTGAGCACTCCGGTGGACCCTGCATTTCTGGATCATCCTCCAACAACCGTCAATGAGGACATGGTCAATCTCCTTTGCCACACCGCCAGCATTGGAATACCAAGTCCAGCGATGAGCTTGTGGGCGCTGAAACCATGAACCAGCCACCCTAAGTCCATGACTTCTTGCAAAGTCAAGGAACTTAGTGCTATTCTGGTTCATAGTTCCTGAGCCATGGGGACCAACACACACCTCATAACCGTCCCTATCAGTTCCAGTCGATGTATTGAAATCCCCCAAGAGTAGAAGTGTATCTCGTCTGGGGCAATGATCAACCACAGACTCGAGTGTGGCGTAGAATGCATCCTTCACGGTGAGATAACTCGCTTCAGTCGGAGCATAAACAGAGACCAGGGAAATGACACCTAAGGAGTGACGAATCCTTAATCTCATAATACACTTGTTGACCGGTGTTACCTCAATTATCATTGGGGTCAGCTTATTGGACACAGCTACAGCAACTCCTTGAGTATGGTAACCATCAGAGCGACCAGACCAATAGTAGGTGTAACCACCCACCATTATCTCGCCGCAATCCGGTCTCCGAACCTCAGAGAGAGCTGCAATCCTGATGTCCAAACGCTTGAGCTCAGATGATAACAGAGACAGGTGATCCTCCTCTCTTAGGCATAGGACATTCCAGGCACCCACCCGAAGGGACCGCCTCAGGTTAACCCAAGGAGACCGCCGTCTGGTGGACGACACCATGCGAATTAATACCAGGTGGGGTTGACTCAGCCTGTCATCCTTCTGAGGTCGGCAAAATGGGTACCAGTGCACAGATAATCGGGACACTGCATCAGTGGCATAACCGCGTCACTAACCAATGATGCAACCAGCAGCCATAAGGCTGCACTCGAAACAGAGAGTCTTGCCCCGAAAGGGTTGCGAGACTATAGTAACGCCTCTGTCTGTGTGTGTGTGTGTGTGTGTGTGTGTGTGTGTGTGTGTGTGTGTGTGTGTGTGTGTGTGTGTGTGTGTGTGTGTGTGTGTGTGTGTGTGTGTGTGTGTGTGTGTGTGTGTGTGTGTGTGTCCACATACATATATTTTCGCTTTAAAAAATGGTTCTCTCTGCAACTGCTTGTCCAATCGATACAAAACTTTAAACATATGAGGGATTTCCCATGGAGAATACTTTATTGCAACTCTGATGTCATCGATCACATGGTATGACAGCCATATTGTATTAAAATAAAAATTTAGACAGGTTCTTCTCCGAAACCGCTCAATGAAAAAATTGAAACTTGCCACATGTCATCAACTCTCTATGGCGTGTATAGGGTGATAACGATGATGTCATCGGTGAAGTGGTATTCCAACCATGCATAATTGGTTGAATAAAAATCCTTATCTGAAAAATCTGAAACTTCATATATCTGATCTACCACCCGATGTGAGTGAGGAATTACATTTATTCCGTCATCAGTCACATGGTCTGGCGGCCATATTGGATTGAAAATAAAAACATTTAAAAAATCTTCCTTCCCAGAACCACTTAACAGATTAATGCAAAACCTCATATATATATATATATATATATATATATATATATATATATATATATATATATATATATATATATATATATATATCTTCTTCTTCTTCTTTCGGCTGCTCCCGTTAGGGGTCGCCACAGCGGATCATCCGGATGATCCGCATAGTGATTTGGCACATGTTTTACGCCGGATGCCCTTCCTGACGCAACCCTGGTCGCCTCTTACGACACAGGGATAATATATATATATATATATATATATATATATATATATATATATATATATATATATATATATATATATATATATATACATATATATACATACGATTGACTAGCCATGAGGAATATAGTTTGAAAAAATTTAATATTCACCTTCATTGACGCAATTTAGCCTCAAAGTGCGTAAAAGTGGTTGTTAAACATCTTAACAATCAATCAATCAATAAAGCTACAGGTAATGGCAATGTATGTGACATAATAGAGTGCATGGATGATACAGGTACTGTATATGAGCCATAATAGTAGCTGTGTTCAGTTAACGATGGTATTTTTGTTCAGAATGAGTGCACGAGGTGAGACAATGTGCTCTACCAAGTGCCGTTATTGTGTTTTTTAAGAATCAAGCATGAAATAATCAACCATTTGGCCATGTTTTGTGGATAATCAGTCTTTGGAAATACAATATTCGAGGTTCTAGTGAATTGTGATTGCGCTGCATCAAAGAATAAAACATGATTTGTGGTGTATTACTTAGGTCCCATTTAGTTTAGATCAAATAAAGCTCCCCAACATGAATTTAAAAGTTAGCAACAACATCTACAGGGGTCATAATAATAAGGTTTTTTTTCTTTTTACAGAGTCCAAGGCTTGTGAAGGAACTGCAACAAAAATCATACACATACGCTGACAAACACATGAGACGACACCTGACTTCAGACAAACATACACCCTGAGCTTTTAGTAGACATGTTAAGTGCCATTTGACTTCAAATCGTGATGCAAAGGTCCCCTTTGGCATGGAAGTTCCTTAGGGTCATAGAAACAAATTTATCCAGACACACGTCATATCTCAAAATCCAAGATGGCCGCCGTCGACCATTTTGGAAAACATGGCCCAGTCATAGCTCATGAACCGTTTGTCATGTAAACTATTATAATACATGTTTTCTAACTAACTTGAAGTCACTGAACTCATTTCCGGTGACAATTTTGCTTTCTGATGGATTTAAAGGTCAAATCATAGACAAAAATACATAAATGTTACATTTTTTCTAAAATATATGAGAAAAAAAATTGTGAGAACGAGACATGACTTAACACGTCTACTATATGATGGTTAGGTCAGACCCAACTCAGAAATGGTTTTCTCATGCTGAATTTAACTACACATGAGTTAGTCACATAATGTATCTATGTTATGTGACCTTTAATTTTTAATTTTTACTTTCAGATTCAAAGTGACTAATCCAAATGAGTTCCGATAACTGTGAAAGCACGCCTGCCACGATGGACTGGAGCCTATGTTTTATATGTCAATCAGACGAGACTCATAATCCAACTTTGGATCCCTCATCATCTGTTAAATTGAGAAACAATCCTGAAAGACTTTCAGACACTTACAGACAGGTTGTGAACAATATCCAGGAACTCAATGAATTAGGTGAGCTGCCTGATTTTGTATTCGTAGAGAATACTGGTGACAGTGATACTCAGAATATAGTGCAGCTGATGATGTCTAATCATGTAGTGTGGCACAAAGCTTGCAGGAATGCTGTCGACAATCAGAAAGTGCAGAGAGCTAGGAATAAGCATCAAGGACAAGCGTCATTTAGCCTGTTAAAAACTCGTGCAGCCAGGTCAGTCACACAGACATCACCCTCTACATCTTTGAGCGAACCAGTTGACACTCCGTGTCTCTTTTGTCATGAAGTGGGCAACAAGAAAGAGCTCAGACAAGCTGCTACACTTGGCTTGGATAAAAAAAAAAATCAATGACTGTGCTCAGCTGTTGGGCGACAAACG
The DNA here is from genome assembly GCF_056783735.1 of Eptatretus burgeri. NCBI lineage: Eukaryota > Metazoa > Chordata > Myxini > Myxiniformes > Myxinidae > Eptatretus > Eptatretus burgeri. The sequence continues at coordinate 17,320,292 of NC_140971.1, forward strand.
CCTGTTGTCTAAACTGTCTGCTGGTGACTTGATCGCTATCAATGCCGTCTATCATCGTGCGTGCCTGACTCGTCTGTATAGGAAAGTGGAGACAGTCGGATGTGACATCACTGATAGTCATTACACGCAGGTGATGTGAGCACATGTTCTCAATGAGTTACTTGACTTTATTGAAGATAACCGTGGTTCAGGGGAGTCGCTAGCAATGACGATCCTTTATGATAAGCAAACTTGACGACCCTTTATAAGCGTATTGCTGCTCTTGGCTTTCCCTACATCAAATGCAATACAACACGCCTTAGAGAGGACATTGAGCGCATGATTCCTGACATCAAGGCAGTAAAGATTAACCGTTGCTGGTCGCTTGTTTTTGACGATGACCTATCCAAAGCTATAGTTGACATGAAAGACAATACATCAACTGAAGTCTCCACCCTGCACAAAGCAGCCAAGATCCTCCATCGAGAATATCTTCAAATGCGGAAAGCTTTTCCGGGTTCCTTCTCAACCCAATCTGAAACTGAATCAATCCCAACCACTCTGCGTTCATTCCTGTACATGCTTCTTGATGGACCATCTATCGATCAGCCATCTCCTGGATCTAAGAAGTCCAAGCTTGCAACATCAATTGGGCAGCAGATCATCTTCAACTCAGTTGCATGCAGATCCAAGAAACGTGACAGTGTTCCACGTCACAACAGAGATAGGGAAACAGCAGCTTCACTGTATATGGCTATGAAAGTACATCTTCAAACTGGCCGTGAATCTCTAATCGATGATTTGCATCAGCGAGGGTTGTGCATCTCGTATGACCGTTTGAGAGTGCTTAGTACAGATATTGCGAATTTAGTCATTGGTCACTGGGAGCAGGTTGGTGTGGTGGTCCCCCCTCAGGCAGTTAAACACGTTTTCACCACAGGCGGTTTTGACAACATTGACCATAATCCATCCTCTACGATGGCAACATCAGCCCTCCATGGAACATGCATCAGCATTCACCAGCACTTCTCATCAAACACACAAGTTGCGAATCTTGATGAGATCCTCAATCCAGATGAGATGGGGAAGAAGACTGTGCGGTCCTTGCCAACAAGCTACACGGGCATGGATATGAATATCTCGCTGCCGAATGATGAAGTGCTGCACGTTCCGGTCCTAATGACAAATAGTCATCCTATTCCAGCTGCGCGCTCTCACACCGGCATAATTGGAGTGGTTGGAGCTACGGTATGTGTGGTTGGAAAGAGTTAGAACACTATCCCAACAAGTAATTGAACCTGGTGAATGGATTTCATGGGCAGCATACCATGCCAGCACCACAGAACCTCCTGCTACTCCCCCAACCAAGTCATACATGTACCAGGACAAGAGAGGAGAAGAGGAAGAACTTGTGTAATTACGACATTGTGTGATGGATAATCTAATTACCTCAAATTTTCTGTGTGTGAAAAACAATAAAATTTGTTATAATTTGTATTCTTTTTTGGATTTCACCTTTAAATGCATCTGAAATGCATAGCTGATGCTGGAAATGAATTCAGCGACCTCAATTTAGCTAGACAACATGTGTCATAATAGTTTCTATGACAAACAGTTCATGAGCTATGACTGGGCCATATTTTCCAAAATGGTCGACGGCAGCCATCTTGGATTTTGAGATATGACGTGTGTCTTTGGATAAATTTGTTTCTATGACCCTAAGGAATGTACATGCCAAAGGGGACATTTGCATCATGATTTGAAGTCAACACCCTATTTTGTGCACTTGGCATGTCTACTATTCGGGGAAATGACGTTACTTCCCAGGTAATAAGAAGACAGAATAAATGGAGGTCCATCCTGCTCTATCCTCTAACTGCAGAGTATCGATCAAGCAAGGAAGTAGCACGTACCATTTTTAAAGTCTCTGGTATGACTCAGTCAGTCAGGGTGAGAATTGAACTACTAACCTTCCAGCATCAGGGAAGACACATCATTATGAAGACACATCAGGAAAGACACATTCCAGCATCATTATGCCACTACGTCCGGTGACAATTGTGGTGTCGTGTAGAAGATGCTTAGCAGGCAGACACGAGCGGGGGAACAGTCGAGCCGGGCTGTGTTGCACAAGCGCGAGCGCGGGCGTGCTTTGCCCGCAGCTCTCCTTTATTACGTACTCAGCACACTCACAAGCCGGGCGACTACGGCATCACTACGACGCCTCAGGCGGCGCGCACACCTTATATTCCTGGCAGACACGACGCTCACGCCGACCACTCCTCCCATCATCATGCCCCGCCCTGCATGCCTGCAGGCTATACCACACTCCTCCCTCCTAAAACTATGATTACCATCATAATAAGCATAAACAGCACGAAGTACTACGATCTAACAGTAGACAAGGTACAAAAAAGAAAACAGCGAAGTATAAAAGCACATCACATCATACAACGTGTGAAGCGAGCTACTGGAGAAGCACAGCAGCACTACGCAGCAAAAACGCCCCCAGGCGGCTCATGCTTACATGGCCCTTGGCGAGGTCGCGGCGACCTCCCGAGCAAACCTCCCCCGGCACCATCAAACGCCTCCGGCCCATAAGGCGGCACATCTCCCCCAGGCAAACCTGAAGCAGATAAACATTCCGAAGCCGGAAGCCCGCTGTCTGGAAGCCGTGGCGCCAGCGCCAGACTCGATTGACCCTGGCTGGGGGCGCTGAACAGCGCCGCTGGCTGGATGCAACAAACACTCCCCAACACCCCACGCACCACAATCAGTCGAGATTCCACCGCATGGCCAAAACGGCCTTGAGCGAACCCAGAGAGCTGCGCCCCAGGCGCCAGGCACGTCTGACCTTGCTGAAAGCAGAGGTGGGGGTAACGCCGACCAGCGCACGAGTCCCGGCTCTGAGTCGATCTCCGAGACCCCCACGGCAGTTAGATGGTCGCAACTCCATTCAAACCACACTTTAACTACAGGCCCGTCATAAATCAACAGGAACAGCACAGGAACCATTGCAAACTCATTTTTCCGTACAGCGCGTTCTTTTGATAAAATCTCAGCACCTGACAAAACAACTACCCGTGGCCTGGGGCAACTGGAGGCCAATAAACCCTATTTATTCGCCCCCACCGCTCCCAAAGCCCCCACATCACATTGATCATAATACAAAACCCATCGATTGATCTCCGCCAAACCCACTCTCACACAGGAACTGTTGGCATTTATTTCAACAACGTTAAACCGCATCACTCGAGCAATGAAAAACAAATATGCAATGAACAGCAACCCATAACCCACATCATGAGTCCGTCTCTTGGTTGTTGACTCGATGTCGTGACTCGCGACTTCCTTTAACGCCACGGGCTCACCGCAACCCGCTGAAGCTGCCCGAACAACACAGGCGCACCTCGCACCATGAACGCAGCCGACGCGAGAGCTGGCATGGCTCCTGCTGCTTCCACACCGCACACCACCGTTGCAGGCAGCAACGCACGGCCGCTCCCGTTGCATCGATGCGTGTTCCGCTCCCGCCGCCAGAACCTCGCCCTCGAGTCTCGACGAAAGCATCGAAGAGAGCACCGGCACACCTGGTGGTACGAACTGGAGATCCAGCCCAAGGTGCGCCAGCCAGCCCTGACCCAAAAAGGCGGGCCCCTCCCCTCGCACCACGAACCTCGGAAGCGCAACCCGCTGGTCCCGCTGGGCAATCACGACGTGCGCCCTGCCAACCGCCGGCAGCGCTTCACCGGCACACGCGTGCGATGCGAGGGCAGCACGAGTGGACTCAACTCGACACCCGATCAGTGCCCCGATCACTTCGACATTCACTGGCATCGGTCCTGTCACCGTAGGACCAACTGAAACCAGGCTCAACATGGGCAGCATCAGTGCCCCGGTCACCTCAACCTCCCCTGCCACTGATCTTGTCATCTCCGGATCAATTGGAAGCAGGTCTAACCCCGGCAGCATCTCCCGCTCCGGGTCGCTGGAATCTCTGTGCCCCGGCTGCAAAACTCGACCCGGGACGGAAGGACCGCTTCGCACACCGCCATCAATGACTGTCATGATGGGCGATGACTCTCGGCATACACACCGTCGACGCCCCCGAGTGCTCAGACCGCCGTCCGAGTGATCGTATTGCAAAAAGCCGTCCACGACCCGTGCCGCAGACCTTGCGCGCGGCCGTACGCGCCTGGCACATCGCGCTGACCCCCGGACCATCTGCTGTGCCCCGACCATCGAGACCCCGGACATTCTTCAGAGCTCGCGCGACGTCCAACGCCGCGTTCGAGCCGAACCGCGTGTCCTCGTTCTTTAGCCGTGGCTCTGCAGAAATCATTCCCCCGATCTGTCGTGCCTCAATAAAACGAACACTGAGCGCGGCCGTTGCCCACTCGACGTGGCCGAAGTCGACTCCGACGAAGGCGAGCACGCGTCCGCGCGCCGTGCCCTGACTCCCTGTCATGCCTGAGCTGGACCGCGCCGGCGAGCCTCCTGGCTCCGGAGCCTGTGCGCGCGAGCGAACCTGCGACACGCTCTTCGCGATGCGTACTCCTCCGGAACCTCGAACCGCGCAAGGTGCGCTGAGTTACTCGCCGCCACTTCGAACCCAGCCACCACCCTGCACACGCCGATCCGAAGATCCTCGTCAGCCAACTGTGGTGTCGTGTAGAAGATGCTTAGCAGGCAGACACGAGCGGGGGAACAGTCGAGCCGGGCTGTGTTGCACAAGCGCGAGCGCGGGCGTGCTTTGCCCGCAGCTCTCCTTTATTACGTACTCAGCACACTCACAAGCCGGGCGACTACGGCATCACTACGACGCCTCAGGCGGCGCGCACACCTTATATTCCTGGCAGACACGACGCTCACGCCGACCACTCCTCCCATCATCATGCCCCGCCCTGCATGCCTGCAGGCTATACCACAACAATGTTTCCAAAAGTCTATTCTAGCAGGTTCTATGTCCTTGTAGTTCTTGGGCAGGCAAGGGAAACCTTTCCTCGTTGGAAGGCAGTAACTGCGATTGTTAAACTTGCTGCAGGCCAATTATATGCACAGTGATGTGTAAGCAATATATACACATTTTCAGATAAGTGATGTAACTAATTATTATGACAATTACAGGAACATAATTAAACATCCAGATTATTGATGGTAACTAAACAAAAGTAACATCAGAAATCATATGGATTTTAATATCACAGTACAGTCATAATACCAATAGAAATTTTAAAGTAACTTACCTTATGTGACTGCTGAGATAGTTTCCTTTTGATGGTGGAATTGTGGTTGTTGCTATTCTGAAGTTATTTTGGAGCTCAGGTATAATACAGTAGTTACGTAAAATAGTGGATCAAAAACTGGATCAAAACGTGATAGTTTTTGGGGACATACCGACACCTAAATGTTATAAACTTGTTTGGAATTCCTCGGACCACTTAGTGAATCCCCAAATCCCTAAGACCCAACAATGCAAGAAAAAGTTTTTTGATTTGCCTGCAAATAGATAATGGCAAAAGGTGCAACTGTTTATCCGGGCAAATTATAAAAGCTTTGTGAACTGTTACCTAGGATGTCAAACTTTTGTTTCATACCATGATCCATAGGCAAGATATTCTTCATACTTTGATCCAGAGGTAAGATATTCTTCTTCTTGCATATGACATCTTTCAGCTCATAGATTTAAGTCCAAGTTGGACAGCTGTGTGGTACATCAGCAGTACACTGAAATTAACACCAGCAGTGGCTCCCAGTCATGTCTAAAGGCCCTGTCACACCTTGACGTTTTAGCCAGCGTATGGCAAGGTATCAAAATGTATGTAAAACACTGGCGTGCGCTGAACTATTGATGTTTTTTTTTTCCAGTTTTGGACGTATTCATAACAGGTTGGACGAATGCATAACATATTAGTAACGTACACAGAACGTTTCAATAACATATAGATGACTTATATCAATGAATGCTGAGCATGCTGTCGGTGTTCACAACCTATGCCCAATGATAGTCTAACTTATGCATAGCTCGCGGCAGCGTATCGCCGACGATCACGTGCCATAGGCTATTAATAGGCTGCAGCTCGACGATTCAAATCATAACCGCACTAGACATCGGAGTGTCAAGCCGCTGTCACACCTTGACGTTTTAGCCAGCGCATGCAGACGTATGAAAAATTTGCCGAATACGCTAGCACACGTCGAATACGTTATGGGTAAGTTTTATATAAGTTAATAGCACGCTGAAGCACGCTGGCATACGTCGTAGTACGCCGAGTACATCGACAAATTTTCAGCATGTTGAAAATTTTTCGATGTATGCCAGTGTATGACACACGTTCCGCATACGCTGGCCATAAGTTGCAGGCACGTTACACGATCGTTGACACACGTCACTTGTAAGTTACTCATAAGTCGAAACACGTCGAGGTAATGGTTAGCGTCAGTGATCCAGACTCCCTGTTTTTTTTTTTGTTTTTTTTTAAATTCGGTATGACGGTGATGTTGACACTTCGATTTCTAGTGCGGTTATTATTTAAATTGTTGAGCGGCAGCCTATTAATTATATTATATGATAACCGCACTAGAAATTGAAGTGTCAACATCACCGTCATACCAAAGGAAAAAAAAATAAACCAGGGAGTCTGGAACACTGACGCTAAACATTACCTCGACGTGTTTCAACTTATGAGTAACTTACAAGTAACGTGTGTCGACGTGTGTCAACGATCGCGTAACGTGCCTACAACTTATGGCCAGCGTATGCGGAACGTGTGAGTCATACGCTGGCATACGTCGAAAAATTTCAAGCATGGAAAATTTGTCTAACAGCTCGGCGTATTACGACATATGCCAGCGTGCTCTTAACATATACAAAACTTACCCATACGTATTTGACGTGTGCCAGCGTTTTAGACAAATTTTTCAGACGTCGGCATACGCTGGCTAAATCGTCAAGGTGTGACAGGGCCTTAAAATCCTCCTACTGATGTGCACGGAAGAATGCTGAGTGAGTTTGACTGCACTGAAGTCAACCAAAAAGCTGCCGATCCATGAAGTGGCAAGATATGAAGTTCCCAAAACATCAATAAAACACTCTGTCTGCAAGTTCTTTTGCATTAGGTGTACCCCACCTATTTTTAGGGATGATAACCCCCAAACCACTTCAAGTTCATTTACTCATAAACGTACTTTTAGAAGTCTTTTTCATTAACAAAAAAAACAACTAAAACACCCACAAATTAATGAACTCGGTAAGTTGGCATGGAATGCAATTATGTCTTCATGTAATGGAAACGACTGTAAAAAAAACATTCCAACTTGTCAATTTGTCATTAGGTCAGTATCGAAGGATAAATCCAGTGGGAACAATTTGCAGCTATGAAAGTGGCCGGTTAGAGATTTTGCTCCAATAAGTAAACTTTGGTTAAACATCTCCATATACATACCTAAGAAGAGCCTGCGCGTGTCTGTTTTGCGGCACACAAGATGTTCCAAACCTTCCTGGGAATTCAAAATTGCACGGACGCATCCAACACACTCGAGCTGGGTGTATGCATCATAAATTCCAATTCCGACACCGTTACGCACTGTGAGCTGGCCCAGTGCTTCTAGCAGCATATCCAGACCATTGAGGTCAAGAAACTTTTGCATCCAGCTGCCATTGGCAGACATGAGCCTCTGCTTAAGACCACCGTAGTTCTGACTGCTTGGGATCGATAAGAAATGCACGCAGAGCTCAGGTTCAGCATTCTCTAGGTTCAAATCAGATTCTTCGTGCTGACCCAACGACAGGATTCTGGCAACACGTGACCATGAGCTATGTGTGACCATTATTGACAAACACCAACTGCAAAAGAAGGGACAGGAAAGTTGAGCTTTTTATAACACCAAAATCAACCAGCATTCCACAATCCTGATGTTTGACCCATTGTCTGAATTCTTCATATGAAAAGTAGGTCTCATATTTGAGATCAGTGTTACAATTGCCCACTTTATATCATCATCATAATCATCATCATCATGTCAAATGTTGCTGGTGCTTTTGTAAACATGCAATTATCAATATCAGAAGGAGCAGTACAAGATATTTATACAGTACTGATGATGATAGCAGAGATCATCCACAGGCCTTGTGTAAAGGTGATGTAATTATTGGTCTTTTAAGATGAGCAGGATTTAAAACAAAATCATCAATCTTCTACCATTTCCCTAACTCTTATATAATGCAACATTAGGCAGGAATTGAACAATAGAAATGCAAAATTTGCATATTTTATTGAATTGCAATTAAATCATACTCAGCGGCGAAATAGTTAGTGTCTTCTCCGAGTCTGGGATGTTGTGGTTCAAAAGGATCAAGATTCATAGTTACACATGCGGTCACTTCGTACAAACATCACCAAGAGCAGTTTCACAACTTATGATAAAAGCAATCGTGTTGCCATGCAATTCTGCTCCTACAGTGACAGACGTGTAATAGAATGGAATGCAATTCGGATTACAAATCAAATCATCTTTAGTGGCTACAAGTCCCTTGATAAATGTTGGTTGATCAATGCTTTAAATCATTTCCACCAGGGGTTCTTTGTTGTCGGGACTACAACTCCCGGCATTCAAAGCGGAGCTTCAGAGAAATCATCAATCTCTCCATCAGAGCCATCGTCTCCAAACGGGTAAACGTAGGCTGGTGATACACAAGACACCATAATGTTCCCATTCAATTTCCTTGATATTTTTTCTGTGTACCATCAATCCCTCCACACCTCTGCCTCTGACTTACCATTCCCAGTCACTGTTCCCCCGAGACAATCAAACCTATTTCTCTGTATGATCTCCTTCCCCTCCAACCTGATATTTATTTATTTTCTCTGCTGCCCGACCCACATCACCTTAGCATTCCACCTCCCACATCTCCCCCATCATTCATAGGTTTGACTGAACGAACTCATTCCTGTCCATTGACACAAAACCCATATGTTGCACTGCTGTGACATGCAACAACCGATCGAATAAGGTGCACTCAAACAAACAGCAGCTCACTTTGTCGAAGCATGTATGCACTGGACAAATGGAATTTCATTTGGATGAAACCCTTCATGAAGCTTTGACAACCCCACACCCATTCCCTCATTTGTGAAACTGCCTTCCAGAGACGGTTCGATTTCACTCTTACCTCCTGAGCCTCGAGAAAACTGCACCAACATCTGTTATCTCCCATCCATATCCACAATCTTTTCCATCCCAATTAACCTGACCTAACTCAGCTCTCTTACTTGCAGATTACTGTTCCCACCCCTCTTTTGTTGTTCGCTCATTGTTAGCTCATTCCCTTGCTTGTTTTATCAAACCCTATTGACCCAGATTGTCTTTTTACCCTCTCTCACCATGCTCTTCCAGAGCTTCAATCTTGTATAAAAAGATCTCTGCCTGGCAGATTTGCACAACTCGACTCCAACATTTATTTTGCGGTTTTGCATTCAAGAGAAGTGATAATTAGTAGACATAGAGTATTTCCCTCTCTGCCACAATGGTTTGGGAGCTCGAAAAATCGCTAACACCTTTACGGGTTCATGTACGATTTAAAAGTAATGTAATGTAGAAAATACATTGACTTTGAATAAATCAAAACAAATTAGGGAATTTCTTCTGACATCAATATAAAATTCTGATGATGCATTTAACTTTTGTTTTCATTCAATGATGGGGTTTTGGAGTTATTGCTATGCCTCCCCTCTCCCACTGCTTCCCCAACGCCAAAAATTTAACATTCAAAATAAAACACTGTCAGGCAACACCAATAGGGCAGTTATTGGTTCGATAAGATACAAAAATCTCTTGGATTGCTCATGGGATTTCATAAATAATCTCCGATTAGAATCTGATGAGAAATTTTGCAACATTTTATTAGAAGGCAAACAGGATTTGCCAACTATATGGCAACCATGCTATCTAACCTGATACCAGGATACAATGTAGCCAGAAAAAGTGTCCAACTGAAGTTTTAAAAACAACAGAAAACAACATAAGCATGTGTTGGTAAACCGTGAAATGATCCACCAGAAGATAAAACAGGACAGCATAAAAGTGAATTGTGAAAGAAGCACCTGTAGGAAAGAGAGAAGCACATGTTGATGGATTAGTGGAACGGTGGGGCGGACAGTATGATGCGTTGGTTGTAAGTTATCGCTTGGTATCATAGCCATTCATTATTCCACATCACTTCCTCACTCTCCTGGATTTGAAATTGCAGAAGTTCCAAAAGTAAAATTGGATTTTAACATTTACTTGTAAACGCTGCCTCTTTAGTGAACTCTTCTTCACAAAATTTCGCAGGGATCAACAGTGGCATGTAGATGACATATTTCCCTCTTTTTTTTTCCTAAACTTGCACCACCCTTCTCTGCTTAAGTGTCGAGGTTTTGGTACAATGTTCACATTATCACCACCCCCTCCACCCTATATTTCCATATCGGTCTCCCAAACATACACCTCCCTTTTTCCGCTCACATGTTCAGGATTTGCAGATGCAAGCCAAAAATAAGTTGAGTGCAGCATTCTTCATTGTCCAGACAGTGTAAATGTTCCATACAGAAACAGAGAATCAAATGAAACAGGCCGTTTTACAAGCTTCCATCTCATTCAAACAAAAGCTTGTTCGTACCATTACAATGAAGCCGGATGGAGTAGGTGGAAATTAAGATGTTCCCCCCCTCCCCTCCCCCAAGAGATTTGTGAGCTGTTAGCAATTTTGAGCCGCAATAATATTGTTGTAGTTCGTTTTTGTATTCATTAATTCATGTTTGGACTTGATGACCTTCCCAAAGGTCTTAACCACACTTAGACCTTCCCAAAGTTGTCACAAGATGCATTACATTTGCAATAAATGTCTGCCATCAAGCCAGACATAAATTTGGAGAGTTATTCAATCTATTAACTAGATGGTATTCATAGAATATATACCCCACACGGTCTTGAGAAGGACTTGGTGTGAGACAACTCTATTGTCACCAAACCAACTCAAATCCAACTAATTTTGTCATAACTCGTTCACAACTTTTTAAGATAACATTATATATATATATATATAATGTTTTTAACCCTATCTCTCAAATTTAGAAATTTAGCCGATGGTGACCTTTTGGCCGATGTCGACCTTAAAAATAGAAAGTAGTTGAATTTTCGATCATAAACTGATGTTTATTACATCAAACTGATGTAAACTAAATTACAATTAAATGTTATCTTTTGAACACTAATTGGAAAACAAACATGCAGTTTAGTAGTGCTTTGTTTCTGAATTCATCCTCATCTCACATGCACACAGAGTGATAATTTTTTTATTGTCTGCCTGTCTGGAAGTTAAAATATACCATCAGAGATGGGGAATCCCCTGCCATTGAATGAAAAAAGGTCATACATATTCCAGATAATGAGGGAGGTCAATTGGAAACAAGACACCATTGGGTCATCATCTCAAAAAGGTTCCCCATGGGTGAGGAACGTAGTAACCAAAAATTATTGAAATCAGATAAGCGGTTTTCCATTTATTACAAAAAACATCTTTCTCAAGATGGCCGCCCCAGAGGGCCATCTTGGATCCGGACATGCCCAAAATCAATAGGGTTCTTCCTTTTCAGGTGGTACATGTGTGACTCAAATTTCAAATCGATATGGCAAACAGTTTATGAGTTATCGCACTTACAGCTATAAATGTTGACGCCCGGACAGACGGATGGACAGCCGGACGACCTGGGTGACAACAATATCCCCCTTCCGCCACGCGGCGGGGGATAACAAAATTGAAAATCATTTGAAACAAGAAACTTATTGTTTTTAGGGACGACATAAAGAACACAAACAGCAAGCAAGAAGAACGAAGGCAATGTGTTAAATATGGGTGGTGTAAAACACAGTGGTAAACTTCCGATTTTTTTTTTCTACAATCTTCACAGTTTTTCTCGATTGCTAAACATAGATTGTATTTCTCACTCATGTTGGGGGTCAGAGTTCAGTTCTGCAGTAACAGCAAAAGTAAAAGCAATTGATGGAGATTAATCGACAGGAGTTTGCTGTGGGGATTTCTGGGATGACTGGAGTTATTTGCAACAAACAAGTGTTTTACAAGAAGGGATGGCATCAGTTGAAGGAAGCTCTGGCAGATGCTCCCATACCCAACCTGACCTGATAATTAATTACTTTTCCAGTAATTGTTTTCACAGTTCACAATCTGTTCACTTTGTATAAAAGTTAAAATAAAGATCAGAGATTAATGAAATGGACTTTAACTCGGCTCAAATACTGACCACCTTATGCTCCGCCACAGAGCTCTTTCTCAATTTAACCTGGCTCACCCACTGCACAGCGAATGCTCTACCCCAGAGCTTTTTCTCAACTTTAACCTGGCTCATAGCCTGGCGTTGGCTTAGTGGTTAGGCTGGTGGCTTGGGATCCTAATGTCCTGAGTTCAAACACTGTTGGCCACTGAATCAACACCAGGGGGTTGACTCAGCCCGTCATCCTTCTGAGGTCAGCGAAATGAGCACCAGTGTACTGGTAATAGGAGCACTGCATCAGCGGCATAGCCGCGCCCCTAATCAATGATGCAACCAGCAACCAAAAAAGACTGTACACGATGGGAACCTGGCTCACACACTGTACACCGGATGTTCTGCCCCAGGGCCCTTTCTCAATTTAACCCTAAGTCATGCACTGTACACTGAATGCTCCGCCCCAGGGCCCTTTATGAACTTTAACCTCGCTGGTGAACTGTACGCCAAATACTCCACCCCAGAGCTCTTTCTCAACATTAAACCAGCTCACACACTGCACAATGAATTCTCCGCCTGAGCTCTTTCTCAACTTTAACCTGGCTTATGCACTGTACACTGAATGCTCCTCCCAGAGCCCTTTCTCAACTTTAACCCGGCTTTTGCACTGTACACTGAATGCTCCTCCCAGAGCCCTTTCTCAATTTAACCCTGTCACGCACTGTACACCGAATGCTCCTCCCCAGAGCCCTTTCTCAACTTTAACCCGGCTTTTGCACTGTACACTGAATGCTCCTCCCAGAGCCCTTTCTCAATTTAACCCTGTCACGCACTGTACACTGAATGCTCCTCCCCGGAGCCCTTTCTCAACTTTAACCCGGCTTTTGCACTGTACACTGAATGCTCCTCCCAGAGCCCTTTCTCAATTTAACCCTGTCACGCACTGTACACTGAATGCTCCTCCCCGGAGCCCTTTCTCAACTTTAACCCGGCTTTTGCACTGTACACTGAATGCTCCTCCCAGAGCCCTTTCTCAATTTAACCCTGTCACGCACTGTACACCGAATGCTCCTCCCCAGAGCCCTTTCTCAACTTTAACCTGGATTGTGCAATGTAAACCGAATGCTCGATCCCAGAGCTCTTTCTCAATTTAACCCTAAATCAAGTAATGTACACTGAATGTTCTGCCCCGGGGGCAGGCTGGTCTTCGCATTGATTATAATACTTGCATTACTGGTTGCATTTTTTTTAACACATTAATGGAACTACAATAAACATGTTATTGTAACTATGCCTCATCACAAGTCTGGTGATAGATGAATAGTTAAGGTGACTGGCTTAAGATCTTAATGTCATGAGTTCAAGCTCCTATTATACCATAAACAACATGAGTTGTGTTGATAAAATGACTAGTTATTATTATTTTATTACGTACCCTTCCAATAAATATCACCATTAATGATCGAAATGCTTTTTGTCGGTCTGAGTGTGATCCAAAATCGACATTTCTCAAAACTAGCCGAGTACCCGCCCTACTGACGATCTTGTTCCAAGCATGCAAAACGTTCTTTTGGTGCTACATGATACACATTTACATAGAAATTTTTCGTCTCTCTCATCCCTCCCCACCGGCAAAGATAAAGTAAATTTAAAAACCCTAAACACTAATTTGGGTCATGCTGATCCAATGTAGCAAGTCTGGATGTAATCAGACCAGAACTGTAAGAGGAGTAGTGTGACACACACACACACACACACACACACACACACACACACACACACACACACACACACACACACACACACACACACACACACACACACACACACACACACACACACACACACACACACCCATTTACAGCAGAAGCATCTTGTGTTAGAAAGGTTCTTCTTCATTTTGGACAGACGGTTAAAATGGAGTCCTGCCACGCCCACATATGTTACGTTCTCTTGTTGGTAAAATAAGTTTTTGTTGTTGTTGATGAAGTATGTTCTATTGTTGGTAAATACGAGACTTAGTGATGGAACGTTTATAGTGTCTGTTCCAAGTCTGGGAAGTCGGTGGTTCAAACCCTGGCCGAGTCATACCAAAGACTTAAAAAAAATAATAATAACAAAAAAGGCACGTGCTGTTCCCTTACTTGATGGTCAGCATTTAAAGGATAAAGAACAGACAGCCAACTCTGTGAAGGCAATGGCAAACCACCCAGGATAAACCTTTGCGAAGAAACTGCTTTGGCAAAACCAACACTGTAAAGAGTATGGTACATCAACATCAAATTGTTGGTAAAAATACGTTTTTACCTAGTAAAGTAGGTTTTTGTTTAGTGGAGCTCGTCCTTCACAAGGCCAAAGGCCACAATAGGTGGGGGCGACACAAGGAAAGTTTGGGGGAGGGAGAGAGAGAGAGAGACAGAGAGAGACAGAGACAGGGAGAGAGACACAGACAGGGAGAGAGACACAGACAGGGAGAGAGACACAGACAGGGAGAGGGAGAGAGGGAGAGAGACAGAGAGACAGAGAGACAGAGAGACAGAGAGACAGAGAGACAGAGAGACAGAGAGACAGAGAGACAGAGAGACAGAGAGACAGAGAGACAGAGAGACAGAGAGACAGAGAGACAGAGAGACAGAGAGACAGACAACAGAAGAAAGTATGTATTGTTGATAGTTTATAAAGTACGTTTTACTTGGTAAAGTATGGTGTATTGTTGGTGAGGCAAGTTGTTACTTGGTAAGGATGGTTCATTGATCATAAAGTATCTTCTGAATTGGTAAAGTACCTTTTGTTGTGGTATATTCTATCTCTGTTGTTGTAGAACATCGTCAATTGCAAAACAAAGTGTTGAGAATGAGAGCCAAAGTTAAATTAAATACTTTTACAAAAATTACAGTCACAATTAAGTATAATGCAATTAAACACAATTAAGTTGAAATAAAGTTGTCACCGAAACTGTTTGTATTAAATGACTGTCCAGAAAGTGTTTGTCACTGAACCTTCTATAACCTCACACCATCATCACTGGAACTGCACGCTCTTCCTGGAAATGCATCGAGCCCAGAAAGTGGACGCAACAATCTAGCAGACGCATTTAAAAAGTGTTCGAGGATACCAAATTTGGGAGAATTGTGGGGGGTAGTCTATAAAAGGTAAAATTCACCATGACCCTCTCGTGAATGCACAAAACAAGCCTTGGAATGTGTATCTTACTAAAAAGTGAACAGTTCTTATGTCTGAACTCTTTTAAAAGTATATCTTGTAGTTATTTTGATCCATCTTATTTTGAACATTTTTCTTTTATAACCATTCTCAGCAAGGACTGTAACGAAGCCCAGATATTGTTCTGCCAAGATCAAACAGTTGAGTGAGAATAAATGCATTTTCCTGAAAAATGAAAGTGCCACTTTGCAGAGTTGTTGCAACTGATAGAGATCAAACCATAAAGCTGCACAACTAGGGTGGGTCCACTCTCCCTGGAAGCTACGTCTGGGATAGAGAAGTTAGAATATTCCAACCATCTAGTTTCAGCACTGAGACAAGATTATTTCATGCCGCAACCTGTACCGCCACAATTACAGACATGCCGAACTCTGATGATCCATGTATGCTCTGCAATCAGTCAAAAACAGAGACTCAGCCATGTCTTGACATCATTAAATTGTATAAAGCGGAATAAAATAATTTCCTTGATCGATCCATCAATTGATAATCACGCGTCGTTGCTACAAAGTCACAAGGGCAAGTTCATAAGAACTCCACAAAATGTTTTTTTGTTTGTTTTTCTTTCTTTTTTTTTAAACTTAACTACATAACTGAAAGCAACAAAATAAAACTGGGATTGTTGGAAGAACAAGGGTAGCAAAGCTTGTCCACCTCCTCCATGAAAACTTGGGAGAAGGAAGGGGGGGTGCAGCAGTGGGGGACTATGTTGCCTGAAAAATTCATACAGGGAAACAGAATTGCACAAGTTCTACACTAATCAGGATTGTCTACTTCCAGCATTTAATGTCCAATTCATGTGAAAATGGACAAACTCACTGTGAGATTATGAATATCCAAAATTGAATTTGATCAAAACACAAAAAAAAATTTTTTTTGCAATTGTCAATGAGTCAGTTATGGAAGTGAGATAAAGCATTAAAGGGGAAACATAATCATTAAAACTAAATATTTTCCTGTATTTATAGGAGTGGTTCAAGGCTGATGGAGACTTTTTTATAGATGTGAAAATATTAGTTCAATGCTGAAACAGAATCTACCCTGAGCAAGATAGACAGTAAGTGTGTTTGTCCATTACCGATTACTGTGCTTGTAATTCAAAGAAAAGTACACTGATGTCTCGCAGTGTCTTTGTCCTGCATGCGATTTATGTACAAGTTTCTTTGTGAGTCTTGCATCACTTTAAAAATAAATAAATAATGAGCTGACGGTATGACCTACACCCAGAGGTATGCACGCTTGATCTAAGCTGTGTATCCTAGGTTCGAATCCCGACTCAGCTATAAACTGTCATCCCGGTGCTTCGCAGGCAGCGTGATTCATCAATGTGTGCGCTGTCCCTCGAATGGACGTTAAACGGGAATCCGGTCTTCCGGCATTCATCGTTGGTGGACGTTAAATATCCCATGGTGTCCTTCGCAAAGAGGAGGTGAGCTATCGCTGGCACCATTAACAAATTACAAATTCCTACCCGAGCCAGCACAGAGCATTGCATCAGCGGCACAGTCGCGCCCTCAGCCGATGATGCTACCCCACTGCCTTGTGCTGCATACGAACAAAGAACTGCAAAAAAGAAAAAGTGACATCAACACTGGTCTACACTGGTGGAAGCATTCACGTGTGTTCTGCAACAGGTGTACCAAGTTCCTTGTGAATGAGAACATCAAGCAAGCCAAAAGTCACATTTTTTGCTCATGAATATTTCACATAGTTGTATTTGAATAGAACGGCGAGTTCACAAATGGCTGCGAGTTTGTAAACGATCTCGAGAACTCTCACATGTGACCAACCATTGTCATCAAAGCAAACAAAAGGACGTGATGAACCGCCTGGTTGAAGAGAGTCATCACATTACCACACACAAGTGAAATTGCAGACCAATTGTATGTGTCAGAGTTTGAAGTGTGGAAACTCATTCACTCTCACTTCAAAGGACCTCACGTGTAATCAGAAGGCAACTCTTGTGGCCATTGCAGCAGAGCTCTTGCAATTACGATTGTGATGCGCGATTAGACCTGAGATTACGATTTGACACCAAAGTCAAAGCGAGCTAGCAAGGAGTGGAGACATTCTTGATCTCCCCCGAACAAATTAATAAATCTAGGTTCTGCCTATAAGTGGGAAAGTGTAATGCTCACCCTTACATGGGAAATGTGGCACCGATTACTCCATTGTAGATGAGTTTGGAAAGTTTAAAGTGATCCGCATCCAGTCCAGACTTGTCATCTTGTGTTTTCAACTCCTTGGACCTATTCATAGAACATCCTGTCGACGTTAGGTTTCCCATTGATGAAGACATCCAGAAATGGCTGCGTAGACATCCTAAGGATTTCTACGGAGGTGGCAGCAAAGCACTACCACATCAAATGGGACAGGTGGGTAGGTGTAACAGGGATTCTCTTGAGAAATAGGTGGCGTTTGCTCAACCTGCCGAGCTCTGGAATACAAAGTCGACGTCAACCGTAATCCCGATGGAATAAAACAACGAACGTTTCATTCGTACAAAGCTTAGTATGAAGTAGTCATCTATTTATTCCGTGTGACGAAGCAGAGTAATTTGAAAAGAGGGAAAGAAGGGAAGATGACCAGAGAGAGAGAGAGAGAGAGAAACAGAGAGAGAGAGAGAGAGAGAGAGAGAGAGAGAGAGAGAGAGAGAGAGAGAGAGAGAGAGAGAGAGAGAGAGAGAGAGAGAGAGAGAGAGAGAGAGAGAGAGAGAGAGAGAGAGAGAGAGAGAGAGAAACAGATCAGGAGGGAAGAGGGTTTTGAAGAGAGCAGGGAAGGGGAATGTTAGCAACATGGGGAGGGAGATGAGGAAGGGGGAGGAGGACAAGGATTAGAGGTTAGGGGAAAGTCGTAAAAAAAAAAAAAATCCACTTTTTCTGGGGAACAAAACATACATGTCATGTGAAGTAAAAAATAAATAAATCAATAATTCGAGGAGAGCAAGGAAGAGGCATGTGGTGAACGGAATAAGGAGGGCTGGAGGTTGGGGTCAATGATTGGAGATTGGGAAAAAGGATTGGAGGTTGGGGTCAATGATTGGAGATTGGGAAAAAGGATTGGAGGTTGGGGGTAAATGATTGGAGGTTGGGGGTAAATGATTGGAGGTTGGGGGTAAATGAGTGGAGGTTGGGGGTAAAGGAATGGAGGTTGGGGGTAAAGGAATGGAGGTTGGGGGTAAAGGAATGGAGGTTGGGAGTAAATGATTGGAGGTTGGGAGTAAATGATTGGAGGTTGGGAGTAAATGATTGGAGGTTGGGAGTAAATGATTGGAGGTTGGGAGTAAATGATTGGAGGTTGGGAGTAAATGATTGGAGGTTGGGAGTAAATGATTGGAGGTTGGGGGTAAGTGAT
>NC_140971.1:17344112-17381612 GCF_056783735.1 Eptatretus burgeri
GGAAAAGAAAGTTTCTGAGTCACAGAAACACCAAAACAAAGAGGGGGAACTACAAAAAGAACTGATAGTGTTAAAAGAGGAAAGGAAGAGAACGGAAAATGAAACGTTAAGAAACGACACTGTACAGATCAAACAGCTGGAAGCGAAGGCCAGATTAAAGAATGAGGAACAAGAAAGAGTACTGAAAGAACAAGGAATGAGACAGGAGAAAGAAATCAGTCAGTTGAAGGAAACTATGAGATTGCAGAACGAGGAACAAGAGAGACAGTGGAATAAAAAACTGAAAGAGTATGAATTTGAAACTGAACGACAAAAGGAAAAAAATAGGTTGGAATACGAGAAGTTGAAGGAGCAAGGAATGAAGCAGGAAGGAGAAATCAGGAGATGGAAGGACACAAGGGGATTGGAGAGGGAAGAACGAGAGGAACAATGGGAAAGAAAACAAAAAGAACATGAATCTGAGGTTGACCAATTGAAAGAAAAGCTGAGGCTGGAGTACGAGGAGATAGACAAAGAACAGCAAATGAAACACAAAAAGGAGATTAACCAAATGAAGCAAACCATGAAACTGGAGAAGGAAGGACAGGAGAGGAAACGAGGGAGAGTAGTGGAGAACAGCGAATGAAACACAGGAAGGAAATGAGCCAATTGAAAGAAACAATCAGATTGGAAAACAAAGAGCAGGAGGAACAGTGGGAGAGAAAACAACAACTATATGAGTGTGAAATTGAACAACTAAAACGGAGAGCGAGATTGGAGTCAACGGAGATTGAGGAGCTCCGGAGGGAGAACGAACAGCTAATGGGGCTCAGAGAGAAAGAACGACTCAGATGGGAAGGAAAAAGGAACCAGGAAGAGACAGAAATAAGGAACAAGGAGAGAAAATGTATAGAGACACGGGAGACAGAAAAAATAGAGGAGAGACTGCATGATAATGACGGGGTTAGAGACGCGCACACACACACGGAGGTCGTGGAGGACCATGAGGGGGAGCTGGCGGACTGGGTAGGGACCCAGTGCGAGCAGCTGGATGGCCTCCTCCAGGAATGAGGGGAGGGAGTATGCCCCCTTGAGGCGAGTCACGACCAGGTGGGTTCGGTCGTGCTTTGCGAGGTTGAGGGGACGAGTGCTGTGGACAGGTGCACGGAAAGTTTGGGGGGTACAGAGGCCCCGGAGACTCTTGTGGGGACACGAATCCCCAGTGTGGTTGTCCCGGTGTGTGTGGTGCCAGGTGTGAGTGCCTCCCCGTGTGTGGAAGCAACCCCGTGTGTGAGTGGTGTGGTGGTGAGTGTGCCGGAGTGCATGCTCCCCAGCACGCCGTGTGTAGATGAGGCACCGCGGGCGAGTGCCCCCGCGTGTGTGAGTGGTATGGGTTGTGTGAGGGAAATGGCATGAGTGAGTGGAAGGCCGCGAGTGAGTGGAGCCACGTGTGCGAGGGAGGTTGCATGCGTGAGTGAACGGCCGAGTCAAGGGAGACCGTGTGTGAGAGAGCGGTATGTGAGGGAGATGACGGTGGGCATGCGGGAGCACGCAGCCGCGTCTCCCAGGGTGAATGTAATAGAGTGGAGTGTGAGCGTCGTGGAACGCGGGAGTGCGTGTGTTGAATGGCGACGGAGATGGCGACAGAGGGACAAAAGCCGGGTAGCGGCTGTAGCTGTTTCGGGGACCGTGCCGGGTTCACCCAGCAGCGAGCGCTAGGTTTTGGGCTCGGGCGAGTTGGAGAGGTGTGGCGGTGGCGGAGGGTGGCAGCAGCAGTCAAGACGGGTCTGGAGGAGAGTCAGTCTGTCGGGGTTCGGAGTCTGTCGGGGAGCTGCAGAGAGGGGAAGCCGGGACCGCGGTCGAGGTCGCAGTGGAGTCGCTCGTCGCGGGACCCAAGCAAGCCAGCGATCCTCTTTCCCCAGAGCATCAACAATTCCCCCCTTTCCCCCCCCCGCACTGAGATAGTGCGGAAAGGGGGCCCCGTTCCCACCCCATTCCAAGTAGTGCCAACGAAACCCGCGGAGTCGGGGCACCGCCGCCACATTTGCGGCTCATCACAAGACGGGTAGGCTCCGCCCGGTCTCGCGCCCACAGGCCCCATCTGCCCCCTTGTCTTTGAGGGTGGCCCTTTTCTTTTGCTTTTGAGTATATGTGTTGTCGGCGCCGTCTGTAAAGTAAAACTGTGTAAGTGTTGCCGTGTGCTCGCGTAGTCGGTAGTAGATCTGCATTGTTGTGTTTCTTTTATTGCAATTGCTTTTGGTGCATAATTGTTGTAATTGTATATGTGTGCTTTCTGTGTGCCGCGGAATAAATGTGAATTATGTTGAACTGTTTTTCCCATTTCGCTTCGTCTTTTCTTTAATTGAATCTCCATCTTACTTCACGTAAAGGGTTGGTAGTGGGCTAAATTCGCCCGATAATTAATCGGAACCGTCGAGGTTGACGATAACACCGCTCGGTTATCCCGATAGTACGGAACGGGTCGCTTAAAGTGGCCCGTGTCCGGAGTCGACCTGCGGCGAGGTGCGATCGCCCGGTCTACCCTCCGTGTGGGTACTTAGGTCGGTCGAATTTGGCGAACAACCCTATCCCACGCGGGGGGCCGATTGGCACGATCGTGGTGAGGCCGAAAGACCCACCCGTGACTAGTTCCCGGCGTTAGTCCGACAGGGTCACGACAGAATTGTCCGTCCGGTGGGTGACGTGCCGTAATTCGAGTTACGTGGCCGCTCGCACACCGGTAGGCGCGAATTCGCAACAGTATATATGTAAATATGTGTATATATATATATATATATATATATATATATATATATATATATATATATATATATATATATATATATATATATATGTAAATATGTGTGTGTGTGTGTCTGTATATATATATATATATATATATATATATATATATATATATATATATATATATATATATATATATATTTGTAAATATGTGCGTACATATATAGATACATATGTAAATAGTATGTATATATATAGATACATATGTAAATATGTGTGTATATATAAAAATATATATATAGAACAGTATCTCACAAAAGTGAGTACACCCCTCACAAATATGTAAATAATTCAGTGTAATTTTTTAAGCAGCTGTGCTGGAGGCAAAACCTTCGAGTTGATGACAGAATAGACATTATGCAATATGTATGCAGGCACAAAACTGCCATTCCATAAAAACAATGTGACATATTAGGAATATTTCTGAAAAAGGAGGCAACAAAAGTGAGCACACCCCTGTTATTGTCTGCAAAAGAAGTAAGTCAAGCATGGTAAAACAGCTTCCATTTTCATCATTTTCTGCATATTTAAGTCAAAGTGTGTTAAAGGTACAAATATGCACCAAACAATACACACAATGTCCGTTGAGCTGAAACCTCCCTGGTATGTTAAAAGTGAAGAAGTGGACTCAATGCAGTAATTGTCTATCTGCTTGCTGAAGAAATAATTGCAGAGGAAATACTGTACCAAACGCCATTGAGAAAGCAGCATGGCTCCTCATGGTAAAGAGCTCTCGAAAGATGTCAAATATCGAATCTTTGCCCTACATAAAGATGGCCAAGGATACAAGAAGATCAGTGCTTCTTTGAAAGTAAGCCCCAACACCGTGGTCAAGGTCATCCAGAGGTTCTCCAAGAAGCGTACAACAATGAGTTGCGCTCGCCAGGGCAGACCAGCAAAGATGACTGCACGTACTGTTCACCAAGTTTAGAATCTAGTCCTCCAAGACAGACGACAAAGTGCCGCCAAGATTGCTGAAGAGATTTCTACAGCTTCTGGCCAGTCTGTTAGTACGCAAACCATATGTCGCACACTCCATCGTATCGGGTTGCATGGGCATCATCCAAGGCGTAAGCCTCTCCTGAAGCAGAACCACAAGAAAGCTCGCAAACAGTTTGCTGAAGCACATCAATCCAAGCCCCTGGACTACTGGCAACATGTCCTCTGGTCTGATGAAACGAAGATCAATTTGTTTGGATCTGATGGAGTGCAGCGTGTCTGGCGGCGACCTGGGGAACAGTACCAAGACAAGTGTGTTATCCCTACTGTCAAGCATGGTGGTGGTGGTGTCATGGTTTTGGGATGCATGAGTGCTGCCGGTACTGGAGAGCTCAAGTTCATCGAGGGAAACATGGATTCTATGATGTACTGTGACATCCTGAAGGGGAAGATGTTACCCTCCCTGCGAAAACTTGGTAGAGGAGCTGTATTTCAGCACGATAACGATCCGAAGCATCGTTCCAAGCAGACAACTGCCTTTCTGAAGAAGTTGAAGGTCAATGTGTTGGAGTGGCCAAGCATGTCACCTGATCTAAACCCAATAGAACACCTGTGGGGCATCCTGAAATGTAAGGTTGAGGGACGAAAGGTGTCCAACATCACGCAACTTCGAGAAGTCATTGCAGATTAGTGGAACAGGATCCCAGCAAAGACATATGGAACTCTGGTCAACTTCATACCGAGTAGAATAGCTGCTGTGCTCTAAAACAATGGTGGACATACAAAATACTGAAAACAATAATGCTTCAATGTGAGAAAGTACAGAGGGTGTACTCACTTTTGTTGCCCCCCTCCCCCCTCCTTTTCACAGATATGCCCAGTATGCCACATTGTTTCCACAGAATAAATGTTTTGGGCCTGTACATGTATGACAGAATATCTACTCCATCATTTCTTTTGTGTTTATAACACATCTAAGTAAAAAATTACAACAAAATATGTACATTTTTGTAAAGGGTGTACTCACTTTTGTGAGATACTGTACATATATACATATATATGTGTGTGTGTGTATATATTTACACATATATATATATATATATATATATATATATATATATATATATATATATATATATACATGTATATATATATATATATATATATTGTTGTTGTGGGAATCCGCCGCGTTCAGCGTACGGACGACCGTTCTAACCAAATCGCGGTTGCACGTCCGCCGAAGGCCGCAATCCAGTCGTGACTTTCCGGATCAACGCCGAAATCCAGTCACGGATGCCTTAATGCATCATAAACTAGCCAATTATTCTGTCCAGGCGCTACAGGGTCAATCGCCGAATTATCGATATACCTAACTATTCGCACGGACAGAAATACTGGGAGTTTATACCTCGATGGGACTTGCACGAAAACGAGCCACTTTAGCAGCTCGTTCCCTATGCGAAGCCGAGCAGTTTTAATTCGTCAAATCCCGTCGGACCAGATGTATGTTTATCAGCTTTAAAAGCCAGTTAATTTCCCGAGCGCACCATGGCAGTCAATACATGAAGGGACGCAACGAGCAGGTGACATTCAAACAATGGGTGATTTATTCTCAACCAGCACGAAAGCAGTCAATGAATGGGGATAGGGGACAAGACACGAGCAAAAGCCGACAGCCGATTGCTATTTCATTTACAGCACGGACTTAATAACAATTCTACTTAAAGACAAGGCGCCACAGACTTTCATACAAAAACCCAAGAAAGAAAAAGACACAGGCTCGTAATTCTTTAATATTCCTCAGAGCCAGGATGACCAAAGGGGCTCCGAGAGGCCGGGCAGGTTACCTCGTCGCCCTTGTGGCGACTCGATGGGTCTTTGTTCGGCGACCCTCGGTATCTGTCTCTGTTCCACCTGGGGCATCGCAAAACACGCCAGTCGCTTGAGCGGCTTGAGCAGCTTGGCGGGCGGCTCTCCTTGGCCGCTTGGCCTTTCCCGCGGCCTGGTCGATCGGGCCTGGCCGACGACGCTTCAGAGGAGCGAACGGGCCTTGCTCTTTTAGAGTTGATGCTCTTTCAGAACCCGCTCACTCCTCAGCATCGCTCGACCGACTCAGGGCCATCTGCTCGGACCGTGACGTAGCTTGCTCGACTCCGGCTTTTCGACGCGCTCCATCTCCGGCTGTCGACGCACTCCGTCTCTGGCTGTTCGACGTGCTCCGTCTCCGCCTGTTCGACGTGCTCCGTCTCCGGCTGACGAATGCCCCTGGCGACTTCTCCCGTCTCCAACGACCGAGCCCAACTGACTCCCGACTGACTTATCGGCGTTCCAGCACAGCTTTTTATCGGGCCCGGGGGTGCCCGCTCCCCCACCTCTCATCCGAGGTTCGGCCCCGCCCCCTTTTCACCTTCGACTCTTCACCCTCGGCTGGCTCCGCCCCCCTCACTACTGATTGCACAGTTCCTTTCTTGGCAGAGGCCATTCTGATCCACTTATGCAAATCAGCCGCTTTCACGGCCGACTGCACACGGACGCTGGAATGTGGCTTTCCTGTTGCGCGCGAGTTCGTAACAACGGCATTTGCCGCTGTTTGCTGAGGAGGGCGCTGTGTTGTGGAGATTGACGTGGTTGTAGACTCTGTGGCATTGTGGTGGGGATGGCGTGGTTGTGGAGATGATGTCGTTGTAGAGTTTGTTTAAAATAAAAGATAGCAAAGAATAACGGCGAACTCAAAGATACACAGCCCGTTATACATTGGTGGGGAAATCTAACCTGGAACA
This sequence comes from Eptatretus burgeri, assembly GCF_056783735.1. Taxonomy (NCBI): domain Eukaryota; kingdom Metazoa; phylum Chordata; class Myxini; order Myxiniformes; family Myxinidae; genus Eptatretus; species Eptatretus burgeri. The sequence continues at coordinate 17,350,616 of NC_140971.1, forward strand.
CACACTTATCGAAATAACTGATCTTCGGGGAACCTGAATGGTGTTCTGTGAATTTCCACCACCGTAACAATATATATATATATATATATATATATATATATATATATATATATATATATATATATATATATATATATATATATATATATATATATATATATATATATATATATATATATCTACACGTACATAGTCATGCTCTTCCAGCCAAAGGAGCTGCATAAAGCAACCAAGAAAGGCTACCAAGGTAAGCCCATTGCTATTTCAAGCCCTTTCCAGAGTTTCTCCACAGCAAGAAAAATATTTACAAACAGTACACACATGAGTATCCCAATGCTCCACACCCCCTCAGCTGCCAGACCGGTTTCATCGCTTATTGGCGAATCATCAGTGACAGTGAAAACAGAAATGCATCCCAATGAGGCTCCCAAGCATGTACCACAAGCAAATATCAAAAGCAGTCAAGATATAAATGACAAAGCCTTTTGAATGGAGGGAATAACCAATCAGCTTTCACCTAATCAATTAAACCCAGGTGGCTAGGTAATCCACAAATAATAGACGGATGGTTTGTTCTTGCGGATTATGTGGTGTTCCCATGTCAGACATAATCCATGGCTGATGCTCAACATTACAGCCATGATGTACGATCAATGTATAAACGACAAATGTGGTCATCATTGGTTAGATATTTATATGGTGTGCCATCCAGATGAGGGCAAATAAGCCCAAATTCAGGACAGAATTCCGTTGAAGTCATGGGGACTCAATCCTATGGAGGGTTCCAATTGTATGACCATGCATTCTGGTCCTTTTGGGTGAGGATGTGTGTGTTTCATTCATTACCATGTGCTTCAGCCTTCAGGCTGAGAGGCATCGAGAAGCCAACGGGATAAGACCTGCGGGGCCTATGTCAGTTTGGACTGTGTGCTTTGACCATGGGGTCAAGGCTCACGTCCCAAGTTGTTTAAATGGTTTGTTTGTTTTTACCTTTTTTAAGATAAACTAGATGGTATTCATAGAATACACACCATGCGCAGTCTTGAGAAGGACTTGGTGTGAGCAAACTCTTTTGTTTTTTTTTGATCCAATATGGCTGCCAGAGCACGTTACCGATGATATTGTTGTGGTTACCAAATTCGCGAACCACCATTCAGGTCCCTTAGGTGAGGTATCTCGGCAAGTATATGTGTAGTTAGGCCCAAACCCGTTGTCTAGTGGGAATAAATGTTATTCATGCGTGCTGCGACTCTTCAGGATAGCCGTTTTTCTTTTACTATCTTTATTTTGGACCAACCGCCATGATTACCACCACAACCACAACATCAACCACCGACCACAACCACCGCTTCACCACAACCGCCACGACCTTCACGTCACACCTCGCAACCGTAGCATCGCCACCGTTCTTGCCCCGCTGTGGGTACCGGTGTTGGATTCGTGCAGAGCGCGCGTCGAACAGCGTGTACAAAATCACGGATTTTGTGCTTCAAAAACGGATCAAAAACGACACACGCCCACTTTTTGCCGTCCAATCGGTGAGCGAGGGGCGATTTGGCCCCGCCTCCAGAACGATCGAGATATGCAAATTTGTGGATCAAAAAGCCTTCACGCCCACTTTTTCTCGGGCCAATGGGGAGCGAGGTGAAAGGTCAAAGGGAGGGGGTCAAAGGCGAAGCTACGGGGGGATAAAAAGGACGGTGTTCGTCAGTCAAGAGAACGAGAATGAGAACGAGAAAGAGTCAGAGGGTGTGGAAGTCTGGAGCCCGAAGCCTGCAGTAGCTGGAGAAGCTGAAGAGAGTCGAACGAGGAGAGCCCAGAGAAGAGTCCAGGGTGGAGAGTCCAGAGGCGGAGAGGCGGAAGCGGCGGAAGCGGCGAAGGCAGACGAGGGGGTGCTCGCGTCGGTGCCAGGAGCTGCACGCCCGAGGGAGGCCGGCAGCGCGACCTGGCCGAGGTGGAGACGCACACCAGGGATAATAAAGATCCTCTATACCCCGAGCATCAGCAACCCCCTCCTGTTTCCCCCCGCGCTGAGATAGTGCGACCAAGGGGGCCCCTTTTCCCACCCCCCTGCCTGACACTGTCCGCGAGGCCCGCGGAGAGAGGCGCCATCGCCGCTCCGCGTCTCATCACCAGACGGGTAGGCGCGACCCGGTCTCGGCCTCAGGCCCGCCTCATTCTTGAGGATATTTCTTTTCCTTGGTTTTGGGTATGTGTTGTCGGCGCCGTCTGTGAAGTAGAATTGTATAAGTGTTGCCGTGTGCTCGGTAGTCGGTATTAGCTCTGCATTGTTTTCGCTTTTATATTTGCTTTTTGTGTAAATGGAATTGTGTTTTCTTTTTTGTGTGCTTTTGGTGGAATTGTATTTGTGTGCTTCCCGTGTGCCGCGAATAAATGTGCTTTATTGTTGAACTGTTCTCCCGCTTCGCTTCGTCTTTTCCCCCATTGAACCCTCATCTTGCTTCACGTAAAGGGTTGGTAGTGGGCTGAGTACGCCCGATAATTAATCGAACCGTCGAGGTCGACGATAACACCGCTCGGTTATTCTGATAGTACGGGCCAGATGGCAAAGTGGCCCGTGTCCGAAATCGACCTGCGGCGGTGCGATCGCCGGTCTACCCTCCGCGTGGGTACTTAGGTAGGTCAGATTTGGCGAGCAACCCCTATCCCACGCGGGGGCTGATTTGCTCGATCGCGGTGAGACCGAAAGGTCCACCCGTGACTGGTTCCCGGCGTTAGTCCGAGAGGGTCACGACTGGATTGTCCGTCCGGTGGGCGACGTGCCGCGATTCGAGTTACGTGGCCGTCAGCACGCCGGCGGGCGCGAATACCGCAACACTGGTGTCAGGTTGTGCGATACAAATTCATCGCCCTCCTCGCGGCACTGGTATCGGAGAACAGGAAAACGGGCTCTCCTGTCTCCGGCTAAATTCACGGGAATCGGTCCAGGGGTGAGAGAAGCGACCCCCGATTCCCTCCAAATTACGAGCGAGCGAAATTAACCCTTTAAGAGAAGCAAGATGGCGTCTCAAGGCGAGCGGGAGCCGGGGGTATTAGAAATGGATGTAGAATGTGTAGGATCCATGGTCCAGGATGGAATCCCCGAGCAGGAAATGTTGATTGTGCAGGAACACGGACTCGCCCAACTGAACCCAGGGCCCGAGGTGGGTGCGGCAGCGGCCGCGGTGTATGACACCTCCCCCCCTCTCCACCAAGACCCTTCCCCAACCCCTGCCGAAACGGCTCACTTGAGTGCATCCAACATGGCCCAGCTATGCGCCATGCTGGTGGCAATGAACGAAAAGATGAATGCGAAAATGATCGAAAAAATGGATGCGAATATGAATGAAGTGAAAACGACGATGGATACAAATACAAACGAAATGAAAGGCATGAACGAAAAGATGGATACAAATACAAATGAAATGAAAAACGAAATGAACAAGCAAATAAACGGAATGGAAGCAAACATGAAGGAAGAAATGAAAGAGCTACGGGGTGAGACGCAGAACATGGGAATGAGCCTGAAAGGAAGCTTGGAAGAACTAAAAAACGAAATGAAAAAGGAAGCCGACACGATACGAGCGGAGGTGACCGGGTTAAAAGAAAGTAAAAGGAGTGGGAGTCGCAATGGAAGAAAGTAAACAAGAGAGGGTAAACGAAATAAAGACGGTGGTGGGAAAAATAGACAAAGTAGGAAAAGGATTGGGAGAAGTAAAACAGGGACAAGACCAAATAAAGGAGGAAATCGGGAGGAACACGACGGCGATAGAGGAATTAAAAAGAGAACAAGGGAAAATAAAGGAGGGATTGGGAGCCGTGAAGGAGGACTGTGAGAAAAGACATCGGGAAATGACAGACAAAGTTGAAAACCTGCGAAAGGAGGTAAAAGCGGAGACACAGAAAGGATTAAAGAAGGTGGCGGAGGAATGTAGAAAGAGACATGAGGAGGTAATTAATGAAATGGAGCGGAAAGCCGGAGAAAGACAGAGGAACTGGGGGAGCAGATAGGAAAAAACCGGGGCGAGACAGAAGAGCAGTTTAGGACAACGAGGGAGGAAATATCCAAGACAAATAAGATGGTGACACAGGTACAAGGGGAGGTGGAGCAAATAAGAGAAAAAGTCGGGGAACTGTCGTTAGGAACGATAGGGGAGGAAATAAATGGGGTAATAAAGGGGAAAATGGAGGATAATGGGGGTGAGCTGGCGGACTGGGTAGAGACCCGGTGCGAGCACCTGGATGGCCTCCTCCAGGAACGAGGGGAGGGAGTATGCCCCCTTGAGGCGAGTCACGACCAGGTGAGTTCGGTCGTGCTTTGCGAGGTTGAGGGGAGGAGTGCTGTGGACAGGTGCACGGAGAGCTTGGGGGGTATAGAGGCCCCGGAGACCCTTGTGGGGACACAAATCCCCAGTGTGGTTGTCCCTGTGTGTGTGGTGCAAGGTGTGAGTGCGTCCCCGTGTGTGGAAGCGACCCCGTGTGTGAGTGGTGTGGTGGCGATGGTGCCAGAGTGCGTGCTTCCCAGCACGCCGGGTGTGGATGGGGCACCGTGTGAGTGAGGCCGTGTGTGTGAGTGAAACGGCCAGTATGAGTGAGGCACCACGTGTGAGTGGTGTGGTGGCGATGGTGCCGGGTACGTGCTTCCCAGCACGCCGTGTGTGGATGAGGCACGGAGTGTGGTGAGGCACCGCGGGTTAGTGCCCCCGCGTGTGTGGGTGAGGCACCGTGTGTGGAAGAGACCGCGTGTGTGAGTGTCGCCGTGTGTATGAGTGAGGTACCGCGGGTGAGTGCCCCCGCGTGTGTGGATGAGGCACGGAGTGCAGGTAGTGAGCACCGCGGGTGAGTGCCCCCGCACGCGTGAGTGAACGGCCGTGTGCAAGGTCGCTGTGTGCAAGGGAGACCGTGTGTGTGAGAGAGCGGTATGTGAGGGAGATGTCGGTTGGCATGCGGGAGCACGCAGCCGCGTCTCCCCGTGTGAATGTGATGGAGTGGACTGTGTGCGTCGTGACACGCAGGTGTGCGTGTGTGGAATGGAGACGGAGACGGCGACATGGGAGAAACGAAAGCCGAGTAGCGGCTGTAGTTGTTTCGGGGACCGTGCCGGGTTCACCCAGCAGTGAGCACGCGGTTCGTGCTGTGCAACGCACGAGACCGCCACGTGCTCGCTTGCGAGAGTGAAGTCCCGGTCCGGAAACGCCAGCGGTGGATTTGCCGATCCCGCGGACGGACAAAGTTTAGGCAGGTAAATGGATTTGGACCGGACGGGTTCTCCACGCGATCGTATGTGTTAAGCTCCAACGGGCAAAGCACATGTGTTCGCGTGGGGAACCCCTCGAGACGTGGGGCTTGTGTTTTTTTTTTATGCGCACGGTGACGTCATGGCTGCACGTGAGGTTGGAATCCGGCAGGAGGGGTATCTCTGCCGGATGGTCCCGTCCAAGGAGGGACGAGGAACACGTGCAGCTGCATGACGTCACGGGCAGGTGTAAAGTGCGCGAACTCTGAGTTGCCGCGCAGGTGCTGCGCATGAAAAAAAACAAAAAAACAGTAAGCCTCACTTTCGGGTGCAAAGGATTCCTGGGCAAGGGGTGGAAGACCCCCTTACCTGGGCACAGGATGGAAACTAGTTAGGGGGAAGGGTTAGCTTAGTTAGACCGACTTCATGGGGCAGGGGTAAATCCTCGTGGAGTCCGTGGAATGGATTAGTTAGAGGGATTGTAGCCAGATTTAGGTTGGGAAATAAAATGATTTATTTGGAGACAGTGACAGACTTGTGGATGTGAAGAGGGGACGTAGCTTAGCTACGTAGTGTTAAAAGGAACGTGCTGTAGTATAAGGGACGACGTGGGAGCACGAGTTAGTTCGGGGATGTAGTTAGGAGGATGGCAGAGTTCAGCGGTGTGTGTGTTGAAGAGTTGTTGGTGAGTGAATTGGAAGCATGTGCTTGGTGAGTGAGTGAGGCCAGCGGGTCTGTGTGTTTGGAGTGAATGGGGAATGCATGGTGCGATGAGTGATTGGGGGGAGGAGTGACTCCCGCCCAAGGGACCCCGGGGTCAGTGTAGAGTGAGTTAGCTGGGTTAGTCAAATTGAAAAATGGAGGTCGTTTTGTTGTTGGTGGGAAAGTAGGCTCGAGACCCATTTGGAGGGGTGCAGGAGCCCTGTTGACGGGCTTGGGAGCGTGGCTGCGAAAGGTGAGTATCGCTGAGTGGGTACCCCGGGCACCAGGCTAGTCGGCCGCGGTAGGCCATGGGCCCATGGGGGGCCGGGATAGAGTAGTGGGCACGGGTGCGCCTGCTTGGTGCGGGGGCCCGGGGCGCCATTAGCCGCGTGGGCAGTGTTGTGGGCACGGGTGACCCTCGGAAACGGGGCCGGGAGGCCGGCCTGCCACGTGTGCGTTTTAGGGGACGTGCCAAGGGGGACACTCCCGGGTGTTAGGCAGCTGGTAGGCCCGGAGGCAGTGTAGTGCCCGGGGGTGCCATTGCGGGAGAATCGGCAGAGGGTCGTGCCTGCCAAGGGAGCCACGTGTCCCAGCCAGGAGACCGTGTGAGGGCACGGAGAGAAAATTGGGGGCGAGGCCCGAAATTGTGAGGACACCAACACAGGCGACGGGAATCTGGGTTGTTAGAACCAATAGTTTAAGCGAGAGGCGCTTGTTGAAAGCCCGGGGTAGTTTAACTGTTAAATGGATAGGGTAGATTAGGAGATGTACCCCTCCGCACCATCCATCCCCTCGCTGTCGTTGTGGGCCGCTGGACCCACTTTGGGTTAAGATCGCCGAACTCTGGGAGGCCATTCTGAGGCTTCGTTGGGCCTCGACACAGGACGTTAACTCTCCCTTGTTCCCCTCCGGGAAGGGAACGTAGGGTTGGGAGTAGGCTAGGTGACAGGATAGGTTAGCCGAACAAGGACGATAAAGGGGTTAGGGGACGATTTATAGTGGGGAGTAAAAATAAAAACAACAAAAAAATAAGTTGGGGCTAAATTGGGGTTTGACAAATTAAGGGAGTGGGTATGTACAGTGACAGGCAAAGGCGATAGGTGGGAGGGAGACAGGTAGGTAGGTCCGAGGCCCGCCTTCCAAGTGGCCAGCACCACCGCACTCCCTCCACCAACCTCCACTGAACGGCAAAGGCTGGCCAACTTCATCGGCTGGCCGTGTTTTGCTACAAGGCAGAGGCCGGCCAACTTCATCGGCAGCTGTTGTTTTGCTGCAAGGCCTGTGCCGGCCGGATCATCTGCAGCTGTGGTACTTCAAGGCCTGTGCCGGCCAGTTCATCTGCCGGCTGTGTTTGCCTGCAACGTTCTTCTTCTGCGGGCTGTGTTTGCCTGCTGCCTTTGCCATGCCATGCCCACTGCCCACGTTCACCAGCCCCGTTCAATTTTGCTTTGCCCCCCCCTGTTCATTTCCATGTGCGCCAGGATCAAGGCAACAGTTTGCAAGCTGCGAGAACTGCCCTGTTGGCAGCTACAACACGGGCCTGCAGTGGCGGCCCGTGCACCGTGTTTGCGTCCATCCATTCATCCATCCATTCGTTGTGCTCATTGCGTGTGCCACTTGAGCTGGCACGGAGACTACGTTTGTGCGGCCCATGCACCGTTGTGGTTCACTGCATTCAGTTCAAACCGTTCATGCATCCATTCGTTGTGTTCATTGCGTGTGCCACTTGAGCTGGCACGGAGACTGCGTTTGTGCAGCCCATGCACCGTTGTGGTTCACTGCATTCAGTTCAAACCGTTCATGCATCCATTCGTTGTGCTCATTGCGTGTGCCACTTGAGCTGGCACGGAGACTGCGTTTGTGCAGCCCAAGCACCGTTGTGGTTCACTGAGTTCAGTTCAAAAGGGAAGGCCTTGGACTGCGTGTGAGCAGCCAGCCACGTTCCCTGTCACCTGCATTGTTTTGAGCCAGAGACTGCATGCGGGCAGCCTGGCTCCCTGCTAACTGCTTTCTTTTTGCAGAGTTCAATGATCCTGGGCCATGGTTTAGTGTAAAATTTGTAAGTTAAGGTTAAGATGTACTGTAAATATGAGTGCGCCCCTGGCATGTCTGTCTAGCGCCGGCAATTTTATTTAAGTCGTCCGTGTGAGTGAGTTTGTTTAGGTAGTTACGCAGCCCTCAGGTTATTTATTTTGGGGACACGAATACCATGAATGTCGCACTCAGGGATCCGTAGGTAAAATGTACTAGGGGAAAACTACACATGATGGCACACGAAAATTTGACGACTCGGGACGAGTCTGTAAAAAGGGAAGGGGGTAGTGTTGTGGTTACCAAATTCGCGAACCACCATTCAGGTCCCTTAGGTGAGGTATCTCGGCAAGTATATGTGTAGTTAGGCCCAAACCCGTTGTCTAGTGGGAATAAATGTTATTCATGCGTGCTGCGACTCTTCAGGATAGCCGTTTTTCTTTTACTATCTTTATTTTGGACCAACCGCCATGATTACCACCACAACCACAACATCAACCACCGACCACAACCACCGCTTCACCACAACCGCCACGACCTTCACGTCACACCTCGCAACCGTAGCATCGCCACCGTTCTTGCCCCGCTGTGGGTACCGGTGTTGGATTCGTGCAGAGCGCGCGTCGAACAGCGTGTACAAAATCACGGATTTTGTGCTTCAAAAACGGATCAAAAACGACACACGCCCACTTTTTGCCGTCCAATCGGTGAGCGAGGGGCGATTTGGCCCCGCCTCCAGAACGATCGAGATATGCAAATTTGTGGATCAAAAAGCCTTCACGCCCACTTTTTCTCGGGCCAATGGGGAGCGAGGTGAAAGGTCAAAGGGAGGGGGTCAAAGGCGAAGCTACGGGGGGATAAAAAGGACGGTGTTCGTCAGTCAAGAGAACGAGAAAGAGTCAGAGGGTGTGGAAGTCTGGAGCCCGAAGCCTGCAGTAGCTGGAGAAGCTGAAGAGAGTCGAACGAGGAGAGCCCAGAGAAGAGTCCAGGGTGGAGAGTCCAGAGGCGGAGAGGCGGAAGCGGCGAAGGCAGACGAGGGTGTGCTCGCGTCGGTGCCAGGAGCTGCACGCCCGAGGGAGGCCGGCAGCGCGACCTGGCCGAGGTGGAGACGCACACCAGGGATAATAAAGATCCTCTATACCCCGAGCATCAGCAACCCCCTCCTGTTTCCCCCCGCGCTGAGATAGTGCGACCAAGGGGGCCCCTTTTCCCACCCCCCTGCCTGACACTGTGCGCGAGGCCCGCGGAGAGAGGCGCCATCGCCGCTCCGCGTCTCATCACCAGACGGGTAGGCGCGACCCGGTCTCGGCCTCAGGCCCGCCTCATTCTTGAGGATATTTCTTTTCCTTGGTTTTGGGTATGTGTTGTCGGCGCCGTCTGTAGTAGAATTGTATAAGTGTTGCCGTGTGCTCGGTAGTCGGTATTAGCTCTGCATTGTTTTCGCTTTTATATTTGCTTTTTGTGTAAATGGAATTGTGTTTTCTTTTTTTTGTGTGCTTTTGGTGGAATTGTATTTGTGTGCTTCCCGTGTGCCGCGAATAAATGTGCTTTATTGTTGAACTGTTCTCCCGCTTCGCTTCGTCTTTTCCCCCATTGAACCCTCATCTTGCTTCACGTAAAGGGTTGGTAGTGGGCTGAGTACGCCCGATAATTAATCGAACCGTCGAGGTCGACGATAACACCGCTCGGTTATTCTGATAGTACGGAACGGGTCGCTTAAGTGGCCCGTGTCCGAAGTCGACCTGCGGCGAGGTGCGATCGCCCGGTCTACCCTCCGCGTGGGTACTTAGGTAGGTCGAATTTGGCGAGCAACCCTATCCCACGCGGGGGCTGATTGGCTCGATCGCGGTGAGACCGAAAGGTCCACCCGTGACTGGTTCCCGGCGTTAGTCCGAGAGGGTCACGACTGGATTGTCCGTCCGGTGGGCGACGTGCCGCGATTCGAGTTACGTGGCCGTCAGCACGCCGGCGGGCGCGAATACCGCAACAATATAATCTTTATCAAACCACATTTCCTATAGGTAGTCGATCAATTAGTAAAATTTTGCATCGTTGGTTAAGCAGTTTCTCCTATGAAGATTTTCAAACATTTTCTCTTCGATCCAATATGGCTGCGAGAACATGTGACGCATGATGGTCATTTTTAATGAAAATCCTGTTCAAATATTATCAATCGGATGAAAATTGACAATTTCAGAAATTTTGGCGAATGTTGACCTTTTGGCCTATGTTGACCTCAAAAATAATTGGTGGTTGAATTCAGTGAGCTGACATGAAAATCCTCTTCAAATTTTAAGTCAATCGGATGAAAATTGACAATTTTAGAAATCGGGCCTATGTTGACCTTTTGGCCCATGTTGACCTCAAAAATAATTGGTGGTTGAATTCAGTGACATGATGTGCAAATTCTCTTCAAATTTCAACTCAATCGGATGAAAATTGAGCATTTTATAAAATTTACCCATGTTGACCTTTGGCCTATGTTGACCTCAAAATAGTGACCGCGATATCACATAGTCATATAACATGTGGTAAAAGCCTGAAATCCGGATTGGCAACTCCGTTTGATGTTTAACTCATGAGGACCCTAAATCTTTGTCTTTGACAGAGTCGCCAGGCCGAGGCCTCTGGATTGGAGGTGACACTTTGGTGCAGGAAATGGAGGAAATGAAAAAAATATACATCTATATTAATATTTTGGCACGCCCCTTTCTTTGTTCCACCATCAGATTTTTGTTCCTGCATGAAATGAAACAATCTTTGGCACATATACTAATGATATTATTGTCTTCCTTAAGAGGCCCCTCAAAATTCGTTTTGATGCATTTTCACAAATTCCAACGGATTCCATTCAAATTCGGTACGATTATGGCTTTTGGTCCAACTTAGGTCATTGGCTATAAATTTTTTCCATAACACTTCCGATATTCGAAAAAAATCGATAAATCGATATCCCTTATGTGATTTTCCATTCAAATCCACTCAAGTTTAAGGTCTATGGGGGACGCAAATTTCCACTTTGCCCCGGGTGCTGTTTACCTCCGCTACGCCAAGCTGTTAGGGTTTGGGTTTGGGTTTGGGTTAGGGTTAGTGTTAGGGTAAGGGTTAGGGTTAGCTGTTAGGGTTAGCTGTTAGGGTTAAGGTTAGGGTTTGGGTTAGTGTTAGGGTTAGGGTTAGGGTTAGCTACCCTAACACTTACCCTAACCCTAACCCTAACAGCTAACCCTAACCCTAACCCTAACCCTAACAGCTATTCAGGAAATTTGCAAGAAAGCCTGGGCAACGCCAGGCTATATTGCTCGCCCGAGCAACGCCGGGCTTTATTACTAGTTATATAATAAAATGGAAATAATATATGCTTTGCAGGCAGGGCGTTGCAGCACAGTGGGACATCCCTTCGGATGGATGTTGAGCTGGTCTGGTGTCCCGTCTGTTTCGATGGTGGACGCTATTAAAGATCCCTACACAGTTATTACTTCGTATTTACAATTATTAGTTATTACTGGCATCCTGAACAAATTCAAATTCCAGCCCAAATCAGCTTCCGTCAAATGTTGAGCTTGGTCAGCCGGTTCATGAAGGACTTGGCTGACCCAGCAAGAGGTGGTGAAAGTTAGGGCTATTAAACGAAGTAGTAGTAATAGTAGTAGGACAATTTTTGGGAGTTCTGGAGTGTGTACCAAAGATATTTTAGTTATTGCTCAGATTCCTTGTACGTCCTTGACTATTTTAGCTCAATGAGGGTGAATGAAGCATTTTTGATTTGTAATCTTTAATAAGTTTAAAATATTTCCAGTGAGCAGAAAGGCGTAGACTAAAAAATCCACTTCTGCCATTTCCCCATTTCATTGAGTCTTCAGTGGGAGGGGAAGTAACCGTTGTTCCAAACAAAATGGGAGCAATTTGAGTAAGGCTTCATTAACTGCGTGGGAAAGCATAAAAACAAACATGTGACCCATCATTGTAATTGGCCTGGACGTTTCATTTGGCAAAACAGTAAAATGGGGGAACATCCATTATCTCATACCTTTGCAGAAAAACAAGTGGAAATGGCTCTACGGAAGAACCAGCCTGGTCATTGCAGTTTGACAAGCCAAGTAAAACAACATCTTCACGATATAAGCGACATATTAATGGATATGTTCAATAGCTCACTGGAGTCAGGACAGGTAGGAGGATTGGAGAGGAGTAAATGTAACACCATTATTTAAGAAAGGATCCAGAAAAGAATTGGGAAACTATAGACCTCTTAATTTGACTTCAGTTGTGGGGAAGGTGTTGGAGACATTAATTAGGGACCAGATGAGGAACCATTTAAATAAATACAAACTAATTCAAGGTAGTCAGCATGGGTTTACCAAAGGGAATTCCTGTCTAACAAATCTTTGAGAGTTCTATGAAGCAGTGTTTGATTGGGTGGATGAGGAAAAGGCAGTGGATATAGTATATCTAGACTTCAAGAAGGCATTTGATAAGGTACCACATCGGAGGTTGTTAGCCAAAGTGAGGGCTTGTGGAATGGCTGGTCAGGTAGCTAATTGGATTGCAAGCTGGCTTAGTGGTAGGAAGCAAAGAGTGGCTGTGAGTGGGAGGATGTCTTGCTGGGAGGATGTAAGTAACGGGGTACCTCATGGATCAGTACTCAGACCATTATTATTCATTATTTACATCAATGATTTGGATAATGGGGTAAAGAGGTAGGCTTTCCAAATTTGCAGATGACACAAAGCTTGGAGGTAAGGTGGACAGTAGAGGGGGTGGTGATCAGATTCAGGAAAGTATTGATACTTGTATAGATTGGGCAAAAGATTGACAGATGTAATTTAACGTGAGCAAGTGTAAGGTGTTCGGGAGGGAAAGAACAATGAAAATAGAGATTACAGGATGCAAGGGTTAATTTTGGAGCGTTTCACACAGGAGAAGGATCTGGGGGTGGCAATAGATATGGGAGGTAAGCAGGCAGCACAATGCCAGGCAGCTATAGGTGAAGAAAATAGGTTTTAAGTTGTATTCGGAGGGGGATCGTAAGATAAATCAAAAGAGGTGGTGTTAATATTGTACAGGAATTTAGTGAGGGCCACATCTAGAATATTGTGTGCAGTTTTGGTCACCCCACCCCAACTCAGGAAGGACATATATGCCATAGAGAGGGTTCAGCGCAAGGCTACTAGATTGATTCTGGGCCGAGCTAGACTGAGCTATGAGAAGCGGTTGAAGGAGACATGGCTTTGCACACTAGACAGGAGGTGGTTATGAGGAGATATGATAGAGATGTTTAAGAGAATGAACGGTGTCAACAAAATAAGTGCAGATGAATTAATCAGCAAAGTAGACAGTAATAGGATAACCAGAGGCCAAAGCATGAGACTAAAGACGAGGAGAGTTAAGATGGTAGGCAGGCAGGGGTCTTTCACTCAGAGTAGTTAAATGATGGAATGGTCTCCCTGGAAAGGTAGTGGCAGCAGAAACAGTAGATAAGTTTCAATTGGAATTAGATAGGTACTTGGAAGTTATGGAGATAGAGGGGTATGGGGATGTTGACAGGACTTTTCGGGGGTTTGAGCATTGATGAGTCATTGTGTGCATGTGTGCGGTGTTGTTGGTGGGTGTCTTGTCAAGGGGTGTTGTGTGGTTGATGTGTGTTTTTTAACCAAGCCCATGCCCCCTCCCCTGAAAAAAAGGAAGAAAAAAAATGTACAAAAAAAAAAGAAAAGGGAAAAAAACAAAACTTAAAACAAATAAATAAATAAATATATTTTTAAACCCCACAAAAACAGTTAAACAAAAATAATAAATTTTGCACTTTCTTCCTTGGATCTTGTGTTGATAAATTAGTGTCGTGTTGATGTCGCGCAGGCGTGATGGGCCGAACAGCCTCCACCTGTGTCTGATTTCCTTGTATTTCACAATGAAGCAAGAAATATGATTTTACATGTAAAGTAAAGTGATACATATATACACATGTAATTGAATGAGATGGAATTGCAATATGTGGCACGTTGCTTTTTTATTTTGGGGTGGGGGAGTGGGGGTGATGGTTGAATACATGATCAAGGGGAAGAGCTAGAGCAGAGTGAAATGGAACAAAATGAAAAGGGGGAAACCCTAACAGCAGAGTAAAAGTGATTGTGAGATCAAGGGGAGGAGGGATCGAGAAAGACACAGAGGTGAGAGATTGGGGAGGGGGAGGGGGGGTGGGAAGGGAAACCACAACGACCTTGAAAAGGGGGGAGTGCTTTGGAATTGGGGTAATTTGATTTCCAAGAGATCATGAGTATGGATGAAGGATGACATGAGGTAGTGGTGAACGTCTGTTTTTAAACCCTGGAGGGAAGAATGGGACTCAACACATTTGGGAAGTTGGTTCCAGAGGTGAGAGAAAAGAGGAACAAATGATAATTTTGGAGCGTGTCACACAGTAGAAGGATCTGGGAGTGGTAATAGATACGGGAGGTAAGCAGGCATATATATTATATAATATATGCTTGCGATGACCAGTCTGGAAATATGAGTGGAGGTGAGCAGTGAGTCTGCATTCTGGGAAGTTGTGACAAAATCGTCAAATTCAATAAATTTTCACCATTTCTGTCCAAAAGAAGATTTATTACGTGAGCTCAGGGATATGCAATTATGGAGTGTGATTTTACGTGTAAAGTAAGGTTCATTCATATAATTTTATAGTCGTTTTTGGCTTTGTGCTCTGTCCTTGTGGTGATTGACTCTGGCATACCAATGAGATAAATATATAACTACCTCGCTGACAAACATCCATTGTTCAGGACCGGAAAGAGAATTGTTGCCTTACGTAGGATGAAGTCTGGCTAGCGCATCTCGTTTCTGAAGGTGAAGACCAATTGCAGTGTGAAGACAAACTCCAGGATAGATTGAATTGTATGAGAGTGACCTCCTTGTGAGAGTGATAAATTTGTTAAACATAACATCTCTTTAATAAATCCATATTGACTGCCTGTAATTAGTTAAAAATTTTTTTTATCTAAACCAGGGGTTCTCAACCAGGGGGGAATTGCCCCCCTGGGGGGAATTTTAGGGTTTCAGGGGTGAATTGGGACCACAGATTGGCAGACTCAAACTGTTGGAATATTGATCTTTCTACAAACAACAATTCTACAGATTGTACATAATCTACAGGACATCACACTTTATTGAATAAGGTGTGATGTCCTGTATATTATGTACAATCTGTAGAATTGTAGTTTGTTTTTAATTTAATGTGTGACATTCAATAAACTTTATTGAATGTCACACATTAAATTGAAAATAAAGATAAATATTTCACTTTTTTATTTGTGGAAATATTCCATTTATAGTTATCTTTGACTTATTCTTGTTTTATATTCACAGAATTTGGAGCCCATCATGAGTGTCAAAAAAAGAGGGTACGATGATTCATTTATTCAATATGGATTCACATCCATCATCATCAATGGAGAAGAAAGGCGTCAATGTGTTATGTGAAGCAAAGCTTTGTCAAACGATTCTATGAAAGCAACAAAGTTAAAGCAACATTTGCAGAATGTTCATCCTCAACACAAGAACAAGGACAAAAGCTTTTATGAACGTCATGGGAATGCTCTCAAAAAGATGAAGCTGGATTCAACAGGGGCATTCCAACAAATGAACCAAAAGGTTATGGAAGCTTCTTATGTCATATCACTGGAGATAGCAAAGCAGAAAAAACACATACAATTGGGGAAACTTTGACCAAACCTTATGCTCTCAAAATGGTGGAAATTGTGTTGGGAAATAGTTTGGAGAAAAAACTTGCAGCAGTTTCACAATCAAACAGTACTGTTCAAAGGAGGATCAATGACATGGCCATTGACATCAAGAATCAAGTTGTGCAGGAGATCAAGTTTGCAGCATTTGGCTTATTTTTCATTCAACTTGATGAATCGACTGATGTGGCATCATGTTCCCAGTTGCTGGTGTTTGCAAGATATGTTCACTCAAGTTAATTTAAAGAGGAGTTTCTCTTTCGTTCTCCTCTTGAAACAACTACCAATGCCTGAGATGTTTTGGAAAAGGTTTCATCTTTCTTTGAATCAGAAAATCTTTTGTGGGATAATGTCTGTGGGTGCTGTACAGATGGAGCACCAGCTATGTTGGGGACAAAATCTGGATTTCAAGTTAGTGTGAAAAAGCGAGCTCCAAAAGTGAAAGGCATTCATTGTATGATCCATCATCAGACATTGACCTCAAAAACACTTCCAGCTCCACTAGGGAAGGTTTTGGATCAAACAATTCAAATTGTGAATTTTGTTAAAGGAGGAGCTCTCAACTCATGACTTTTCAAGCTGTTATGTATTGACATGGATTCAGGCTCTCATTTGCTTCTTTTCCACACAAATGTTCGATGGCTTTAAAGATGAAATGTAACTGAGCGAGTATTTGAGCTTAGAGATGAGCTCAAATTATTTTTTGAAGTTCAGGGTAAGATGGAATTTTTTGCCTGGCTGGATGATGAGGAATGGATCATGTGCCTTGCCTATTTGGTTGATATTTCTGAGCAGCTGAATAAACTAAATTTTCAGATGCAAGGAAGGAATACAAACATCATAAAATTAATGGATTCCTTGAAAGCTTTCATAAGCAAGCTGGAAAATTGGAAGAGAAAGGTCAAGATCAAAAATGTTGCAATGTTTGAGAAATTGTCATCAATTCTTGTTGCTGGTGGTGAAGACCAAGTGCTTCCAGAATTTGCAAAAAATGAAATTTTGCAGCATTTGACAGCATTGGAAAATGAATTCAGCCGATATTTTCCTAAACTCAGTGATGAGTTGGATTTAGTGCGAAATCCATTTAAATTGTTTGTTGAAAAAGTTCCTGATGATTGTCGAGATGAATTTCTGGAGCTGAAGACTGATTCGGGAGCAAGAGATATGTTCGATGAGAAATCAATCACAGAATTTTGGCCCTTGATATGCGATTCTTACCCAAAAGTGGCAGAAAGAGCAATCCATGCATTGCTTCCATTTGTGTCGACATAGCTTTGTGAGTCAGGCTTTTCAACTCTGTTGCAAATGAAAACGAAGCAACGAAGTAGATCGGAGGTTGAAAATGACCTGCGTTGTGCCTTTTCAAGCACTTCTCCGCGAATCCAAGAATTGGTGAAGAAAAAACAATCACAGGTTTCTCATTGATGGTAATCTTCATCAGAATAAAATGAATTACAATACCCTGCCATTCCATTGAACTTTTTGTTTATTGAAGTATGCTTCAGTAACTTTAGTCCATAAAGTAATTAGTTATGAATATAAAAATAACTACTTTTATTCAAGTTTTAAAATCCATCAATATTTTCTATTGCTATTAAATTTGTAAAACTCCACTATAAAAATAATCCAAGTAAATGTATATTGTATATGTACTATTATAGAAAAAATAAAAGATTTTCAATATTATATGCATATTATTTGGAATGCACCTTTTGAGTCAGACAATCTTGGAAAGGGGGGAATGACATTGTGACATATGGTGAAAAGGGTGCATGGGGCAAAAAAGGTTGAGAACCACTGATCTAAACGGTTCTCAATTTGACCCCTAATTTACGTCTCCATCATCTCCACAAATAAAGCTAAACTAACAGGTTTATAGTTCTTGAATTCCTCTCGAGTTCCTTTCTTGAATAATGGTCTTACATTTGCTCATCTTCAACCTTCTCGCACCTGTCCTATGTTACTCCATTAATCTGAAATATATTGGTTAACACCACGCTTATCTTCTCTGCCACCTCCCTGATCCCTCAATACTCTCTGCTGCAAGAAGAAATGGAGATGGTTCAGATGATGAATGTGATTGTTGCTTCGACACACGTTTTTCGGAGAAGAATTGCTTTGAGAAATGATTGGATGACATTGGTGAAGAAGATGCAAGGAATTTTTTTCAAGGAATTGTGGCAATCTCATTGGATTTCAAGGAATTCCTTTCAAGGAATTCAAGTGATTGAGAGATTTGGCATGTAGTGGAGTGGAAGGAATGCAGAGAATCATATAAACCAGACTCAGTGGTGTAATGGTTAGGGTGACAGCTCTGAATCTGGGAAGTTGGTGGTTCGACAAACCTCGTCCAAGTTATACCAAACACTTTAAAAATGCAGTGACAATTGCTCATTTAAAAGGATAGAACATTGATAAACAACTGGTGGTTGGCAATAATGGTGCAGGCTTTGATGGGCCCAATAGCCTCCTCCTGAATCAAAGTTCCTTGGAAGGGAACTCTTAAAAAAGTTTTTAAAACACCACTGTTGGTGAAAAATTACTTTCCCTTATTACAGAATAGGCTTACCTTATTCAAGATTCCATCCATTCATTAGGACCATACTCTATAGAGCAATGCTGCTCCCAAAGCAGTCTCCTTGGCTATTGGGCACAATCCTGGATGGGTCACCACTCAGACACAGGATGCTCAAGCGGTTCAATCATTCCAACAAGCTGATACTTATTTTGCCAACCTCAGAAGGATGACAGGCTGAGTCAGCCCCACCTGGTATTAATTCGATGGTAAAGCAGGATTTGAACTCAGGACCTAGGATCCCAACTGGGATCCCAGCCTACCACCCTAACCATTAAGCCAATACCAGGCATATTCTCGGTTTAAGCTAATGAGATTGCAACAAGCAAGTGGTCATTTAGTGGTGGAGATTAGATTATACTTCAGGACAAAGCCCTGAGAGTATTGTCCGTGGTTCAAGGAATCAGAAGAGGCATATCAATCAAGATTTTAACCTCTGTCAACAAAGGTGTAGGGAGGGGGGTTATGTTATCATCCATCTGTTTATCTGTTTGTTTGTAACCAGGATATCTCAAATAGTTGTGGATCGATTCAGACAAAATTTGGTGGACAGGTTGGGTGTGTGACAAGGGCGAACTGATTAGATTTTGGTGAAGACCCGGATCTGGTTCCAGATACAAGAATTTGTAAAGTGATTCTGATCACCATTGAGAGATAGGGCCAAAAAACGATATACAGCACGATATTTCAAAGTTATGGACGGATTTGGATGAGTTCGTTCAGTAATGAGAACAAGCGAGTGAGATTTTGGTTCAGGTCCGAATCCAGATCCAGCCTATCAAATGGGATACAAAACTTGAACTGTTTAGCCTGGCAGAGGTATGTGCTCTACCGCGTGCCCATCTCTGTAATGTACAACCCTGCAGTTCAGTAGAAATGGTCAAGAACCGTAAAGTTGTACACGAATAATGGTTTTTAAAAATTAATTCTTCAAGGTGTCCCTTTTAAGAATCTGATGGGTTCACAGCCGGCAGAGTTGAGTGGGTTTGTTTTTCAAATAGAGAAAATCTATTTTGTAATTGTCAGCTGGAAATTGTCTGAATTTGCTTATCTATCATGGAGTATGGTAGTATTCCATATCGAGGGATGGTACGGGGAAAAATGGCCACCCATTCAAATGTGTACACGTTGATATGCTCATAAACTCTGAAAGAGTGAAGTCATAAACATTTAAACTTCAAAACTTTTTATTCTCAGGCATTTTCTGAACTACCAAGACTTATAAGCATGCCGGAATACAACGTTAATGTACCACATCAGGAGATTGCTAAATCGCCAATTTGTACTTCTTCTGCTTCTTCCCCTCTAAAAACAATGTAAAACTGTAGCCCGACCTACCTCAATAACTGCTGAAGCAATGATGGTGATTTCAACACGAGGAAGTTACTTTGTCTCTGGGCTAGTGCACGCAACCCAAAATTAAAAAAAAAAAAAAAACATAAATCGATTTATTACGAAAAGAAATCCAACATAAATGTGGACTCAACCAAACCAGCCCGGGATCGTAAGGGGGGGGGGGAATGGACACTGGACAAAACCATTCCAAAAGTGATACATATCCAAACCATCAAACAAGCAGTCATAGACTGGTACTTACGAAATCGTCAACTTGACCTCTGACCTGTCTAATAAAAGCTGTCTCTGGAGAAGGTTGCGACGCAAACCAGAAGTTTCTGTGATGATTCTGTACCAAACCATCAAAAATCGAATGTTTGACCTCACTGTGACCTTGACCTTTGACCGATTTTGACCAAAATCTAATCAGCGCTAGCCATCACCTTCCTGAATCACGTGGTGTAATTTGACATTGGCAGCTTCTTCCGTTCTCGAGTTATCGTGCCTACAAACAAACACACACACAAACAAACAAACAAACAAACACACAAACAGATGACGGAAGTCATCAATATACTGACGAAATCTTTAGATTTCGTAAGTAATAACATAGATGGATTTAATCCATACCAAAATCACAAAGTATATAAAACATAGAAGATTCATAGAACGCTCATAACCTATGAAAAGTGTTGCTGCCATGAGGTCGAGGTCACACGACCGGCACCACCTTCATTAGCACAACTTGACCGACTCGCATCACAGATGAAGGTGGTTTTGAATGCGTCCCAGATTGAAAAAGCCAAACAAATGTTAAAATGACATTTTGTGCGTCAATAAACTGCTCCAATCTGTTATGGGAGGGTTGTGGAAAGATGTTTTGCAGGTATTCTTATATGTTGATGAACAGGAATGGTGTAGTTTTACTCTGAAGTATCAGTGCAGTGTCACAGATTCTCATTTGGCATTCATCACATGAACCCTGTTGGTAAATCGATTTGTTTGTTGGTCACAAATTGGTTTATAACATGTATTTTTTAATGTAGGGAGGATTAACGAGTGTATTTATGTAAACGGCCACCATGAATCCCACCTTCTCATGGGTTCAGCTGAGGGAAGTTTAACCCGTCTTTCAAGAACCGGCTGGTGCCGGCGATAACAAGACAGCTTAGAGGCAATTGTGCGACGGACAAATTCCCAAATCGTTGGCATACAGCTAAATCATAAGAGGATTGTTGTGTCATATTGTGGCATCGTAATGTGGTGTCATTCTTCTCCTTCGTTCTCCTTCTTCTTCATTCATCACAATCCAACAACAAAAGTAAAATGTCAAAAGATGTCGTGATGGTAATCTTGGTGTTCAGAAAACGCCCAATCATTTTGGTAGTTCAGAAAATGCCCAATTTGTAATACTATACATACACACTGTAGATATAGTTGTATTTTCTGTCTGTCTGTCCATCGATGGAATCGGCTCCACCGGTGGTAACCCCATCAATATTGCATACCGGCGGAATCCTCTTGGCAAATGGAGATGCAAGAAAACATTTTCAAACCTACAGAGTAGGGGGTTCAGGGTAGGGGGGAAGACCCCAATTCTCTCAATGTAAATGTGTATCGTATAGTGCCACCCGGTGGTAGGCAGTATTACAAATCATCGTCTCTATAATTGCCAAGCTCACAATCCTGGAACCCAACAATCAGACTCAAAATGTTGTCTATCTAGAAGCATTTATTGTGTAGTATTTGCCTTATTGTATCGTATTATTGCCTGTTATTTCATATTAAATATTGTATTAGGGTAATCGTTACATTATTATTACAGTATTGCCTGCTAAATTATATTTGATGAATTAATTGGAATTATACATAGTACATGGCTCTCTATTTCTCAACTATAAATTCCTTCCGCACAAGGTGCAGGTATCCTCTGCTAGTACTGTGTAAGTTTGTATACAAACGGTATCAAATAAACACCTCAAACTTTACGCATGAGTTATATTTTGGTAGCAACAATCTTCTAATATGAATAATTAACTTGAACAAAGATCATTGAACTAAGATGAACAATCTTGTTCTATATTACTTCATACTCATCTTCATATTCAGAATCTTCTACTATAGGAGGTCTGATAGTTTTCTCATTGAGACAATTATTTTCGCCTTCACATTTGCAGTATGATGTAGTCCTGCAGTGTGACAGCTACACCTGTTGTTGGCACAGGGATTTGCAGGGGTATGCAACAAACCAGATGAAACTTGCTGGAGCAACTACAGCTTGGCCATACTCTGGATGGGGTACATTGTTTGCATCATATTTCCAATCAAATAGGGATTTGTCTATATGAGGTGGATCTCTCTGGTCAGCTGCACACCAGGTCAGTATCTGAAGATGGGCTCTTTTCATGTGGATTGCAAATGAATCGTTGATGAGAAGATGTGATATAATTTTGGTGGGTTCCTTCTTTTGGCTGAAGATCTGATACCTGAGATTGTTGAAGTCATTTGTTGGTGTGCCACCATCCAGGTGATGCATAAAAGCAGCGCCACCTTTCAAAATGTCTTCATATTTGGCACTGACTTCACACCGTTGCTCCAAATTGAGATCTGTCGAAAGGAGCAGGTGAGTAGCAGTGACCTTTCCTTTACCATTTGGGTATGATACAGAGTCACACCCTGTTAGAGAATGAAGAAACAAAAGATCCTTGCATTTGTCTCCCAGCATCTGAGCAGTTTTATTAATCTTGACATTTCCATCATGCTTCTTCAAGAAAACCTTCCACAATTATTTACTTGCAAACAAGAAAGATCAGAAGCACAAAGTATCATGAGCCACGACTTGGATTTGACGTCTCTGCTCCGAAAGCATGAGTAGATATCTGATTATATTCACATCACCTTCCTCATGGTTGAGCATGCACTGCTCCTCATTTATGAGGTGAAGCATTAATGACCCATGGTCTGTATTGCGGATGATCTTGATCAGCTGTCTTGTTTTGGTCACTTTTTATGATGGTATTTCTGATGAGAAGTGGAGTGTCTGTTGAAAGTATGATACTGGGGTGTGGTATATCCTACACACCTTGTTCTCCCATGGGAATTTACAATATATGTATATATATATATATATATATATATATATATATATATATATATATATATATATATATATATATGTATATATATATATATATATATATATATATATATATATATATATATAATAACTCTCATGCTCTTCTAGCCAAAGAAAGCTGCAGAAAGCAACCAAGAAAAGCTACATAAGCCCTTTGTTGGCGAGTCATCAGCGACAGCATCGACAGAAAAGCACATCACCGAGGCTCCCAAGCATGTACCACATGCAATGCCAATAGCACTTAACATATAAATAACAACACCCAATAACATCTCTCACCTGCGACTGGAAGGAATAACCAATCAGCTCTCACCTAATTAATTACCCCTGGTAGCGAGGATTAACAAATAAATTAACTCCCATGCACTTCAAGACAATGAAAGATGCATAAAGCAACCATGAAAAGCTACGCAAGGTAAGCCCTTTTGCTGTTTCAAAGCCTATCGAGGGCTTAGTCGTGGGTCGCACCCTCATAAAATCTGATGGCTTGTTGTGGCCATCAGAAGAATTAATGTTAGTTCGGAACCACTCACTGTAGGACGGGGTGAGAACGTAGGTGACTGCGCCCCAGTTATTGATGTCATGGAGATTCGGGACATGAACATTTGGTTGAACTGACCCCAGAGGGAATCTCTCGACACTGGAGTCTAGGATGAATTGGCCTGATCCCATTTGTGAGACAGTCGATTGTAATATTGTAGATCTTGAGAAGACTCAGTTGGAGGCCTTACACAAATTAATTGCTAACCATTTAGATATCTTCTCCTTGTCCTCCAAGGACATAGTATGCACAGGCCTGGTGAAGCATCAGATCAACACCGGTGAGGCCCGGCCTGTTTGTCAGGCCGTCCGAGAGCTCCTGTAGAGTAAAAGGGAGGAAGATGAGCAGGTGAAAAAAATGATTGTTGGGTGCGGTTCAAATTTCGAGTCATCAAGTCCTCGGTAAGTCCTTGGCTGTCACCCGTTGTGCTTCCCTATTGGTGCACAGTGGTCGTCCCACACCTTAGCCACACCTGCCAGGCCTCGTTATCGAAAAATGGCCCCATTCGCTCCCTGACCATGTCACACATCGGAGCTCCGAGATTAACATGGGGCGAGAGTTTTTGGGGGCGCTCTCTGACCCTGAACGTGCAGCGTACTTCATTCAAACATAGTAATTTAAGGAAATCCCAGCACTATCCGTCAGTGTGCCATGTCAAACTTACGACATGCCACGTTCTTTTTCACACCCAGCTTCTCATGTTCCGACACACTGCCAGGGTCTGCCAAATCAATCCCTGCCTTTACCTCTGCACATTGAGTTCGCATGTCGCTGCTCATCGCCATCATCTTTCCAACAAGCCTTTGCTGCCCAGAGCTCATTTTATTGCCCATATAGCCTTCATGTCCTTGCCCAACCTATCGGCCAGTGCCTTCTGTCCCATCTCCATCCATGCCGAGAGCCGATTTATAAAGAGTTCCATGGTGAAGGGTAGTGGTGGCGCACACCCGCTGCCTTTCCGTGTTACCTTCATGGGCGCTGTGCTTTTCGGGGGATGAGGATGGAGGCCTCCATTGTGCCCCCTACTGGTCCCTTTTCCACAATTTCACTTCTCCAGACCATGGGTTCTTCTTCATCAACAAAGCCCACTTGGACCTGCTCGTGTTCATCCGCCACAGTCTGCACAGATAACACTGAACAACAAAAATTTTTTACTGGAGATGTGTAAAGTGATTTAGACTAATTTGGGTATGCTGATTTCAAAATTCATAACCGTTTTGCTGTATCACGTCAGGATTTTCAGTAACAGAAATATTCCCATTGCCTAGAAGTCAGGATTTCAATGAAATTTACAAAAATTCATTTATTCATTTATTTCATCATGAATGCTTCAAAATTATAGAAATTACAGAAAAACTCCACTAGAATGTAATTAAAAATGCTTTAGGCATTTGGCTTTGCGTTTGTGCTGCTCTGTGTCAGTTTCACGATGCAGGAACCAGCAGAAATCGCCCATCATGTTCGGGTTGTGCCGCCCTTGGTAACGCGTCTCCATGAGTGAAATCTCTTGGTGGAATCCCAAGTTGTCAGGGAAGAAGTTCAGGTGCTGGTGTAGGAAATGGATTTTCAGGGACATCCTGGAGCCAAGTTTCCTGAAGGACTCCAGCAGCTGCTGCACTATTTCTTCATAGTTGTCCGCGCGCTCGTTCCCCAAGAAGTTGTCCGTCACAGCTTTGAAGCTCCTCCACGCTGCCAGCTCTTTGGGGTTTAGAGTTGTCGGAAAAGTTTCGTCCTTCATAATCTGTCGGATTTGCGGTCCAACAAAGACACCAGCCTTGATCTTGGCCTCCGACAAGGTGTTGCCAAACTTTTCCTTGAGGTATAAAAACCCACGCCCTTTCAGATCCATTGCCCGTACAAAACTTTTCATCAAGCCGAGCTTTATGTGGAGTGGTGGAAGGAAAACCTTGGCTGGGTCGACAAGGGCGACATGCTTCACGTTGTGTCGACCAGGTACATGCTCTTTTCGCTCTTCCCAATCTTTCTTCGTCCAGTGATTCTTGTCGTCTCTGCTATCCCAGAGACAAAGGAAGCACATGTATTTCGTGTAGCCTGACTGCAGCCCTAACAACAGCGCCACCACTTTCAAGTCTCCGCAGATGTGCCAGTTGAAGTCATTGTACTTGATGGAATCAAGCAGCTGCCGCATAGTCTCATAGGTCTCTGTCATGCCGAACGCGTGAGCCAGTGGGACTGATGGTTTCTCGTTGCCATTGTGGAGCAAAACAGCCTTCAAGCTGTTCTTCCCCGAGTCGATGAAGAGGCGCCAGTCTGCAGGATCGTGATCACACCCAAGTTCTTTCAACAGACCGTTGATGTCACTGCAGAATGTCATCGTGTCTTCCATCTCAAAGAACTCAGCCATGTCTCTGTGACGTGCTCTGAACAAGGATATCTTGGTGTTAGGTTCAAGTAGATTCCACTGCTGCAGCCTTGATCCAAGCAGCTCTGCCTTCGCCTTTGACAGCGAGAGATCTCTTACAAGATCATTTAAGTCTCCCTGGTTCAGAAGGTGTGATTCTTGAGTGTCGGATTCAAAAGGTTCATCATCACCATCCTCTTCACCACTGCTTACAGCTATGTTCTGATCAGCTGGAGGTGTTGGAACGGGGTTCTCGTCATCATGAGGCACAGGTTTACGAGCAGAGACGCAGTCAGCGTACTTGATGTGACCTTTATTCTTCTTGTTGAAGCCGGCGATGCTTGTGCAGCAGAAATAACAATCATCATGATGATTCTGCGGCTCACGCCATATCATGGGCACCGCAAATGGCATGCTCGCGCGCTTGCCCACTAACCACTGAGTCAAGGTTGTGTGACAGCTTGTGCAGCAGATGTGTGGTGCCCAGCTCTGTTCTTGGTCCCCCAACCTTACACCCGAAGTAGTGAAAGTAGGCGGCCTTCATTTTCACTGCTGTAGATATACTTCGCTGTTGATCTTTTTTGGTATACCGACCACAGACATAACAGAAGTTGTCAGGATGATTGGTACAGGAACGCCTACTCATCTTTATCTGAAAGAAAGAAATATAACACAAGTTAACAACAATTGTACGAAATAGACATGTTAAAGACATATGTAAATTTCATTGAAATCCTGACTTCTAGGCAATGGGAATATTTCTGTTCCTGAAAATCCTGACGTGATACAGCAAAACGGTTGTGATTTTTGAAATCAGCGTACCCAAATTAGTCTTAATCACTTTACACATCTCCAGTAAAAAAGTTTTTTTGAAATTTGTTGTTCAGTGTAATCAAATAAAATTTTTGCTTTAACTGCTCCTTTACAATTTTGGGATGCTCATAAATACACCCAAGGTCCGAATCTCGCTCACTGACACCAAAGGTTACGGACTCGAGGTTCACCACGAGGGGAAGTGCTCGGGTTCCTCCTGAACACCCAGTTCTGCAGGCCAACATGCCGCAGAAAACTCCACGGCCTGGCGGGTTACAAACATCAATTAACCTTGCCATCTCTGAGAGGGTTATCTATTTAACACCGTTCACCTGAGGAGTTGACAAAATTAACCGAGTTTCATGCCCTCAGCGCACACTCGGGTGACTGCCGAGTGATCCAGTGAGTGTACGTTGGCGAACGAGAGCAAATGACGTGGGGTAAAATTTCCCAGCTAATAAACATGCGGACTGTGCTCGACCAAGGGAGGAAAGGATGTTACGAGCTGGTTGAACTGGACTGACATTCATTTATTTACAAAGGAGCAAAAGGAAAAGCATGTGGCACAGTGTAGACAAGGGGTTTATTCACAAAGGATATACTACAGCAGGGTCCTACAGTATGCATGTGGTGCGGAAAAAGACATACAGTGATACGTTCATGCAGTGGAGAGACAAAGAGCAGCATTATACCGAGGCTATCTAATTTATACACTCTAACTTACACAAACATAACAGGCACCATCAGGATCATTCCGCGGGAAAGTAGACAAGTGAGAAGATATGAGAAGGCTGAGGCGTTGGCGACCTACCTGGCATGTACATGCGGGCACATGCTCGTCCAAAGCAGAGATGTCAGCAAGTCACTTGAGCCAAATCTCAAGTCAAGTGTCATGTCATAATGTCATTATCAGAAACCTTGGTTGCATGTGAGCCTTTACTACTCAAACGGTTTACACGAGTCATGAGCTGGGTTTTTTTTTTTAATATGAGCTTGATTATTTTTTGGGCATGTGTAGGGTGTACTCTGCATATGAAAATGACAAACTAAAGTTTGTGTTGAAAAAAAACAAAAAAAGGACAAAGTTTCATTGCTTTAATTCAGAATCATTGACCACACTCAGTGATGTAATGGTTACATTTGGTGACCAAAATGGTTACCATCGTGATTTTAATTCAAAGCACCTTTTATTCAATGCTCCTGCAAGATGTATATAAACAAATAAGATCACCTACAGAATCTCCGCCATGCTACCGGTATAAACGAATTTAAGCGAGCATGCGCAGAGACCAGCAGCAAGCTTTGCAGTGACGCTGTCTTGACGGTGTAATGGTAACAATGTCCACTCAAAGTTTAAAGCATTACGTGTGTGTGTGTGTGTGTGTGTGTGTGTGTGTGTGTGTGTGTGTGTGTGTGTGTGTGTGTGTGTGTGTGTGTTTATTTTAGTTCAATTATGAGTCATAAAACACGTAGACTTAAAAAAAACAAAAAAACAGGAGCAAAACAATTCCATACATACGCCATATGGCATGCATGCCTCCTGAATTCAAAGATGTAGAATCCATGTAATGAAAGATACTACAGCTCCATATATATTGTTACGTTTGAGGGGGGGGGGTATGCATTCAAAGGGTAATTAGGATGTTTAATTAGGTATGCCATGCTGTTCGAGTTTACCAGGATCTCGATGTAATAAGTAGCAATTCAGTGGTGATAAGTTGTCTAGTAAATGTTCATTTCTTCAAGGGGGAAATGATAAATGTCACGTAATTAGATAGGGACACGGGATAGGGTAAGTGTGTCTGCGTAAACCCCTTTTTGGTATTCTCTGGAGAATGGCCGTGACGTCACAGGACAGTTCAGCGGATGGCTCCGCCCCGTGATCACGATTGGCGGAAGGCGACGGCAGTCGGCCAATAAACGGCTCGATTGGAGTTGACGAGGGCAGAAGGATAAAAAGGTTCTGTTCGGGGTCGAAAATGGAAGAAGAAGAAGAAGAAGATTACAACCAGAACACTCGTGTTTTTTTGATGTGTAACCTGTGCTGGCAGAGAGCGTCCTGGTTGCTGTGCTGAGTTGATCGTGCTCTTGATCGTGCCTGGGAGCCTTGCCGAGCCTCGTGCCTCGCTTTGGTTGGCTCTAGGGTTCTGCTGACTCGGAATACGGGGTCGGGCGGCGGGTGGACCTGCCTCCCTCTCCTGCTCGCGGCTTGGCGCGGGAGCTGGTTCCCTGGCGGCTGTGGGCGGACTTGGGCCAGGACCAGGAGGTCGACAGGACCGCGGTTTCTCCTGCCCCCCCCCCCCCCTGGCGAGAGCAAGGCCAGCTCGTCCGGCGCCGATCCAGGGACAGTTGCGTCCACACCATGGTCCAGCCTGACCACCAGAGATAGCTACGTTTTGTGTGTGTGTGTGTGTGTGTGTGTGTGTGTGTGTGTGTGTGTGTGTGTGTGTGTGTGTGTGTGTGTGTGTGTGTGTGTGTGTGCGTGTGTGTGTGTGTGTGTGTGTGTGTGTGTGTGTGTGTGTGTGTGTGTGTGTGTGCTTGGCGCCTGGCGCCTTAGAGGGTTTGAGAACTGTATATTCATTGGAATTGTCTGCGTTTTCCCCACGCCCGATCCCACACCATCCCGTCGAATCGCCCCGGATCCCTCTTCTTGCCGAGTCTTGTTATTTCTGGTGATAGTAAAAAGAATAAACATCATCAACTCAGTGAAAAGTGACTCGTGCCACCTTCCTCGTCCCGTTTGCGGTGGAGCGATTAGAACCGCCATCTTTGGGTTATATAAAAATAAATCGCCTCCATCGTTTCGGCTCATTCTACGTTGGCGGGACTGTTCAAGTCCCGTGGACGTCACATTGGTGTCAGGGTGTTGGATGTTCGAACCCCTCTAAATTATATACCAGGATTAAAATCTCGCCACGAATTGGAATTTTAAATTGCTGCAGAAAAGCGCGCGAGCGCGGGAAAATTTTGGCGGGATTTTTCAAATTTAAATGAATTGGCGGCAAACGGGACTTCTGCACCATGGCGGATGTGCAGATGTTTGAGGAGGAAGGCCACGTGTCTGGCAGCGAGTCGGGGGAAGAGGGGAGAGACGGGGGTAGGATTGGAACCTCCCCCATTCCAAGCGTGGACCGTGCTTCATTGCCCTTAACGGGGCCGGCAGCGCCGGAAACCGGCGCGATGACGATCCAGACAATGTTGGAACGTTTAATAGGGGACATGACGGTACAAATGGCAAATCAATTCGTGACACAGAGGGCAGAAATGACAGCACAATTGGAAAATCAATTCGTGACACAGAGGGCAGAAATGACGGCACAGAGGGCAGAAATGACAGCACAAATGGAAAATCAATTCGTGACACAGAGGGCAGAAATGACAGATCAATTGGGGGTAATGGGGGTACAGTTGGGTGCACGGATTGATTTAATGAGGGATGAATTGGGGGAAAAGATGGAGAAAATGAAAACTGAGATGCAGGAGTGTGTGGATGT
This sequence comes from Eptatretus burgeri, assembly GCF_056783735.1. Classification (NCBI taxonomy): domain Eukaryota; kingdom Metazoa; phylum Chordata; class Myxini; order Myxiniformes; family Myxinidae; genus Eptatretus; species Eptatretus burgeri. The sequence goes on from NC_140971.1 coordinate 17,380,577, forward strand.
TAAATTGGGAGAAATACAAAGTAAATTCGAGGATAGATTGGAGGAAACAAAGGCAGAAATTACATTGGAGGGGGAAAATATACGGAAAAAATTGGTAGATAAAATTGATGCAACGAACATTCGGGTTGATAAAGTGGATGAAAGCCTGGAACGTCATCGTGCCTGTGTGGATGCTCGTATGCAGCTGCAAGTTGAAGAGTGGGGAGAGCTGAGGAAGCAAGGGATGAATTTGGCGGAGGAGGTAAAAGGATTGGAGGCTCGTTTGGACGAACAAGATAGAATTATGAGCCAAGATGAAGTCTTGGATAAAGGCTTGGTAGAGCCGTCTTTTGTAAGTAGAGTGTCCGGGTTGGTTGAGGAGCAGCTACAAACTCGCGACGGAGCCTTGGAGGAGGTTGTGTGGGCCCAGAAGATCCTGCGGGAAGAGGTGAATCTGTCCATTCAACGTTTGGAACAGGAGGCAAAATTGACCCATGAGACCCTCACCACAAAACATCTTTGGCCACAGTGGGCTCCGAAATTGGATACGCAGCCACAAGGGTGTTTGATCCCTGGGCTGGATTCGGACAAGGGAGAAACTGAGAAGCGGGCCACCGTAAAAGTGATCCCCCTGGTAAATTCCGACGGGTCAGGGAGCGTTGAAGCTTTTCTGACGCAATTTGAGTGCATTTCCCAACTAAACGGGTGGAATGAGCGGGAACGTACAGGGAATTTGGTGGCAACGTTGCGGGGACCAGCCGCAGATGTGTTAAACGTGATCGCGGAGGGGATGTTGACCAGCTCCCACATTTGCGAGGCGTTGAGCCGTCGGTTTGGGTTCGCGGCAAACTGTGATCTGGTGCGGGCCCAGCTCCAGCACCGCAGATTAAAGCCGGGTGAGACAGTGCGGGAGCTGGTACAGGACATTTACCAATCAGTCAGGATCGCGTATCGGGACCTTACAGTGGAGGCGTGGGACAGACTGGCACTCGAGAAATTTTTAGCTGCTCTTCCTGACCCTGAGGTCCGAGCGCTGGTGGAGCTACAGGATCCACCC
>NC_140971.1:17386612-17434112 GCF_056783735.1 Eptatretus burgeri
CTATGACATCACGAATGACGTCACAATTCATGTTTGTTTATTTATTTGTTTTTTGTTTTTTGTGAATACATTTCCAGAGAGAGGTGCGAGAGAGGAGGGTGAGAGAGGGGGAGAGAGAGGGGCGAGAGAGGGGGTGAGAGAGAGGGGGCGTCACAATTCAAGAGAGGGGGAGAGAGGAGGGGCGAGAGAGGGGGTGAGAATGGGGGCGAGACTAGATGGGAGAGAGAGAAATGTCACAATCCTTCTTCGTTTGATATGACGTCACAATTGACGCTGGGGACCTGAGTATGTTTCCCAAGTTATGGCCATTTATGATATGGTTGGTCTGATCTAATTGAAAAAATGCCCCAATCCAGTCGTCGTTTACGAGAGCGAAGGAACATAGCTGCACATACTGGCACGCCTCACCCACGAGAGAGGGTACTGGCACGAGAAAGGGGGAGAGAGGAGGGGGTGAAAAAATGCCCCAATCCAGTCATCGTTTACGCACCTACGGGCACGCACCTACGGGCCCGCACTAGTATTTACAAAAGAAACAAGACAGTGCAGAACTCTACTGATATTCAGATCTTCTACAATCTTATACTACACAAGACAGGCACCATCAGAAACATACCCCGAGGAAAATTAGAGAGCAAAGAGAGACGAGTAAAGGTGTTTGCGACCTCTGTTATAACTGCCACAGACGATGGGCCTACGCTTCCCAGTAGCTTATGAGGGGGAGGAGGGGAAGAAAACTGAGGATGTCTAAGGTGCGTGGTCAGAGGTAGTCGGCAGACTTGCAATGAGGTGCTGGTGCAATCCAGGTGAGGTGCAGAGAAGAAAATAGAAGAGGTGTGTGTCCGTGGGGTCGCTCCAAAAAGAGCGGTTGTTTGGGACTTGCCCTCACAGATTGATCTTTTGTGTCCACAGCAGGTGAGACAGAAATCAAGAGATAGAACAAATGAGATGATAGTCCACATGATGTGCGAGGAAGTCTGTTCGTGTAAGTGTGTTTCAGCTTGGCCCAAATGAATGAGCTCAGCATGGCGCCTGAATTTCTTGCCCACCTAGTGCTCTGCTCCACCTATTCCGTTCCTCGAGCTCTGTCCGCCTGTTCAGCTCTGCATTCCGTCCGATGCCGCTGACCAAGCCAAAAGCGTGTCTGTCTTCACTCCCCCTCACAGGGTGTTTTATAGTTGTTTGGTGAGGGAGAAGCCTAAAGGTTGATCAGGACGGACAGTAGGAGTTTCCAAGCATCCTCATTGGTACACGGATGCTCCCCCAAGTGTTGATCCCGCCTATGTGAGGGCTCTGCACCAGAAATGGCCTCATTTGCTTCTGCGCCTCGCCATGTGACTCATCTCTGAGATCAACATGGGGCGAGGGTATCTGGTTGCGCTCTCCGGCCACAAACATGCGTTGGACACCAAATGGGGGCTGAAATTGAATGGAGCACAAGGGCTCTCCATACGATGTTGAACTGAATCCAACGCACACTTGCGCTTCAAGCTACACGCCAGAACGTTCCAAGCAAGAGCATCCGCAGTGGTGCACGGCACCCATTGTTTCCTGCCACCTCCAAAGGGCAGTGGTGGGAGTCCGTGGTGGTGACTGTGGCCTCATTGTCATAGCGGTGGTGTCGTGACGAGTTATGGAGTGGTGGTTGAGGTGTCGTCGCGGTGAGTTATGGCAAGGTGGTTGAGATTGTCGTGGCGGTTAATGGCAAAGGTAAGCGAGCTTGGACTGTTGTAGAGATTTTTATAAAGGCGTGGATGTAGAATTGGTGCAGCGTTGTGGCCCAAGTCTGGAGTAGGTCTGAGACGAGTGAGTGTTGACTCATGGCGTGAGGTTTGAATGAGAAAGGGCACGCATTGGCGAATGGGCTGCCTCTGTTGCTACGTGTGCAGGCCTGCATGATAGATGGGTCACGTGTGAAGTAAAGTCAGTAAAATAGACAGAGGATGAGTATAAAGACCTGCCCAAAAGCCCTTGCAATGCATTTTGTCCCATAAACCCACTAGACATAACGGAAGAGCTATCTAAAACGGATATGAATGAGCGAATGAAATAACTATTCCAGGGCCGCAACATGTTGTGTTCCATTGCTGGGGGTAGGGGGAGCGCCGGCTTCGCAGAACCGTAGCACTGTAAATATTGTTACGGCTGTGGAAATTCGCAAACCACCATTCAGGGCCCGTAGGTGAGATATCTCTAAGTACATGTGTAGTTAGCCCCAAACCCGTTGTCTAAAGGGAATTTATGTGATTCATTCGGGCTGCGACGCTTTGAGATAGCCGTTTTTCTGTTCTATCTTTATTTTGAACCAACCACGTCTCAACCCCCATCACACAACAACCACCACGCCAGCCATCGTCACCAACTACAACCACGCTCCAACCCTTAGACAACAACAACGCCAACAGCCACAACCTTTACCTTCACAACTCGCTCCCACATCATCGCATCATGCCATTCCCAAACGGCATAATGACCATCAAACCACCACCAAAAACCCTCCACCACCCTCACCTCTCTCCTTCTACGGCCATTCTTGCACCACCTGTGAAGACTGAGCGTCGGGCTGTCTTGGGCTCGTTCAGCGATACGCACCGAGCCGCGAGCGCAAATAGCGGCCTTTCCGAGGAAAATTCGAATCACAAACGCTACACGTCCACTTTCCTCCGTCCAATGAGCAAGCGCGGAGTGGCTTGGCCCCGCCTCCAGGCACGTCTGTGTGAAATCGAGATATGCAAATTCTAGGATCAGGGGAGATTCACGCCCCGTTTCCTCCAACCAATGGGCGAGCGTGGCTCCACCCCCGAGGTCATCCTGTTCCGGATATTTGCATATTAGCTGCTCCTGTCAGCCTATAAAACGGCGAGCGCAAGGCGAATCAGGGCAGAAAAGAGTGAGTGGAGTCATCGGTGAGGCAGGAAGAGTTGGGTTCTGGAGTCGGCGGAGAAGAGTTGTGGGAAGAGGCCAAGGAGTTCGGGTCCGAGGCGAGAAGGTTGGCGATGAGGTCGCGGTGTGAGATCACTCGTCGCGGGACCCAAGCCAGCCAGCCATTCTCCTCCCCCAGGGTATCAACAATTCCCCCTTTCCCCCGCGACGGGGGGGCCCCGTTCCCACCCCACTCAAATCGTTGTGCCAAGGAGCACGGAGTCGGGGCACAGCCACGCGGCCACATCTGCGGCTCGTCCGCCAATGCGTCACGAGGACGAGGGTAGGACCCCCCGGTCTCGCGGGCTTGGCCGCTCCTTCAGGTCATGCGCGCATATTGGCCTACAGGCCCGTCTGCCCCCTTGTCTTTGAGGGTGGCTTCTTTCCTTTGCTTTTGAGTAAATGTGTGTTGGCGCCATCTGTAAAGAAGAACTGTATAAGTGTTGCCGTGTGTGCGTGTAGTCGGTAGTAACTCTGCGTCGTTGTTGCTTTTGTTTTGATTGCTATATGTGCATTTTGGCTGTATATGTGTGCTTTCCGTGTGTCGCGTAATAAATGTGCTTTGTGTGAACTGTTTTCCCATTTCGCTTCGTCTCCTTCCTTTTAATTGACCCTCCATCCTGCTTCACGTAAAGGGTTTGTAGTGGGCTTAATACGCCCGATAATTAATCGGAACCGTCGAGGCCAATGATAACACCGCTCAGTTATCACTGTAGCACGGAACGGACCGCTTAAGCGGTTCGTGTCCGGAATCGGCCTGTGGCGTGGTGCGATCGCCCGGTCGACCATTCGCGCAGGTACTGAGGTAGATTGAATTTGGCGAGCAACCCTATCCTGCGCGGGTGGGCAATTGGCACGATCGTGGTGAGGTTAAACCCCCACCCGTGACTCGCTCCCGGCATTGGTCTGAGAGGGTCACGACTGAATTGTACGTCCGGTGGGCGACGTGCCGCGATTCGAGTCACATGGCCGTCCGCACGCCGGCGGGCGCGAATTCGCAACAATATAAACCCTAAATGGTGCTGTGCACCACTCTTGATATCAGAAGGGTAACTCGTGGAGTATTTGTGCCGTTATTTTACTCGCTATCGTTTATTAAATACTTCCGCATGAACACTCCACTCGTGGCCCATCGGAGATCAACGGAGTGCTCCACAACGCTCCACAAAATGTTCTGAGGTGCAGGAAGGCGGTGGGTACTGGTTTGTGATCCCATTCCTCTGAGCTCTTTAAGTTAATCGCCACAAAACTTTATAGGACAACATTGTTTACCACGCACCCAAGTAGAGGTTTTAAACAGTCATTTTATCACGATTGATAAATTACAAACACCCGAGCTGCCTACCACCTGTCGCCATCTCTGCAAGGGCAGATCCAAATCTAGAATGCTTCGTAAAAAAGCCCATTTTCTTTCGGATTGCACCCCGGATACTGATGTATTTGGTGAGGTGGTAACCTCTGATCGTCAAAGTCAAACATAGTATCAAATGTGAAAAATAACTGTCAATCAAGACGTTACCATGATCGGGAAGATTGGTGAAGGAGTCACATGACCTCTCTGCATCCATTCACCACCAGCTATCGTTCCAGAGCACTCACTTCCAATTGAACAGAAGAGAACGAACTCTCAAGGACCAGAACAGGAAGTGTAACTGGAGGTTTGTTCAACGGAACTGAAAAACCTCTGCGACCAACGCTGATACTTAAGGGCGTGGGGGTCGGATAAGGGGTGAATCCCCGCCCTTTTGTGGGCGTGGTCTCGGGGAGCATGTGTGTGTGTGTGTGTGTGTGTGTGTGTGTTTCCTCCGTGTGCAGTGGGCCAATTGGAAAAGACACGCTTCAGGGTGATGTGCTGGAGCCGTGTCCATTTTTAGCCACATCTCGCGTGGCGAACGTGGCTCCAAGAGATCTTATTCTTATTCTTATTCTTATTCTTATTCTTCTTACAAAACCTTTAGGCCTCGGCTCTTTTATTTACAGGATCCGGATCTCCTTAAATACTAAACACCTGTACACATCCTCACATTGAGGGTGCCTTTTGAGAGCGTCTATCATGAACTTTTAAATATATTTGGACATTTTCTTTAAAGTTTCGAAAAGTTCACGTTACTATTTAAAGATTATTCAATTTAATGTATTGTAATTTCGTAAATACACTATTTTCTCGTCATGAAGGAGCCTCCATGACGAGTCTCGCTATTGGCTCCATCAAGGCTCGTGACGAAATATCGGAAGTTTTTTTTTTTCTTCTTATTTTTGTTATTCTTCTGGTGAAGACAAAACCTTTAAGACGCGGCTCTTGGACACATTTGGCCTTGTTGTCGTGCGTCTTTGCCACACGGCACGCATATCAGCTCCCCCGGAGCACCCGGAAAGGCGCAGATGGCTCGCTGGGAATCATGGCGATCCCCACATTCAGAAGAACGAGAAGGAATGGCAAGCGCACACTTGCGCTTGGATGTAAAAGGCTTCACTCGCAACGGAGCTGGGCTTGAGCCTGACCGTGGGTCAAAGGTGTGGGTGGGCGAGTCGATGTGGATTGTCGTAGAAGGCTGAAAATACGAGCTTGAATGGAATAAAGTCCGGTGTGTATTTGATGCGGCTGGGTGGTTATCGCCGGCATTGTGGGAGAATTACACTGAAGAGTTGAATGGCTGTTGAGGTGGCGGTTTGGTTTTGGCGCGCATATGCAAATTAGGCGGCTCGCAGCGTGTTCTCGGTCATGAGGAGAAGTTCGTGTGCAGGGAAGAAAAATGGGGGGAAAAAACGGTCTAATCCCTCACAACGCCACTGTCTGAGAAATAAAAGACAAATTGTCCGTTTCTCGGATTGCTGTGAGAATCTCATCCCAAATCCCTCTTGAATGCCCCCATATCTCGAGTCAGGCCTCGATATCGAAATCTTTACATTGTTACTTTAAGGCAGTCTATACAATGATGACCCATCCCCCCTAATGGCACGATTACCGCACAATAAAGCGAAGAATTTCACCCTTTTAATGAAAATGTAAACGCAATGATTCGGTCCACGTGTCCAGTCGGTTTGCTTTTGTTTGCTTGTACTCCAAGATGGCGGATCGCAAATGTGACGTCACACGCACAACCTCGATGACAAGATTTCTCGATCCCTCACCAGTCACAACCCTTGGGTTGACGTCAAAAAATGAAGGACGTTTAATCAATTATCCATCAACATAATAATTTTTATCAATAACATCAACATTAATAATTAATTAATTATCCATCAACAAAATCGGCTTAAACGTTTTTTACAATTATTTCTACCATTTCACTCGGTCTCGACGTGGCGCTTCCTCTGTGATGTTCTCTTTCCGAATCCTCTACCCTATGAACATCGGAAGCATTTCAACGAGCCTCGCCCATACTGTGGGAAAACAAACAATGACATCACTATTTTAGGCTTTTATCGAAGTGATTGACGAGGTTTTTTAACTCTTTCAATAAGTTTTTATGTCAGGTTTGATGGAGCATTCTTCTCGAAAAAGAAATACTCAAAGTTTTCATTGTTTTGAGAAGCAGAAGTTTAAGGATGCTTTTAATTTTATTTTATTTAATACTTTTGTGTCTTTTTGTGGGATAATGTTTCAACAGGTTAAGGGTATTTTCATGGTGGGAATTGCAGCCCCCTACAAGCAGACATTTTTCTTATTTTCTGTTAATTTTCATTTACCCAGAAACTGATGAAGGAGAAAAAAATAGGATTTGCTCAAACATTATCTCATACATGTCGTGATGTCGATGATATTTGTGTGGTTAACGATAATTTTTTTGATTGCCACCTTCACAAGATTTATCCAGATAGCCGGATTGCAAACAGGAGTGGCAATGATGGAACAGTTGCTGCATATCTGGATGTGCTGGTGAGAGTTGGACAGAATGGTTTTAGTACAAGTGTATATCATAAAGTTGTTGATTTCAGTTTATCTGTAGTTCTGTACACTTTTCCATGTAGCAATGTACCAATTAAAATGGGTTATAATGTCTTTTCATCTCAGATACTTTGATTTGTAAGAACTTGTTCAGTAAAGGATGATTTTGTGGAACATGCTGAGAAGGTTTTTTTTTCCATCATGTTAAACAGAGGATATTTGGATGATTGTTTGATCAGGTCTTGTGCGAATGTCTTTGGACTCCATCGTCACCTTGTATTGTTTGGTTGATTTTTATGTAAACAAGTTTCTATTGCATTGCATTTGATATAATAATAATGAATTAATTATTTTGGTGAGGTAGATTATTTTATTAATATTATTGATGCCATCTTGGTCTTCAGCCCTCTGTGCTTGCTGGAGTCTTCAGCCATCATTTTGTTCGGTCGATTCCAGCATGCCTCGATTTGGAAACACGATCTACTCTCACGGACTAATTACACTATATAATCGAAATATTATGTTGGATTTGAGAATTGGATGTGATGAACAAAATAAGTGTCGAAATCTGGAGTAAAATCCAAAATTTCAAAAAATTAGCCATTTTTATAACTTTGTGTTTATTTAAGCAAAACATTAGGTTAACTTTTTGTACTGTTCGGACGATTATATTGAGTGAAGAAAAAATTATTGAATGTGCAGGAAGTTTAAATTAATTGAGTGAAACGCCGTACTTCATCACCTGCTTTTGCGATCCATGACTGCACAGTCCACTGGGATCCCCTTTTATTCGGTAATTAAATTCGTGGTTTGCTGTTTCCGTTTTGGGTGATTTGCTAACATTACAAAATCTATACAATAAGACAGAAACGCCAAATTTTGGTGCCAATTTGCGGCGCCAAATCACATCGTAGCCTCCAGACAATCGGCAGGAATTTACTTTAATATCTGAAAGGGGGCTTTATGTAATTTTTGTGGTGAACTGATGCTTATCTTTCATGAAATTCAGGGGTGAAAATGAGCTTCCATTTCAGAAACATCATCCGTCCTCGACGGGTACCCTGCTAGTATATATATATATATATATATATATATATATATATATATATATATATATATATATATATATATATATATATATATATATGTTGTTGTTCATCTTTCGGCTGCTCCCGTTAGGGGTCGCCACAGCGGATCATCCGTTATGATCCGCATACTGATTTGGCACAGGTTTTACGCCGGATGCCCTTCCTGACGCAACCCTGGTCGCCTCTTACGACACAGGGATCAGGATTTGGGTTTCGCCATGATTCCGGGCTGCTCTACACCCTGCCCAGTGCAGAGCCCCCGTCCTCAAGCAATCCTCCAACCCAAGCCTCCGAGTAGCCGGATTACAGGCGCACGCCACGACGCCCGGTCTAGTATACATATATATATATATATATATGTATATATATATATATATATATATATATATATATATATATATATATATATATATATATATATATATATATATATATATATATATATATATATATATATATGCCTCGATTTAGATATATATATATATATATATATATATATATATATATAATAATATAAATCTATACTAGTAAATGGCTGTGTGTGTGTGTGTGTGCTGGTGTGCGTGCGTGCGTGCGTGCGTGCTCATCTCCACGTGTGGTGGGTGGGTGTCAGGAGGGGAAACAGACACTGATTGTGCGTGTGTGTGTGTGTTTGTGTGTCATTGATTGGTATCTACATAGTCCTTCCAGGGTGGTCTCCAAGCATCCATCTTCATTTTGGTAAGGGTCACGATTCATGGACCAAGCTGTGAAGTTTTGTTCTCAAAGTTTTATGCCGAGGGCTCTCTTCAAGATCGTACTGAGCCACGGACAGATTCCAACTGTAGTTTTTTGTCATAATATTCCCAGGGATGGTTTTTAGCTAACCTGTAAAGTAGTTTCGGGGAGCTTATGGGATGGTGCATCATCCCTCCATCCGTCCACAGATACTCCAAACTTTTTCTCAGAAACTACACATACGATTTCAATGAAATATGACCACAACCTTCATCACCCGTGATGGCATAAAAAAAACTGGGTCTGAAGGGGTCTACAGAGGGAGTTTACGAGGGGGGGGGGAGGTAGTGGGTTACCTCCCTAAAGAGGTATTTGCTTTCTTCTCAAATGATACACACAATTCCGATGAAACTTCACAACAACCTTCATCACCCATTGTTTCAAAGTTTGTTCGTGGCATTAGAAAAATCTGCTCGTAGGGGGTTTTAAGGGGGGGTTTCCCCCCAAAACATGTATTTGCTTTCTTCTCCAAAACTACACGCACAATTCCGATGAAGCTTGACCACCATCTTCACCACCCATGATGTAGTAAAGATTGTTCACGACATTAAAAAAATTGGCGTCTCGGAGGGTCTATTGGGAGAGGGGGTTTGCCCCCCAAAATATGTATTTGCTTTCTTCTCCAAAAATACACATACAATCCCGATGAAACTTGACCACCATCTTCACCACCTGTGATGTACCAAAGTTTGTTCACGACAACAAAAACAAATTGAAACCTCAATGAAAAACGGTTCCCAGCAGATGATCTGGGCAGTTGGAAAATCAGTCATTCGCTTCTAGGTTAAGGTTATAACTTCAAATATAATAGCTTAAATTGTAAGTACTTTCCAGTAATGTGTGTGTATGTTATGTTATGTTATGTTATGTTATGTTGTTATGTCATGTCTGGCTTTCTTCTTGGGACTAAAGTGCAGTAATTGGTTCACGAGAACCAGCCAGTGACCACTATATTCGTTATGTCTGTGTGTCTGTCTGTCTGTCTGTCTGTGTGTCTGTCTGTCCAGAGCATAACTCCGTGGACTTTGATCTGATCTTGATGAAACTTGGTTATGTGTTCGATATCAATGTCAAGTTGTGTTTTCCTGGATGAGGGCGTGGCTACGCCCATTGTGGGTGGAGCCATGCCTGAAAATATAGCCATTTTTAGGGGGTAGTCGGATTAAAAATCTATCTTCTCTTAGGGAATTGACTGAATGGAATGGGTTCTGTGAGGAGTGTTATTAATGGTCACATTTGATCCATTGTCAATACACACATTGTAGTTAGATGTAGGGATTCGAACCAATTTTCTTGTATCCTTCGAAATGTATTTTAAAGTCTTTCTAAATTTAGCTGCACTCTTCCCACAAGCGAGCCCACCACATGTCCTTTACTGGAAATGCTACACTTTATCTCGGCTTTCCCAGACATCCCACCCCGGTGAACTTAACAGGGCTGTGCTTTTACAGTGATAACACACCTAGATTGTGGGGGAGAATTGCCTAAGAGAAATTGCTGAGCCCTAAAGGCTCAGTCACACCTTGACGTTTTAGCCAGCAATGGCAACGTATCAAAATGTTTGTAAAACGCTGGCTTACGCTGAACTTTTGATGTTTTTTTTTTAAAGATTCGGATGTATTCATAACAAATTGGTCGTATGCATAACATATTAGTAACGGACACAAAACTTTTCGTTGTCTTATAGATAACTTATACCAACGAATGCTTAGCCTGTTGTCGGCGTTCATAACCTATGCCCAACGATAGTCTAACTTATGCATAGCGCGCTGCACGTATCGCCAACGATCACATGGCGTAGCCTATTAAAAGGCTGCCACACGATTCAAATCATAACCGCCGGAGAAATGAAAGTGTCAACATCGCAGTCACACTTTGGCGATCTTGCCAGCGTACGCCGACCTCTGAAAAATGCGTCTAAAACGCTGGCGCACGTCGAATACGGAATGGGTAAGTTTGGTATATGTGAATAGAACGCTAAAGTACGCTATCATACGTCGTAGTAAGTGGAGTACGTCTTGTACTTTTAAACGTGTTAAACATTTTACGACGTACTTGCCGTATGCCTCACACGTTCCGCATGCGATGGGAATAAGTTGTACGCACGATATGCGATCGTTGACACACGTCGACAAAAGTTACTTGTAAGTTACTCATAAGTCGAAACACGTCGAGGTAATGGTTAGCGTCAGTGTTCCAGACTCCCTGGTTTGTTTTTTTTTTTCTTCGGTATGACGGTGATGTTGACACTTCGATTTCTAGTGCGGTTATAATATAACATAATTAATAGGCTGCCGCTCAACGATTTAAATCATAACCGCACTAGAAATCGAAGTGTCAACATCACCGTCATACCGAAGAAATAAATAAATAAAAAATAAAAACCAGGGAGTCTGGAACACTGACGCTAACCATTACATTGACGTGTTTCGACTTATGAAAAACTTACAAGTAACGTGTGTGGACGTGTGTCAACGATCGCGTAACGTGCCTACAAAACGTTACTCATAGGTTAGAAATAAGTTTTGGGTACGTTAAACATTACCTCAACGTGTTTCGACTTATGATTAACTTACAAGCAACGTGTGTCAACGATCGCGTAACGTGCCTACAACTTATGGCCAGCGTAGCGGAACTTGTGAGTCATACGCTGGCATACGTCGTAAAATTTCAAGCATGGAAAATTTGAGGACAACCGCAAAGTACAACGATGAAAGCCAGCATACTACGACGTATGGCAGTGTTTTTCAGCGTGCTCTCAATGTTTCCAAAACTTACCCATAACGTATTCGACGTGTGCCAGTGTTTTAGACAATTTTTTCAAAAATCAGCATAAGATGGCTAAAACATCAAGATGTGACTGGGCCTTAAGATAAGTGGTTTGACTGTTTCACCCTTACTTGGAGGAGGGAGAGAAAATTCCTTGGCACATTTTTTAGCTCTTGCCCGGGGCTCTTGTCACACCAACCAGAGATGGATATTAACCAAAGATAGATTGTATATAGGAGGGGTTTTGGAATATAGAATTTCAGTGTGGTTGGTAGCTCTCCTCTGTTCGGTTTGAGCTGCCTAACCACCTCCGCATGCATGCGTGTGCTTATCTTCAATAAACTGGGTATTCGAGAACTTCCTCTCTGACTCTTCACCTGCGGCTGGAGAAAGGGTCTTCACAGGTTCTTCGGTATTTGAATAGCAAAATTAATGATCTTAAACTTGTCGTTGTCCGATTTTTCATTTTCCTCCCAAGGTCAAGGTCACAAGGTGAAAAACTTAGAAAATTGCGAATTTTGACATAAAAATCAGATGACCGCCCAAACTTTGAGAGCTAGGATGACAATATTTTTTATGCATAATCTTGAGGTCATTCCTCACCTCAAGTCTTGAAACCATTTTGCTCTATCTCGAATACCTTGCCCGTGGCGCCCCCTTCAAGTTTGTTTTTACGCTGATTTCATCAAAGTATGGATAATCCGAGGAGTGCGAAATGCCATATAGCCTATATGACGTTATATTGTTCCTGGAATGTTCCGGAGGAAGTTTTGCACCAAAGGTCATAATCCTTGACCTTTGACCTTTAAAGGTCACAAAGGTCAAATTTTCAAAGTTGTGGGAATCGAACCGGGTTTTCGACCTTCTTCGATGAACTAACTTCATAAGCTGGAGCACGTATCCTGTTTCCTTATTTTAATGTCCACAACATTATTTTGTGACCTTTAAAGGTCATTCAAAGGTCAAATTTTGAAAGTTGTTGAACGAAACCGGGTTTTCGACATTTTGCAGCTAATAACCCGTCACTCGTACCACATCATGTTGGTCATTTTTATAACTCGGTCAAAAATCATATCACATTGTCTCATCCTTGACTTCTGAAACAATCTACATCGTCAAATACCGCTCGTGAACCATCGGCGTCTTCAGACTTGTTGGTGTTTATTTTTTTCATCACGTATTGAACGACCGAACGTAACGTCGTCGTTGCAATCGTTCCGAAACGTGTCACGCGTTGTACGTACTGACGTAATGACGTCTTTTCGACCGTTTCGTTTGGCGTCACTTTCCGTGCGGGTTATCTGCTGTTCGGTGCATCTGAGACGATTTGCGCGCTTTTCTGCGTCGAGTGCCGCTGGTGGCACATCCTTCTGTGACTTTTGTGGATCGTAATTCAGGTAATCTGTCGCGCAGACATTCCGCGAAGCGTCCGCGATTGACATGAGGCCGAGTCGGGCCTAGCGAGGCGGACGGTGTTTCCTAGTGGCCTGTGCCGGGCCCCGTTGCGCAGCAGCGATCTGTCCGACGAACTCGTTATCAATCGGCATTTTGGAGACTGGCATCTTGATACCGAGACGGCGTGATGGCGATGTCTCCGGATCGGGTCCCGACCCGCCTTGCGTGGAAACCCGTGTCCCTTGGCTTTTGTCCTTTTGTTTGACATCGGATTGGGAAACGTTCACAGTAAAAAGAATGAACGTCGTCAGGAACCGGCGAACCGTTGAGTGGGTTGACGAGTAGTGAAGGGTTGTGGTGTTACAGTGTGATGGTTGTTGTACAGTGACCCTGAAGTGAAGCTTCTCGGGAGAGGAGGCCAAAGGTCACATCCATCCGCGGTAATCCTTGTGTTGTGTTGTTGTGGCGTCTGGACCTCTCGGGTTACCGACTGGGTTTAACCTCCTTTGTCTGTCTCGTCCCCTTGACGTGAGCTTGTTCACAATGGCCATGTGGAGCCGTGACGTGAGCAGCAGAAATGGCGTTCGTTTGACTTTGTGACTCCTGTGAAGGGAGTTTTGAGATTGGGTGGGTGGGGGATCGTAGTCGTCATTGTGGTGAGGGGGGTCTTAGTAGTAATGTGAGTCGTTCTAGTAGTCGTATTAGTTCTGGGTTGGGGGTGGGTGGGTGAGTCGTATTAGTGCTGGGGGGGGGGGGGGTGGGTGAGTCGTAGTAGTTCTGGGTTGGGGGGGGGTGGGTGAGTCGTAGCAGTTCTGGGTTGGGGGTGGGTGGGTGAGTCGTATTAGTTCTGGGTTGGGGGTGGGTGGGTGAGTCGTAGTAGTTCTGGGTTGGGGGTGGGTGGGTGAGTCGTAGCAGTTCTGGGTTGGGGGTGGGTGGGTGAGTCGTAGCAGTTCTGGGTTGGGGGTGGGTGGGTGAGTCGTAGCAGTTCTGGGTTGGGGGTGGGTGGGTGAGTCGTAGCAGTTCTGGGTTGGGGGTGGGTGGGTGAGTCGTAGCAGTTCTGGGTTGGGGGTGGGTGGGTGAGTCGTCGTAGTTGTGGTAGAGAGTGGGTGAGTCGTAGTTGTGGTAGAGAGTGGGTGAGTCGTAGCAGTTCTGGGTTGGGGGTGGGTGGGTGAGTCGTAGCAGTTCTGGGTTGGGGGTGGGTGGGTGAGTCGTCGTAGTTGTGGTAGAGAGTGGGTGAGTCGTAGTTGTGGTAGAGAGTGGGTGAGTCGTAGTCGTCGTACTGGTGGGGGATGGGTGAGTAGTAGGATAGTCGTTCTTTTGGAAGGTGGATGTTGTAGTAAAACTGGTGGGGGGAGGGGTTGGTGGTAGTCGGAGTGAGGGTGGTAATAGTGGTGGGGGAGAGGCGTTGTTTCTGGCCTTTTTTTTGCCTTCGCCACCGAAGGTGGATGGAGATTTTGTTTTCACCCTGTCTGTCTCTGTTTGTGAACAAAATATCTCAAAAGGTTGTGGATGGATTCGGCAAAAATTTGGTGGAGAGCTTGGATATGTGAGACCACCCTATCGGTTCTGAACTAATCAGCCCGGCGGAGGTATGCACTCTACCGAGTGCCCTTGTATTTCCTTGAAAACCTGTTCAACAGGACGATCTCAAGCCACATTGTGGTGCAGGCAGAATTTATTTGGGCACGTGAAGGAGGCTATTTGGACAGAAAACGGATCTTCCCAGCAATGGAGAGTAGTGCGACACCTTGCTCGTTCCAGCTCAGTGATCTGTCTCCTCGAACAGTTCACAACGTTGACATTTCTGGGGTCTCCTGGGATTTCTTCATCCCAAGTTATTTAGAAGAGTTTGTGTGGTCTGCGCTTTGAATTGCACGTTCATGTCTTCCGGATTTGGGAAGTGTGTTCGATCATTAAGCAGCTGTTGGATGGTCAGAAATGGATTTGCCGGTGTCATGTGCCACTAATGACTCGCAATTCAGTCGCTTCTGTTTCCATCGAGCCTTGATTGCCTCGGCATTGTATTGCAGGGCAAAGGGTCCATTTTATTGAAGGTCATGAATGGTTACAGTAGGAGTCATAGAAGGGGTGACAGAAATAGTTGAAGTCGTGAGTAGTAGTGTCGAGGGCTGAAGTACGATGACTACAACTACCAGGGATGCCTTTTTCGTGGTGGTTGTACCCCCCAATGCAAGTCGGGGGGGGGGGTGGGGCAAATTTTGCCCAGATTCATCAGGGCAGCACGGCCACGGTCAGTGCGCCGATTGGTCCCCAAGGTCCGACCGGTCTCTGTCTGTCTCTTTCACAAAGGCGGGGGTACGATATGTTGGATGTGGGGGATCTCTGGGTCGCTCCTGACGGATCAATCAGCTGTCTCTGTGTTGATCAAAACATGGATGGATTCTGCCAAAACTTTGTGGACATGTTCGGTGTGTGCCAAGGACAAAATGATTCGATTTTGGTGAAGATCTGGATTCAATAATTTTTTTCAAGTGATTCTTCACAATTGAGAAATTCGGGCTCAAAACTATTTTTAGCACAATATTTCAAGAAGTCGTGGACGAGTTATGACAAAACTTGTTGGGTAAGTGATAAGAACAAGCCAAGCCGATTCGATTTTGGTCCATGTCTGGATGCAGATCCGGCCTATCATTGGGATACAAAATGTAAACTATTCAGCCTGAGGGAGGTATGCGCTCTACCGAGTGCAGTTCTAGTTACCTCTGTCACCGAAGGTGAAGGAGGTTATATTTTCACCCCTTTCTGTCTGTACAGGATATTTCAAAAAGTTGCAGATGGATCCGGATGAAATTTTGTGGACAGGTTAGGTGTGTGACAAGGACGAACGGATTAGATTTTGGTGAAGATGCGGATCCGGATCCGACTAGTAGAATTTTTTATTTCATTCACCTTTGAGAGATTGGGCTAAAAATGATGTAGAGCACGACATCTCAAAAAGTTGGGGACGGATTCGGATGAAACTTGGTCGACACGTTGGATGTGTGACAAGGACAGATTGATTTGATTTTGGTGAAGATCTAGATACGAGAATTATTTATTTTTTAAAGTGATTCTTCACCATTGAGAGATTGGGCCCAAAACGATATAGTACTGGATAGCACGATATTTCAAAAATGTATTGGACCCAGTATGTTCCCGTGGAGCAGGCATTATGTGGCGGAGGTATGCGCTCTACCGAGTGCCCTTCTCGTTGTAGCATGGAATCGTCTCTCGGGGAAGATGGTAGCAACAGAGACAGTCAATAGGTTTAAACTGCGATTGGATAGGTACATGGACATTGGCAGGATTAGGAGGTAATTTCGGTAGGGGTGTGTGTGTGCGCGCGCGCGTGTCCGTGTCCGTGTCCAAAAGGTTAATGTCCTGGAGGTGTTTGTTCACCTCCCACAATCTCCCCCAAAATAATGCTTGGGTGATGTCACTGTGCCTGCCCCACTTTTTGACCCCCTCACCCTCTCTGCCCACTGTTCTCCCCTCTCCCCCCCCTTTACTATTGAGTTGATAAACTGATAGATTTCATAAATGTGGTGTTTACGAGAGTGCAGTTATGATGGGCTAAATTGCTTCCTCTTTGTATATCCTTCTAAACCACCCCCATCCTCCCTTCCTGGTGCCACTCCTTTGGCTAGGCAGTTGGGAATCTGAGATCGGGAGGTTGTGATCTGTCCTCTGAAATATTGTCATCATGAGCATTTTCGGATTAAGACAATTATTTATATTGAAAATCGAAAATGTATTCTCTGTGCAGTCATTCTTCATTTCCATGAGAGATGATCCAAGACACAGCTTGCTTGCATCATCCGAAAAAGCTATTCTGAGATCATTGTGAAATAAAAAGGTTCCCTTTAAAATGCCTCAGCAGGTAAACATTACGTTTGGCTTTGTAGCAATTCAAGTTGATTATAGTTAACCTCCATCCACATTGGGTGGCAGAGGTTTTTCACCCCTGTTTGTTTGTCTATCTGGCTGTGAAGAGGATATCTCAAAAAGTTGAGGACGGATTCAGACAAAATTTTTATAACTGATATTAGTCTTTCTAAGGTATGGAATACTTTGAGTTTGAATGTAGTTTGAGAGCATTTTTTGTTTGCAAATATAATTTAGCATTTCACCTCTTCCCTTCCTCTCCATCCATTCTTCCTTTTAACCCTGACAATTCCCATAAATCTGTTCTTTGGCATGTGCATGGAAATGGCAGAGGAGGAAAATGTTGAGTACAAACCCGGAAGATTGTTGTGCTAGTCCTGCAGTTTTGGGGTTTTTTTTGTTTTTTGTTTGCTATGTCTGACCTTGTCCACGTGTGTGCAGAAATGAGTCGGCAAACAGGTGCTGCGCTGCCTAACGGCGCGTCTAAGCCACCTCCAGCACAGCGTGTCCCTGCACTCACTGGCACGTCTGCATCCAACAACGACCTGGCCAGCCTTTTTGAGTGCCCCGTGTGCTTCGATTACGTGCTGCCGCCTATCCTACAGTGCCAAGCCGGTCACCTGGTGTGCAGTACGTGCCGGCCAAAGCTCTCTTGCTGCCCCACTTGCCGGGGCCCATTAGGCAGCATCCGCAACCTGGCGATGGAAAAAGTGGCGGCATCTGTGCTGTTTCCATGCAAGTATGCTTCATCGGGCTGTGAAGTAACGCTTCCGCACACCGATAAGCCGGACCATGAAGAGCTGTGCGAGTTCCGCCCATACTCATGCCCCTGTCCTGGTGCCTCTTGCAAGTGGCAGGGTTCGCTGGAGGCTGTGATGCCGCACCTGCTACACCAGCACAAGTCTATTACAACACTACAGGGTGAGGATATAGTCTTCCTTGCGACAGACATCAACCTTCCTGGTGCTGTGGACTGGGTCATGATGCAGTCTTGCTTTGGCTTTCATTTCATGCTTGTCCTCGAGAAGCAAGAGAAATACGATGGGCATCAGCAGTTTTTCGCCATCGTGCAACTCATTGGCACACGCAAGCAGGCCGAGGGATTTGCCTACCGGCTCGAGCTCAACGGTCATCGCCGCCGTCTCACATGGGAGGCCACACCACGCTCTATTCACGAAGGCATCGCCACGGCAATACTCAACAGCGACTGCCTCGTCTTCGACACAAGTATTGCGCAGCTGTTTGCCGAGAACGGAAACCTCGGCATCAATGTGACCATCTCCATGTGTTGAACAGCAGAGGACGGTCAGGCATCAGAGTTAGGATGCTTCGTGGTCAAAGTGATGGTGCAGCGAGCGCGTGAGGTACCGCTTTGCTACATATACGACCCAATAGCTGGCATCCTAATTCGCACCGGCCTTTGCGTGACCATTCTACAGAACTTTGGGCACTGCAGGGAATCTTCAGAACCTCGTCATTGGATCAAACTTTGCACATAACAGTGTTTTCAGCTCTCCTTGAGGTTTGGGGTTTAATCTGTCACTACACCCCTCCCCTGCCCCCATTCTCTTGAGTTGTTTTGTTATTTTGCCGACATTCTGAGAATCTCTCCAGAAAGCTGAAAGTGATTCAAATTAACTGTGAAAGTGAAAGCAAGGCCATCTCTGCACCCACTCGGCTCGCGTAAGCTGTTGCCTCAACGAGCAGATTGAGGCTTCTGTTCCATTTATTTTTTTTTTTCCGAATTAGAGTGAATTTTGTGACGCGGTTGAAAATTTAGTCAATTTTCTTTTTTAATTTGTGCATCAACACCCCGAAGGTGTGCTCCAGATTTAACATGTCTTAATAAAGCTTAAATTCAAACCGACCCTCTGCCCAAAGAACGTCTCAAATTGCCATTAAGATCACCTCCTTCCCTCCGCACCAATCTGCATGACCGGCCCTGGCACGCACAGCCACTCACCACCCCACGCCCCACTCAATGCCATAACTGCTACTGTGCTTTAGGTCGCGATGCCTGAGCATGAACGTGGATTTTATTTAAATGGTGGCGTGAACGTCACCTTGCTTCGGCCACAACATTTAGACGATGTATATTGTAATACAAACCTTGAATACATAGAACTTGTTTAAACTGTAGATTGCATGTACAGTAAGTATCTCGATTGTATTCACGGATACTCTGTGTAGATCACAGTACAGTTTGAATAATTAATGGACTTTTGCATATAGTGCTTTTTATTTTTATACTGAAAATATACCGTAGCGTTTAGTTGTGTTCAGGCATATTTAAGGATTTTTTTTTTGTATCTGTATTGTAAACGTGTACAAGACTGGTAATATGATTTGTCAGGAAAAAGTTTATTTTTTATTTTATTGTTTTTTTTTTTTTTTTTTTCTCTCTGGGAGGGTGGGAGCAGCTTGTTTTATTTTACTCACCCCTCTCCACTTGTATCTCTTCTGTTGATTATCTTTGAGAGATGAAAGGTTACTTTGTTGGCACACAGGAGGTGGGTTGTATGTGGGTAAGAGTACTTCAACAGAAAACTGCCACATCTTGTCTGACGTAGACGTGAATGTGGGATTGGTTTGTTGTTTTTGGAGGTGAGGGGTGTAACGGGAAGGTGAGGAGGTGGACATTTGGAATTTTAGCCAAAAGAGGTATGCTGAACTGGATTTCTGGAGCCTCTTGCTGGGCTAAACTTCCCCTGACAATTCTCTTGTTGTTTTTTGTGTCTTTTTTTTCTTTCTGTGTTTTTTTTTTTTATATACAAACACACACACTACTTGAAGTGGGGAATATTTTCATTTTGAAGTCAGCAGATATGTAGCACATGGCACACTTGCTCGCGATATCTGCCAGTCAGTTCCTTGACTGCTTTTATTTGTCCATTTAGTTTTTCGATGAGGCCTTTGTACATGCCAACACCAGTGTCAGAAAATTTATATTCGAATCGTTTCACGTTTTTGTATTTTTTAATTTGACAGTCTTGGCGTTTTGATTCTGGAGAAAGTTGCCAAAAGTATATTCTGTGGATTGGAGTGAAATCCACAGCTGCACACACAAGCGGAAGCATCAAATTGTACGGTATTTGAACCGCCGCAGTATTGAAATGGAATGGTATTTGAACCGTCGAAGTGTCGAGGAGAGCCCAAAGTCCTTGGGCTTGACTCGGAATGGAGCTGCTTTAGGAATCCGAGTATTTTGGCAGTCTCTTGACCGGATGATGTAGAGTGATGCATTGCATTTCAGACGAGTGGCAATAAATCCACGCATTTTGAGTTCTACTACGTGTCGATACGACCTTACGGAGTGTGTTTCGTGAAATCGAATAATTACATCATCATACTGGTGGTGAGGTTGAAGCTTTCAGCGATAATCATTTGATCAGTCAAGCATTTGGCCTGTTGAGCATGGTTTTATTTTAAAATATCGACATTGATTTGAAGTTGTGCTTGGCACAACTTGCTCCGGGAGCTTGATGGAGTATTGTTCACTAACATTGACATCCACCAGGCATGTACCTAAGTTCAAATGGATCTTCTTTGTCCACTGTGCTTGACCATTTTGATTAAAGTTTATTGCACCATGTTGGATTTGCACTCATTGCTTGGGGAAAGTGTGAAGTCTGGTGTTGTCTTAAGATCCGAGGGTCTTAATTACAAGCCCGTGTCTGGCCGTTAAAGGAACACCAGATAGGGTTGAGTCAGCCTGTCATCCTTCCAAGGTTGGCAAAATGAGTACCAGTATATTTGTAACAGGGACACTGCATTCGTGGCACAGCCACGGCCCCAGCCAATTATGCTACTCGCAGCCTTGTGCTGCACATGAAGGAGGAGGATGAGAAGTGCGGTTGGATGGGCAGCAGCAAATTTAAATGTGGGAGTTGGTGGAATTAAATATTTTCTACTGTAGTGTCCTTCGACTTGCAGATTTACTTGGACGTTTATTATATACATCACAAACACTGCACAACCGTCGAGGAGGAGGACGGACAGGCAAACAAACGGGGCCAATTACAATACTCCCCTTGTTTTTTTTCAAAAAGCGTGGGGGCTAATAAAGTTTTCATCTGATGCAGTGTTTCAATGTGTGACGATAACTTATTCGATTGATAGTCTCACAGGTGGAACACGTTTAACTACAAGATTGCATTGCTTTAGTACCTGCAGTTTGTTGGAATATGGGATGATGCTAAAATGTGTTCTATTGTTAGACCCCAATTTATCTCGGGTATGTGTACCTGAATGGTGTGATGAATATCGAAACAATGTAAAAAAAAAAAATTCTCATAAAAATGAACGGAATGAGACTGGATGCATTCCTAACATCGCCACTTTGCTTTTTACCGATATTACCCCCTGTTTGCGGGGGGGGGGGGGTTAATGACAGTTACACTTTCACGAATTACGTCGGCATTATAGATGGTACGCATCGGAGATGGAGGAAAACTTAATAACCTGGCAACATCAACCGCACGTTCACCAGCAGCCATTCAACGAATAACAATTTCACTTTTCAGGTAACACTTTTACAATGCATCTTAGCCTCAGACACATCCTTATCACGCTTGGGAGGCAGGATGCTTGAAGGATCACAATGATATTTGACAATATCGGGGAAACGGTCTGCATGCCATGAGAGCCACAAAGGACAACAGAGGGTTTTTTTGGTTAAGCTATTGGGTACAATATTGGATGAGTTGTCTCCGACACAGGATACCAGCAAGCTGGCACTCATTTTGCTGACCTCAGAAGGATGACGGGCAGTCAACGCCACCTGGTATTAATTCAACAGCCGAGGTGGGGTTTGAACTCAGGATCATATTTTTATAAAATACGTTATAAATGAGCATTAAAATAATTTCTTGTTTGCTAAGATGTGCAGTGCAGCATGTTAAAATCGGTTATTAATAACAGTTTGAGTCTGGTTCGATGGAGGTGCGGTGTCATGGACCTGTCTACAAGGTAAAGTGTTTTTCGCTTGAACTATTAATTATTATATAAAGTAATGTTTGATTAAAGTTCTTCATATGTAGTAATACTTTAAATAAAAGTAATGATTCAATAAGTTTGAATGAGGGTATTGCATTGCTGTGTTGACTTACTGGACACAACTTTGAGGTTGTGGGCCCATTGATGTTGAGTAATCTACTGATGTGGACCTGCGACCTGTGACTTTTTTGTGCATTTCCATTTTGATGTTTTTCTTTTGGTGATTGATCAAATGTTTGATATTTATACAAGATATCTTCACAGGGTTGCTCGCCCAATGACGGGATTTGGGCACAGCCTTCGGGACCCCCATTCTTTGATGATAGTCGGAAAAGCATGGGGTAATGTTCGTGGGTCGGATTGCGGTGGTGTGTGACGGGGTGGTGTTGAGGTGTCATCCATCAGACGGCAGTCTCCTCGGGTTAACATGAGGCGGTCCCTTTGGGTGGGTGCCTATCCTTTAGAGACGATGATCACCTGTTTCTATCTGAGCTCCAGCATTTGAACATCAGTATTGCAGCACTGAGGTTCGGAGACCGGATAGTGGTGAGATCGTGGCGGGTGGTTCCACCTACTACTAGTCTGGTCGCTCTGATGGTTACCATATCCAAGCAGTTGCTGTGGTTGTGTCCAATAAGCTGACCCCCATAATAATTGAGGTAACAATGGTCAACGGGCATATGAGACTGAGGATTTGCCACTCCTTGGGTGTCATTTCCCTGGTCTTTGTATCTGATCTGACTGAGGCGAGTGATCTCACGGCAAAGGAGGCATTCTATGCCGTGCTTGAGTCTGTGGTTGATCAGTGGCCCAGGTGAGATACTCTTCTCATCGTGGGGAATTTTAATGCATTGATTGGCACTGATAGGGATGCTTATGAGGAATTTGTTGGTCCCCATGGGTCTAGAACTGTGAACCAAAACAGTAATAAGTTCCTTGATTTTGCTAGAAGTCGTGGACTTCGGGTGGCTGGTTCATGGTTTCAGCGCCCACAGCCTCATCGCAGGACTTGGTATTCCAACGTGCTGGTGGTGTGGCAAAGGAGATTGACCATGTACTTGTTGATGTTCACTGGAGGATGATCCAGAACTGCAGAATCGACCGGAGTGCTCAGTTCCTCAATACTGACCACAGGCTTGTGGTCGCAACTCTGAAGTTGCAGCTTAAATGTGGGACAATGATACCATCCCAGACTCGGCTGGATGTTGGCAAGCTCAAGGATGAGAGGGTAGCTGAGGAGTTTGCGAACAAGCTGAGTGGAGATTTGAGGGGTCTGGGTGTTTTGGGGGCATCCTGAAGAGTTATGGAGTGCCTTCAAGACTACCATCTTTGATGTGGCCGGTGGATGTTGTTGAACCCACCGCCAGGTGAAGAAGAACTTTGTGTTCCAAGGGACACTGGCCACCATTGACCAGTCGCAGGGCCAGGCTTAATGGCGGAGCTGAGCTGTTCAAGGAGTTGAGACGTAAAACTGTACGTGCGTTGAGAGCAGAGAAGGAGGCCCATCTATGAAGGGGTATTGCATCACATGTGGTGAAGCGATGCTCGTCCTGCTTAGAGGATTTTTTTTTTTGGTGTGTACATTGTCGAGGCTCATACAAGAGTAAGCGGGGGGGGGGGAGGAGAATGAAAAAACAATGTGGAACAGAAACATGAGATCTGTGGAAGGGACAGAGATGGGGCGGGGTACACGGTAAACAAGATGGACACGACAGGGATTTCACGAAGGGAAGCAGGGAATTGAAGGAGGTGGGTTTGGGGCAGATTAGCGGTGGAAAAAAAGATCGTGGTATTGGATTGGGGAAGAATCTTTGAGCGTCTGTACCAGGCGAACGTAGCAGTTGTTGAGTTGGATGTTGGGGGTGCAACTATCCCTATTGCTGACCCTCAAATCAACTGAACCACTTTTGTTTCTGGAATCAGACTGCGATTTACTATTTGAAAAGAGATAAAACTCCAGGGATCTGTGGCATCCATGCTGAACTTCTCAAGGCTGGTGGAAATGCTGTACTCATGTCATTGCTTGCAGTTCTGTGCTCTGTTTGGAACACAGACATCATCCAAATTAATTGGAAATGGGGCCTTGTTGTCCCTATCTGGAAAGGGAAAGGTGATCGCCAGGAAGGCAACAGCCACCTGAGAGGTGATGCTGCTCTCGGAGCCAAGTAAGGTCTTTGCTCGGATAATTCTTGATAGGGTTCTCCACCAACTGCTTGAGCACCAGTGCCCAGAGCAGTCAGGCTTTCAAGAGCCAGAAGAGGTCAACAATTGACCATATCCTTGCTCTTCAGGTCCTCACCGAATGCAGATGAGAGTTTCAGCAGGAGCTGCTCACAGCCGATGTTTGTCTCCACAAAGCGTTTTATTCAAGGAATCGGGATTCCCTGTGGAGGATTCTTGGTCTTTGTGGGGTGCCACCAAAACTGATCAATCTGATGTCTGATCTGTACTCTGGTACTGAGAGTGCTGTAAGGTGTTGTGATTCCATTTCCGACTTATTTCCGGTTTTAGCTGGAGTACGTTGTTACTGTACTGGCCCCCACACTTTTCAGCACTTGCATGGACTGTATTCTGTGGAGGATGTCAGAGAGATCAAGATGCAGTGCATTGTTTTGGAATGTCAAGATTTTTGACCTTGATTCAGCAAAGATGACTGCATCATCTGCGTATGATGGATATCCTTGTGGGGGCCCTCAAGGCACTGAATGAGGAGTTTAAGCCACTGGGATTATGGTTTCCTGGGTCAAATCTTGGATTCAGGCATTCAGTGACAATTGCAGAAGATAATGGGAATAGAGCCTGTGATGGATGTTGTGAAGAGAAACAGGTTGAGATGGTTGGTTCATGTGTTGAGGAGGGATGAAAGTGACTGGGTATGAAGAGTGATGGAAATGAATGTATAAGGAAGTATAGGACAGGGAAGACTGAGTAAGACATTGCTAAAGGTGGTGGAAGAAGAAATGCGGGTAAGGGGTTAACAAGGAGAGATGCAGAAAATAGGGCAAAGTGGAGAAGATTGTCATGGGGCCTGCAAGGCTTACCCCCACTTTAGCAGGGAAAATGGCCTTAAAAATGCCTGTTGTTGCTATCTTGTCTGTACCTGTTTGTGAGGATGTTCAAGTCATGGAGAGATTCACTTACCTTCGCAGTGATATTCATGTCTCTACATGTTTTATCCAGAGGTCAATAGACGTCTGGGTCGGGCTTGGGAATCCATGGATTCGCTGGATCATGGGGTGTGGCGCTGTCGGTACCGATGCAGGAGGACAAAATTCTGAGTCTTTAAGTCCTTGATGCTTCCAGTCTTGCTCTACGGATGTGAGACTTGGACTCTGACCAGGGATCTGAGACGGAGACTTAACTCCTTCGGTACTAGGTCTCTTCCGAGAATCCTTGGCTATCACTGGTCAGACTTTGTGTCCGAGGGGTTGCTGAGAGAGACTCAGATGAGACTTGTTACCTGTATAGTCCGTGAGCATCAGCTGCTACTGTATGGACATGTGGCTCGTTTTCCTGACTCTGATCTTGCTCACCAGGTTCTCTCAGCAAGGGAGCCTCATGAGTAGAGGGGGCCAGACCATGTACCTCGTGGTTGCAGCAGGTTGATCAGAATCTTTAGGATGTGGGTATCGGCCTGGCATCTGCCTGGGGGATTGCCAGACAGAGGTCCTTGGAATACTAGCGAAATGTGGACGCAGCCATGTGCTGCTCCGGCACATGCTCCCATGCCTGACCTGAGATGAAATGTTCAATGTAATCATATATATATATATATATATATATATATATATATATATCAGACGCACCTCCTGATTATGTTGTTATGGTGAGCATCGCCTATGTCCAATGGGGATCGGGGGCATGCTCGTCACACTCCACATGTTTCAATATATATATATATATATATATATATATATATATATATATATATATATATATATATATATATATATATATATATATATATATATTATCATACAATTCAGCGGAAGCTGTGAAATGATAAGTGGACTGAAGAAGTAAGCAAATCGCTGAGGCAGTCTGGGTTAAAAAGGGTTTTCACCTCATGCTAATGTTTGAGACCAAACCCCTCCCACATTGAGCGTGATCAACCGCTTTGAGTGGTTTGGTGAGGGGAGGAATCTGACGTGTTGCTTGACTGACCTCAGACTAACCAAATTGAACTAGGTAAAGGTGCGATTGGACCCTTAATCTGGACCGGTGCATCTGGGGAGATTGGCCAACATGACCATCATAATATTATTAGTTTGTGTGGAATTAGAATTCCAGATAAGGTATTGTCATTGTCATCATGCACTGTCTGTCCGTCCGTCTCCTATTTCGGCTTTTATGACCAAACCACTGAGCCTATCTGGCTGAAATTGGAAGTAAGGTTCCTCTCCTGACTGTTGATAGATTGAAAAGCTCGTTCCTGTCACATGACTTTAAATAGGTCAAAATGATGGACTAAGTAAATTCCTTCAAAAATTTTCTTCTCCAGACCCACCAGTCATAATGTCACCAAATTTGGGTTTTAACATTAGGCCATGGTGCAGCTAAAGCTCCAGGTCCAGTGGGCCTATTTTTTTATTGATATAATTATGCCATTGACTGAGTAATGAGTTATATTAATTTTGACAAAACATCAAACCTTGATGACAGAGGCTGGACTCAAGATGCATCAACAACCAAGATCTCTCTGCCAAAGCTTTGGAAAGCAGTGCAGAGTAGGGATGTTTGGAGAAATCTGATCATGAATGTCACCAGAAGTTGACCATAAAGTGACGGAACTGGATAACTGGTTATAATAATTTTTACTTCTGGCCGGTGTACTGACCAGCGACTGAGCCGAAACACTGACCATGTGTAAGTAAACATGAATATACCTATTTTTCTCCAAATTTCCCTCAGGCAAGTATTAAACAAACTCGCAAACATTAGGAATGGAGTTATAAACAAGGAAATCCAACACAGGTGGAGGCCATTCAGCTCACCATGTCTGTGCGAACACCACACTAACTCATCTACACAAGATCCAAGGAAGAAAATGCAAAAAAAAAAGTTTTTAATTAATGGAGTTATAATAATAATAATAATAATAATATATATAGTGGGGAGAACAAGTATTTGATACACTGCTGATTTTGCAGGTTTTCCCACTTAAAAAGCACGTAGAGGTCTGTAATTTTTAACATAGGTACACTTCAACTGTGAAAGACAGAATCTAAAACAAAAATCCTGAAAATCACATTGTATGATTTTTTAAATAATTAATTTTCATTTTATTGCATGAAATAAGTATTTGATCACCGACCAACCAGTAAGAATTCCGGCTCTCACAGACCTGTTAGTTTTGTCTTTAAGAAGCCCTCCCATTCTCCACTCATTACCTGTATTAACTGCACCTGTTTGAACTCGTTATCTGCATAAAAGACAGCTGTCCACACTCAATCAATCAGATTCCAACCTCTCCACAATGGGCAAGACCAGAGTTGTCGAAGGACATCAGGGACAAAATTGTAGACTTGCAAAAGGCTGGGATGGGCTACAGGACAATAGGTAAGCAGCTTGGTGAGAAGGCAACAACTGTTGGCGCAATTATTAGAAAATGGAAGAAGTTCAAGATAACAGTCAATCTCCCTCGGTCTGGGGCTCCATGCAAGATCTCACCTCGTGGAGCCTCAATGATCATGAGAAAGGTGAGGGATCAGCCCAGAACGACACGGCAGGACCTGGTCAATGACCTGAAGAGAGCTGGGACCACAGTATCAAAGAAAACCAAAAGTAACACACTACGCCGTCATGGATTAAAATCCTGCAGCACACGCAAGGTCCCTCTGCTCAAGCCAGCGCATGTCCAGGCCCGTCTGAAGTTTGCCAATGACCATCTGGATGATCCAGAGGAGGAATGGGAGAAGGTCATGTGATCTGATGAGACCAAAATAGAGCTTTCTGGTTTAAACTCCACTCGCCGTGTTTGGAGGAAGAAGAAGGGATGAGTACAACCCCAAGAACACCATCCCAACCATGAAGCATGGAGGTGGAAACATCATTCTCAGAGATGCCAACTTTTGGAAATCAGAATTAGGGAGGATTTTTAACCGACACCAAATAATGTGCGCGAAGCGCACATCTCGAGCGCGGAGCGCTCGACCCTTGCGGCGGGGTCCAGGGCCCACCTTAGGGCCCTGGAAGCTCTGGGGTTCTAGACGCTCTCTAGTGTCCTCTGAGCCCTATTTTGGAGCATTTAACATGTTAAGAATTCCCACTTTTTGAACAAAAAAAGGGGAAAATTGTGCACTTTTTAATGTTACATGTATGTTAATATTAGTAAGTTAGGGGACAATCAAAGATTAACAAAAAGCACAAAAGAAGCAATATTTTTCTTACCTTACTGGCTGGTACTACTGCTGCTTGCTTTTTCCATGGCAGCTTTGCTGAGTGACAGCTGTGTGGCTCTTTTAGCCCTTCTGATTATGTCTTTGCTGTATTCTCTCTGGTAGCAAGGGGTGCTATGAGCTAGTTTTTCAATTAAGAGAGCTTCCAGGGTTTTGACACTCAAATTGGGACGAAATTCAGTATGATTCTTCCGTACAAGACTGAGTGCCCGCTCACATGATGCGTTCGAATGAGGAATGACCAAGATTCCCTTCATCACTTTGCTCAAATTAGGATACTTCTTGGCACCAGTGCAGGGATCTGTGAGCTGTGAAATCCGATGCCACTGCTCATCCACTCTCACTGTCTCAGTAGCAATTGTAGCTATGGAGGCGTCTGCCTGGTAGTGAGCGAATTCACTCTCAAGACTGTCTATGTCACTATCACCGCCACTGAACAGACAGGGGAATTTCTTGATGAAAAACTCCACACAGTCAAACCCCACTTCTTGGTGTAGCTTAACATCCAGAACCTGAGCATGCTTGGCTAATTCATCATCGAGCGGCCAGGTTTTGAAGATGTAATTGCAGGCTTTCACATAATATGAGCGAACTGCACTGAAGAAACCTTGGATGTCTGACTCACTCAGAGTGAAGGTGGATTTCTTGAGACTCCTTTGTTCCCTTATATACAGTTTGGCATCGTTCCCAATCATGAGGTCCTCATCATTCTTCTGATGATTTCTGTCAGAGAAGGGTACATTTACCAGAGGAACCGATGACACCGATGGTTTCAAAAACCGTACGAAGATATCTTTCAGAAGACCATTCAATTCTCCGTGCAGGAGATGAATACAGGGTTCGTCTCTTTGGAGCAGAAGATTCCCCTTCTCAAAAAGCTTGTTAGCATATCGAAGGAAGAAACAATAGTTTTGTTTGTGGAGACAAGAACATCCTGTTGACACGTTTTTCTCTAGATTCCTGCATAGTGTTTGAGGAAGATGCGCTTTTAGTTGTAGAACTCGTAGTACACTTAGCCGCAGGGCGATCACACTTGCGTTTACTGCCAGCAGAAGAGGTCAGACTCGTAGTACCAGATCCAATTTTACGTTTGAGGAGAGAGCTTGAGGTAGGTGCAGCCAAGGAAGAAGACCTCTGATTCGAAGGTTTTGCTGAGCTTCTATCAAGTGATTTGGCAAAAGCAGAACTTAACTTGGGTCCTTCTTTGCCTGTAGATGGGACTATCACAGTCTTTCTCGACTCTGAAGGGATCTGCTTTGTAGATGAACGTGATGAAGGGCCGGTGATGCTACCTGCTCTCAGCATTGGTTTTGGTGCTGTCCCTGCTGTCTTCTTCGCAGCAGATACTGCAGTGGTAGTGGTGAATGCTGCTCCACTAGTGCTTGATCCTGCAGTGCCAGTACTGGCAGTAGATACAGTGCCGTCCTTCTTGCTCGTTGTTAGAGTCTTGGCTACAGTTGGTTGCATTTTTCTTCGTACTTCTTCTTTGAAGAAGAGGCGAAGTGGCTCCCACTGTTCAATCAGCCTGTCTAGGCACTGACCAAGGGACAGCCACCTTGTTGCGACATGCTTCAGAATCTTGTGTGTCGGGGCATCACAGAGTTCTTGCAGTGCTTTCACTCCTTTGACGCGTTTACTACTTTTGTCCAAGTAGTAGTAAATATCGATGAGAAAGTCATCTAATTCAATGGGTAAGGCCTGAGCCGTCTTCTTGGCCGTATTGTGCATCATATGGCAAGGGCATCCCATGATGTAGCACTCTGGATTTTGTTTGTGGATATAAGCAGCGACTCCTTTGTGCTTGCCCACCATGACAGAGGCATTATCAGCACAAAAGGAAACACAATTTCCCCACGGAATTTTCCTGTCACTGAACTCATGATCAAGCAGTTTGAAAATGTTTTCTCCAGTAGAATCTTGTTTGCACGCAGGCAAACTTAGCAAACCTTGCTTCACAATCCCAGCACTGTTGTCATAGTACGAAATCAGGACAGGATATAGCTGGGCCTCACCACTGTCATTGCTACCGTCTGTAGCTAGGCTAAATGGAGCTAGTCTAGCAATATCGGCAATAGATGAAGCAGTAACATTTGACAACTCACCAATTACACTGGTCAACAACAAATTTGTTGTCTGCATTTTTTAAGCTGATTTGGGACGAATCTGATGCGCTGAATCCAAAACTCACATTAGTTTTGTTCAATCAGGTCAAGTTTTTGAGATATGGCCACATGTCGTTTTTTACATTTTTGTTCACATGTACGCATGTGTGGAGCATTTTAGAAGAAGTTGGTGGGGGTAAAATGTCATGTCAAATAATTGTTTTGATTGGAAATAATATGACAAGAAGTATTCAGGTACGATAGTTCTGGGTGATTATGTCGAAAAGGGATCAGTTTGAAGTCATAAAACCTCAAAATCTTCCAAAAATTGGTGAGGCAAAGCATAAAGTTCGTGGATCAAAACTAAAGTTAATGGGGCAGATTTTGTAATAATGTGATACAAAAAAGTTGTATTTCTTGAAATAACGAACTCTGAAGAATGTACAATACCTACATGCGCCAATTTATGACATGCGCTTCTGCTCAAGCTTGGAGTGCCACAGTACGAACCCAAAGATTGGAGACTGTTCATTGACAGCAGCAAGCGATCACTGAAATGTGTTCTGCTACACAACGGCAACCAGTTTCCCTCTGCACCCATCGCTCACTCGACTACACTGAAGGAGAAGTATGAAGCGGTGAAGTACGTGCTGGAGAAAATTGGTTATGATCAGCATAAGTGGTTTATTTGTGTTGACCTGAAGATGGTGAACTTTTTGTTGGGACAACAGTCTGGCTTCACCAAGTACCCATGTTTTCTGTGCATGTGGGATAGTAGGGACCGTGCTCAGCATTACACGAAGAAGGACTGGCCTGTGCGGGAGGAATTGGTGCCATGCAAAGAAAGGAACGTCATCAACGACCCTCTGGTCTCTTCCCCTGGTCAGAGACAGAATACTCTTCCCACCGCTGCACATCAAGCTCGGCTTAATCAAGCAGTTCACCAATAGCTCTGGACAAAGATGGTGACTGCTTCACTTACTTGTGCCAGGCTTTTCCAGGATTGACCATGGAGAAGTTGAAAGCTGGCATCTTTGATGGTTCTCAGATCCGTCAGCTCATCAGAGATCCAGAGTTCAAAAACTCAATGAACGAAGTGGAACTGGAAGCGTGGAATACATTTGTTTTGGTAGTGAAGAACTTTCTTGGCAACAATAAGGCCAGAAACTACGCAGAACTTGTCAACAACATGCTGACTGCTTTCAGAAACCTGGGCTGCAACATGAGCATCAAGATGCACTACCTATTTTCACATATGAACCGGTTTCCTGAGAACCTGGGTTCAATGAGTGACGAGCAGGGGGAGAGATTCCATCAGGACATGAAGGAGATGGAGACCAGGTATCAGGGTCGCTGGGACGCAGTCATGATGGCTGACTACTGTTGGAATCTGAAGAGAGACCTCCCTGCCGCTGAACATTCCAGGAGTTCGAAGAAACGGAAGTTCAAGCCCTGAAGTTTGAACAGTGGTGACGCAACATGCAATTTACTTGTACTTACCTTTATCAATGCCCACCATTCAGATGACAGTAATCGATGTTTCTATCATGTAATCAATAAATGTTGTTGGCAAAACATTTTTTTTTCTTAAAAACATGTTTAGGATGATATGTGTTGACAAAAATCAGCTGATAATGCCACAAAAATGTAATTGATTTTGTCACAAGATCTGATTTTTTCAAATCAACTTAGCACAAAAACCTGACCTGATGGAGAGAAACGGATGCCATTTCCTGATTCAGCAGTGCCAGAATACCCTAATTCACTTGTAGAAATCTAGACAACATTCAGAAAGTAAAAAATTGTTGACCAGTGTTCTTTTTTTCTTCTTTGTTCTTGTTCTTTTTTTTTTTCTTGCTTTTTGTTCTTGTTTTTTTTTTTTTTTTTTTTTTTTTTTTTGTTCTTGCACATCTTGCACATCTTGCAAGTTTTTGTTCTTGCACATCCATACTTTGAAGCAACTTTTGAATCTGGAAACATCTTTTGAAATAGAGGTCCAGCATGATCTGAGACTGATATGGGCAAGTTATGTTCCACAATAAATCCACTAAAGAGAAGTTCCGCTCGGGTAACATCCTCTTCCTCGCTTGTCCCTTGTTTGGTGAAATAATTCAGAAGTGTACCAGTACTCGTGCTCGAAGATCTCTCCTTTGCAATGTCTGTGTGCCGTTTGCTTCCAACGTGCTTCCGAATATCATCGCGACCTCCGTGCTCAACTGAAATATCAACGCTGCATACTGTACAATACGCATGATGAATTCCTCTTTCAGACTTTCGAATACACGGGTATTGGAGACTGTATTCGGTCTTGTACTTCTGAGACCATTTCTTGGTCTTCGTAAGCTTCTTTTCTGCCATTTCGTAATCAACATCGAGGGCTTGAAGCATCGGTAACTTCGAAGTCGATGTTCCACAGCTGCAGCGCGACTCGTAGAACTCTAGCGGCTGTTAAACACCGCACGGTGGTCGCGACCGCCGGGCTGGTACGGGGCCCAGCTGCATGCAGTGAGCGTATCGCATGCATATACACTGTGCATACATACCGCATGCACTGTATTGCACACATACCGCATGCACTAAATCTCAGTGCATGATCGCATAAGCGAGATCCAGACCCAATGTTTCGCTGCTCCTCATTTGAATTTGCAATTTTTTACGTACAATTTGGTAGCAGCGAACGTTATGGAGTTACCACATGCTATACGTAGCAGACGATGCTTTTCATTCAATTCTCATACTAGTACATTCTGATTAGTGAACAGTGCAAAAATATCAAAATTTCGGGAGGATAAGGATAGTGATCGTAAGGGCGGGAGTTTGGGTGAATTTTCGGAAGCCTCCCGATGAAATCGGGAGGGTTGGCATTGCTGCATTCTTTGGGGATGCTTTTCTGCAAAGGGGACAGGACGACTGCACCGTATTGAGGGGAGGATGGATGGGGCCATGTATCGTGAGATCTTGGCCAAAAACAACCTCCTTCCCTCAACAAGAGCATTGAAGATGGGGCGTGGCTGGGTCTTCCAGCATGACAACGACCCGAAACACACAGCCAGGGCAACTAAGGAGTGGCTCCGTAAGAAGCATCTCAAGGTCCTGGAGTGGCCGAGCCAGTCTCCAGACCTGAACCCAATAGAAAATCTTTGGAGGGAGCTGAAAGTCTGTGTTGCGCAGCGACAGCCCCAAAACCTGAAGGATCTGGAGAAGATCTGTATGGAGGAGTGAGCCAAAATCCCTGCTGCAGTTTGTGCAAACCTGGTTAAGAACTACAGGAATCGTCTGATCTCTGTAATTGCAAACAAAGGTTTCTGTACCAAATATTAAGTTATGTTTTTCATATGTATCAAATACTTATTTCATGCAATAAAATGCAAATTAATTATTTAAAAATCATACAATATGATTTTCAGGATTTTTGTTTTAGATTCCGTCTTTCACAGTTGAAGTGTACCGATGATAAAAAAATTACAGACCTCTACGTGCTTTGTAAGTGGGAAAACCTGCAAAATCGGCAGTGTATCAAATACTTGTTCTCCCCACTGTATATATGTATATATATATATATATATATATATATATATATATATATATATATATATATATATATATATATATATATATATATATATATATATATATATAATAGTTTTTATGCATCAAATAAGTCACAATTGGGTCATAAGGGTGTCGGGAGCAATATCGCATGTCACATTTGAAGTCATCCCCGGGAGCAATCACATGAGGCCAAAATAAATAAGTTATAAACAATCCATATACTGTCGGAGTGGCGACCCGTCCAGGATTGTGCCCAATACCCAAGGAGACCGCTTTGGCAGCACCAATGTTCTGCACAGAGTATGGTCCCAATCTCCTCCTCCTCTCATATACAGTCTACATATCTTGTGATGGCTAGAAAAATTGGACAAGCAATGGAATACATCATTTATGCATTTCGACTCATTTAAGCAACCTTATTAGCTAAATATCATGACGGCCTAGCTAGGACCCTAAATAGAGGCCAAGCAAGTTGAGGGGACTCAGATCTGTTAGTCCATGGGCGACATCAAAAACATCGAATGCCTCAAAGATATCGGGTTTCCTTCAAATCTCTTCCAGTCGAGTGCTAACCAACAGCAGCGACTGTTTAAAACGTTAATCATACATTGGATAGAATTCACTGAATAGTTTGTGGTTCTAATACTCGACTTTCGGTAAGTATGCCCCACAGAATTCCAAAAAAGCTATTTATACACCTTAACAGGTCATTCATCCAAGGTAGAAAACCCCCAGGGGGTGGAATTAAGTAATGACAATCTCCGTCATGTGATCCCTAGCCACCCCTGGCAAGTGGGGTTGAGATTGGAGAAGTAACGTGCGATTTGTGGAAATGTTGTGGTGGGTTTCAAGTTCATTCATCAGCATGGAAGTGCCATCCCTTCCATCTGACATGTCATTTGGTAATCCAGAGCTTCAAGTTCGGTGTAAGAATGACGAACATTTTGGAATTGGTACTCTGTCAATTAATTAAATTGGATCCAAGAAAATTAGAACCTTTGCACCATAAGGCAATGGACGTTATGGATATTGCATTGTCAGGGAACAAAAAGTTGATTTCAACCTGTAAACTTGACATTCTCAGAATTTTGTTTCACTCATGTGTAACAGTAAAATATCACAATGATGTTTAAGCCTCATTTAGATTTAGATTTTTATTTTCAGTTTTGACCACCAATTATTTTACACCACAACCTATTGAGATAGGTGTTTTTCATCAACAACGATTCAGAAATTAGATTGTACTTTTGTTTCATTTGAGAATTATTTGATGAGACTGAAGTGCCATTTTGATAATCAACTTCCAGGTTTCTCGAGCCAAAACTACAGCTTGCTCTGCACGAGCTGTCGATGTGTTGGGGTCCTGGGAAAGCCACCCTCAAATGCTGCCTGCAGCACCCCATCAAGGTCACACACAAATGCAAAGTCCAAATCCGCAGACACGTTTGTAGGCACTTCATCCAGGTCCTTGGAATTTTTCTCAGGCAGAATGACGCATCTAATGCCAGCACGGTGTGCCGCCAGAACTTTGTCCTTGACACCGCCAACCTACAGCAGGAAACATCATGGTTTTAAGTTTACTTTCAACTTCAATCACAAGTCTGGTTTTAAACTCATCTCTCAGTGGCAATAACATGACAGCCGATGTACACACATTTTTGGAACGATGAGTTCTTTACGCACATGGTTTGGGTTGTTTACCCACAGTTCAACTTCATTTAAATAATTTTTGAAAAAAAACAAAGCACAATCCCAACACAGGTAATAAATAACCACATACTTTGACACAAATCCATTCACCGTATCTATTACAGTACTGTATATTAACAATCTGCACAACCAGAAAATTTAAGTGTGTGGTGACAGCAGGATGAATGCCAATTTCCACAGAGATTGTACATGATATAATATAAGTGTGTGTATATATTGTCTTCTTCTTTCGGCTGCTCCCGTTAGGGGTCGCCACAGCGGATCATCCGTTATGATCCACATAATGATTTGGCACAGTTTTTTTTTTACGCCGGATGCCCTGCCTGACGCAACCCTGGTCGCCTCGTACGACACAGGGATATGGTACACCTATTTTAGCTGGGGCATACACTAGTACTCACTTCACCGACCTCGGAAGGATGACAGGTTGAGTCAACCTCCTGGTGTGTATTAATTCAAGCGGCCAATGGGGCTAGAACTCAGGACCTTTTGGATCCCAAGCCGCTACCCTAACCACTACGCAAACACCAGGCTTTGTGTGTGTGTGTGTGTGTGTGTGTGTGTGTGTGTGTGTGTGTGTGTGTGTGTGTGTGTGTGTGTGTGTGTGTGTGTGTGTGTGTGTGTGTGTGTGTGTGTATATCCTGGTGTTGGCGCAGTGGTTAGGGCAGCGGCTTGGGATCCAAAAGGTCCTGAGTTCAAGCCCTGTTGGACCACTGAATTAATACACCAGGGGGTTGACTCAGCCTGTCATCCTTCCGAGGTCGGCGAAATGAGTACCAGTATACTGGGCCGGTGTATACCCCGGTTAAAATAGGTGTACTATATCCCTGTGTCGTAAGAGGCGACCAGGGTTGCGTCAGGAAGGGCATACGGCATAAAACATGTGCCAAATCAGTATGCGGATGATAACGGATGATCCGCTGTGGCGACCCCTAACGGGAGCAGCCGAGAGAAGAATATATATATATATATATATATATATATATATATATATATATATATATATATATATATATATATATATACACACTTATGAGCCAAAACATTATGACCACTGACAGGTTAAGTGAATAACTGATTATCTTGTTACAATGGCACCTGTCAAGGTGTGGGATATATTAAGCAGCAAGTGAACAGTCAGTTCTTGAAGTTGATGTGTTGGATGCAGGAGGAATGGGCAGGAGTTAAGACCTGAGCGACTTTGACAAGGGCCAAATTGTTATGGCCAGACGACTGGGTCAGAGCATCTCTGAAACGGCAAGGCTTGTGGGGTGCTCCAGTCAGCAGTGGTGAGTACCTACCGACAGTGGTCCGAGGAGGGACAAACCACAAACCGGCGACAGGATGTTGGGCGCCCAAGGCTTATCGATGCACGAGGGCAACGAAGGCTATCCCATCTGGTCTGAACCGACAGGTGGTCGACTGTGGCACAAGTCACAGAAAATTTTAATGGTGGTCACAGGAGGAATGTGTCACAATCTACAGTGCATCGCAACTTGCTGTGTATGGGGCTGCGTAGTCGCAGACCAGTCAGAGTGCCCATGATGACCCCTGCCCACCGTCGAAAGCACCTACAATGGACACGCGAGCGTTGGAACTGGACCTTGGAGCAGTGGAAGAAGGTCGCCTGGTCCGATGAGTCCTGTTTTCTTTTAGATCACGTGGATGGCCGTGTACATGTGCGCCGTTTACCTGGGGAAGTGATGGTCCCAGGATGCACTGTGGGAAGATGACAAGCCGGTGGAGGGAGTGTGATGCTCTGGGCAATGTTCTGCTGGGAAACCCTGGGTCAGGCCATTCATGTGGACGTCAATTTGACATGTGTCACCTACCTAAACATTGTTGGGGTGAATGAAGCATGATATATAAGGAAAGGAATGTGTGAAAGAAAGGAGGAAGATGATGGAGAGGGAGGTGAGGAGGTATGTGAAGGCAGTTGGACAGGCACAGCAAGGTGCTTGGACTCTGCGGGAGGGTGTGTAGGCGAGGACATTGAGATGGCAAGAGATTCGGAGGATGTAGTCAATACTGTTGAATTTCCTGTTGCAGGCAATGTATGATGTGCTTCCATCACCAGCAAATTTGAGGGTGTGGGGGTTGTTGCAGGAGGAGAGCTGCTTTTGGTGTGGAGGTCGTGGAACAACGCAGCATGCACTGGGTGTTTGCTCAGTAGCACTGGCAGCAGTAAGATATAGATGGCGACACGATCAAGTACTGGCGGTGGTAGTGGAGATTGTGCAGCAAGAGGTGATAGGACCGAGAAAGAGGGGCACGGAGGATGAGGAGGAGACCCACGGGAGAGAGGTGGTGTTTGTAAACGAGGACCAGGAGGTAAGAGGTGGAAGGATGAGGATGTGGAAGGCAAGCGGGCTGCCAAATGCATGTGAGTGGCAGGTGGTGGTAGACCTAAAGCCACAGATGGCATTCCCGGAGTAGATCTGCATGACAAGGTTGCAGCATGAAATTGTTATCTGGTCAGGCACAACAATCCATGTAATCTTTGGGGAATTGTCAGTACCTTGGGAAGAGAATATGGAGGAGGTGTACGAGAGGAAGAGGAAAGTATGATGATGAGCTGGAAGCGGAGTTTTGGGAGAAGGGTTGGCAAGTTTCTTGTCAGCCATTTGAGGTTGGGTGTAGAGGGTATATTGGCAATTCGTTATATGCATTTCTTTCTCAACTCGGTGTGTGTGTGTGTGTGTGTGTGTGTGTGTGTGTGTGTGTGTGTGTGTGTGTGAGAGAGGGAGAGTGAGAGTGAGAGAGAGAGACCCAGGCCACATTGAATGGCTCAAATTGGATTTGGAGGAAGTTTGTGGAGGCAGGTCGAATGGTGTAGGTTGAGATTGATTGGGTGATGTTTCTTTTAGCCCTAAAAGGAGTAGTGATTGAGTGTGAAAGAGAGAGAGAGATGTGTGTGTGTGTGTGTGTTGGTTGGTTGCTCCATTATATATTTTCGGTGCTGTGGATTCTGAGTGATAGCTGCTGTTGTAACTTGTGTTCCTCGCTGACTGGGGGTAGGGGAATGTAAGCATCCAAGTGTACTTGCTGCATGTGGAGGCATATGGGCCCTTGCTCACCCAACTTGGCTGACCGTATCGAGGTTGAAGGGCTGAAACGGGATGATGCTGAGAACTTTGAATGAAGACCCGGCAGCGAGGCACACTTGTGGCCGAGGTGTGTTTTTTGAAGTTGCGTATGTACGTATAATCGGTCGTATTGGAAATGAAAACCGGACACATGGTGAGGCTCGGGGTCTATTGGCCTGAGGAAGCCTGCTGTGAAACATCGTGCAAGACCGGGTCTGCTCTTGCTTATTGCTCAAATCAGCGGATTAGATCTCGTTTACTTTATGTCCCCTGTGGTGAATAATAGCGGGGCAAGAATGCTTTTGCGCCTTCACAACTATAACTATGTTCTACTATATACAGTACTTAGACATACTCATGTTGTACAATGTATGTCACAGACATACTCGTGTTGTGATTCATACATAATAGACACATATATCTTCCTGAGCAGAGGGTGGAGCTTGGACTAAGCATGTGCATTTGCCCCAAAATCCACTCCTGTTCCACACCCTCTTGCTGAGGATGTGGGTGAAGTTTCATATTTAAGATAAATGATTGTATTATACTTGGTATCCCAAATCATCCCAGGAGTTCTGTAACACCATGACAGCCTTAAACAGGTGGTAGAGGTGGCACAGAGCAGAATTCGTACCAACTTAAAGATGGACACTGACCGGCAACACGAGACCACGCAGTGTGATTTCCCCAGTCATAGCGACGTCGGACCGAACAAGGCGGTCGCTGAAGAGGGATGCAAGGCAAACCACCATGGCCACACCAGCCGACGGTCCATCCTTGGTGACGGCACCAGCAGGAAAGTGCAAATGTACATCTGTGCCTTCCATAATGTCTGTGAAGGCTAAATCTATAGAAAAAAAAATCAACAAGTTGCTTTAGTCACATAAAAGGTAAAATAATACAAGTTTGTGAAAGAAGAACTCATGCAGTGACAGGTTTCATCAAGTCACGAATGGTCTCCATTATGTTAGAAGAAGAAGAGGTTTGCAATTGACTTGGACACACCACCACCGTTTGTAACAACCACAAGATCCAATGGTGTATCCAGTCATGTGCCCTTCCATGTTTAATTGCACTTAGGATAGATAATTTAATTTGCACATTCGTGTTTGATCCCGTATTCTCCAATTTTAAACTCGGGTGCGAATTGCATGTCCACATAGTCCCACACATGTTGAAGTCCATTGTTCAATTTCAGTATTCCACGTCCTCTGGATAACACGACCTTTTTGCATGCATAGTTTCACCGAAAACCGAGCCCACGTGCCAGTGAAAAAAATTTGAGGGCAGGGTTCATGAATTGTCAGGTCAGGCCAGATCAGATCTCTGACTTGTTGCAGGTATCATGTAAACCGGTACTCACCTGCTCCACAGTCGGGTTGGTGGCGACGAAACAGTCTCCCCCACCAGATTTTCTGGTGAGGA
Organism: Eptatretus burgeri; assembly: GCF_056783735.1. Taxonomy (NCBI): domain Eukaryota; kingdom Metazoa; phylum Chordata; class Myxini; order Myxiniformes; family Myxinidae; genus Eptatretus; species Eptatretus burgeri. Next base: position 17,426,606 of record NC_140971.1, read on the forward strand.
GGGTGGATGATATGGACACCCAGCAGGATGAAGAACAAAACCTGTCAAAGGGCGTTGGAGCTCCTTGTGAGCCAATGGCCATCCATATCTACTGCCCGACTGTGTTTGCGGACATCCTCGTGAAGTTGGGCTACTTCTTATGAGGAGGGTGGTGGCAGGATTTGCACTCCAGCCACCGTAAAACCCTTCATTCTGCAGAACATTCCAGAAGCCAAAAAAAATATGAAAACCCACGCTGTGTGAGTATCTCCTGTGTAGCTTCCCTTCGCAGGGCAGCTCACCGGATGATGGGATTGGGGCAAGGCCTTCGGGACCCCCAATCTTTGATGATAGGAGGGAAACCACGGGGTAACATTTCCGGGTCAGATTGTGGGAGTGCGTGTCGGGGTGGTGCTGTGGTGTCGTCCACCAGACGGCAGTCTCCTGAGGTTAACCTGAGGCGGTCCCTTCGGGTGGGTGCCTGGAATGTCCAATGGATTGCGGCGAGATAATGGTGGGTGGTTACACCGACTATTGGTCTGGTCGCTCTGATGGTTACCATTCCCAAGGAGTTGCTGTAGCTGTGTCCAATAAGCTGACTCCAATGATAATTGAGGTAACACCGGTTAGGTCAACGAGCGTATTATGAGACTAAGGAATAGTCACTCCTTGGGTGTCATTTCCCTGGTCTCTGTTTATGCTCCGACTGAGGCGAGTGATCTCACCGTGATGGGCGCATTCCTTGCCACAGGCGAGTCTGTGGTTGATCAGTGCCCCAGGCAAAATACTCTTCTTGTCTTGGGGGATTTCAATGCATCGATTGGAACCGATAGGGATGGTTATGAGGTGTGTGTTGGTCCCCATGGGTCTGGAACTGTGAACCAGAATAGCATTAAGTTCCTTGACTTTGAAAAAAAGTCATGGACTTAGGGTGGCTGGTTCATGGTTTCAGCGCCCACAAGCTCATCGCTGGACTTGGTATTCCAATGCTGGCGGTGTGGCAAAGGAGATTGACCACGTGCTCGTTGATGTTCGCTGGAGGATGATCCAGAACTGCAGGGTCTACCGGAGTGCTCAGTTCCTCAATACTGACCACAGGCTTGTTGTAGCAACTCTTAAGTTGAACCTTAAATCCATGAGAATGGTACCATCCCAGCCGAGGCTGGATGTTGGCAAGCTCAAGGATGAGAGGGTAGCTGAGGAGTTTGCAAACAGGCTGAGTGGAGATTTGGGGGATCCTGAAGAGTTGTGGAGTACCTTCAAGACCACCGTCTTTGATGTTGCCAGTGGATGTCTTGGAACTCACCGGAGGGCGAAGAAGAATTTTGTCTCTCAAGGGACACTGGATACCATTGCCCAGAGTCGCAGGGTCAGGCTGAATGGCAGAGCTGAGCTGTTCAGGGAGCTGAGGCATAAAGCTACGTGCACTGAGGGTGGGCAAGGAGGCCGATGTATGAGGAATCTATGAGGGGGTAGAGCATCACCTGTGATCAAGTGATTCTCGTCCTGCTTACTGGGGAATTCGCGCATTGCGTTCGTCCAAGCCCGTCCCTCGAATTGAAGTGAGAGCGGAGGGTGGTGGGCTCTTGACAGAGGAGTCCGAAGTGAAAGCCCGCTGGGTTGGTTACTTTGAGCGGTTATGCCAGGCTGACTCACCAGCTGTCGAGTTGGACATCATGGGTGTCACAATCCCTGTTGATGACTCTCCAATCAACTGTGGTCCACCTTCGTTTGTGGAAACACGGGCTGCGGTGAACTGCTTGAAATGGGGTAAAGCTACAGAGATCTGTGGCATCCATGCTGAACTTCTCACGGCTGGTGGAAATGCTGCACTTGTGTCGTTGCATGCAGTTTTGTGCTCTGCCTGAAACACAGGCATCATCCCAACTGACTGGAAGAGGGGCCTTGTTGTCCCTCTCTGGAAAGGGAAGGGTGATCGCCAAGACTGCAACAACTACAGAGGGGTGACACCGCTCTCAGTGCCGGACAAGATCTTTGCTCGGATAGTTCTTGATGGGGTTCGCTATCATGTGCTTGAGCACCAGCGTCCAGAGCAGTCAGGCTTTATACCAAAGAAGTCAATGAGTGACCGTATCCTTGCTCTTCGGGTCCTCACCGAACGCAGATGAGAGTTTCGGCAGGGGCTGCTTACAGCCTATGTTGATCTCCGTAAAGCGTTTGATCCAGTGAATCGGGATGCCATATGGAGGATTCTTGGTCTTCGTGGGGTGCCACCAAAACTGATCGGTCTGATGTCTTAACTATACTCTGGCACTGAGAGTGCTGTGAGATGTGGTGGTATTATCTCTGACATATTTCCAGTTGTTACTGGAGTTCGTCAGGGGTGTGAACTGCCCCCCACACTTTTCAGCACTTGTATGGACTCGATTCTGGGGAGGATGTTGGAGAGATCAAGCTGTGGTGCATCGTTTGGGAATGCCAAGATCTCTGACTTTGAATTCGCAGATGATGCAGTCATCTTTGCGGAGACTCTAGATATCCTTTTAGGGGCCCTCGAGGTGCTGAATGAGGAGTCTGAGCCGCTGGGATTACGGGTTTCCTGGGTCAAAACTAAGATCCAGGTCTTGGATGCTGCTCTCTTTTCTGTACCTGTTTGTGGTGAGGATGTTGAGGTCACAGAGAGATTCACTTACGTTGGCAGTGATATTTATGTCTCTGCTGGCTGTGAGTCAGAGGTCAACAGACGTCTGGGTCGGGCCTGGGGAGTCATGGATTCACTGGAACATGGGGTGTGGCGCTGCCGGTACCTCTGCAGGACGACAAGTCCAAGTCTTCAGGTCCTTGGTGCTTCCAGCCTTGCTCTATGGGTGTGAGACTTGGACTCTGACCAGGGATATGAGACGGAGACTTACTCCCTTTGGTACCATGTCAGGTCAGGTCAGGTATGGGAGCATGTGCCAGAACAGCGCGTCGCTGCGTCCACTTTCCGCCGGTACTCCAGGGGCCTCCGTCTGGCCATCCCCCAGGCAGATGCCAGGCCCATCCCCATCTCCTTGAGATGATGGTCAACCTGCTGCAACCATGAGGCACGTGGTCGGCCCACTGGCCTCCTCCACTCATGAGACTCCCTCGCTGAGAGAATCTGGTGAGCAGGATCAGCGTCAGGAAAACGAGCCACATGTCCATACAGCCGCAGCTGACGCTCACGGACTATGCAGGTAACAAATCTCATCCGAGTCTCTCTCAGCAACCGCTCGTTGGACACAAAATCCGACCAGCGATAGCCAAGGATTCTCCGAAGAGACCTGGTACCAAAGGAATTAAGTCTCCGTCTCAGATCCTTGGTCAAAGTCCAAGTCTCGCACCCATAGAGCAAGACTGGAAGTACCAAGGACCTGAAGACTCGGACTTTCGTCCTCCCGCACAGGTACCGGCAGCGCCACACCCCATGATCCAGTGAATCCATGACTCCCCAGGCCCGACCCAGACGTCTATTGACCTCCGGCTCACAACCTGCGGAGACATGAATATCACTGCCAAGGTAAGTGAATCTATCCACGACCTCAACATCCTCACCACAAACAGACACAGACAGGACAGCAGCATCCAAGATGTCACCGAAAGCCTGGATCTTTGTTTTGACCCAAGAAATCCGTAATCCCAACGGCTCCGACTCCTCATTCAGCACCTCGAGGGCCCCCAAGAGGATGTCTAAAGTCTCCGCAAAGATGACTGCATCATCTGCAAAATCAAGGTCCGAGATCTTGACATTGCCAAACGATGCACCGCAACTTGATCTCTCCGACATCCTCCCAAAATCCAGTCCATACAAGTGCTGAAAAGTGTGGGGGCAAGTACACATCCCTGACGAACTCCAGTAACAACTGGAAATAAGTCAGAGGCGGTACCACCACACTTCACAGCACTCTCAGTACCAGAGTAGAGTTCAGACATCAGATCGATCAGTTTCGGTGGCACCCCACGAAGACCAAGAATCCTCCAGAGGACATCCCGATTCACTGAATCGAACGCTTTACAGAGATCAACATAGGCTGCAAGCAGCCCTGCCGAAACTCTCGTCTGCGTTCAGTGAGGACACGAAGAGCAAGGATACGGTCAATCGTTGACCTCTTTGGTGTAAAGCCTGACTGCTCTGGACGCTGGTGCTCAAGCAGATGGTGGCGAACCCTATCAAGAATTATCCGAGCAAAGACCTTGCCCGGCACTGAGAGCAGCGTCACCCCTCGGTAGTTGTTGCAGTCTTGGCGATCACCCTTCCCTTTCCAGAGAGGGACAACAAGGCCCCTCTTCCAGTCAGTTGGGATGATGCCTGTGTTCCAGGCAGAGCACAAAACTGCATGCAACGACACGAGTGCAGCATTTCCACCAGCCTTGAGAAGTTCAGCATGGATGCCACAGATCCCTGGAGCTTTGCCCCGTTTCAACTGGTTCACCGCAGCCCGTGTTTCCACAAGCGATGGTGGACCACAGTTGATTCGAGGGTCAGCAACAGGGATTGTAACACCCTTGACGTCCAACTCGACAGCTGGGGGATCAGCCTGGTACAACCGCTCAAAGTAACCGGCCCAGCGGGCCTTCACTTCAGACTCCTCTGTCAAGAGCCTACCACTCTCTGCTCGAACTGCAGTGCTCCGAGGGATGGGCTTGGATGAACGTAATGCGCGAATTACCTGTCCACAGGTGATGCTCTACCCCCTCACAGATTCCTCGCACATAGGCCTCCTTGTCCACCCTCAGTGCACGTACAGTTTTACGCCTCAGCTCCCTGAACAGCTCAGCTCTGCCATTCAGCCTGGCCCTGCGACTCTGGTCAATGGTATCCAGTGTCCCTTGAGAGACAAAATTCTTCTTTGCCCTGCGGTGAACTCCAAGGCATCCACCGGCAACATCAAGGACGGTGGTCTTGAAGGTGCTCCACAACTCTTCCGGACCCCCTAAAGCACCCAGACCCCCCAAGTGTCCACTCAGCCTGTTCGCAAACTCCTCAGCTACTCTCTCATCCCTGAGCTTGGCAACATCCAGCCTAGGCTGGGATGGTACCATTCTCCAGGATTTAAGGTGCAGCTTTAGAGTTGCTACAACAAGCCTGTGGTCAGTATTGAGGAACTGAGCACTCCGGTAGACCCTGCAGTTCTGGATCATCCTCCAACGACCGTCAATGAGGACATGGTCAATCTCCTTTGCCACACCGCCAGCGTTGGAATACCAAGTCCAGCGATGAGCTTGCGGGCGCTGAAACCATGAACCAGCCACCCTAAGTCCATGACTTCTTGCAAAGTCAAGGAACTTAGTGCTATTCTGGTTCATAGTTCCTGACCCATGGGGACCAACACACACCTCATAACCATCCCTATCAGTTCCAGTCGATGCATTGAAATCCCCCAAGACTAGAAGTGTATCTCGTCTGAGGCACTGATCAACCACAGACTCGAGTGTGGCGTAGAATGCATCCTTAACCATGTGGTGGTTAATCCTTGGCTATCTCTGGTCCATGTAGCACCATGTCTGGTACCATGTCTCTTCCATGTGTGGAAGTGGTACCATGTCTCTTCGGAGAATCCTTGGCTATCTCTGGTCGGACTTTGTGTCCAACGAGCGGTTGCTGATAGAGACTCAAATGAGATTTGTTACCTGCATAGTCCGTGAGCGTCAGCTGCGGCTGTGTGGACATGTGGCTCGTTTTCCTGACGCTGATCCTGCTCACCAGATTCTCTCAGCGAGGGAGCCTCGTGAGTGGAGGAGGGCAATGGGCCGACCACGTGCCTCGTAGTTGCAGCAGGTTGATCATCATCTCAAGGAGATGGGGATGGGCCAGGCATCTGCCTGGGGGATGGCCAGACGGAGGCCCCTGGAGTACCGGCGGAAAGTGGACGCAGCGACACGCTGCTCAGGCGCATGCTCCCATACCTGACCTGACCTGTTCATGAAGAGTACCAGATAAACAACCATAAAAATGGAGGGGGTGGATGGGAAAATAGGGCTTGTAGGACAAATCTGCGGTGCCTTAACTGACGATGACTCGGGTAATTAAACCAAACCTGACTCGTCCTTTGCCACATGGCTGGATGTAACATGAATTTCATCCACAATCTACCTACCTCACCTACGCACAGGTGCATTTAATTACTTACACAAGGACGAGATGCATCGACTACTTAGAGAGGACTGTAGATACTCTTTCTCTCGTTCTGGAACTTGAGTCCATTGAATCCATTGATGGTATCGACTGGAGAGGGTCCATTCAGAGGCGGATTAACTTCTTTGCATCTGAACATGGTTGAAGCCATGATATAGAGCTTGGTTTTTCGAACCCAGGGGAGCGACCAAAAGTGGGGTCGCCGAGCAAATTTCGTGGGGTCGCGGGCGTCCACTTGCAGCGAAAAAAAATTCTCATTTGGGAGAAGAATATTTTTGAAGATTTTTATGTAAAAAAAAAATCAAATATGTCTGCTGAACCACGTGAAGGATGACATCATCATCCCCCCACCACCCCCCCAATTCAACTTCGCCCTAAGTGACCCTCAAAAATTTTCATACTGATTGAATAAAGCATTTGACGTATACAATTATGACATCTTTACGGTCACCTGACATGAAAAAAAAAATACCCCCGGTTGGGGGTGACTGTCATCTCTGAAGCTGTGTAGATGTGGATCTCTGATCGGCTTAGATGTCGTCTTGTTTAATTTTTATGTTGATAAGAGATAATGTTGGCGGACATAATGTTGAAATTAGCTGATTTTTCAACTTTGGAGTGACCTTGACATTGACCTTCAATCGTGTCTAAAGTCATACCGTCGTGCATCACTCATCGACCCCTACCTACATACCAAGTTTCATCAAGATCGGGCGAAATTTTTTTTGACTATCACATCGAAGATTTTTCCAACTTTGAAGACACATTACTCGATAACCAGGACGAATTTCAAAAAACCGGCCCGACCAAATTTAGATATTGTTCCATATTATCAGAATCCGAAGGAATTTCGAAGATCGGATCATAAACGGCGGAGGAGATAGATTTTGAAAATGGACGATTTCACAACTTTGGAGTGACCTTGACCTTCAATCGGGTCAAAGGTCATACCGTCGTGCATCCCTCATCGACATCTACCCACATACCAAATATCAAGAAAATCGGAAGAAAAAAAATGGGGATGTATGTACGGACGGACGGACATCGAGACTGGTTTTATTAGGTCATCTCTCACGAGATGACCTAAAAAGAATCGCTCGTTTCCTATGGGGAGTACCTTACATGCCAAGTTTCAATTTTTTCTATGGAGCAGTTTCAGAGATACTAAATTTTTCAGAGGACCAAAATTTTTCCGACATGGCTGCCACACCACATGAACTATGACATCATAATTATTATTGAAATATTCTGCATGAGTAGTGGCATCTATGGTGACATTTCATGTCAATCGGATAGGTAGTTGCAGAGAAAACTAGAAGGGCACTCAGTGGAGCGCATACCTCCGCCACGTAATGCCTGATCCACGGGAACATGTCGGGCCCAATACGTTTTTGAAATGTGATGCTATAC
>NC_140971.1:17439112-17604112 GCF_056783735.1 Eptatretus burgeri
AAGCAGCGTGGGAATGAGGGTGATGCGATGGTTACGAGGGCGAGTTGTGACGGTAAAGGTCGTGGCTGTTGTTGTGAAGCGGCGTTGCGGTTGGTGGTTGTTGTGTGATGGCTGTTGAGACGTGGTTGATGGTGGTAGTAATGGCGGCTGGTCCAAAATAAAGATAATAAAAGAAAAACGGCTATCTAGAAGGGTCGCAGCCCGCATGAATGACATTTATTCCCTCTAAACAATGGGTTTGGGCCTAACTACACATATACTTACAGAGATATCTCACCGAAGGGACCTGAATGGTGGTTTGCGAATTTCGTCAACCACAACATTACCCCCTCCCCTTTTTACAGACTCGTCCCGAGTCGTCAAATTTTCGTGTGCCATCATGTGTAGTTTTCCCCTCGTACATTTTACCTAAGGATCCCTGAGTGCGACATTCATGGTATTCGTGTCCCCAAAATAAATAACCTGAGGGCTGAGTAACTACCCAAACAAACTCACTCACACAGACGACTTAAATAAAATTGCCGGCGCTATGACAGACATGCCGGGGGCGCACTCATATTTACAGTACATCTTAACCTTAACTTACAAATTTTACACTAAACCATGGCCCAGGATCAATGAACTCTGCAAAAAGAAAGCAGTTAGCAGGGAGCCAGGCTGCTCGCATGCAGTCTCTGGCTCAAACAATGCAGGTGACAGGGAACGTGGCCGGCTGCTCACACGCAGTCCAAGGCCTTCCCTTTTGAACTGAACGCAGTGAACCACAACGGTGCATGGGCTGCACAAACGTAGTCTCCGTGCCAGCTCAAGTGGCACACGCAATGAACACAACGAATGGATGGATGAATGGTTTGAACTGAACGCAAACACGGTGCACGGGCCGCCACTGCAGGCACGTGTTGTAGCTGCCAACAGGGCAGTTCTTGCAGCTTGCAAACTGTTGCTTTTACGATGATCCCGGCGCGCATGGAAATGAACAGGGGGGGGGGCAAAGCAAAATTGAACGGGGCTGGTGAACGTGGGCAGTGGACATGGCATGGCAAAGGCAGCAGGCAAACACAGCCCGCAGAAGAAGGCCGCTTCAGGCAAACCCAGCCGGCAGATGAACTGGCCGGCACAGGCCTTGCAGAAAACAGCTGCAGACGATCCGGCCGGCACAGGCCTTGCAGCACAGCAGCTGCAGACGATCCAGCCGGCACAGGCCTTGCAGCAAAACAACAGCTGCCGATGAAGTGAGCCGGCCTTTGCCTTGCAGCAACGCAGCCAGCAGATGAAGCTGGCCAGCCTTTGCCGTTCAGTGGAGGTTGGTGGAGGGAGTGCGGTGGTGCTGGCCACTCGGAAGGCGGGCTCGGACCTACCCTACGGTCTCCCTCCCAACCTATTGCCTTTGCCTGTCACTGTCTATACCCACTCCCTTAATTTGTCAAACCCCAATTTAGCCCCAACTTATTTTTTATTTTTACTTCCCCACTATAAATCGTCCTCTAACCCCCTTTATCATCCTTGTTCGGCTAACCGATCCTGTCACCTAGCCTACTCCCAACCCCTACGTTCCCTTCCCGGAGGGGAATAAGGGAGAGCTAGCATCCTGTGTCGAGGCCCAATTCAAGCCTCAGGATGGCCTCCCCAGAGTTCAGCGATCTATAACACAAAGTGGGTCCAGCGGCCCACAACGAGAGCGAGGGGATGGATGGTGCGGAGGGGTACACTTCCTATTCTACCCTAACCATTTAACTGTTAAACTACCCCGGGGCTTTCAACAAGCGCCTCTCGCTTAAACTATTGGTTCTATAAACCCAGATTCCCGTCGCCTGTGTTGGTGTCCTCACGATTTCGGGCCTCGCCCCCCAATTTTCTCTCCGTGCCCTCACACGGTCTCATGGCTGGGATACGTGGCTCCCTTTGGCAGGCACGACCCTCTGCCGAATCTCCCGCTATGGCACCCCCGGGTACTACACTGCCTCCGAGCCTACCAGCTCCCTAACACCGGGGAGTGCCCCCCATGGCACCTCCCCTGAAACGCACACGTGGCAGGCTGGCTTCCCAGGCCCCTTTCCGAGGGTCACCCGTGCCCACAACACTGCCCACGCGGCTAATGGCGCCCCGGGCCCCCGCACCAAGCAGGCACACCCGTGCCCACTACGCTATCCCGGCCCCCCACGGGCCCTTGGCCTACCACGGCCGACTAGCCTGGTGCCCGGGGTACCCACTCAGCGATACTCACCTTTCGCAGCCACGCTCCCAGCCTGTCAACAGGGCTCCTGCACCCCTCCAAACGGGTTTCGAGCCTACTTCCCCACCAACAACAAAACGACTTCCATATTTGTTAATTTGACTAACCCACTAACTCAGTCTACACTGACCCCGGGGTCCCTTGGGCGGGAGTCACTCCTCCCCCCAATCACTCATCGCACCATGCATTCCCCATTCGCTCCACTCACACAGACCCGCTGGCCTCACTCACTCACCAAGCACATGCTTCCACTTCACTCACCAACTCTTCAACACACACACACCACTGAACTCTGCCATCCTTCTATCTGCATCCCCTAACTAACTCGTGCTCCCACGTCGTCCCTTAAACTACAGCACGTTCCTTTTAACACTACGTAGCTAAACTACGTCCCCTCTACACACTCACTGTCTGTCACTGTTCTCAAATGTCCCAAAAATTATTTACCCAACCTAAATCTCGCTATCATCCCTCTAACTAATCCATTCCACGGACTCCATGAGGACTTACCCCTGCCCCATGAAGTCGGTCTAACTAAGCTAACCCTTCCCCCTAACTAGTTTCCATCCTGTGCCCAGGTCAAGGCGGTCTTCCACCCCTTGCCCAGGAATCCTGTGCACCCGAAAGTGAGGCTTGCTTTTTTTCTTTTTTTCCATGCGCAGCACCAGCGCGGCAACTCGCAGCTCGCGCACTTTGCACCTGCCCGTGACGTCATGCAGCTGCACGTGTACCTCGTCCCTCCTTGGACGGTACCATCCGGCAGGGATACCCCTCCTGCCAGATTCCAACCCCACGTGCAGCCATGACGTCACCGTGCGCATAAAAAAAAACACAAGCCCCACGTCTCGAGGGGTTCCCCACGCGAACACATGTGCTTTGCCCGTTGGAGCTTAACACACACGATCGCGTGGAGAACCCGTCCGGTCCAAATCCGTTTACCTGCCTAAGCTTTGTCCGTCCGCGGGATCGGCAAATCCACCGCGTGCGTTTCCGGACCGGGACTTCACTCTCGCAAGTGAGCACGTGGGGGCCTCGTGCGTTGCACAGCACGGACCTCGTGCTCACTGCTGGGTGAACCCGGCACGGTCCCCGAAACAACTACAGCCGCTACTCGGCTTTCGTTCCTCACATGTCGCCGTCGTCGCCATTCAACACACGCACTCCCGCGTGTTACGACGCTAACACTCCATTCCATTACATTCACCCCGGGAGACGCGGCTGCATGTTCACACATGCCCACCGACATCTCCCTTACATACCGCTCTCTCACACACACGGTCTCCCTTGCACTCGGCCGTTCACTCACGCATGCCATTACCCTTGCACACGTGGCTCCCCTCACTCGCGGCCTTCCACTCACTCGTGCCATTTCCCTCACACAAACCACACCACTCACACACGCGGGGGCACTCACCCGCGGTTCCTCATCCACACACCGTGCCTCACTCATACACCGTGCCTCACTCACACACGCGGGGGAACTCAACCGCGGTGCCTCACTCATACACCATTCCTCACTCACACACGCGGGGGCACTCAACCGCGGTGCCTCACTCATACACCGTGCCTCACTCACACACGCGGGGGCACTCAACCGCGGTGTTTCATCCATACTGGCCGTTTCATCCACACACACGGCCTCTTCCACTTGCGGTGCCCCTTTTACACACGGCGTGCTGGGAAGCACGTACTCCGGCACAATCGCCACCACACCACTCACACACGGGGTCGCTTCCACACACGGTGCCGCACTCACACCTTGCACCACACACACAGGGACAACCACACTGGGGATTCGTGTCCCCACAAGGGTCTCCGGGGCCTCTATACCCCCCAAGCTCTCCGTGCACCCGTCCACAGCACCCGTCCCCTCAACCTCGCAAAGCACGACCGAACTCACCTGGTCGTGACTCGCCTCAAGGGGGCATACTCCCTCCCCTCGTTCCTGGAGGAGGCCATCCAACTGCTCGCACCGGGTCTCTACCCAGTCCGCGAGTTCACCCCCATTATCCTCCACTACCTCCGTGTGTGTGTGCGTCACTTACCCCGTCTTCATCGTGTAGTCTTCCCTCTATCGTTCCCATCTCCCGTGTCTCTGCCAACTCAGTCACCTCTTCACTCTTTACCTCCCTTGTCTCAACTATTATTTCCGTCTCTTCCCTTGTTATCTCCCTCGTGCACGTCTCCATCACCCCAATTAGTTTGTCCCTCTCGGTTACCGTCACTTTTTCCGTCATGACCCTCGCCCAACACGCCCCCCGAATTATTTTCTCACCCGCCTCCACCGCGGGCCCGACAGCCGTTGCACCCCCTCCCAGCTCGTTCGCTCCTACACATGGAGTCGCCATTTTGAGCTCCCTGGTCACTGCCTTCATGCCCGCCTGCAGGCTTCGGCCCATGTTCTGCGTCTCACCCCGCAGCTTTTTAGTTTCTTCCTTCATTTGCTTGTTCATTCCGTTCATTTGCTGTGTATTCGCATCCATCTTTTCGTTCATGCCTTTCATTTCATTTGTGTTTGCATCCATTTTCGTTTTCATTTCCGCATTCATTTGTTGCGCATCCGCATTCATCTTTGCCAGCATGGTGAATAGCTGGGCCATGTCGGGTGCGCTTGGGTGAGCCGATTCGGCAAGGATCGGGGAGTTTTGGTGGAGAGGGGGAGGGGAGGTGTCATACACCGCGGCCGCTGCCGCACCTATTTCGGGCTCTGGGTTCAGTTGGGCGAGTTCATTTTCCTGTACAACCAACATTTCCTGCACGGGGATTTCATCCTGGACCATGGATTCTACACATTCTACATCCATTTCTAATACCCCCGGCTCCCGCTCGCCTTGAGACGCCATCTTGCTTCTCGTAAAGGGTTAATTTAGCTCGCTCGTAATTTGAAGGGAATCGGGGGTCGCTCCTCTCACCCCTGGACCGATTCCCGTGAATTTAGTTGGAGACAGGAGAGCCCATTTTCCCGTTCTCCGATACCAGTGCCGCGAGGAGGGCGATGAGTTTATATTGCACGACCTGACACCAGTGTTGCGGATTCGCGCCCGCCGGCGTGCGAACGGCCACGTAACTCGAATCGCGGCACGTCGCCCACCGGACGGACAATCCCGTCGTGACCCTCTCGGACTAACACTGGGAACTAGTCACGGCTGGACCTTTCGGCCTCACCACGATCGTGCCAATCGGCCCCCGCGTGGGATAGGGTTGCTCGCCAAATTCGATATACCTAAGTACCCACACGGAGGGTAGACCGGGCGATCGCACCTCGCCGCAGGTCGACTTCGGACACGGGCCACTTTAAGCGACCCGTTCCGTACTATCGGGATAACCGAGCGGTGTTATCGTCGGCCTCGACGGTTCGATTAATTATCGGGCGTTTTAGCCCACGACCAACCCTTTACGTGAAGTAAGATGGAGATTCAATAAAGGAAAAGACGAAGCGAAACGGGAAAACAATTCAACATAAAGCACATTTATTTCGCGATGAACGGAAAGCACACATATACAATTACACCAAAAGCAAATGTAAAAGAAGAAGAAGAAACACACAATAATGCACAAAAAGCAAATGTAAAAGCAAAAGACAATGCAGAGCTAACCGACTACCGAGCACACGGCAACACTTATACAGTTTTACTTCACAGACGGCGCCGACAACACATATACTCAAAGCAAAAGAAAAAGGGACCACCCTCCACTATGAGGGGGCAGACGGCCTGGGGCCGAGACCACGTCGAGCCTACCCGTCTGGTGATGAGCCGCAAAATGGCGCTGGCGCCCCGACTCCGCGGGCCTCGCGGACAGTGTCTGGAACGGGGTGGGAACGGGGCCCCCTTCTCGCACTATCTCAGCGCGGGGGGAAACAGGAGGGGGTTGTTGATGCTCGGGGGAAGGAGGATATCTCCCTGTCTCGGGTCCCGCGACGAGCGTCTCCACCACGACCTCGGTCGCGTTGCCGGCCTCTCCTCTCCGCAGCTCCCCGACTCTGACACGAGCACCCCCTCGACTGCCTTCGCCGCCGCCACCTCTCCACAGCTCCGTCCAACCGCCCGCTCCGACTCCTCTCTTGACTCGTCCCAACTCTTCACTGGCTCCGAACTCTTAACTCTCTCCCCTCCGTACTCTTAACTGACTTGACTGACGAACGCAGCCCCTTATATGCCCCGTGGCCTCGCTCCTTCACCTTCGACCCTTTACCTCCGACCCTTCACCTCTAACTGGCTCCCCATTGGACCGAGGAAAAGTGGGCGTGAATGCTTTTTGATCCATGAATTTGCATATAGCGATATTACTCCAACGCACCTGGAGGCGGGGCCAAATTGCCCCACGCTCGCCGATAGGACGGAACAGAAGTGGGCGTGAGTCGTTTTTGATCCGTTTTCTTCGGAAAGGCTGTCGCTTTTGCACCCCTGCTCGGTGCGCGCCCTGCACGAGTCCAGTATCGGCGCCCACAAGCGGCGTGGGAATGACGGTGATGCGATGGTTACGAGGGCGAGTTGTAACGGTAAAGGTCGTGGCTGTTGTTGTGAAGCGGCGTTGCGGTTGGTGGTTGTTGTGTGATGGCTGTTGAGACGTGGTTGGTGGTGGTGGTAATGGCGGCTGGTCCAAAATAAAGATAGTAAAAGAAAAACGGCTATCTAGAAGGGTCGCAGCCCGCATGAATGACATTTATTCCCTCTAAACAACGGGTTTGGGCCTAACTACACATATACTTACAGAGATATCTCACCTAAGGGACCTGAATGGTGGTTTGCGAATTTCGTCAACCACAACAATATATATATATATATATATATATATATATATATATATATATATATATATATATATATACATATATACATATATACATACACACATACATATCTATCTCAATCTTTCAGGGCAGTTTTGGCAAAGACCGGTCTACTCCGAGGGCCAGTGGGTGGAATTTTTTTATTTCAACTTTTGTTTTTGGCTTTTTAGCAAGTTGTCTTCTCTTCCCTGGAAGGCAAATCCAACCAAAGGTAATCTCAATGCTTTCCAAAAAGTCTGCACCAAGTGTGTGTCCACTCTCAGGAGAGCCAGAAAACAGCATCTGTCCAACCTCAAAAATGAATTTTCAAATTTGTCTCCCTCTTCTAAAACCTGATGGTGCCTTGTTAAGTCTGTCTCTGGAGTATGCTCCCCTTCCATCCCTTCCCTCACTTCAAATGGCACCACAAATGGCTCAATTCTGTGTTTGCTTCCAAATCTTGTATCCCCAACCCCTCACTCTCAGTACCCATCCTTCCCTGTCATACCCAAATTTTTGCTTTCGTTTCCATCTCGTCCACCCCTTGCGTTCCTTACCTGCATCCCTTGTTTGTCTGTCTCCATCTATTTTCTCCCTCCGCCCTGCTGTTGGCATTTTCCCCTTCAGCTGTTCATTTTGTTTTGTTGTGTCCTGATTCGTTCTGTGTTCTAGCTCTTCCACAAGCCTTGACTATGTACATAAAAGTGCATCGCCTCCTAATGGTCAAATCCAACATGTGACACCTGTACTCGTTCCACCATCAGCCTGAGATTACCATTACAAAAGTGGTCAAAAACTTACCTCCATCTCATAAATCGGAGCTCCGAGGATGTCTCGTAGGGCATGATCATCAATGATAATGGGCATTTCAGGCAAAGGATGTACATCATTGCATGCCAATTCAGACAAAGGTACAGTCTCTTGCTCCTCAACATCTTGCCTCTCTAAAATAGAACCACGATGTCCATGGAATAAGGATTCTCATCGACACCAGTTCACACAATTTCACATCATACAAGAAAATAATCTGCCCTTTGCATACCTTGGCATTCATTGTGCTTATTTTTCTTGGACCCCTCAATCCAATTCTCAGCCACACGTACAGCCACAGCACGGCACACAGCTCCAATTTTGCGTTCGAGCGTACGCACTCCAGCCTCACGTGTGTACCTACATAAACATGGATTTTTTTAAAAAACAGTGTCTGAGGCTCATAGAAGAGATTGCACTGTACATATAATCACATGTAAGAGAAGGACAAGAGACAATGGACAAATATCAGTGACAAAGTACCTGCTGATAAGTGTGGACAGTGTGGCAATTGGCAACTGCATATGCTTCTCAGTGAGGCCATGCTGCCGAACCTGCTTTGGAACCAGGTGCCGAGCAGCGATCTCCCCCTTTTCTTCTTGTGTATAGCCTTCCCACCCCAAACACAGTGTTCCCATCAAATGCACTTATTTCAATCTATATTCTTTACAACTATGGCAGGGAATCAACTGAGGTAAATGATATAGATAGTGTTACAGATTTCAGAATCCGGTCTGATGACTGCATCCACACATCCAGGTCCTGAGTTATTTCCTTAAATGCATGTCCAGATTAGCCCCATCCCCATGTCTAATGGGCTTTTAAATGTGATGCGTTGAGAAGGGTGAAGAATAGATCCTCTCTCTTATGGGAAGCTTTTTTCTTTACGACAGACACATTTATGCACATATTTCTTTCGCGAGCGCTGGCGCCCGCCTTATTTTTCCTCAACAACGTTTATGCACGTATTTCTTTTGCGAGTGCTGAGGCCTGCCCTTTTTGGAGTGCACGGGTTGTCATGGTAATGGTGTGCAAGTGGGGCGGGGTAAGCTTGGGGGGACTCTGCACCCGCCGAGACGGGCCGCATAGATAAAAATAATTGGAGAGGTCTGTTCAAAAAAATGAGAAAGAAAGCGAGAGAGGAAGGACGCAAGAATAGAAGCGAACAAGAAGCGGGCAAGCGAGCCAGAGAGGGTGCGAGCGTGCAAGCGAGCGAGTGAGTGTGTGGCTGTCTGACCAGTGCCAACAACGAGACAATTCGTCCTTCCCAGTGCTTGAGCAAGTGAGCGTGTGGTGCACGTGTGGGTGTGAGGAGCGCCGACAACGAGTGAGGCATGGGTCGGTCACGAGTGAGAGGTGGGTCAGTCACCGACGGACCGTGCGGGTCACTTGACGTCACCAGTTTCGTGAAGTGCGAGGAGCTGCCCATGTCGTAGCACCAGGGTCTAAACCCGTGACAGACGATCTCGGTGCCCCCCCCCCCAGACGTCGACTGGCGTTCAAAGGCTGTAAGCGAGTAGGTGCACGGCAATGCTGCGTGCTGGCGACGGACAAGACATGCACACACACATTTCTGGACGTTTTCACATTCCACGGACCACTTCTCTCGAGTGAGCGAGATGACTCTTCTCTCCCCCCCCCCCCCGCCCGAATGATCTGCTGGGTCCCCTTGTCTGTGTTTAGTTGTAAGTAAGTCAACCTCCGATAACCATCTGCTCTCTGTCTCTTTCCTGTCATTTCGATTGCTTTGGAATTTATTCACTTATTTACCTCAGAAAATAAAAAATTCTTTTTATTCATTTAGTTCCTTATTAATAAGTCATTTGTTGACTTCCAACCTGTCCGTGTTTGTCCTTTCCTTCTATTGGTCTAGCATTGTCCGAACCGAGATTGACTGGGAGGTAATTACCACAGATTTTACCAAAAATAGTCGGCACGCACCAGTGGTTAAAACGCTCGGCCGCCCTAATTAAAATCTAATCGAGATAAGATTGGTGCTTTGCCGAGGGCGCGCTCCTCGTTCAGGTGACCACAAGACCTCGAGTTAAATGGCATAATTAGATAGTGGACACTGGAACTCGTGGTTAACTGGGTGGTATTCGTGGTTTTAAAACAACCCACTGTACCACAACATTAATTGTGAGTGGTGGCCCCAGGTCTGGCTCTTCCGAGGACAACCAGGGATTTATCCCCGAGTGACAAACGGGTGTCTCAGTATCTGTGGCCGCAACATTATATATATATATATATATATATATATATATATATATATATATATATATATATATATATATATATATATATATATATATATATATATATATATATATATATATATATATATATATATATGAAAGTTTGTTTTTGTTCCTTTATGCATTCAGATCAAGAGGGAGGTCGAGGGCTATGTTTGAATAAAACAAATTGACCACAGATAATTGGCCTTCAGGCCTCAATTGGTTGTTGTGCTTGATACACTAAACCCTCATATTCACTGAAACGTATTTTCCTCACAAACCACATCACCGATATAGTCCAATGCATCAGAACAGTGAGGTCTCATGGGGTTGTGCTCCCCATCTGGATCCACCCCTCGAAGGGGCTGAAAATGGGGGTTTTGCCTAAAATTCAGGTAATTTATTTTTAAATCTTCTCAGAAACCAATGGCCAGATGCAGACCCCATCTGGATCCACCCATTTAAGGGGTGTAAAAGGGGGGGGTTGCCCCAAATATTGGCATTTCATTCAAAAGTCTTCTCAGAAACTGCCAACTGGCTCCAGACCATGCGGCATCATGACCATGCCCTTACCTTAAGTTGTGCTCTCCATTGCCGTATTTCCCTTGGAAAGGGGACCCACGGCCTCCCTCCCCTAATCCCTCATTCACTGAAACATATTGTTACGGTTGCTAGGGTAGATGGAGGAATTTCATTGGAAAGATAGGATTAAACAGAGTTGCTTGGTCCGTGGACGTGTAGGAGACATCTTGATGTAAATTAAGTGGGGAAACTGTGAGCTTAAGTGTTACTTGTCACCACACATGGAGTGGTGCTGTGTTAATTAGATAGGGATCAAGGCCAATTTCCCCCAGTATGTAATTGCCCCCATGACCTTTTCCTACATTTTTGCATTTACAGGCCAGCAATAAGAGGGATCCTTAAAACAAGAAGCAAGTCATAATGTGCCGAGCAGACAGAAGCCCTGCCGTCCCAGTTTCATGCTAACAAGTCACACCCAGAGGTGGATGATTGATGGGTGTGACGTCAGAAGTGAGGAGGAGGAGGAGATGGTTTGTTGGGTTGCGTTGGGTGTGAGGGATGCGGTCAAGAGACGACGGAGCTTCGAGATGGCGTGTAAGATCAGGGCATTACGGCTGGCTTTCCTTCAACGCATGAAGAAGACGGCACGATTCTCGTGACCGTCCCACTTCAGGAAGGGGAGCCATTGCCCCTTCCCTCTAATCCCTCATTTTCACCCTGCCTGTTGTAGAAATAACTGTCAGTCCGCCACTCGGATTCGCCATTTAATGTAGCATACATGAAAAAGACAGTATGAACGTGCCAATTGTGGTGATAGCACCATGAATTAACTCCTGTAATAATATATGATTTTCGCTCCAGCATCAACAAAAATGTCCCCCGTCTTGCTTTATACAGATTTGCATTGCCTCCATTTACGTCGATTTGAAGTTGCGCCGTCAATCAATAGGTACCCAGGCTTTCAATGACATCTTTACATTGAAGGTACATCGTTCAAGCCACGTGCTATGGCTTTTTCCGTCGCCAATTTTTCCTGAGCCGCCCAGTCTCACGCAGACGTTGACATCAATAACATTATGACGCTTGCAGGCACGCACACAGCCACACATGGTTTGCCGTTTCAAGTCGTGTTGGCATTGAAGTGCAACGGAGGTTTTGTACAGTGGTACCTCGCACTTCAATGACGACACGGCAAACCGTGCTGATGTGTGTCGGTCGGCAACTTTCAAACAGTGTTGCCAGATCTGAAAAGTGGAAATATCAAATTTGAATCTCAAAATTATTGTATTTTTAGTAAAATTATTGTACATTGTCAAATCTTTGCACAAGGATAACAACATTTTACTCACCAATTTTGTTTAACCTCTGTCACACTTCAATGACGACATGTCAACGACAAACCATGCATGGCTGTGGTGTGCTGTGCGTGCCGGCAAGGGCAAGCTTCATGGATGAAAGAACGTTCCTGCAATCTGTGTGTGCACCGTGTCCTTGTCGGGCTATATCTGTACCTGTACCCCTGTGCATAATATTCCAGTACGAAATGTACATTTAGTTTTAGATTTAGAACACGACACCACATTTAGTACACTACACCACCATGGCCACTGTTCATATTCAAATTCTTTATTATTGTCCACGTAAAACATGGAAATTTGTCTTACACTGGCAATTCAATTCAAATTCAATTGACTGGGCAGCTCAGGAAAATTGGTGATGGAAAAGCCTAAGCACTTGACTTGAATGAGATAGCTTCGATGTAAAGTGTACTGGACTATATTCTGCCTTTGCGTTGTTCAGACGTACTGTACTTCCAAAATCTTTGCATAGTCATGTGATTTATATCGTTAAATGTCGTCATTGATTTTATTCATCACGAGTTCAAAGTGTGCTCGTGGTGATGGGAGTGAGCCTATGGCTAAAAGTGTGTAAAACTGTAAAAATTTGGAGGTGAAATTGGATTTTATAAGCAGAATGGGGAATGGTGATCATGCTGTCGATGTTGGTCGGCACTTATGTTTGCCTCTACCAACCGTACGGACAATTTATAAAAATGCAGAACAAATTCGTGAAAGTGCTAAACGTGCTAAGCCATCAACATCCAAATTGATGAAGTAAAGGAGCTTTTGCATGGAAAAAAATGGAATGCTGGCCATGTGGATGTTGAGAATGACATGCGACAAACTTCCTTCTGGCTTTCATCCTTCTCCATCTGATTATCTATATCTATATGTATAAATCTCTATATGTTGTTGCAGCCACGGGTACTGAGACACCAGCTTGTCACTCAAGGGGGATTAATCCCCGGTTGTCGTCGGAAGAGCCGGACATGGGGCCGCCGTTCACAATTAACGTTGTGGTACAGTGGGTTGTTTTAAAACCACGAATGCCACCCAGTTAACCACGAGTTCCAGTGTCCACCGTCTAATTATTCCGTTTAACTGGAGGTCACGTGGTTAGCTGAGCGGAGAGCGTGCCCTCGGAAAAGCACCAATGTTATCTCGATTAGATTTTAATTAGGGCGGCCGAGCGTTTTAACCGCTGGTACGTGCCGACTATTTTTTGTCAAATCTGTGGTAATGACCTCCCAGTCGATCTCGGTTCGTACAATGCTAGACCAATGGAAGGAAAGGACAAACACGGACAGGTTGGAAGTCAAGATATAATTTATTAATAATAAAATAAATAAATAAAAGGAACTTTTTATTTTCTGTGGTAAATAAAGAATAAATTTCAAAGCAAAATCAATCAAAATGCCAAAAAGAGACAAAGAGAAGATGCTTATTGGGGGTTGACTTACAGCAAAACACAGACAAGGGTACCCAACAGATCATTCGGGGGGGGGGGGGGAGAAGAGTTGTCTCGCTCACCAGAGAGTAGTTGGCCATGAAGTGAAAATGTCCCGAAATGTGTGCGTGCGTGTCACGTCCGTCACCAGCACCCAGCCTTGCCGTGCACCCTCTCGCGAACAGCCTTGAACGCCAGTCGACGTCTGGGAGGGCACCAAGCTCGTCTGTCGCGGGTTTGGATCCTGGTGCTGCGACACGGGTTGCTTCTCACACTTCACGAAACTGGTGACGTCCA
This sequence comes from Eptatretus burgeri, assembly GCF_056783735.1. NCBI lineage: Eukaryota > Metazoa > Chordata > Myxini > Myxiniformes > Myxinidae > Eptatretus > Eptatretus burgeri. The sequence goes on from NC_140971.1 coordinate 17,452,770, forward strand.
GTGACCCACACGGTCCGTCAGTGACTGACGCGCCTCACACGTTGGTGACCGACCCGTGCCTCACTCATTGTCGGCGCTGCTCACACCAACACCACACGCTCGCTTGCTCAAGCACTGGGAAGGACAAATTGTCTCATTGGCGCTGGTCAGACACCCACACGCGCACCACACGCTCGCTTGCTCACTTCCGGCTTGCACGCTTCCTCTCTGGCTCGCCTCTTCCCTCGCGTGCTTACACCCGCTTCTTTCTCGCTTCTCGCGCTTTCTTCTCCCTCCTCTTACTTCTCTCGCCTTCTCTTTTTTTGCCTCAAAACGGACCTCCAATTCGTTTTATATCAGCGGGCCGTCTCGGTGGGCACAGTCCGCCCCAAGCTCTCGGCGGGCACAGTCGTCATGGTAACCATGTGCTCCAAAAAAAGGCGGGCGTCGGAGCTCGCGAAAGAACGTTGCTGAGGAAAAATAAGGGCGTGCATCAGAGCTCGCAAAAGAAATGTGTGTAAACGTGTCTGTCGTAAAGAAAAAAGCTTCCCATAAGAGAGAGGATCTATTCTTCACCCTTCTCAATGCATCACATTTAAAATCCCATTAGACATGGGGATGGGGCTAATCTGAACATGCATTTAAGGAAATAACTGTCTGAGGACCTGGATGTGTGGATGCATTCATCAGACCGGATTCTGAAGTGCGTAACAATATATTTATATATGTATATATATATTTATATATATATATATATATATATATATATATATATATATATATATATATATATATATATATATATATATATATATATATATATATGCAGTTCTCTCTCTCCTCTCCTCTCCTCTCCTCTCCTCTCCTCTCCTCTCTCTCTCTCTCACAAAGCATAATTTAGTTTTACTGCACTGTACAGTGTGGCCACCATATCCTGTCACCCCTGATAAAAATTGGGGCTTCAATGAGATTGTTACACAGCAGCGCTACAAAACCAATGATGACCTTAAACAAGCAGTGAGACTTCCTTTTAATCATATCACCCCACAAATGCTCTGCAAAAATGTCCCACAGAACATGGCACAAAATTATTCTCTATGATGATAATGACGGAGCATAAACGGATCCACATGACACTTAAGGCCCGTGTCATTTGCTGTAAAATGTGTAATAAAGTAAAAGTACTGCACTGCAAATGTATGTGGTATAACTTGTAGAACCCTTTTGTGTTGTCAGCTAATATGAATATATCATCAGAGATGGGGAATCCCCCACCATTGAATGAAAAAGGTCAAACATATTCCAGATAATGAGGGAGGTGAATTGGAAACAAGACACCATATGGTCATCATCTCGAAAAAAATCCCCAGGGGTGAGGAACGTAGAAACCAAAAATAATTGAAATCAGATAAGCGGTTTTCCATTTATTACAAAAAACTTTTTTTTCAAGATGGCCGCCCTAGTCGGCCATCTTGGATCCGGCCACACCCAAAATAAATAGGGTTCTTCCTTTTCAGGTGGTACATGTGACCCAAATTTCAAATCGATATGGCGAACAGTTTGAGTTATCGCACTCACAGCTATAAATGTTGACACCCGGATGGACGGATGGACGGACGGACAGCCGGATGACCTGGGTGACAACAATATCCCCCTTCTGCCACGCGGCGGGGGATAATAAAACGCAATGTCTTAATATTTACAAGGGGTGATAAGACATTGTGGCTACCCTGAACTTTAATAAAATTATTTCATTTCGATTTTTTTATTATCAAAATAGGTGTTCGAATGAGTTTAAATTATCTCTGTTTAAGCCAAAAAGGTAATATCGGAGGTGAAAATGATGACGTCCCTCCCCCACCTGCCCCAAGCCATATTCCAGGAATATTTCTTATGAGTAAAATTGATTCGATTGAAGTTGCACTTTTCAAGAACACTTCCGAGACGTAACTTGAGGCATCCCTGTACATTGTTTTCGGCCATGATGAACACAATGGCTCTAAAATCTTTTTTCCTAGCTTCGTGAAAGTTGTGTAAAACCATAATTGAATGCAGTGAAAACTACTAATTTGCGGTAGTTTTGTGCATCAGAAATGAACACACTCTGCAATCAATGCAGGCCTTGCCTGAGCATACGTGGATAATATCTGAGACATCTACTTCAGGCTTCTGCTATACTAATGGGGCATGATGCTTGGTCCCAGCTCGACCTGGTTCCAGCACACAAAAGCACCACATTTGATGGTAAACATAAGGCATCAGTTGACAATTCCATCAAAGTCAGACGTTAAGTGCAGTTTCAGATTTCATGTAGACCATCATACCTGGCACCTCAATCACCTCCATACGGTCAAGTAAAGCTGGAGGAATGGTAGTAGTACGATTGGCTGTTGCCAAAAACAGGACTTGTGAGAGGTCAAAAGGAACATTCAGGTAATGGTCTGTAAATGTACTATTTTGCTCAGGGTCCAGCACCTGTAAAGACACATTCAATTGGGACATTTCAATATTTTGCTACTGTGACAATCTTGACTGATTATGTTTAACTTTTGGGGCTTTTTCATTGAACTCAGAAGATTGTTGAACAATCCTACGATTCATTTGCATTTGGTCACTGGCTTTGATATAAATACAATTATTTTATTATGGACCCAAGGCATCAAAAAGCTACATGTATCAAACAAACGGTTTTAAATGGAGTACCTCACTGCCATTGGAGCATTTATATTGCATCAGATGTGGCAATAAATACGAATTGTTGCTCCCAGCTTGCCCGCTCGATGACAGAAGACGTCATTTGCATTTTTGCCGCCGCATCCCTTCCCCATTTAAAATCCCGTGCGGGCACGGGCAACTTGCGAGTAATTAAAAATGTATTTTTGGTTCCACAATAATGACAACTGCAGTTTGAGTTGCCGGCTCCAATGCACACGTTGCCTGAAAGCATTTCCACCCCAGTGAGACAATTTCAGTCTGTGTTGTGGAGAGATTTGCAAGTTAGGGATCATACATTTTGCAGCAATTCTTTTTCTATTCTTGTTTTTTTATCAATGGGTTGATCACAGCCGATACATGTTGGACGTCTCCACTTGTTGCTCATGATCGGCTAATCTGAGTTCCAACTGCCATCACCCCAAAGCCATTTTCTATAAGCTGGTCAATCCTTGTTATTACTGATATTGATTCCTTTTTCATTTTTCTTTCTGTTCTCATATAATTTATCCATCTGCTCATCTCTCATCATCTCCTGTTCATTTACTCACTTCTATTTACATTGCTTTGTTAAATTTTATTTTTTCAATTGCAGTGCAAGTTGCAAAAGGTCCATTGTGCTGATATTTACTGCAAACAATGCATTATCTCAATTAATTTTCACATCTCATTTCATCAAGCAATTTATTTCACAAATTTAAGTTTGTTTTTTTTGTAACACACAACATCCATCCATCCATTGGGACCATCCTCTGTGCAGAGCGTTGGTGCTGCTTAAGCAGTCTCCTTGGCTATTGGGCACAATCCTGGACGGGTCGCCACTCCGACACGGTATAACAGCATGCTGGCACTCCTTTTGCCGACCTCGGGAGCATGACAGGCAGAGTCAACCCCACCTGGTATTAATTCAACAGCCGAGTGTGATTTGAACTCAGGATCCTAGAATCCCAAGCCCACCACCCTAACCATGAAGGCAACACAAGGCATACATAACATCACTATGAAAATAAACAGAAAGCAAGTAGAGAGAAGTAAAATAAATAATCAAGTGTTTAGATATCTGAGCATCTGCAGGTTAAATAGGCATCACAGAAATAAGCTCAAGCAATATGGAACCTCAAGCAAGGCAGCAGAGGGATCTCCATGTATTCCCCGGCCAAGCTTGTCCACCTCATCGAGAAGAAACACTGGATTATTCACAGCGACCGCACGCAGACCACCAATGATGCGCCCCGGCATGCTCCCCACATATGTGCGCCTGCAAAGCAGAAATTCCCACTTGAAGCAGAAACTCTCGCACATTTCACACCTAACTCTCAAACCCTCTTCTGAATGCCCCCTCAAAATTTGTTACCCATGCAAAGTTAAAGATCTCATCATTTACTAATCTATTATATAATGTGAAGTGCGGCGTCTGTGTGCTTGTGCGTTCAGCTGTCTCCCGTTTCTGATGGCCGCTTCCGGTGCTGCTTTTAAAAAAGTCCGCATGGAGGCAAAGCTCAACTTTCAACCAGAAGCAATGCATGATACAAACTAGAACGGGCACTCGTAGAGAGCATATACCTTCGCCGCCGCTACTGTTTTGCTCTTGGCATGAGTGTGGGGAGGGAACAGAACAGAACAGGGAACATTTTAGTGCTGGTTTCATGTGAATCGGATCAGAATTGACCGCATTATGACCAAAAAACGCACATGCGTAAGGTCGTGACCCCCCTGACCTTTGACCCCCAACCGCTAACAAGAGTAATGACGTCATTGTGTCATGTCGCATATCAATAGATCGGGCATTAAATTCTGAACATTTTGGCATTAGTTTCATGCAAATTGGATAAAAATTGACTTCGCTATGGCAAAAAGACGATTTTGACATTTTCATGACCTTGACCTTGACCTTTGACCTGATCGCTCCCAAAATCTAATCAAATGTTCCTTGGATAATAACCAATCATCCCATCAAATTTCATGCGATTCGGTTTAATACTTTTTGAGTTATGCGAATAACAAACAAACACACACACATATTCACAAATAAATAAATAAATACACAGCGACCAAAACATAACCTTTCGTAGAATGCGAAGGTAACAAGAAACATTTCAAACGAATAAATAAAACTTGGAATTGCAGTTTGTTTATAAACAATGTCATAAGATACGACCTCAGCTGACAGGATGGCCTCGAGGTACACACACTCGCATCTAAGCTGTCTAGCCTGGGTTCAAAACCCAACCAGCTATAAACTGTCATCCTGATGTTTCATTGATTGGGTGAATCGGCAATGTGTGTGCCATCCCTCTGATGGATGCTAAACTGGGCATTCCATCTACTGTTACCGATGAGGTAATCAACATTCGTTATTGAACATTAAAGATTTCCATGGCGTCCTTCACAAAGTCCAAAACTTTGGACCTCTATCTCTGAAACCACACCAAGGAAAAATTTGTAACTTAGCACGTAGCAAGTACTCTTCATGGGGAATGAGTGTGATTTTTGATGATGTCATAGTTGCCTTCGTTATGACGTCAATTGCATATGTAGAACGCCACATCCGATCAGCATGAAAATTTTTGAGGATCATCTACGAATAAAATGGTCCACAATATTTTTTTGATGCAGTCATCGGTCACGTGATTCGGCAGCCATATTGTTTTTTAAAAAGAAAAAAAAAATTGGATTGAATTTTTTATGTGCACCATTTTTTAATCCAGAGATGACCCTCAAAAAATTTCATACTGATTGGATGTGGCGTTCTACATATGCAATTATGACATCATAACGAGGGCACCTATGACGTCATAAAAAAATCACTCATTCCCCAAAAAGTACTTGCTATGTGCCAAGTTTCAAATTTTTCCTTGGTGCTGTTTCAGAGATACAGAGGTCCAAAGTTTTTCCGTTTTTCCAATATGGCTGCCACACCACGAGACCTACGAGATCATAATTATCATTGAAATATTCTGCATGAGTAGTTGCACCAATGGTGAAAATTTTGTCTCTCCGACAAGCGGTTGTGGAGAAAACATGAAAGTTCTGTGCAGATAAACAAATGGACCCAAATGCAATACCCTCTCCGAATCCTTTGGCGAGGGTAATAACTAAACTTGCGGAAAGTTATAATTAGATGGGACGTAATAATGTAAGGCGTGACGTAATTCATACGGTTCACCAGAGGCTCGGGTTTTATGATGAAAGAAAGGTACATTAAAAAAAAAAAACAAAAGGGATGTAATCAAGGCAGAGATCCACTATACACCGTCCAGTTTATACAGTTCATCATTTATCTGCTGCTAACCCCGCTATAACCTGGCCGGACCAACCTTTTACCTCTGTGATAAATTTGGTAGAAATCCGTGCAAAGGTATGGGAGTGTACATATATGTAACACACAGACAGAACGACATTTATAGTTATGGATTATAATGCATGTCAGTGTTCAGCTTCCCTGACTACACCCCAATAAAATAATGTGCTGCCATTGCATGAAGCAGTACAGGTCAGCAGGCCTCAGACCTTCGGCCTGGGTGTTAGTCCATGGCCCAGTGTAATTGGAATGATACCAGGTATATAACCACAATGTGTTATACACATAAACCGAACGCATGTTTTTGCTTCCTGTATATACATCGGGTTATTTTTAATATTAAATAGGCAAAGCCTCGAAACAAACGAAACACGGTGGGTTCGAAAGGTTCTTCTTATTCTTCATTTTGGTTCTATTCTGGAATCGGCTCGAGCGTGCGTTAAAGCAAACTAATTTCTATCTCTGGTTTGTTATCCTGGTCGTCTTAATTGGTTTCCAGTCCACAAAAGATAATCGGTAAATGAAAATTGCTTTTCCTTTTATTTTGCTGAATCGACCCAAACACGGTGGGTTAGAAAGATTATTTTTCTTCATGTTGGATCCAGTATCGGCTCAAGTGTACATTAAACCAAACTAATTTTTCTCTCCCAAACATTCATTGGGACCAGTCGGGATCATGTATTGCAAAGCCATTCTCGCTTTTGTTTCCAACTATTTTCTCTTAAAAGACTTAACCAGGGACCATAAAACCCACGTCATTATAAAGGTCTTTGTCGGATGACTTTGGGGAATCTCGTGACTTTGTGAAAGGAAACATCCATCGCTATTTACTTTTAATGATGTGTATATATGCAACAGGAAGGAAATAATTGTTTTTGGGTCTCATGGTCACTTGAGAGTTGCAATTCCATGGGTTTTCTATATATCTCGTAGGATTGTGAGTTGGGCTATGGCACAGAGGAGCCGTTTAGATTGCGGTTTCTGTGAAGTCGGTAAGAGCATGATGGGGAGGGGAAAGCGTTAAATATTCCACTGTTTCGATGTGGAAATGCCCGTTTGCTTTTATGAGTGGGAGGTGGGTGAGGAGAGGGCAGTTTTTTTTGGTTGAGGAGAGAGTGGGAAGGAGGGAGAGCAAAAATGGAACATAATTTGGAGGGGGAGGTTGAGGCATTTATGTTGGGGGGAGAGTTGAGGAGGAGGAGGATTTATGGTGGGGGGAGGGAGGTAGTTTGAAGGCTTGGAGTGGGGAGGGAATTGATACCTTAGGGTTGGGGGGTGAGAACTTGGGGTTGGGGGGGTGAGGATTTGGGGTTGGGGTTGGGAGGCAGAGGTTGAGGACTTGAGGTTGGCAGGTGGAAGTTGAGGACTTTAGTACTGCAGCATAGCAAACCAATTGTTTGACTTTTCATAAAAGCACCAAAATTGGTACATATGTTGAATAATGTATTCTGAACAATTCTGGATATGGAGCCACTCGAGATTTTGCCTTGGTCAGCTTTGGCGGCCATTTTCCAAAATGGCCACCATTCTACTTTAACAACATGGGATATGTCATTGTTATTCTCTTTGTAGGTTTCTCAAAGGTGATAAATACTCCATGTGATGTGCATTTACAAAGGAAAACAATACAAATGTCATTTGTGTTGATTTATTATATTTTCAACCATTATATTGGGGAAAAATGGTCATTTTTATGGGAAAATCCATTTTCGCACACAGCATCAGTGACAGGTTCAGAAGTATTTTGTTGTGGTGGTGATAGTGGTGGAAGTGGTGTTGTAATTGGTACTATTGGCTACATGTGGCCCATGCTGCAGAACATGACCACCGTCGGATTCAAGTTCAAACCGTAGACACCGACGTCGTCGTCTTGGCGGTGATGGTAGCCCAGGCTACCACCATGCGTGGATGAACTCTGGATTGCCTTTGGGACGGGCAAGAACTACCGTTATATCCCTGCCCATGAAATAGCTGCCTCCCTCGGTCCACAGAAGGCACGTGCCCTCCCTGTCTTCCACGCCATGACCGGATGTGACACGGTATCAGCATTCGTGGGGCATGGGAAGAAATCTGCCTGGGCTACATGGAACTCATTTCCAGAACTGACAGATTCTCTTGTGACCCTGACCACCATGCCAGTCAACATCCAGGATGACACAATGCACTGCATTGAAAGGTTTGTTGTGCTCCTCTATGACCGCACCAGTCCATATACGGACGTCAACGAGGCCAGAAAGAAACTCTTCGCCAAGAGGAACTCCGTCCAGCGCATCCCACCTACCTACGATGCTTTGGAACAGCATGTGAAGAGATCAGTCTTCCAGGGTGGCTGCGTATCCAATTTCGGAGCCCACTGTGGCCAAAGATGTTTTGTGGTGAGGGTCTCATGGGTCAATTTTGCCTCCTGTTCCAAACGTTGAATGGACTGATTCACCTCTTCCCGCAGGATCTTCTGGGCCCGCACAACCTCCTCCAAGGCTCCGTCGCGAGTTTGTAGCTGCTCCTCAACCAACCCGGACACTCTACTTACAAAAGACGGCTCTACCAGGCCTTTATCCAAGATTTCATCTTGGCTCATAATTTTATCTTGTTCATCCAAACGAGCCTCCAATCCTTTTACCTCCTCCGCCAAATTCATCCCTTGCTTCCTCAGCTCTCCCCACTCTTCAACTTGCAGCTGCATACGAGCATCCACACAGGCACGATGACGTTCCAGGCTTTCATCCACTTTATCAACCCGAATGTTCGTTGCATCAATTTTATCTACCAATTTTTTCCGTATGTTTTCCCCCTCCAATGTAATTTCTACCTTTGTTTCCTCCAATCTATCCTCGAATTTACTTTGTATTTCTCCCAATTTAACATCCACACACTCCTGCATCTCAGTTTTCATTTTCTCCATCTTTCCCCCCAATTCATCCCTCATTAAATCAATCCGTGCACCCAACTGTACCCCCATTACCCTCAATTGATCTGTCATTTCTGCCCTCTGTGCCTTCATTTCTGCCCTCTGTGTCACGAATTGATTTTCCATTTGTGCCGTCATTTCTGCCCTCTGTGCCGTCATTTCTGCCCTCTGTGTCACGAATTGATTTTCCATTTGTGCCGTCATTTCTGCCCTCTGTGCCGTCATTTCTGCCCTCTGTGTCACGAATTGATTTGCCATTTGTACCGTCATGTCCCCTATTAAACGTTCCAACAGTGTCTGGATCGTCATCGCACCGGTTTCCGGCACTGCCGGCCCCGTTAAGGGCAATGAAGCACGGTCCACGCTTGGAATGGGGGAGGTTCCAATCCTACCCCCGTCTCTCCCCTCTTCCCCCGACTCGCTGCCAGACACGTGGCCTTCCTCCTCAAACATCTGCACATCCGCCATGGTGCAGAAGTCCCGTTTGCCGCCAATTAATTTAAATTTGAAAAATCCCGCCAAAACTTTCCCGCGCGCTTTTCTGTAATAATTTTATATTCCAATTCGTGGCGAGATTTTAATCCTGGTATATAATTTAGAGGGGTTCGAACATCCAACACCCTGACACCAATGTGACGTCCACGGGACTTGAACAGTCCCGCCAACGTAGAATGAGCCGAAACGATGGAGGCGATTTATTTGTTTATAACCCAAACATGGCGGTTCTAATCGCTCTACCGCAAACGGGACGAGGAAGGTGGCACGAGTCACTTTTCACTGAGTTGATGATGTTTATTTGTTTTTTACCACTGACCAGAAATAACAAGACTCGGCAAGAAGAGGGATCCGGGGCGATTCGACGGGATGGTGTGGGATCGGGCGTGGGGAAAAACACAGACAATTCCAATAAATATACAGTTCTCAAACCCTCTAAGGCGCCAAGCACACGCACACACACACACACACACACACACACACACACACACACACACACACACACACACACACACACACACACACACACACACACACACACACACACACACACACACACAAAACGTAGCTATCTCTGGTGGTCAGGCTGGACCGTGGTGTGGACGCAACTATCCCTGGATCGGCGCCGGACGAGCCGGCCTTGCTCTCGCCAGGGGGCGGCACGAGAAACCGCGGTGCTGTCGACCTCCTGGTCCTGGCACAAGTCCGCCCACAGCCGCCAGGGAACCAGCTCCCGCGCCAAGCCGCGAGCAGGAGAGGGAGGCAGGTCCGCCCGCCGCCCGACCCCGTACTCCGAGTCAGCAGAACCCCAGAGCCAACCGAGGTGAGGCACGAGGCTCGGCAAGGCTCCCAGACACGATCAAGAGCACGATCAACTCAGCACAGCAACCAGGACGCTCTCTGCCGCCAAAAGGTTTCACACCAAAAAAACACGAGCGTTCTGGTTGTAATCTTCTTCTTATTCCTTTTCGACCCCGAACAGAACCTTTTTATCCTTCTGCCCTCGTCACCTCTAATCGAGCCGTTTATTGGCCCACTGCCGTCGCCTTCTGACAATCGTGATCACGGGGCGGAGCCATCTGCTGTACTGTCCTGTGACGTCACGGCCAGTCTTCAAAGAATACCAAAAGGGGTTTACGCAGACACACTTACCCTATCCCGTGTCCCTATCTAATTACGTGACATTTATCATTTCCCCCTTGAAGAAATGAACATTTACTAGACAACTTATCACCACTGAATTACTACTTATTACATCGAGATCCTGGTAAACTCGAACAGCATGGCATACCTAATTAAACATCCTAATTACCCTTTGAATGCATACCCCCCCCTCAAACGTAACAATATCATTTGACTCTTGTTCTCCAGGCAACAACGGGTACTTTTCAGCGAAAAGTTTCAGGAGAGCAGCAATTTACAAATCAAATAATGCCTTTTTTACTGAAAATACTGGCTCATAATATTTGAATATGCTTTTTCATGGTCAATTTACTGAATTTTACACTTTCCTTATATCTACCACCAATACAATAAGAAAATAAGAGCATATAGCCAATTTCGCTAAAGTAGAATGGCGGCCATTTTGGAAAATGGTCGCCGAAGCTGACCAAGGCACAATCTCGGGTGGCTCCATATCTAGAATTGTTCGGAATACATTATTCTACATGTGTACCAATTTTGGTGCTTTTATGCAAATTTGAACAATTGATCTGAAATATCAGACTACGCTGCAGGACTACTTGGGGTTTGTGAGGGGAAGAGAAGTTGAGGACTTGAAGTCACATTTTACATTGCATGGGTGTTCTGCAGGTCTCTGCCAGTTACCCACACCACCGAAAGTGGATGGAGGTTATGCTTTAATCTGTGTCTATTTGTTTGTCTCTTTGTCTGCCTGTCTGTGAGCAGGATATCTCAAAAAGCTATGAAAGGATTTGGACAAATTTGGTGGGCAGGTTGGGCATTCATTAGAACGAATTCATTAGATTTTGGTGAGGATCTGGATACTATAATTTTTAGCTGCGTCTCGCATAGCGAACGCTGGCTCGAAGAGAGCTTCGCGTTCTTCTTCTTCTTCTTCTTCTTCTGGTGAAGACAAAACCTTTCAGACTCAGCTCTTTTATATACAGGATCCAGATCTCCTTAAATACTAAACAACTGTACACATCCTCGCATTGAGGGTGCTTTTTGAGAGCGTCTATCATGAACTTTTAAATATATTCGGACATTTGCTTTAAAGTTTCGAAAAGTTCACGTTACTATTTAAAGATTATTCCATTTAATGTGTTGTAATTTCGTAAATACAAGATTATCTCGTCATGAACAGGAGCCTCCATGACGGGTCTCGCTATCGGCTCCATCAAGGCACGTGACGAAATATCAGAAGTTGTTGTTGTTATTGCCTTTAGGACGTGGCTCTTGGGCACATTTGTCCTTGTTAAGTGATAGTACACCATTGAGAGATAAGGCCAAAAACGATATTTTGCACGGTATCGCAAAAGGTTATGGATGGATTCAGACTAAATTTGTGGACAGGTTTGGTGTGTGACAAGGACGAATTGATTAGATTATTGTGAAGATCCAGATCCAGATACTACAAGGGCATGCAACGCTGGTTCACTCGGCTAATTAACATCCATTATGTAGCTGCCGGTACAATACTCCATCCGTGACGATGATCTCACCGTTTAATGGGAACGCGACGTTGGACGTGGGGAGCTAGCCAGACATGAGTGGCATGGACAGCGTCATGGACAGATGGAGATGAAAAGGAAGTGGAGTAGATGCAGAGCGAGGGGGAGATGCACAGAGGGCATATCTCTAAGCTCGCATTAAAAAAAAACAATCCTGGACTCAATCTAGAAAATGCACATCTGCTCTGTTCTTTCCCTGTTCAGGGACCCAATATCCTGCTGGAAAATTTAAATCCCCCAAAATCAATACTCTTCCCTCACCATTGCTTTCCTGAATTATTCATGAATCTTTCTTTCCTGCTCTTCCCTTGCAGCAGGAGTCTAATCGAAACATCCTTCTATTCTTACAATCTCTGTCCACAAAGAATCTTCAACGTTAATTCCCTCCTTAATATCATCCCTTTATCTTGATACAATACTGTCCTTTACCCAATTTCCTCCTAACTTTCCTCCAATTTCTCTTTCCTATCACACCTATGTGTACATCCTGTCATCCAATTTCTCTCCTCATTAAACCAGGTCTCACTCACTGAAACTACATCATATTTCTCTCTATCAACTTCAGCTTCAAGCTCTTCCATCTTATAATTTAAACTCCTGGTATTGGAAAAAGTATTTTTTTAACTTTTCCCTTCCTGTAATTATTTTTTGCTGCCTGGCCTTACCAATCATGCCACCACTCGCAGTTCCTTCATTTACACTTTACAGCCTCTCCATCCTCCTCTAGCTCAAATAGATGGCTCAAGAATGAATTCAATTTTCCCAACACTGTACAGTATGTACTTTACTTAACCATATTTTACAAATCAAATGTTATTTAGCTTCATCCTTCTTACCGATGCCCTCGGATGTCTGACTGGTCACACACTCCACCTAAGGAGATCCGATGAAATTCACGCCCCAAAGTCTTGGCGATGGAACGACCCACGCTCGTCTTTCCCACACCAGGAGGTCCCACAAAACATAGAATGGGCCCACGTAGATCGGTTTTGAGCTTACGCACAGCCAAGTACTCGAGCACACGCCGTTTAAGCTTGTGCAAGGCATGGTGGTCATCGTCGAGCACAGTACGAGCTGCATGAATATCCAGCCGGTCTACACAAACAGACAAAGTACAGATTCATGGATCAAACATGCAACACCCCTAATTTTATCCCAAATTCTTCAACACGTTGAACTCAACATGATGTCGCAGGGGAGATATTTGGAGAAGGTGATGGAATACTTTTATTCAATGCTTAAATGATATCCTCAGTCCTTCCTCGGCTCAGACCTGCATACACCATGCAAGGTAATCCTTTCCAGGTCAGCAAATAAGCTACCCCATCTTTGGGATTGGGGTAATGTTCGTTATAATGTGGAATCATCTGCAAATAACATTTTCAAGGACACCAGAAGAAGTCATGTATGTATAGAATTAATAAATAAAAAAATAAGCTCAATTTGCTGGCTTGCTGCACTCCAGCCTCCATTGGGAGAGGTAAATTAAATGAGTGTTAAGGGCTATGCATTGATTGAGAGTGGAGGAAGTCGGTCGATCAGCCAGGAAAGATGTTGAGCTTGGATGATGTAGGCAGATAGCTTGGCCAGCAGAGGAGGATGCCAGGCAGTATGGAATGCCTGTGTTTTAGCAAGTGAAACAACACTGACCTCTTATTTACAATTTAAGGCCTTCATCCATTGCTGAGAGAAGTAGCCGTGACAAGGACGAAATACAAATTGGATTGAGATCAAGCCATTTGAGAAGAGGAAAGACTTTATGCCAGTTGTGATGATGGATTTCACAACCTTGCTTACAACTAGAAGTAGGTGCACTGACCCACAATAACTAAATGTTTTTGCAGCTTCTATATGGATAGGAGTGATGGGGGCTGACTTACAGGCAAATTGAAGGTGGTCAAAAGTGAAGGACAAATTGAAGAGAGCAAATAAAGGATAAGGAATGTCCATTGCCCCCACAATCCCCTCCTTGCCATATTAGTGGGGTGGCTTAGGGTGATAATCGTTACAGGGCGGACAAAAGCACCAAACTTTGTTTATGGCTTCTTTTGGCCATAGGAAACAAATTTAGAAGGGGAGCCCTGATGAAATATTCTTGGTACGTGATCAGCGCAGTAAAATCCAAGATGGCCACCAACAAAAATAAAAATCACATATCTCTGGTTTGAGAAGTGCTATCAACATAAATTTGGTGTCAAAATAGGTGGTTTTAGTGTCAAAAAACATTATTTTACACATATGAATGTCCTCTGCCAGCTTATTTTGTCTTTATGACATATATGACTTCAAAAATATAACTTTTTCAATAATATATTAGTTTATTTATACAGCATATCAATGCATGTTATATTCCTGAACAATATATTAATTATGATTCAGACTATAAGTCAATCAATATACCAAAATAAGCAGCACAACAACTGATATAAGTTGGCTTTCTTGCCTTTCATGAAAGTGATGTATTCCTCTTACATTTGCACAGAGGAGTGCAGCTGAGGTTGGCCTTGCCACATTTACAGTGTGAACAGTCACCCTCACAACAACATTTGATCAGCTCTCTACAAAGCTCTGGATACTTCGGGGATAGTGATCCATGTTGGCACCCAAGTGTCATGGATTTTGCTCCATCCAAAATCTTGGGGATCTGGACACACCATCTGTACCTCAGTACTTTGTATCCAAATTCCAGCTTGGTATACACTGCTCTGCGGGCATGTTGAAGCAAAGCATCCTCGAAAATGAGAATTATTTAGATTATACTATTTGTCCAAAAAACAACACCTTTAACAAATTATCATAATTTTTATTATTATTTTAATTGCCTGCATTGGTGGCAATTTGTCCATTGTCCGATTTTTGTGGCAGACTATGTCAAGCCGAGCTTCATTAACATTCTCCAGGGGGCTGGTTTTGTCATCGGTGATGATTGCAAGCCTTTCAAGCTTTTTGAAGTGAGGAGATGATGCATCAAGAGGATGGAAAGGATGCTCAACCAGGTATGAAAGTGTTTGTCACTTCACTGTATGACTGCCAGGCCAGCCACGTTGATTTTTTGCCTCTTTCTCGAAAAGACGATGTCGTATCGCACCCAGTGAATGTGTGGTACATTGGCATTGCCTGGGATTTTTGCTGTCCAAGACTGGAACAGATTCTGTTGATGCTGTAGTATCTGAACTTCTTTCCCATTCCAAAGGCCACCCATATATCAGCCTTAGGTTGGACTATCTGGAGACAATGGTATTTGCCAATTAGTATCACAACTACATCGGTCTCCACAGTAAGGACTTCAACTGACTTTGCCCCATGCGCAAAAGCATCCTGAATGTGGACCAGTATTCGAGAATCTGCCTCCTCGTGGTTGCAATCCAGCATGTCTTCATCACAGCCCAGTGATATAACTGACTCCCCTAAAGCAAGCAAAATATATACTGTATTCAGCATATTAACTTGATTGAATATAAACTCAATTATAATCCTTGAATTTATCATACTATCTGTAATGGTGTGTTAATAAACCGACCTGACGTGATGTATATAGCTTTGTTGGGAGGGCATATCATTTCACCAGCCTTATTCGAGAGGAAGTCGAACAGTTCCTTTTTAGGTTATCTCTTCGAGCATGACCTAATAATATTGGTGTTGAGAGGAGAGGTGACGATCCGTCCGTTCACAATGAAGTTGAAGTGGGAGATCTGGTCATTAGTGATCCTGATAGAGGTCGATGAGACGTACACGATGGTATGACTTTCAAGGTCACCGAAGGTCAAGGTCACGAGGCCTTTGAAGTTGCGAAAATGACGATTTTCAAATTCTATCTCCTCCGCCATTTCTCAAGCGATCTTGAATTTGATTTTGGCATATAAATCTATGGGACAATATCTAAATTTGATCGGGCCGGATTTTCGATATTCACTTTCGTGTCACATGACTTCAAAGTTGACAAAAAATGTGAAAATGATGATTTTCAAAATCTATCTCCTCCTACATTTCTCAAGCGATCTTGAATTTGATTGTGGAATATAAATCTATGGGACAATATCTAAATTTTGTCGGCCCGCATTTTCGATATTCACTTTCGTTTTCGCGTCACGTGACTTCAAAGTTTGCAAAAACTGCCCTACCTTCAGGAGGCTATATATTTTCTCGCAGAGATGACCGTCACTCCCGCACGGGGGTAATTTTTGTTCATTACATTCCGAAGAAAGTCTGGCCAGTTGGTGAGCAGTTTTTCCGGGCCAGAGACTTTCCTTCTCATGCCTTTTCCTTGTTTCTCTCAAGTGGAATCCTTCAAACTGCCAGGAAGATACATATCCCAAACAATGTCGACCCTTTTGCTGCTATCTAGCTGCTTTGACACGTATGGAAAGAAGACCTTGCTGCTATATTCATCAAATGTGCTGACAGCATTAGTCGGCAGACAGCACCATCCAAAACTTTACAGTCAAAGTTAATAGGTGGTTCAGGCTGACCTGGTTCCTCCAAACATTTCAAGAGTTCAGACTGTGCCTGTCAGATAGAGTCTACCCAGATCTGACAGATGGAGGGAAGGACTGCACTTCATGTGAAAAAAAAAATCCTTCAAGTCACCCTCATGGTTGTTGTGGATATGCAGTCTAAATATTATATATTTTACAAAATCACTTGTTTTTATAATAGTTTCAGCTTATTTACAATTAATGTTGGTCAACCCATCCTTGCATGTGTCAACTGTAACTTCATCTTGGGTGTGGTAGAGAAGTAGGTCACATGGGGTGCCATGAAATGTTATCACACAAACAAAAAGGCTTTAAAGACACTCCTGGCATTGAAGCTGTATGTTGAATAGCATTACTCATGTTTGTTTCTAATGTCCATCAGTTGTAAATTTGCTCATTTGTATTAATATTTCAAAATAGTGTTAATGGTATGCATTTGGAAAGCTTATCCTCATTATTTCTGAAATATGCATCAAGATAATCAATCTTTTTGATAAAAAAAATTCATGAAAATATTAAAAAAAAAAAAATTTGGCTTGAAATGCACAAAATCAAATTCCTGGACCCTGAAAACCCCTATTTTGATACCAAATTCATATCAATAGCACTTCTGTAGCCACAGATATGTGATTTTTAATTTTCGTTGGTGGCCATCTTGGATTTTGCTGCGTATATCGCATACCGTGAATATTTTATCGGGGCTCCCCTTCTAAATTTGTTTCCCATGGCCAATCGAAGCCTCATGCAAAAAGTGGCGCTTTTGTCCGCCCTGTAACGATTGTCTTGAAAATTGACCCTAAGCCACCCCACTACATGGAGTACCTCTGGCTGCATATTAATCTCTGTAACCATCCACCCAATGATGATGACTCAACATACACTTCTATGTCCACCCCAACTTACTGTACCTCATCTGTGACAACTTCAACTGCCATCATACCAGATGACTGAGTACACAATCTGCAACAAGCCATGGCATTAGAGCTAACATCTTCTGTGATTCTTTGGGTTTGACTCAATCACAAAGCTTTGGAACCTGAATTTTTGCAATTAGTACATCCTCCCTCTTGAACCAGGTAATGATTGACTTTCCCTCCAGATTCTTCTGTTCCTTCCGGCCCACTTTCCCATCAAAGCTCATGCATCTATGGCTACTGTTAGAAAGTGACCATAATTTCAAATAAGCTTTAATTATTCCAGTTGAGTGTTTTTGATCATTATCTTGCTGTAAGATGAAGTTTCAACCAATAAGTATTGCACCAGTGGGGATAGCATGGTGGATTAAAATTTGTTTGTACATTACTGAAGTTAACATACCATTAATTTTCAGGAATTTTCCAACACCAATTGAGGATATACACCCCAAAACTTGAATTGAACATCCTCTATGCTTAATTGGTGGTTTCAAGCAAGGCTCTTTAAAAGTTTCACTTTTACACTGTCTCACCAACTGTCTTCGATTAGATCCAAAATTACTGAAACCTTGATTCATCTGTTTCAAGCACCTTTGACCATTGTTCCATCGTCCAATTTCTGTGTTCTTGGGCGTAATTTAGCCTTTTAGTTTTGTTACCTTTTCTTAACAGAGGTTTCCTTAGTGCAACACATAATTTAAGTCCTGATTTCAAAAGTTACATTCGTACTGTTGATGGCTGGAGGACACCTGAGCCTTCTGCCAGTTCTGTTATCAATTCAATGATTGTCTTCTTTCTATTGCATAAGGATATTATATTGCAGTGTTGCTCATCCTTGTGAGACAGATTTTGGGTCTTCCAGTCCTGGGGTTGTCAATTGCAGATGATGTTTCTCTAATTGATAATTGTTCTTCAGATACCACACCATGAAAATCAAGTGATGCAAGCTATTTCACTCAATGGTTTTCCTTCTTTTTGCAGAAACGCAATTCTATGGTGATCTCCTACTGAAATTTAGCCATTTTGTTTTACGCTAACAGTTAATCCTAATAGATCAGTATTCTTCAGGACAAAAAGTAGGTTTTTAGTTTTGTGGATGTGTGGAGAGGAACACATGATGTTAATGATGAGGAACACCTGACAATGAGTGATCAATGAGATTTGATTGGTAATTGCGATGGATTAGCTGCAACACTTCATATTAGCTGCTCATGCTCAAGTAAAGTTTATTAGATCCTCGTGGAGGATCTCTAAGTCTAACTCGCGTTGTTTTTCTTGTGGACTTTTTTGTTTCACAGCCTACAGTTATCATCAAAACTTCCTGAAACTTAGCGTATATATGTAAAAATACCCTGCGCAGACAGTAACCATCTCCGATTTTGAAAATTCCTCCGAGAAAAAAAGTTATGACGTCAATATATCTCCGCTAATGGAAATCGCCTAAAAAATTATCTCCGAAACTAGGAAAGCTTTTTGAATCCTGTTTGCAGGAATCGAACAGGGCATTAGCAGAGATGAATTACCACACATATGATACATCACTATGACGTCATATCAATTTTTATGACGTCATTCCTATTTTTTGTTTCACAATCCAGAGTTTTCATCGGATCTTCGTGAAACTTGCCATGTATATGCAGAAAGCCCACGCGCAGGCAGTAACCATCTCCGATTTTGGAAATTCTTCCTAGAAAAAAAGTTGACATAATATCGCCGCTAATGGAAATCCCCTATACCATTATCTCTGAAACTAGGCAAGCTGTTTGAATTTTGTTTGCGGGAATCAAGCCGGGCATTAGCACAGATAATTTATCACAAACCTTATACATCACAATGACGTCATATTCGTTTTTATGACGTCATCATTAAGAGGACGAGGATCTTAGCTCATTCGAGCTTGTTTTTAATTGTAATCACAAATTTTTGAAGATTATGATCAATGTGAATTAAGGATTGCTAAATGACAAATTTAAGTGCATCACACCAAAACTAAGCTGTAATAATAAAAGTCAACGTTGCTTTAATGCGAGAAAACGCGAGTGGGGGCTTTGAGTAAATTGTTGATAATTATAACATCCACAAACTGTAACTCCTGAATGTATCTAAGACTTTTGAATAGCAGTGTTTTGTTGCACTAAAACTTGTTAACTGACCTATTAACTCAATAATTGACATAATGACCATCTGGAGCATCAGCTAGTGTTTATCGCAGAGGTTTCAAATAATTTAGCATCAGGAAACACTCACTCCAAACAGTGGATCCACAACCTCAGATGTATCCAACAGTCACCCATTCAGGTCGTGTAATGCAACTTTAAGACTGGTGTACAGCAGAGCTTTAGTACAACACAACTTTAAAACTGCTCTATGCTGTTGGTCAAACATTTGCCTTAATACGCTATCTTACATGAACAAATGTAAAAGCAGAAAGAATGTCATAGATCAACCACAGAAAGAACGTGAACACAATGATGATTAAAAACGAATGGTGATAAGGTAGCATTTTGTGGTAAGTTTAAAAGGTATGGAGGAGGAGTTTTTATGCCTCCTCCGACAAAGTCACCGGCGACATCATGTTTTCAGATTGTCCATCCGTCTGTACGTACGTTCCCTCCCCTCCCCCCAATGCTAATTTTCTGTTTTCTCTGCAACCGCTTATCCGATTGACAAAAATTTTCACCATATGGACGATTACTATTATAGAATATTGTAATTACAATTGTGATGTCATAAGTCACGTGGTGTGGCAACCATGTTGGAAAAAAGGAAAACCTTTGGACCTCTGAAACTGCTCATGGGAAAAATTGAAACTTGGCACAGGTGAAGTACTCCCCATGGGAAACTAGTGTGATTTTTTATGGCTTTGTTATGACGTCATAATTGCGCAAGTCGAACACTTTCTCAGATCAGTATGAAAATTTGAGGGTCATCTTGGGCTAAATTGTATTGGGTGAAAAAAAATTGATGTCATCCGGTCATGTGGTTCGGCAGCCATATTGTTTTTAACATAAAAACCTTCAAAAATATTCTTCTTTGAAACAGCTTAACAGATTTAGGCGAAACTTTACAGGTACTATCGCCTCTCCATGAGGAGCAAAAGTTCTCCACCTATGATGTCATAGGTCACATAGTTTGGCAGCCATATTTTAAATAGCTATAAATTTTGGCAGCCACAAAATATTTTAAAAATAATTATCTTCTCCAGAATGGCTGGACAGATCGAGGTGAAATTTCACACATGTTCCCCAAGTCTTGGGAATACCAGGGTGCTCACAAATAATTAATAGGTCACATGGTCTGGCAGCCATATTGGATTGAAGGAAAATGTTAAAAATATATATTTTTCTTGAACCGCTTCATCATTCAACATTAAACGTCAAAATTATGATCTAGTAGTCATGGGGAATATATGTTTTAAATTTCAACCTGATCAGACGATAGTCTGGCAGCCAATGGTCTGGGTTTAGAGATTTAAGTCAAACTTGATAAAAGTATGTATGATGATGTAATAATAAGGGTAGAGGCATATCGAGCGATGTCACGACGTCGAAGTGTACCTTTCTAGTTTATTTTTATTTGATGGTGTGTAGGTCAATAGGTGAATGAGCGTTGGAAGTGGAAGCATAATGGAGAGTACAAAGCGAGAAAATATATTAACAGGTAAGACCCACAAGAATGGTGCATGTGGGATCCAGTGCTACAAACGACAACAACATGCAATATCTTGATACAAAATAAATCTACAAGGAGATAGGGGAACAGACACGAGATGATAAACAGCACAGGCAAACAAGTAACAATAGTTCAGAGACAATGCAGAATGGTTTGGAAGCAAGTCTCTTGAAGTGCTGCACATCCTCATACAAAGAAAATATCAACGAGAGACCTCATATAAAGAAAATATCTCACCTTTGGTGCTTTTCTTCCAAGGTAATTCAACCATGAGGTCAAGGTAACTCTGAATAAGTGCATACTCCGGCATTGACTGAGGCATCTTCTTCAGTCTGGTAAAGAAAATTAATAAAGTCATGAAGTTGATTTTTCCAAAACAAACAAACAAAAAGACTACATCTTGCCAAAAAGTAAGGTTACAAAAAACAGAACAAAGTTCTTGACACTTAATAAATGAATGCAGTCGATGAGATTTGAATTTGAATTCCAGTTAAAGCACTTTGACAAATGGGGTAAAACCAAGAATCAAAGGCTACAATGGAGACGCTATAATACACGGCAATTTTTTTTTTTTACAACCACGTATCATGAAATTCTATCTCCTCTGACATATGATGATAATAATGGTAATTATAATAATACAAGGCAATTTTACCCCCTCACAAACATTCTGCTTTATTCACTCTATCATTTGCCTGAAGTCATTTTCCATCTGCTTGGAAGTCAGCCAACATCACCTTCTGCAACTATCCGTGCTGCCGATACATGGCGTGAGCAAAAATCACTTCCACTTCACTGCAAATCTCAGTGTTGTTTGCTTTGGTTTGAACCTTCGTTTTAAATGAGTGAAATGAAACATTTTGAAAATTTCGAATTATTCTCAATCAGATTTCAACATCACAGTAATGCATATTATCAAAATGTTTAAACTTTATTTGTATAAGAAGATAATTTGTAATTTCGGACACCACCGGTGGCGCTATATGATGCACATTTAAAGAGACAATTGGGGTCTTCCCTCAACCCTGAACCCCCCCCCTCCCCCAGGTATGCTACCCAGACAGAAACAATACTTGGGGTACCCTTAGGCAACATGCAAAATTTGGTTGGAATTAGTTGGGTAGTTTTTTAATTTTTGAAGCATATATAAACAAATAACAAACAAACAAAAACATATAAATTCACTTTTAGAGTATAGATTATAATGCATGCAACTAGACAGCTTCCCAGCTACTTTATTCTTATTTTTTTGTATGCAAAGTCGAGGCCATGGAGGAGCTGGAACATAGAACGGATCAGGACATAACAGAACAAAAAGAACAGTAGAAAGAGAGGAAGGGGGCACACCAACAGCAGGGGGGGGTTGTATGCAATATTGAGGCTCGTATGAGAGCAAACACACAGAACGTACAACAAGGGGAGCAAGAGACAAGAGGGGCAGGAGAGGGAAGGATAAAACAGTGGGGGAACAAAGACATTCAGAGATCTGTGGAAGGGAGAGGGATGGGGCGGGGTACACAAGATGGACATCACAGGGACTTTCAGGTGCTTACATGACAGCGACTTTCAGGAAGGAAAGCAGGGAATTTGGAGGAGGTGGGTTTGGAGTGGGTTAATGGGGGAAGAAAATATTGAGGTTTTGGATGGGGGAAGATAAGAGGTGGTGGTGAACAGCTGTTTTGAAGACCTGGAGGGAAGAGTGGGATTGAAGATTGTGTGGCAGTTTGTTCCAAAGGCAGGAAAAAGAGGAATGAAAGAGTGAAGGTGAGCAGTGATTCTTGATTTTGGTAGTTTTACCAGAAGAGGGTTGCTGGCGGACCTTGAGCGCCCTGCAGCAATATGGGGGGAACATATCGCAGACAGCGCAGGTGGGGCGAGACCGGACAGGAGACGGTAAAAGACAGAAACACCATAGACCTGCCTGTGGTGAAAGAGTGAGAGACCCAAATACTCAGCTTCATTGCAGGAGATACCAATGATCCTAAATGCCTCAATTTCCACAGTGTGAAGCTGAGAAAGGTGAGAGGCGGGAGCACCAGCCCAGAGGGAAGAGCAGTACTCCATGAGGCTGAGGCCGAAAGCTTTGTATGTGGTCAGGAGCTCAGGGGTGTCAAGGAAGGACTTTGTTATACTTTCCCAAATAAATGAAGGAGAAGAAGAAAAAAAATAAGGAAATTATTATTGTCAGAGAGGAAGATCAGCAACACCATTGTCAAAGTATGTCGGAAGATCAGCAACACCACAAAACATACGAGGAAATGGTTTTTAGTTAACTGCACTCATCGTCAGGATAAAATTTTGTGCACAATGTCAGGCTTTAAAAATAATTCCATGTGGTATTAAATTATTTTAATGGGTATTCCAGAAGACATGCTAATTGAATTAAGTGCCCATGTTGTCAAGGTTACAATTATCCAACAAAGAAAGTTCCTTATTTCAACCAAACTAGAGATGCAATCATGCACTCCAAGACACATCTTGCCTTTTCAGCTCCTTCAAGCAGGTACGCAAGGCTGGCTCAGACATTCCAACTCCTCTCATCTTTCTTTCAAGGCCACCAAAGGAATCATCGTCATCATCACCCCATCCGTTCTCACTGGTGTCTATTACACTCGAATCAACTTTTGGGAATAGATTTTTGATCAAGCCCTGGAACAATGTGAAACACACATGCGTACACAATTTATATTTTTAGCACTTCAAATGCCAATTAACTGAACACAGTTTAAAAAAAAATTTAGGACACTGTTCTTGGGCTTAAAGTTCTTCATCATACTTGTGCTGCATTAATCATTACTTCTGCCTTTGCTACAATTCCAGCTATGTTCAACATCTGAACTGCAGTAATTGAAACAAAACCATCATGGGAATTATATCACTCTCTTCTGCTAATCAACTATTTACAGGTTTTTAGATGTCTGAAGATTAACAGGCAAGTTGATCTAGTTCTTGATTTTTCGAACCCGGGGGCGCGACCCCAAGCAAATCTCGTGGGGTTGAGGGCGTCCGCTTGCAGCGAAAAAAATTGTCTATTTTCGATCGGTGTTCGCTTTTACAGGATGTAATATACACGGTTCGTTCAAAGTATGGGAACCGGCACAACATGACGCTTGGAATGGGATCCAGCCGATGCGCGGGCTCGCTGAAGGGCGGTTCATTTTGGCGGGAAATTAGTGGTTTGATCCACGGCCTCTCAGACTCAGACTCTATCATTAACGTCTATTCACGTCTCCACGTACGACTCGAGACCTTATTTGTGATGGCAGCACCGGCCACCAGCAAATCTCGAGAACGTTCTTACCAGGATAAATTTCTGGACCTTGGAATTTACTACGTGGTGGATAAAAGTGGGGTACAGAGGCCTCAGTGTGTGATTTGTTTCGAAGTGCTTTCTACGGAGTCTATGAAACACAATAAGTTGCAGAGGCATTTGACCACAAAACATGCGCCTTATCAGGATAAGGAGAGCACGTTCTTTGAGAGGAAACTTCTTGCACTCAAGAATACGCGTCTTGACAGAGAGGGTACATGCCATCAGACCAATTCTCGGGCATTAGAAGCCTCGTATCGAGTGTCGCTCCATGTTGCCAAGACTAAAAAGCCTCACTCCATTGCGGAAGAACTAGTGCTGCCATGTGCAAAGGACATGGTATCTCTGATGGTTGGGGAGGAAGCGGCAAAAAACTGGCAGTTATACCCCTCTCTGACAACACCATCCAACGCAGAATTGAAGATACGAGTCTGGACGTAACGGCTCAGGTCGTACAGAAGATCAAGGAATCGCCGTGGCACGCCATACAGTTGGACGAGTCCACCGATATTGCATCGTACGCGCAACTCATCGTCTGGGTCCGCTTCATCAAGGCTGATAACTTTGTCGATGAGCCTCTGCTCATCAAACCATTGGAGGCCACCACCAAAGGTGAGGACATTTTTGGGAAAGTAGAGCAGTTTTATCGTGACCATGATCTGGACTTCGGAAAGTTGCTCGGTTCTACAACAGATGGTGCGCCAGCAATGTTAGGAGTGCGTTCTGGTTTCAAGGGTAAATTGCTTGAGGTGGCTCCTCGACCTCCATGGTACACTGCATGATTCACCGAGAAGCGCGCGCCTCTCGTACTTTGCCAGAAACTTTGCAGAGCGTGCTCTCAGAAGTCGTAAAAATGGTGAATCACATCAAATCGAGCATCCTCAACACTAGGTTATTCAGGCTATTCTGCCAGGAGATGGACACCAACCATAAGAATTTACTATTCTCCACTCAAGTCAGATGGTTATCTCGAGGAAACCTTCTTCTGCGCATTTACGAGCTCAAAGATGAACTGCAGGAGTTCCTACACACACGAGGGAAAACGGCATGGGTAGTGTTGCTTGAGTCGGACTCTTGGCTGTCAGAACTGTGCTATCTCGTTGACATCTTTGAACGTCTCAATGTCCTCAACCGATCCCTCCAAGGCAAAGACGCCAACCTCATGATTTTTCACGACAAAATGAACGGATTTCTGGCGACTCTAAAATTACTGGCAGACAAAGCAGCTGTTAAGCGCTTCAGCCTTTTCCCCCGTCTGGTGGAGCATCTAACGACCTGCCAGTATGATGATACTGAGCTCGACAGTCTTTCTGGGGAGATAGCACGTCACCTTTGGTCGCTCATTGAACAGTTCGAGTACTATTTCCATGAGCTGGATGTGCAGTCCTTTTCTGTGGTTCGGGACCCTTTCACGGCTCCACTGGACTCGATTGCTGATGAAGATGATACAGCACAGGAAGAGCTTGTACAGCTCGAGCAGGATTCAGGAGCGCAGGCTCTTGCGCGGACGAATTAGTTGTCGACATTCTGGTGCAAAATGCTGCCGTCGTACCCGGCCCTGTCACGGCGCGCCATTAAAGTTCTCATGCCATATCCTTCATCATACTTTTGTGAGCAGTCGTTCTCCACCATGGTGGTGATTAAAACAAAGTACAGAAATCGCCGAGAAATGGAGCATGATATGATCCTGGCATTGTCATCTACTTCTCCACGAATAGAGAAGTTGGTTTCTGAAAAACAGGCTCATCCTTCTCACTGATATATCTAAAGGTCATTCGGACTAAACTTCTGAAACATTCAACTGTACTATTTGGATACTGTCGGCTATTCTCCGTTTACTCGTCTATGAAAACATGACGATGGTGAATAAAGTAAACAGTAAATGTTATTGTGTCATATGAAATGTTATCTTATATATTATTAATTGGATTTTGAATCATTTGGGTCGCATGATGTAGAGAGGTTCTGAAATTGGGTTGGCACTAAAAAAAAAAAAAAACTTTGAAAACCAGTGATCTAGTTGTTGAAACAATGAGCAACAAAATAAAGATTTCATTTCAGATAGTGGATTAAACTACAATAATTACCTCTCCCATCCAAGGTGGACGGAGGCTATGTTTTCACCCGTCTGTGTGTTTGTCTGTCTGTTGGTCTGTGAGCAGGATATCTCAAAAAGTTATGGACGGATTCGGCAGAAAATTGGTAGACAATGACGATATTACGTGTACAATATTAGGCACAATCCTGGATGGGTCGCCCCTCCGACACAGGAAACCATCATGCTGGCACTCATTTTGCCGACCTCAAAAGGATGACAGGTAGGGTCAACCCCACCTGGTATTAATTCAACAACCAAGTGGGATTACTGAGTTACTGTCTTTATTATGTGGTAAATAATATTATTATCATGTCACGAGCGGCATTTTTATTGATACGCGACTGAGGAGAGGACACCAAGAAGTTATTATTTTTTTTATATTTTTCAATATTATAAAGAGGATTTTTTTGTAACTTGAAAAAGGAAGAAGAGGGATTCATACCGGTATTATACATATTTCTTGTGGATTTGTGGCCCTGAAAAGGGCCGTTTAGGTTTAATGAAGCTTTTCAGCTAAACCGGAGGAAATTCTCGTCAATGCTTTCCTCGTTGAAGATGGCACGTAACTCCTTGTCTGAATCAGGGTAGAGAAAGTCCAAGTCACTGTCACCTTCATTTGCAGCCTCCTCCCAAATGATGTCATCCTCTGTGCCGTCCATGTTGGAGATGCATCATTTCAGAAATGCTTGCTTGATTATGTCTGGTATTTCCTCCCACACTTTGACGATCCAGCCACAGATCATCAGAGGGTCGATCTTTCTCGTCCTCCCAAAGAAACACCGGCAGTCCCCAGTCAACAAAATGCTCAGCCAACGTCGCAACAGGAGTAATGGTGAAAGTTCAACCAAGATGCATGTGGCCGATGTTCCATGGAATCCGGGTCAAAAATCCCGGCAGGAAACACATCAAGTTTACTGTTGATTTTCAACTGATGAAAATACCAAGTCCGGGAAATAGGAAAGTTTGTCTGTTGCGATTCCACCGAGATGCAGCTAATGTTCCTCGAAACCGAGAGCGAATACAAAGGCCTGCAAAGTAAGAAAGTTTGTTTGGTCGACGAGAGTAATCCGCAGGAAGCAAGTTAGGGATCACTGATAGAAACGAGGGAAAATGAAAAGAAACAGGAAGAACGAAGAGAACCAAAGGAAGCCAAAATAACCGAGCAACACTGGTACTTCTTAAAGCCGAGCTGTCCCACGTGACTCCTCGCTCTTGTGAGATTCTTCTTCTTCCTTTTAAATCCATTTCATGCACTCATGTAGAAAAGTACTCGGGGTTGATTAGTTGTTCCTAGTTTTAAACCATGCCCAGCATTTGCTCGCATAGCGTCAGCATGTAGGGAACAAGCTTGGTGGATTAATTCCACCTGCATCGGATGTTCATGTAGAAAATGATGCATGTAAAAAGATAGTCACCACCACAAGTCCCTCGTCTATCCACCCCTTCTGCTGCGCACGAACAATGACGCCGGCTGGAAACTTGGCTTTGAGCAGTGTCTTCCTCTTGAACACGACATACGAGGGAAGTTCACCACGCAAGCTTATTTGAGGTGGCTGCTTTGTTATTGAACTCCAGCTAGTGTGAATAATTATTTTAATGTGAGACCAGGTGTTCTTCTTCTTCTTGTGTGTTTCATGGCGTTTTCAGAGCCGCAAAGCTCTATATACATCACGCACCTAAACAACTCCAGGTGTCTCCGGTTTTTTTTTGTCTTTTAATCGATTTAATTTCCGCACACGGTTAATAAAACGCTGCACAAATTCTTAACCTGAACCGGTTTTCAAAATTTAAACGGCAGAATTAAGCTTCACAGCAGTTCCGACTGCTAAAAAAAAGTGCTTATTTGGAGTGTAAGTGAAATTCAGTATTGATCGTTTTTAAGACTGATATTTTTTCTACACCACATTTTTTTTCTGTATTAACCACACCCCCAACTTTTACCATTTTTGCCGATAAAGTGCGGTTTATACACCGGAAAATATAGTATGTAGATAGCAACCAACGACGCACGCACACACATCTGGGAGGGCTCCGTTCCAACTTCTGAACCCGTATATAGAGATAACACCCAACAACATCACCACCACCTACACACAAACACACACACGATGATTATACCTCATAATCTTCTAAATGTGCACCACGGGCTTTCTTAAGAAGGCGAAGACTCTCAATCTGACGGATTAGCAAAGGAATGGTCCTTTTGAATCTCTCCTCCAAATCTATAGTGTCCAAGATCTGTCAAGGAAAGGTGAATACAAGAACAACTGTAAATTATAAAAGACTCGAGAGAAAGTATGTGATGGGATTGTGAACAATTAACAACAAAACACTTCAATTAAATTCTACACAAGTTCATTCATTAAAGTGGGAAATTTTACATCATCAGAGAGCTATCCAGCAATGTACAAGCTTAAAGTGTAGCCTGTTTTGTGTTCACATTCCAACCGCTAACTCATGATGCTGGGAGCCAAGGTTCACATCCCATTTGCCATGTGTGTTTGTCTAAACTCTCAGGGCTACTGTCATTGTAAATAATGTGTTAAAGTACATTGAAGCCCACAAATGCATTTGTCCTTTAAGTGATTGCTGTACAAGCTGCTCTACGAGCAGGTCAGGTCAGGTATGGAAGCATGCGCCGGAGCAGCACGTCGCTGCGTCCACTTTCCACCGGTACTCCAGGGGCCTCCGTATGGCCATCCCCAAGGCAGATGCCTGGCCCATCCCCATCTCCTTGAGATGCCGATCAACCTACTGCAACCACGAGGCACGTGGTCGGCCCATTGGCCTCCGTCACTCAAGAGGTCCCTCGCTGAGAGAATTTGGTGAGCAGGATTAGCATCACGAAAACAAGCCACATGTCCATATAGCCACAGCTGATGCTTACGGACTATACAGGTAACAAATCTCATTTAGTCTCTCTCAGCAACCGCTCGTTGGACACAAAGTCTGACCAGTGACAGCCAAGGATTCTCCGAAGAGAGCTGGTACCAAAGGAATCAAGTCTCCATCTCAGATCCCTGATCAGAGTCCAAGTCTCACATCCGTAGAGAAAGACTGGAAGCACCAAGGACCTGAAGACTCGGACTTTCGTCCTCCTGCACAGGTACAGGCAGTGCAACACCCCATGATCAAGTGAATCCATGACTCCCTAGGCCCGATGCTGACATCTGTTGACCTCTGGCTCACAGCCAGCAGAGACATGAATATCACTGGCAAAGTACGCAAATCTCTCTGTAACCTCAACATCCTCACCACAAACAGGTACAGACAGGATAGCAGCATCGAAGATATCATTGAAAACCTGGATCTGAGTTTTGACCCAGGAAACCCGTAATCCCAGCGGCTCCGACTCCTCATTCAGCACCTCGAGGGCCCCCAAAAGGATATCTAAAGTCTCTGCAAAGATGATTGCATCATCTGCCAAATCAAGGTCCGAGATCTTGACATTCCCAAACGATGAACCGCAGCTTGATCTCTCTGACATCCTCCCTAGAATCCAGTTCATACAAGTGCTGAAAAGTGTGGGGGCCAGTACACACCCCTGACGAACTCCAGTAACTACTGGAAATAAGTCAGAGATGGTACCACCACATCTCCCAGCATTCGCAGAACCAGATTAGAGTTCAGACATCAGATGGATCAGTTTTGGTGGCACCCCACGAAAACCAAGATTCCTCCAGAGGACATCCCAATTCATTGAATCAAATGCTTTAGAGAGATCAACGTAGACTGCAAGCAGCCCGTGCCAAAACTCTCGTCTGCATTCAGTGAGAACCCGAATAGCAAAGATACGGTCAATGATTGACCTTTTTGGTGTAAAGCCTGACTGCTCTGGGTGCTGGTGCTCAAGCAGATGGTGCTCAAGCGGGTGGTGAACCCGATGAAGAATTATCCGAGCAAAGACCTTGCCCGGCACTGAGATTAGCATCACCCCTCGGTAGTTGTTACAGTCCTGGCGATCATCCTTCCCTTTCCAGAGAGGGACAACAAGGCCCCTCTTCCAATCTTTTTGGGAATTTGCCTGTGTTCCAGGCAAAGCACAGAACTGCATGCAACGACATGAGTACATTTACACCAGCCTTGAGAAGCTCAACATGGATGCCACAGATCCCAAGAGCTTTATCCAATTTGAACCACTTCACCGCAGTCTGTGTTTCTACAGACGAAGGTGGACCACAGTTGATTAGAGGGTCAGCATTGGGGACAGTAACACCTCTGACATCCAACTCAACAGCTGGTGGATCAGCCTGGTACAGCCGCTCAAAGTAATCAGCCCAGTGGGCTGTCACTTTGGACTCCTCTGTCAAGAGCCCACCACCTTGCCTGACATCAAAAGTTAAAGCCTGACTCCAAAATTTTTTTTTCCATGTAAAGGTGTCCAAATCTGCTTGAGAACCTGGTGATTTCCCCAGGCTCAAGGGACAGCTCTGACATCTGGTCTCCTTCTCAGAGCACTTGTCGAGTATTTCTTCTACTTTTCATATTCAAAGTCCTTCCCACAAGTCATTGCTTCCTCTCAGATACATGGAGTGGTCTGTTCAGCCACCAACTAGATAGTGAAGCAAAAATAAGATGACATTTACACACCTTCAGTGCAATCAAAAATCAATGTTTCTGCTCATCATCCTTCTCAATCAATCGCTTCCTTATTTTCCTCTGAGGCCGCTCATCACCACTACCAGTGAACGCTCATTCATTACAGCAGCATTACATACTTCCCATGACTTGATTTACATGTCCCATGTCTAGGCAATCCCTTCACCAATGGAGTTAACAAAACCATAATCTTCACTGAACAACTCTTCCACAAAACTTTATATCCAAACAAAAATTTAAAGCTTTTATCCAAGGCAAGGAAATAAATGCAAGTTAATTGTGCAGTCGGCATTATGTTTATTCATTATAAAATTACCCTTGTTTATTTTTTCATGTCAGGTGGCATTCTTTGCCAGATACTATTGTGACAGATGACATGATACAGTTAGTCACCGTGTCTGATTCAAAGTGGCAAGTAAATGGAAGCACCTCGAGCTTTTCTGATGGCGATGTGCGTATCATTGAGGCAATGATATCTGGAAGCACCTCTGAAGGCAATGTATCGAGCAGCCGTCGGAACTTGGCCACGACAGGCACCGAGGTATCCAGCAACTCCACCAACTAGAGTTAAACACAAACCATGCGACTTACAAACAAAATATAATCAACCAACTCAAACCTTACATGGGTTACACTGGTTAATGTCCAATCCGTCGAATACGGATCTCAACATTAACGGTCGTCCAATTGTCATGGACAAGTGAAAGTTCTGCTCAACCAGGTCAAAGGTGTGTGCAGTTGTCTGGTGGGCAAGTCCACATTTCTGATAAACACATGGCATGCAGACTTGTGATAAAATTTCTGGGACAAGGCAATTTGTGACCCGAGAAAGCTGGAAATCACAGAGATACCGTCAGTTATGGCCATTCCATTCAAACACTGAAAGCAAAAGCAGCCATAGTGAGGAAGTGCATGATCTCTCAACAAACCTCGACTCGATATCTATAATCAGAGCTTATACCTTTCTAAGGAGATACTCATAAACTTATTAGAGTTGGTAAGCATTAATTAGACACCAACAATATCAGCCATTTGAGAGAATCCATTTTCTATTTGTTAAGCCTATTAAGTCTCACTGGAGATCATCTCTGACACCTGACATGATAAAGCACTAGCGTATATCAATTAATGGTTCCAGTTTAGAAGCCTGCAATGAAAAACGAGCGAAGCATCTGCGGTGGACGAGTGAACAGAGCTGAAGTCGTGAAAAAAATTCACGCTTGTTGGCAAGATGCAGATCGTCGGGAATAAGACAAACTCTCAAACTTCATGACAAATGCAATCAATAGTTGATCACAACTTGCTAACTTGTCTGCATTTAATACTGCTGCAGTCAACACTATTCAAGTGTGTGCTTTTACCTTGTGATGATGAATATGCACACTCAATATTAGGGTGTCCATTACCTCACGCAAGCGAAGCAAAAAGCGGGGTGAAGCAATCGATTCACTTTGTTTGTCTGTCTGTTTACTATCGAGGAACAAGTTAATGTTATATTTTGAACATCAATCGAAAAACGAACCTGTAGTTTAGCAGTACTTTGGCTCTGAATTGGTCCCAATCGCATATGTGCAGAGAAGAGTGAGAAAATATTTGTTTACTCTGTCTGCCTGTCTGACAGTCCAACAAAATTGAAAATCATTCCAAACAGTCGACTTTCTGCTTTAGCGATGTCATAAAGGACACAAACAACAGGCACGAAGAACTAATATAACGTGTTAAAAATTACCCCCGTGGGGGAGTGACGGTCATCTCTGCGAGAAAATATATAGCCTCCTGAAGGTAGGGCAGTTTTTGCAAACTTCGAAGTCACGTAATGCGAAAACAAAAGTGAATATCGAAAATCCGGCCTGACAAAGTTTAGATATTGTCCCATAGATTTATATGCCACAATCAAATTCAAGATCGCTTGAGAAATGGCAGAGGAGATAAATTGAAAATCGTCATTTTCGCAACGGACGGACGGACGGATCGAAGGACATCTACACCCATATTATTAGGTCATGCTCGAAGAGATGACCTAAAAAGAGCGAGAATTGCTTTGCAATACTTGTCACCTACCGATGTGATATTTTCGAAGTTAAAAAAGGACATTACTATGAAAAATTGACGAAATACCCTGAAACTCGAACTTTTTCTGCAACTTACATTAATAAAGCAATGTAGCAAGTTTCAGTTGCATATGTTAAACTAAAGGGTATGGGGGAAAAAAAAGTCTGAAAAAACCCACAGGTGGGACGGACAGATGGAGAGCAAACCTATAGTCCCTTCAGGTGAAACCGATCGGGGACCAATAAGGTGGTGTCAAAGATGCTGTGTGAATGGCAGTAAACTTCTGAATTTTTTTTCTTTTCCAACCAATTGAATTATATATTTGAACACTGTAGAACAAGCCTGGTGTTGGTGCAGTGGTTAGGGCAGCGACTTGGGATCCAAAAGGTCCTGAGTTCAAGCCCCGTTGGGCCACTGAATTAATACACCAGGGGGTTGACTCAGCCTGTCATCCTTCCAAGGTCGGCGAAATGAGTACCAGTATACTGGGCCGGTGTATACCCCGGTTAAAATAGGTGTACCATATCCCTGTGTCGTAAGAGGCGACCAGGGTTGCGTCAGGAAGGGCATCCGGCGTAAAATATGTGCCAAATCACGATGCGGATCATACGGATGATCCGCTGTGGCAACCCCGAAAGGGAGCAGCCGAAAGAAGAAGAAGATTTGAACACTGTAGAACACAAAATCACCTTTTTTTTAAGCACTTTAAAAAAAAAAAACTTCTGTTGAGCAGTAATTGGACAAAATATTATGAAATTTTACATCATCACAACGATCAAATTTGCCGCTCGCAGACCCTGCCCCTGTCCTTGTTTCTCATGACTGTGTGGGGTGAAAGGTGTTCTACGAACTGTATAGTTGGTCGAGTTGTCGTGCTCAGTGTTAAAAGTTTTTGTACATAATAAAAGGATTTCTTTTCAAGACTTATTTTATTATTGAGCATATGTGGCTGATAAAGTCGCACAGCAATCTTAATGAGATGAGTAATCGCCATGTTAACAGCAGAAATTAAGATAGATTAGTGTTTCAGAGTAGTTAAAATGTCAAGTTTTGATGTGAAGGAATCTATCCCTCACTTTCCAAGAACAACCAAGTTTGAAAGTTAATGTCTAACCCCAGATTTTGAAGTTAACACCAAATTGTTTTTGTCACATATCGTATTGATATGGATACACATTTTTTGGTTCCACTTTGAGAGTAGACATTCCCCCCACCTCCCCACTCCCCCCCCAAACTGCATTATGTGTGGACTTGTCCAGGAGAGCGCGGGTGGGGACGCGGGGCAGAAGGCGCCATGTTGGGCAATGTTTAAAGTGGAAGAAACAACTGCAATCTTTCGGTCAGTGAATATTACATGGTGGCAGCGGTAAATTTTCCAGAATGGAGCAATTTAAACCTCCGGATGCCCTGTGTCTTTAAGGGAATATAGCGGAAAACTGGAAACGCTGGGACCAACGAGTTAAGTTGTACTTGAAGGCCACGGGGGCCGACAGCAAGACGGAAGATGTCCAAGTCGCGATTCTCCTCCATTGTGTTGGGAGGATGGATTGGAAGTGTTTAACACCTTTGATTTTGGTGACGGAGAGGACAACAACAGACTCGAAGATGTCCTGAAGAAGTTTGCACACTACTGCAATCCCTGGAAAAACACCTTGTTCGAGAGGTACAAATTCTGGAAGCGCTCACAGCACGAGGGGGAAACGATTGATCAGTTTGTCAAGGACTTGAAGAAAATGATAAAAATTAAAAAACTGCGAGTACAAAGAACCTTCAAGTGTTATGATCCGTGATCGCTTGGTGTTTCGAATCGACGATGCGAAACTGCAAGCACATGTTCTTTGTAAGAATGTTGATGATGTAACGCTACACAAAGCACCACCGTCGTATTGCCGTGCTGGTGAAGCAACTGCGAGCCAGCTGAAGGAAATGAGAATCGCAGCTGATAAGCCGATCGATGCTGTTTCTGATCGGAGAAATAAAAGTTCGCCAGGAAATTGTGTCTCACAGCTGTACAAAGTGTGGCCGTAAGCATGGTCTGAGGAAGTGTCCGAGGCATTCGGTCAAACTTGTTATACATGCAGAGGCGAAAATCATTTCTCCAAAATGTGTAAATACCATAAGAAAATGCACACGTTATGGACAGTCACATGTCAAGGAGCCGAAGGAGGTGTCCACAGTGATGGCTCTGATTCAAGGGAACTGCTCATTGGTCAGCTTACTGTGAATGTGCACTCCTGTGAGAAAGCCTGGCTTACCAAGCTCAATGTGAATGGCATGGTCATAAATTTCAAGCGTGATACTGGTGCAGAGGCCAATGTGCTGCCTCGGAGTATTTTTCGACAACTTCCGGTGCAAAATAACCTACAACAAACAAATGTGGTGTTGTCCTCCTATGGTAATCACAAGGTGTCACCGGAAGGCAAGGTCTGACTTGATTGCTCAATCAATGACGTCACACACAGCTTGGAGTTTTATGTCGCAAATGTGTCATCTCCACCCATTCTTGGATTAAAGGCGTGCACACAGTTGGAAATAATTTGGAAAATTCACAATGTAACTGAGACGTGTCTGGACAAGGATAAATGGTTGCAGGAATTTCATGAAGTGTTTGAGGGGCTCGTAGAAATGCCGGGTGAGTACCATATTGAACTGAAAGCTGGTGCTACTCCAGTAATACACCCGCCAAGAAGAGTACCACTCAGCCAACATGACAAACTCAAACACACCTTGAATAATCTGGAGAATGCGGGAATTGTATCCGAGGTGGATAAACCTACAGACTGGGTTAACAGTCTGGTGATTGTTTAAAAGAAGAATGATTCCCTGCATCTCTGTTTAGATCCGAAAGACTTGAACAAAGCAGTTAAACGTGAACACTACAGAATACCTAAAGCAGAGGACATGGCTTCCAGATGAAGTGGTAAATGTGTATTTTTCATTTTGGATGAGAAAGATGGCTTTTGGCAGATCAAGTTGGATGATGAAAGTTCATTGTTGTGTACATTTAACACGCCATTCGGCTGCGACAGATTCCATAGATGTCCTTTTGGGATCTACTCTGCCCCGGAAATCTTTCAGAAGAAAAATGACCAATTGTTTGGTGACATAGATGAAGTTGAAGTGTTTTTTGATGACCTGATAATTGCGGCAAAAGATATCGCTGACCACGATCGCATTCTGGAGCAAGTGTTACAGTGTGCTAGAAAGAACAATGTTAAGTTTAACATAAATAAGTTTCAATTTCGTGTGAGTGAGGTGAACTATGTGGTAAATGTGGTGTCTGCTGGGGGCCTGAAGCCAGACCCAGAAAAAATGAGAGCAATTACCGAATACCCTAAGTCTGAGAACAAGCAAGACTTGCAACAATTCTTAGGAATGGTGAATTATTTGGGCCAATTTATTGCCAACCGATCTGGGTGTACTGCCCCATTAAGACTAATACTGAAGAAAGACATTGAGTGGCATTGGCGCAAGGAGCAGGGCGATGCATATCAAGATGTGAAACAAGCTTTGATCACCGCACTCACATTGAAGTTCTTCGATGTCCAGTCTGCCGTTGTGATACAAGCCGATGCTTCAAAAGCGGGCCTGGGTGCTTGCCTCATGCAAGAAGGTCACCCAGTAGCTTACGCTTCCAGGGCACTAACTGAAGCAGAACAAAATTATGCTCAAATTGAAAAGGAACTTTTGGCGATTGTGCTCGCATGTGAAAAATTCAATCAATATTTGTATGGTAAAGCTGTGGTCATTGAATCAGACCACAAGCCACTTGAGATGATCAGTAAGAATCAAAGCAAAGCTTCACCTCGACTCCAGAGAATGCTTCTCAGACTGTTCAAGTACTCTGTCGACATTGTCTACAAACCAGGCTGTCAAATGCATATTTCTGATGCATTGTCACGTGCCGACATTCAGGATGATTCCATTGACAAGGGCCTTGTAGTGGACATGGAAGTCATGGTACATAATTTCATCAAAATGCTTCCCATCACTAAAGGAAAGTTATTGGAAATGCAGCATTCCACATCAGAGGATGACTGTCTTGTGGAGCTTCAGAAACTTGCAAAATACAGTTGGCCCACCTCAAAATGACATGTACCCGAGGTAGTTCGCCATTACTGGACCATGAGGGATCAAATTCATGAGACTGCTCAAGGGACTATTGTTCCTGGGTGACAAACTCATCATTCCGGCCACAATGAGAATGGAAGTCCTTAATAAGCTCAATGAGAGTCACCTTGGAATAGACAGTAGTAAGGCACGGCACGAGAAATAGTTTACTGGCCTGGAATCTCAAAGGACATGGAAGACACTGTGGCCCGTTGTAGTAAATGTGCCCAATTTCGTAGGAACAATCAAAACGAGCCTCTCATGCCTCATGAAGTTCCAGAGCGTCCATGGAAAAAGTTGGGTGCAGATCTGTTTGAGTTTCGGGGCCAAAATTACCTTTGTGTTATGGATTATTTTTCCAAATTTCCCGAAATATGTCTGCTGAAAGATAAAACTGGGAGTACTGTCGTCACTCACTTAAAATCTCTGTTTGCACGAAATGGTATTCCAGAGGAATTGAGAGCAGATAACATGCCGTTTGCTGGTTGGGAGCTACAACAGTTCGCCAAAGCGTGGGGATTTAGAATTGTGACTTCGAGTCTCCGATACCCTCAGTCTAATGGCATGAGTGAAAGGACCATTGGGACCATTAAGCAGTTGCTGAGGAAAGCAGACGATCTGTATATTGCGTCATTGGAGTACTGTAATACTCCAATCACTGGCCTGAAATACTTTCCTGCCCAGATTCTGAACAGTAGAAGGCTAAATTCGAGATTACCGACAGCTGCGCATCTGTTGCAACCTAAAGTGGTGACGGGTGTCATAACAGAACTATTAAAACTGCAGGAAAAACAAAAGTATTCGCATCAAGGAAAATGGGGTGTGGAATCGAGCCAGAGTAACTAGGAGTCATGCAAGTCCCAGGTCATACATCGTCCAGTCAGCAACAGGTAGTGTTTGGCGTAGAAACAGGCGTCATCTGCTAAAAACAGCAGAGCCTGCTCCTGTTGTTGTCTCTGACTTTGAATCGTTGCCAGTAGGTTTAAGCTTGGAGCCTGGGTCTTCCACAACCAGAGGAGCGGATTGGGCTTTCACCACTTCACCAGCTTCTCCCACAATAAGCACGACTTCACCTGAAGCTTTTTGCACCACACGATTTGGGCGACATGTTAAAGTGACTGGATTTGTGAATTGTGGTCAGTGATATCTTGGTGCAGGATGTGTATGTGAGGCAGAATAATCCCTTTGTGTCAGAAGGCAGTCTACCTTATGACGACACAAACTTCACAAATACTATTGCAGTTACCATCTGTTTTAAATGCTGTTTATGCTGATCTGTTCAGAGTGATTTGGTTGTTTTAATAATATGAATGTAATTTGAAGAAACAAACAAAAATAAATAATAAAAAGGAGGTGTCACATATCGTAATGTGTGGACTCGTCCAGGAGAGTTTGTGGCTGTGGTGTGCACGTGTTGGTGCAAACGTGAACACTACATGAACTTCTGGTTCATGTGCTCAAACATGAAGTCGGGCACCTCACCTGTTAGTGAGGTCGGGCACTGATGTTGGGCGATTAGGTCTGGCTTGCAGTCGGTGTTCCAATTCATCGCAAAGCTGTTCGATGGGGTTGAGGTCAAGGCTCTGTGCAGGCCAGTCAAGTTCTTCCACACCGATCTCGACAAACCATTTCTGTATGGACCTTGTAAGAAATGGCACTGATGTTTAAATTTGACGAGATCTGGTAAAATTTGACGAGATGACAAAAAACGTCTGTCCGTCAACAATTTTTCTTTCCGATCTTGATGAAACTTAGTATGTGGGTAGAGGTCGATGACTTTTGCACAACGATATAACTTTTGTCTGGGTTCAAGGTCAGGGTCAAGGTCACGAGGTCACGTCAGTTATAAAAATCGCCATTTTCAAAAACGATCTCGTCTGCCATTCTACAAGATATTCGGCAACTGTTTATTGATTATGTATCTAACCGTTTATTGATTATGTTTATTGATAAACGGCAACCGTTTATTGATAAACAGTTTACAACTGTTTATTGATTATGTATCTATCAACTGTATCTAACCGGACAGATTTTTTAATTTCCTTCCCGTTTGATCGTCACGTGATCTGGAAGATGGCCAAAAACGCCAATGCGATTCGCAAAGAAGGAAGGAAGGAAGGAGAAATGAAATATAAATATAAAACACATTTTTAGCCTTTTATATTTATACATTTTCCGCCGAAGGTGCAAAAGTTTCAAAACCCGAAATGTAAACATCGGCATTTATTTTCAAAATATAATTTCGTGCGCGCGCCAAAATGCCGAGTCATCTTTAACCAAACTGCGCAGTTCGAGCTGCGCAGTAGTCTTCGGTCATAACTGAACATTGTATTGAGAATTTGTGGTATTATAGAGATGACCGTCACCCACACACGGGGGTAATTTTTTGTATAACCATCATCGAATTAAGTTATAAATGGGCTAATCTCAGTTTTTGCATATTTTGCAGTAAGCATGGTGACTGAAGATCGAAAGGAGTTCCGAAAATACTGTTGCGATCCGTTCAGCTGCCAGAAAACGAAACAACGAAAAGATCTTCGCAATGTGTCAAATGATATGTTGATGAATATTTCTCCAAATCGGCGGGGGCACGGGGCAGAAGGTGCCATGTTGGACATGGATAAAAGTGGAAGAAACAACTGCAATGTTTCAGTCAGTGAATATTACAGTTTTCCCCAAGCTGACAAGCAAAAAAAAATTAACGATTTACAATACAAAAGGAAATACCTGCAGAGCATGTGCATGGAACTGGCGAGTTAGGTCCAGCAGCTTCTCATCATGAACTTCTCCATCCAAATCATCTGCCCCTGCCGTATCGGGCTGCTCCAGCCGGTCGAGTTGCTCAACATCAGCCATGACAAAAGGCCGATCATGCTTGATGGCTACCACACGGAAGCGACAAAGCCCTACTGCCAGCAGCGTGTAGTGTGGACGGGGCCAGTTACTGCCCGTCACCTGCACGATCAAGGCGGCGGTGCCAACCCTGCGAGAACCCAGCAGGTACAGAAACGTACAAACACATTTAGATAGATGCCCTTTTCGAACAAAAGCTTACCTCATAACAACCAAGTTAACTCAGGTGTTTTGGAAGTTAGGCAAAGGGAATAATCTAAATTTAATTTTAAACTGCGTGTGACGTGACATTGTTTAGCTTTCGCGATATAGATGAAAGTGTTTCTCATTTTTAGTTCGCCTGTTCGAAGAACAGAGAGCTATAGCGATACCCCTGCATGAGCATCAGCGTGAAAATGTTAAATTTTTTGTATTACGGAAAAACTCTGACGGATTTCGACGAAACTTGGTGGGGGGGGGTTAGGTATGGTCCAAGGATCATGCCATTAGATTTTGGCTTTGGTCCCCCCCCCCAAAAAAAAATTGTTAGAAATTTTTTTTTTTTGCATTTCTACATGTTTATAGTGATTTTCAACCCTCCCCCTCCCCCCCCAAAAAATTTAGATGAAAAAAATTTTTGCAACATTTTTTTCAACAAAATTTCGATTTCTTTTTTTTTTGCATTTCTACATGTTTTAAGTGATTTCCAACCCCCCTCCCAAAAAAAAAATGGAGAAAAGAACTATAACTCTGTCACACTGTTGACATCATATTTAAGGAATAAGATATAAGGTTCACTTGAGTGACCCAGCAGTATTGGCGGCGGAGGTTTTGCACTCTCCCGAGTGCTCCCCCTCTAGTTTCCTTTCTAATGTTTTTATCTACCATACTATTTTTTATACGCCATATATATATATATATATATATATATATATATATATATATATATATATATATATATATATATATATATATATATATATATATATATATATATATATATATATATATATATATATATACACATATCAGGGCGTATTATGTGATACTGGTCATCCGTCCGTCCGTCTGTCTGTTCCTCCGTTCCTGTCCGTACTCTAACTCCCAAAGTTTTCAACTTTCATGTTTCATATTTGGTACATAGGTACAGACTGTGGAGACGGTGTGTAGCGACATACGTTCGTCATCTAAAGTGGTTGCCATGGCAACCAGGATGATGTTTTCCACGTAGTAGCACAATTCTGTATATACCTTCTTGTTAGGGCATATATTGTGCTCACTTGCGCTCTTGTTACTGATTACAATATACAAATACATATATTGCTTTATAATTATACTTCACTGCAATGCTTTATAAAAAAAAATATTAATTATTAGACTCGTCTTTTAAAAACGATAAATGTATAAACAGGCGAGCATTGGGTGGCTTTGACACCAACTCTGGTCCCCACTGTCTCAGGTATAAAATGCTGGATTATTCAGTGTGTTATCAGAGGTCATGTGTAACCAAGAAGCAAGGTTCATTATGTGTATCAAGTCATGTAGTTTCCCAGTTATCTCCACACTTAGAAAAAGAAAAAACCACTCGGGGGGTGGTGGAGGAGGTTCAACACCAGTCATGACAAAAGGCAATCAACCTTGGGGTTAGTATTTGGCCTTGTTCAGCTTGCCAACAAAAATGGCGCCCGCGCACTGCATCATGGGTACTGAAACTCCTCGATATGTTTTTGTCGCTCCCCCCCTCCCCCCAGTATTTTTGTTATGGTACAGTCCATACTTTGAACTGAGGTAAAATACCTTCCCACAACCACTTGTGATTATATGTGGCGAACACAGCATGCTGGACAAGGATTTGATTCCGAATCGCTCAGAGACTGGAGGAAAGCAAATGTCACAAGATGTCACAGGGAATGTTTCACACGAGGACTGCGTCTGTGTGTCGGCACCCTGAACAAACTCCAGATTGCTGGGCCGAAACGGTCAACGACGACGTACAACAGTCAACAAACGGTCGACAACACGTTCAATAAAAACCAACGCAAGAGCCAAAGAGCCAGACAGCGTGGCCACGGCGGAGTCCGGGCTCCGACCTGTTCGGGAAGTCCGGCAGACGGTCGAGCCCAGAGGTATCGGGAGCGGAGTTGACGTGCACGACGCCCACGAGCGCGCCACGCGGACACGCGGCACGCAGCACGTGCACGTGCACGCGCACCAGCTTCACGGAGCTCGGATCCCGCGCGACGAGCCGCGCGCTCGTACCCGGTAAAAGCACGGGTTTCGCGCTCAGCACGAGAAGCGGCAGACGCGAGGGGATGCGTAGCGGCTTCATG
Source organism: Eptatretus burgeri (assembly GCF_056783735.1). NCBI lineage: Eukaryota > Metazoa > Chordata > Myxini > Myxiniformes > Myxinidae > Eptatretus > Eptatretus burgeri. The sequence goes on from NC_140971.1 coordinate 17,495,250, forward strand.
GCAGGAACTTCACTTCACCCGACATCGAGCTGCCCAGATTAATGATTAAACGCCGATAGAACCTTAAAAGCGCGAGAGGGATGGAATGTGAAGCGTAAAAGGTAAACATAAAATATAGAACCTAAAAAAAAAAAAAAACACACACTATCGAACGTCTTCGCCTCACTCGTCGCAGCACTTCCGCCTGGTTATTCTAGATACTCGTTGTAAAAGTGTTTCTGTACGATCTATATTTGTAATACACAACGACGGACCGTTTATAAATCAGAATATTTATTTTTATTACGTTTTCCTTGAAAAGGGGGAGGGTGGGAGTCTATCACGAACAACATCGCCGAGGCTACCATTGACCGTATAAAAGTGAAGGTGCTGCTGGTCGGGTAAATAGCAAGTAAGACTGGGCTTCGAGGGTGGCAGGTCAAGTGGCAATTAACACACTGACAACAGTCCCTTGTTCAATGGTGTCTTGCTTGTATCACCCAACCACGGGGACATTCACTCAATCTGACAAAAAGGGAACGAATTAACACTGCACACAACGGCAATGTCACAATTTTTACAAGGGGTGACAAGATATTGTTGCGGATTCGCGCCCGCCGGCGTGCGAGCGGCCACGTAACTCGAATCGCGGCACGTCGCCCACCGGACGGACAATCCCGTCGTGACCCTCTCGGACTAACGCCGGGAACTAGTCACGGGTGGACCTTTCGGCCTCACCACGATCGTGCCAATCGGCCCCCCGCGTGGGATAGGGTTGCTCGCCAAATTCGACCTACCTAAGTACCCACACGGAGGGTAGACCGGGCGATCGCACCTCGCCGCAGGTCGACTTCGGACACGGGCCACTTTAAGCGACCCGTTCCGTACTATCGGGATAACCGAGCGGTGTTATCGTCAACCTCGACGGTTCGATTAATTATCGGGCGTTTTTAGCCCACGACCAACCCTTTACGTGAAGTAAGATGGAGATTCAATAAGAGAAAAGACGAAGCGAAACGGGAGAAACAGTTCAACATAAAGCACATTTATTCCGCAGCAAACGGAAAGCACACATATACAATTATACACCAAAAGCAAATGTAAAAGTGACACGGCAATTCTGCACAAAAAGCAAATGTAAAAGTGACACGACAATTCTGCACAAAAAGCAAATGTAAAAGAGAAACACAATGCAGATCTACTACCGACTACCGAGCACACGGCAACACTTATACAGTTTTACTTCACAGACGGCGCCGACAACACATATACTCAAAGCAAAAGAAAAAGGGACCACCCTCAACGATGAGGGGGGCAGACGGGCCTGGGGCCGAGACCGCGTCGAGCCTACCCGTCTGGTGATGAGCCGCAAAATGGCGGTGGCGCCCCAACTCCGCGGGCCTCGCTCGCACTGCCTGGAATGGGGTGGGAACGGGGCCCCCTTCTCACACTATCTCAGCGTGGGGGGAAACAGGAGGAGGTTGTTGATGCTCGGGGAATGAGGATATCTCACTGGCTTGGGTTCCGCGACGAGCGACTCCACCGCGACCTCGGTCGCGTTACCGACCTCCCCTCTCCGCAGCTCCCCGACTCTGACACGAGCGCCCTCTCGACTGCCTTCGCCGCCGCCACAACTCTCCAACTCTCCACTCTTCTCAACTCCGTCCAACTGCGTCCAACTGCTTTCCTCTTCTCAGAAACTCTCAACTCTTTCCAACTCAACTACTAACTCTTCCCAACTCAACTACTCCTTTTCGGCGAGCGAACGCGGCCCTTTATAGCCCCCGGGGCTTCGCTCCTTCACCTTCGACCCTTCACCTCTGGCTGGCTCCCCATTGAACAGAGGAAAAGTGGGCGTGAATGATTTTTGATCCGATTTCTCGGAAAGGCTGGTGTTTTTGCACCCGCTGCTCGGTGCGCGCCCTGTACGAGTCCAGGATCGGTGCCCACAAGCGGCGCAGGAATGGCGGTGATGCGATGGTTGCGAGAGCGAGATGTGACGGTAAAGGTCGTGGCTGTTGTTGTGAAGCGGCGTTGCGGTTGGTGGTTGTTGTCTGATGGCTGTTGAGACGTGGTTGGTGGTGGTTGTGGTGGTAGTAATGGCGGCTGGTCCAAAATAAAGACAGTAAAAGAAAAACGGCTATCTAAAAGGGTCGCAGCCCGAATGAATGACATTTATTCCCTCTAAACAACGGGTTTGGGCCTAACTACACATATACTTACAGAGATATCTCACCTAAGGGACCTGAATGGTGGTTTGCGAATTTCGTCAACCACAACAATATTGTGGCTACCCTGTATATATCTGGGCGTCTGATCTTCGTAACTAATGTTAATGATTTCAACAAATCCTCTGATGTGAATACATTTTTTCTATTTATTTTTATTTTTTAAACTCGATCTATATAATGCCTAAGCTTTTGCAGCTACGTGTAAGGTATTATTAAATGATCCCCGACCCCATTCATTAGTGGGTGTTGGGAAGTGTTCTTCGACCCCCACAAAAAAAAATTACAAAAATAAAATTTCATGTCTTCAAAATGCCAACATGATTAGAACAGCACCGGCAACGTCACCCGCTAGTTAATGATATATTAAATAACTTTTCCCTTCAAAAAAATATTTCTTGCATTTTACGCCAGTTGGGTTATCTCCCGAGGTGGCTCGTTGTCAGGGCCGGATTTAGGGGCAGGCGACCACCTTCAGTGCTGGGCTCAGGGGGGAGCTGGCTGTCAGCCTACAATGAAGCTGAAACAAGAAAATGTGACAAAAGGAGGCCATTCGGCCCATCCTGCCTGCACTACACCAACACCAGATTAAATTAATCTGTCCAGTCAATCACTTCGTTTCATTGGGGGAATGGGGGTGGAATGAAGATGTATACATGTAGGAACTAGAACGGGCACTCGGTAGAGCGCATACCTTCGCCGCCACAACTTTTTTTCCGGGCACATTTGAAAAACGTCATTTTAAAACCTCCATGACATCACAACCGTCAGTCCGATTGACGTCAAGTTTGGTGTGTAACCTCCTTGAAGGCAGTCCAACAAAATGGAATGATAAACACTGAAAAATAAAAAAGTTGAAAAATGACATCATCTTTTGACGTCATTTTGACGCACTTCCGGGGACATCACGTCCAATCGGGGACTACCATTCTGAAAGCTCGTAGTTCACTGAACGTTTTAACGTTGGTTTCATGTCAATAGCTCTATTAGATCTGACGCTATGCCTACAAGTATATTTTGACCTTGAGTGTGACCTTGACCTTGACTACAGAGTTAATTGGCAAAACCTGTACATCAATAAACAGATATTTTGGTACTGATCCTAATGCCTGGATTTGGGAGACTTTGCTGAATAAATTATATAGATATTTGAATGTAAAATATCAGGACATTATAGCCACAATTGAAAATGTCAGCCACAACAGCATGAGTGAGGTCGGGCACTGATGTTGGGTGGTTGGGTCTGGCTCGCAGTCGGTGTTCCAATTCATAGCAAAGCTGTTCGATGGGGTTGAGGTCAAGGTTCTGTGCAGGCCAGTCAAGTTCTTCCACACCGATCTCGACAAACCATTTCTGTGTGGACCTCGCTTTGTGCACGGGGGCATTGTCATGCTGAAACAGGAAAGGGCCTTCCCCAAACTGTTGCCACAATGTTGGAAGCACAGAATCGTCTAGAATATCATTGTATGCTGTGGCATTAAGATTTCCCTTCACTGGAACGAAGAGGTCTAGTCCGAACCATGAAAAGCAACCCCAGACCATTATACTTCCTCCACCAAACTTTGCAGTTGCCATTATGCGTTTAGGCAGGTGGCGTCCTCCTGGCATCTGCCAAACCCAGATTCATCCGTTGGACTGCCAGATGGTGAAGCGTGATTCCTCACTCCAGAGAACACGTTTCCACTGCTCCAGGGTCCAATGGTGGTGAGCTCTACACCACTCCAGCCATGGCATTGCGCATGGTGATCTTAGGCTTGTGTGTGGCTGCTAAGTCATGGAAACCCATTTCATGAAGCTCTCGATGAACAGTGCTTGTGCTGATGCTGCTTCCAGAGTCAGTTTGGAACTCAGTAATGAGTGTTGCAACCGACAACAGACGATTTTTCCACGCTATGCGCTTCAGCACTCGGGGGTCCCGTTCTGTGAGCTTGTGTGGCCTTCCACTTCGCGGCTGAGCTGTTGTTGCTACGAGACGTTTCCACTTCACAATAACAACATTTACAGTTGACCAGGGCAGCTCCAGCAGAGCAGAAATTTGATGAACTGACTTGTTGGAAAGGTAGCATCACATAACGGTGCCACATTGAAAGTTACTGATCTCTTCATTACGACCCATTTTACAACCAATGTTTGTCTCTGGAGATTGCATGGCCATGTGCTTCATTTTACCACCTGTCGGCTGTCAGCAATGGGTGTGGTTGAAATAGCCGAATCCACTAATTACAAGGGGTGTCCGCATACTTTTGGCCATGTAGTGTGTGTATATATATATTGTGACGTCCACGGGACTTGAACAGTCCGCCAACGTAGAATGAGCCGAAACGATGGAGGCGGTTTATTTATTTATAACCCAAACATGGCGGTTCTAATCGCTCTACCGCAAACGGGACGAGGAAGGTGGCACGAATCACTTTTCACTGAGTTGATGATGTTTATTTGTTTTTACTATTAACCAGAAATAACAAGACTCAGCAAGAAGAGGGATCCGGGGCGATTCGACGGGATGGTGTGGGATCGGGCATAGGGAAAAACACAGACAATTCCAATGAATATACAGATCTCAAACCCTCTAAGGCGCCAAGCACACACACACACACACACACACACACACACACACACACACACACACACACACACACACACACACACACACACACACACACACGACGTAGCTATTTATGGTGGTCAGGCTGGACCGTGGTGTGGACGCAACTGTCCCTGGATCGGCGTCGGACGAGCTGGCCTTGCTCTCGTCAGGGGGGGGGGCAGGAGAAACCGTGGTGCTGTCGACCTCCTGGTCCTGGCCCAAGTCCGCTCACAGCCACCAGGGAACCAGTTCTGGCGCCAAGTTGCGAGCAGGAGAGGGAGGCAGGTCCGCCCGCCGCTCGACCCCGTACTCTGAGTCAGCAGAACCCCAGAGCCAACCAAGGTGAGGCACGAGGCTCAGCAAGGCTCCAGGACACGATGAAGAACACGATCGAATCAGCACAACAACAAGGACGCTTCCCGCGTAACAGCCTCCACACCAAAAAAACACGATCTTTTGGTCCAGATCTTCTTCCTCTTCCTTTTCGACCCCAAACAGAACCTTTTTATCCTTCGTCCTCGTCACTTCCAATCGAGCCGTTTATTGGCCCACCGCCATCGCCTTCCGCCAATCGTGATCACGGGGCGGAGCCATCCGCTGCACTGTCCTGTGACGTCACGGCCAGTCTCCAGAGAATACCAAAAGGGGTTTACGCAGACACACTTACCCTATCCCGTGTCCCTATCTAATTACGTGACAATTATCATTTCCCCCTTGAAGAAATGAACATTTACTAGACAACTCATCACCACTGAATTGCTACTTATTACATCGAGATCCTGGTAAACTCGAACAGCATGGCATACCTAATTAAACATCCTAATTATCCTTTGAATGCATACCCCCCCCTCAAACGTAACAATATATATATATATATATATATATATATATAATATCGTATTTTCTGTCTGTCTGTCCATCGATGGAATCGGCCCAACCGGTGGTAACTTCATCATATCTCATACTGTTGGAATCCTCTTGGCAAATGAAGGTGCAAGCAAACATTTTCAAACCTACAGGGTAGGGGGTTCAGGATGGGGGGAAGACCCCAATTCTCTCGATGTAAATGTGTATTGTTTAGTGTCACCCTGTGGTAGACAGTAATATGGAATAGGAAAAGCCTAGACGCGAACGTAGAATTCTTCTTACATTCGCTTCTGACTTTACATAAAACTTGTTCACAACTGTATACTTGCCAACTATACCATGGTACATGTAAGCGCTGCACAGCTGATGATTTTGACGCAATTTCCGGTTACTTCGGCCTGGATTTGGGATCAGCGATCAAATAATGTAAATCACGATTAAAAAATATTTGTTGATGATGCGGGAGATTTCTTTATTAAAATTAACTTTGGGAAAAAATAATTGAATAAATAAATAAATAAACGATCACTTCTGGTCAAGAAAAAAAGAAATTAAAAGTTCCGGAAAGAGTTTCAAAATCACTCCCGGTAATGTTAAATACAAAATAAACACTTCCTGTCATGAAAAAAAAATCACCTTCGGAGGTATAAAATTAACATTGGGAAAAAATAATTGAATAAGTAAATAAACACTTCCGGTCATGATCTCCTGGCATGCATCATTCCCCATGACAAAAACCGGAAACAAACAAAAAAAAACCAGAAGCAAAAAAAAAAAACGGAAGCAAAATGGTCATAGCCAACGACAAGGATTCACAATTGCCAGGGTATTGTGTTGTTTTTGTTGTTTCCTTTTCTCTCATGTGCACGCGTTAAGTAATATTCACAAGATAAAAATAAAACCCAATCGTGTTTATACACCGCACAGCGTTTAACAACAACCGGAAGCAAAAGGTCACAGCTAACGACACGGATTCCAAATAGCCAGGGGTATTGTGTTGTTGTTGTTGTTGTTGTTGTTGTTGTTGTTGTTGTTGTTGTTGTTTCCTATTCTCTCACGTGCACGCATTAAGTATTAAGCTCACTTCGCTATTAAAAATCATCATCTTATCTCTTTCACCAATCTTACAATTCTGACACCCAACAACCAGACTTGAAATGTTGTCTATCCAGAGGCACTGTAGTCGTCATTATTGTGTTGTGTTGCCTTATTGTATCGTATTATTTATTGCTTGTTTTGCCTGTTATTTTATATTAAATATTGTATATATTGTGTGAATCGTTATATTATTATTATAGTATTGCCTGTTAAATTACATGTGATTAATTCATTGCAATTACACACACTGTAGTACCTGGCTCTCTTTTTCTCAACTCTAAATTCCTTCCGCACAAGGTGCAGGTACCTCTGCTAGTATTTGATAACACTACAATTAGGATTTGAACTGCAACAGTTACCTGTATACAAGGAAAACAAAATATGGTAGATAACACAACCTTGTGTTGCCCCAAGACTCAAAACTCTGCCACGTGATACCATGTTACTATTACACCTCTAGCAGAGCTGTCACAAAGAAAGCTGTTGTGGTATATCTGTCAGAAAGTTGTGAATTAATCTTGAAAGACGAGGTGCAACATCTGGTTTTAGTAATTTGTCAATTAATATGAGTGGTACAATGGTATTGAAGGCACGAGAGAAGTCATTAAATAATGATCTTACAAAGGACATTCGGAGTGTCTAAATGATGGTACCATCTTTGGAGATAGACAAGCATAGCATCCTCGACACCTGTATTTCTCTGATGTGTGAATTGAGAATGGACAAACAGGCCGACTTGAGTGTATAAAGATTTCAGCAACATCCTTTCAAACACTTCATTACATTAGAGATTAAGGCTACTGGACAGGAACGGTTGGTTATACCTGTTGAAAACTTTGAGACAGACTTGTGCGTATTCTGCATTCCCTTGCATAATTTTCATAAATTCCTGATGAGATCTGGTTAAATTTGATGAGATATGGTTAATTTGATGAGATCTCATTAAATTTGATGAGATATGGTTAATTTGATGAGATCTCGTTAAATTTGATGAGATCTTGTTAAATTTGATGAGATGAGATCTGGTTACATTGGACGAGGTCTGGTGAAATTTGACGACATCTAATTAAATTTGATGAGACATGGTTATATTTGACGAGATCTGGTTGAATTTGATATCTGGTTAAATTTGATGAGATTTGGTTAAATTTGACGAGATGAGATCTGGTTAAATTTGACGAGATGAGATCTGGTTAAATTTGACGAGAAATTGTTAAATTTGATGAAATCTGGTTAAATTTGATGAGATATGGATAAATTTGATGAGATATGGTTATATTTGATTAGATATGGTTAAATTTGATGAGATCTGGTTCAATTTGATGAGATCTGGTTAAATTTGAAGAGTTCTGGTTAAATTTCATGAGATATGGTTAAATTTTATGAGATATGGTTAAATTTGACGAGATATGGTTAAATTTGATAAGATCTGGTTAAATTTGATGACATTTGGTAAAATTTGACGAGATGAGATCTGGTTAAATTTGATGAGATTTAATTAAATTTGACGAGATGAGATCTGGTTAAATTTGATGAGATCTGGTTAAATTTGACGACAAATGGTTAAATTTGATGAGATCTGGTTAAATTTGATGAGATATGGTTAAATTTGATGAGATCTGGTTAAATTTGATGATATCTTTTTTAATTTGATGAAATCTGGTTAAATTTTATGAGATATGGTTAAATTTGACAAGATATGGTTAAATTTGATGAGATCTGGTTAAATGTGACGAGATATGGTTAAATTTGATGAGATCTGATTCACTTTGATGAGATCTGATTCAATTTGATGATATCTGGTTAGATTTGATGAGATCTGGTTATATTTGATGAGATATGGTTAAATTTGAGGAGATATGGTAAAATCTTATGAGATCTGGTTAAATTTGATGAGATCAGATTAAATTTAACGAGATCTGGTTAAATTTGACGAAGATGAGATCTGCTTATATTTGACGAGATCAGGTTAAATTTGACGAGATGATGAGATCTGGTTAAATTTGTTGATATCTGTTTAAATTTCACGAGATCTGGTTAAATTTTACGAAATGAGATCTGCTTGGATTTGACGAGATCTGGTTAAATTTTATGAGAACTGCTTACATTTGACGAGATCAGGTTAAATTTGACGAGATTTGGTTACATCTGACGAGATAAGATCTGTTTACATTTGACGAGATCAGGTTGAATTTGGCGAGATGATGAGATCTGCTTAAATTTGATGATATCTGGTTAAATTTGATGAGATCTGGTTAAATTTGATGAGATCTGGTTAAATTTGACGAGATCTGGTTAAATTTGACGAGATTGGTTTAATTTGACGAGATGAGATCTGCTTGCATTTGACGAGATCAGGTTGAATTTGACGAGATGATGAGATCTGCTTAAATTTGATGATATCTGGTTAGATTTGATGAGATCTGGTTAAATTTGATGAGATCTGGTTAAATTTGATGAGATGATGATATCTGGTTAAATTTGATGAGATTAGGTTAAATTTGACGAGATTTGGTTAAATTTGATGAGGTGAGATCTGCTTACATTTGACAAGATCATGTTAAATTTGACGAGATGATGAGATGTGCTTAAATTTGAAGAGTTGAGATCTGCTTACATTTGATGAGATCAGGTCAAATTTGATGAGATCATGATATCTTGTTAAATTTGATGATATCTGGTTAAATTTGACGAGATCTGGTTAAATTTGATGAGACGAGATCTGCTTATATTTGACGAGATCAGGTTGAATTTGACGAGATGATGATATCTGGTTAAATTTTATGATATCTGGTTAAATTTGACGAGATCTGGTTAAATTTGATGAAATGAGATCTTCTTACATTTGACGAGATCAGGTTAAATTTGACGAGATGATGATATCTGGTTAAATTTGATGAGATCTGATTTAAATTTGACGAGATCAGGTTAAATTTGATGAGATGATGATATCTTGTTAAATTTGATGAGATCTGGTTAAATTTGACGAGATGATGATATCTGGTTAAATTTGATGAGATCACGTTAAATTTGATGAGATTTGGTTAAATTTGATGAGACGAGATCTGCTTACATTTGATGAGATCATGTTAAATTTGACGAGATGAAGAGATTTGGTTAAATTTGAAGAGATGAGATCTGCTTACATTTGACGAGATCAGGTTAAATTTGACGAGATGATGATATCTGGTTAAATTTGATGAGATTAGGTTAAATTTGACGAGATTTGGTTAAATTTGATGAGATGAGATCTGCTTACATTTGACGAGATCAGGTTGAATTTGACGAGATGATGATATCTGGTTAAATTTGATGAGATCAGGTTAAATTTGACGAGATTTGGTTAAATTTGATGAGATGAGATCTACTTACATTTGACGAGATCAGGTTGAATTTGACGAGATGATATCTGGTTAAATTTGACGAGATCTGGTTAAATTTGATGAAATGAGATCTTCTTACATTTGACGAGATCAGGTTAAATTTGACGAGATGATGATATCTGGTTAAATTTGATGAGATCTGATTTTAATTTGACGAGATCAGGTTAAATTTGATGAGATGATGATATCTGGTCAAATTTGATGATATCTGGTTAAATTTGACGAGATCAGGTTAAATTTGATGAGATGATGATATCTTGTTAAATTTGATGAGATCTGGTTAAATTTGACGAGATTGGTTTAATTTGATGAGATGAGATCTGCTTACATTTGACGAGATCAGGTTGAATTTGACGAGATGATGAGAACTGGTTAAATTTGATGATATCTGGTTAAATTTGACGAGATCTGGTTAAATTTGACGAGATGAGATCTGCTTACATTTGACGAGATCAGGTTAAATTTGACGAGATGATGATATCTGGTTAAATTTGATGAGATCTGATTTAAATTTGACGAGATCAGGTTAAATTTGATGAGATGATGATATCTTGTTAAATTTGATGAGATCTGGTTAAATTTGACGAGATGATGATATCTGGTTAAATTTGATGAGATCTGGTTAAATTTGACGAGATCAGGTTAATTTTGATGAGATGATGATATCTTGTTAAATTTGATGAGATCTGGTTAAATTTGACGAGATGATGATATCTGGTTAAATTTGATGATATCTGGTTAAATTTGACGAGATCTGGTTAAATTTGATGAGATGAGATCTGCTTACATTTGACGAGATCAGGTTGAATTTCACGAGATGATGATATCTGGTTAAATTTGATGATATCTGGTTAAATTTGACGAGATGATGATATCTGGTTAAATTTAACGACATCAGGTTAAATTTGATGAGATAATGAGATCTGGTTAAATTTGACGAGATCAGGTTAAATTTGACGAGATTTGGGTAAATTTGAAGAGATGATGAGATCTGGTTAAATTTGACGAGGATCTGAAAAGCATCTCATCAGATGTAGTTTTGAAATCACACGAAATGTTTCTGGGGGTTCAGCAATTCGCCAATTAATCGTTTGATCATTCGCCGTTGAAACCTTAAACAACCCCGATGAAATTCAGATAGAGAGTACGACGTTGTTGAGTTTGTGAATCTTCTTCTTTTTCTTTCACTTCTTCCCCGACGTCCACAATTATTCCCAGTTCCCACGTTCTTGTGGGGTTGTCCGCCGGAAAGCTTGGTCCAAGTCTTTCACGAACCGGCTGGACAGGCCTGTCGTTCGACTAAGGTGAGGGCAGGAATCTAGAATTTGTTCACGGTGCCGGCGATAGCTCGCCTCCTCTTCGTGAAGGACACCATGCGATCTTTAACGTCCACCAACTTATATCAGCAGACGAGATGCCCAGTTTAACATCCATCCGAGTATTACAGCACACACAACGACGAATCACCCTGCCTGTGAAACACCAGGATGACAGTTTATAGCCGGGTTGGGATTCGAACCCAGGATACACAGCTAAGAGACCGAGTGTGGCTATTTCTCGGAGTCTCGGTGTCGGCCATCCTGCCAGCGTCGCGGTTGAAATAGTTTACGATGTGTAAACCTCAACGTTTTAATGTCCATATCGGGAGGGCTGGAAGTAGTCAGGCGTGGGCGTGGTTTAAATTCTGGGAAGAAGAAGAAGAAGAAGAAGAAGAAGAAGAAGAAGAAGAAGAATCGGCGAGGTAAAGGGGTATAAAGGGGTGGAGGAGGAAGAGGAGGAAGCACTACGCTTGAGAGGAAACGAGTTTCTGATGTTAAAAGGAGTAAAAAAAAAATAAAAAAAAAAATAAAAAAACGAGGTTAAGGAAGCAGCTATATTCACATGAAGCTGAGGACAAGGTAGCGAGAGCAAAGGGAGACCGAGGGTTCGATAGATTTAATCGAGACGGCAAGGAGGACGGCGAAGATACGATTTTGTCTCGGTGTCGATGTGTGTTTTTATCTATGTCTCCTTCGCACACCCAAAAGGACGACAACTTCTCGGGCGATGTGTGAAGGCCTGAGAGTAGAGGGACAACGAGGTTGACCCGTCGGTTGACGTTTAACGATGAGGTAAGAAAACCAGTGCTGTGAGTACTGTTCGCCTTTAACCCCTCGGTTTTATCCTCTGATCGTAAATATTCATATCGCTGTCCGAGATTCGAGAGCTCGGCGTCATCGTCAAGTGCAAACAAAGAAAAAGGCCGTATGGACCATCACGACTGTGGCGTATCTCAAAATCCAGGGGTTCTACGTGACGTCACTCAGGTCATTAAAACCACGGAGTCTCTTGAATCCAAATTCATTTGCTTATTCGCATTCAGACAGGCTGCGATTTTACTTGGCTAATTGAGGCTCAAGTGGTTCATTCAGTCTGTGGGATACTACGGACAGCTCGGAGATACGGATTTGCCTTTGAGTGAGTGGTCTGGTGTGTGTTCGATTCCAGACACGACTGTAAACTGTCTCCCTGGTGTGACGCAGGCACGAATCTAACTTCTGTCGGAAGGGACGTTCTGCATCCACACTAGAGGGGGTCGGGGGATACACACACCTTAGGGTTTTCCTTCCCCTTAGTGTACTTATGTTGTTCGTGGTGCCAAACCCAGCCTGTTCTCTAACGACTGAAATCTATGGTTTGTACTTCACGCATCTGAACGAACGTACCGGTCGGCTACCGCTCAAATGGATCTTTGTCAGTTGGGTTCTGTGATTTCCGAGTGACGTCAATGACCGCATCAACAGCGGGACTTTTTTGAAACTTGTGTCTAATGAGGATGTTCACTGTCCCATACAATGTCCAACTCCGAGTCCCGCGTTGAGTTTTTTGGGGGGTTTTTTTTCCGCCGCCGAGTGTCCCAGTTCTACCGGCACAACTCACGCGTGTTCACCTCGTTCTCTCGTACGCTGGCCCGTCCAAGATGATTAAAGAGCTCCAAGGAATTCTTTCCCGATACACAATGTTAATGAGTTTTAAACAACCTCATTACGATTGGCTCCACACGTTAAAAACCACTCTGGACATCACCTCGATCACTCATCAGAGTTAAACGGAGCATGGGAACGATGGATACACACAGCTCGTCACCGTCACCCGTCTCTCTCTCCACCTCCCTCTCGCAGATAGATGTATATGTATATATATTATCACAGAACAATACCAGTATTGTTTACAGTACAATACTGCCATCTCCAGTCAAAATTAGCTAATTACATCAAGCAGTTTATATTACAATTTACCAATCCGTGCTAAACGAAACTTGTAACATGTAACTGTCAATTTTAATCTTTAATTTACAGGCATTTACTTATGCTAACTCACAAATACCACAACATCTAGCTTTTAACTGATGGAGGGCTCTGATTGTCCATTGTTAACCATTTCAAATGAAACCCGTTCGGTATACTGAACAATCGGGCCGAACATGTCGAGGTTATTTGTTTGCATTTCCTTAATTCCTGGTGGGCTTTGAAGGTCCTATAATCATCGTACCACCCATAAGATTGGGCTATGTTCACATTGGGCTATCTGCCAGTCCACATTTTGGGTTTCTTCCCTGATCTATTGGGTGTACTGACGGTATCTGTGATAACAGTAGTCTCCACAGCAAGCTGCTGCAGGTATTTGAATCAAAACTTTGTTTGATGTAAATTGCTTGTAGTCATTTTATGGTCTGCTGAAGCTATCTCTCCACCCCTCCCACCACTTTACCCCACTGCTAATACCTCAAAGGTGGATGGAGGTTATGTTAATTCACCCCTGTCTGTTTGTCTGTCTGTCTGAGCAGGATATCTCAAAAAGTTGTGGATGTATTTCGATGAAACTTGGTGGATAGGTTGAAACTTTGACTGATCCTGATCTGGATCCAGATGCTAGAATTTTTATGGGATTCTTCACCATTGAGAGGGCTAAAAACAACGTACTGTATAACATGGTATTTCAAGAAGTTGTGGACAGATGACAAAGCTTGGTGGATGAGTTGGGTATGTGACAAGAACAAGTCCATTCAATTTGGGTTCAGGTCCGGATGCAGATTCCGCTTCTCAATAGGATACAAAACGTTTGGCCCTCTATGGAGTTCCCAGATTTGTTGTAAGAGAACCACCTCAGCACCGTCGAGTCTGGCATTTCACTCAGGCCGACTGGCAGGGACTTCAAGCAGCCATCAAACTTCTAGCCTAGTCTCCAATCTCTACTTCCTCTGACATCAACTCGTCCTGGGAATTCGTTCAAAGAAACTTGCTCCCCCTCTCTCATGCACAGATTTATCCCATCTCGTCTTCAGTTGTCAAACTCTTCCTCCCGCCCTTGGTTCACTGAAGCTTGTGGTAAGGAAGTTGTCCTGAAACAACTTGCCTTCGCCTCATGGAAGGCGAATCCAACTGAAGGCAATCTCAGTTCCTTCCACAAAGCTCAGAACAAGTGTGTTTACCCCCAGGAGAGCCAGAAAACAACATCTTTCTAATCTCAAGTCTGAACTCTCAAACCTGTCTCCCTCCTCCAAATCGTGGTGGCGTCTAGTTAAGTCAGTTTCTGGTGTACATTCCTCTTCATCCCTTCCCTTTCCTCACATGGCCGCACAGTTGACTCTGCATGTGAAAAGGCTGAATGCCTTAACTCTGTTTTCTTCTTAATCTTGTGTCCCAAACACATCGCTTTCTGTGCCCACCTTAAATAGTCGCACTCACCTGTTCCTGGACTCTGTCCTTTTCTCCTGACGAGGTGGAGAGATTGCTGTCAAATCTCAACTCAGATTCTGCAACCGGTCCAGACGGTATCACAGCCCACGTGTCCTAAAAACCTGCTCTGCTGCTCTTGCTCACCCTCTCTCTGTTATATTCACCCTCTCTTTTGCTCAAGGTCATCTGCCATCTGCGTGGAAATCAGCAAACATTACCGCTCTGTATAAAAAGGTGCAAAAACAGATCCCTGCAACGACAGACCAATCAGCCTTTTCCCAATAATCAGCAAGGTTATGGAATCCATCATCACTTCAGACATTAAATCCTTCCTCTTCTCCAATGGCTTGATTTTTTTCCGATCATCAATTTGGTTTCAGACCAGGTCACTCTACCTAGGACATGCTGCTTCTGCTCTCCCAACAATGGATGGAGGTCCTCAATGGACATGAAATCAGAGCCATATCACGTGCTTTTGACACAGTCTGGCACCCTGCCCTGCTCACCAAACTCCCTTCCTATGGTATCGAAGGACATATCTACTCATGGCTCGCAGACTTCCTCTCCTGTCGCAGCCAACGTGTGGCCCTAAATGGAGTTCTCTCATCCCTTCTTCCTGTCCAGGCTGGAGTTCCTCAAGGCAGTGTTCTAGGCCCTGTTCTTTTTCTGGTTTTCATCAATGATCTCTCGGACTCTCTGGAAAATCCTCTTTATCTCTTTGCCGAAGACTCCACCCTCTGCCGTACCATCTGTCATCCCTCAGATCGGCAAGCAGTAGCCTCTTCTCTCTGCAGATCTGGATAAAATCACAAGCTGGTTCAACACGTGGAACATGTCTTTCAGCCCTGACAAATCTCACACTCACTATGTCTCTCCAAAAGGACCGTCTGGAACCCCCCCCCTCAATCTACTCTCTCAACAATCCTCTTGAGGAAGTCCTTTCATTCAAGCTTCTGGGTCTCACTATCTCCCATGGTCTTTCCTGGGAAACCACATTTCCAAGCTGGCCTCCAAAGCCAGTCACCGACTCAGCATCCTCCGTCATGCAAGGTCCTTCCTCGGCCCACCTGAGCTCCTGACCACGAACAAAGCTTTCGTCCGCAGCTTGATGGAGTACTGCTCTCCCCTCTGGGCTGGTGCTCCCGCTTCTCACCTTTCTTGGCTTCATGCTGTGGAAACCTAGGCATTTAGAATTATTGGTATCTCCCGCAGGTTGGAGGTGTTTGTCTTCTACTGTCTCCTCTCCGGCCTCACCCCCTGCTCTGTCTGAGATATGTTCCCCCCATATTTCTGCAGAGCGCTCAAGGTCCGCCAGTAACCCCCTTCGGGTAAAACTACCAAAATCAAGAATCACTGGTTACCTTCACTCTTTCATTCCTCTTTTTTTTCCTGACTTTGGAATAATTACCCTCACACTTTTCAATCCCACTCTTCCCTCCAGGTCTTCAAAACAGCTGCTCACCACCACCTCTTATCTTCCCCCATCCAAAACCACAATCTTTTCTTCCCCCGCTAATCTACCCAAACCCACCTCCTTAAACTTCTCTGCTTTCTTCCTGAAAGTCACTGTCATGTCCATCTTGTACACCCTGTGTACCCTGCCCCATCCCTCTCCCTTCCACAGATCTCATGTTTCTGTTCCACAATTATTTTCCTTCCCTCTCCCACCCCTCTTGTCTCCTGCTCCCCTTGTTTTATGTTCTGTGTTTTAGCTCTCCTTCGAGACTCGACAGTATATACAAAAAACACTGTTCAGCCTGACAGAGGGAGGAGCTCAAACAAGTGCCGTTCTATTTTCAACCCTCTTTTTATTTGCCTTCAATGTAATATTTTCCAGAGTCTTATTGAAGAGCAGCCAAATTTACAGACTGTCCCCTTGATATTATTGAGTGCTGTTTTCCAAAAATATTTGTTTTAATAAAGATCTGTCAGTTTTTATATCTCAGCAGACGAAGTTGTCGGAGGCATTATGTTTT
This sequence comes from Eptatretus burgeri, assembly GCF_056783735.1. NCBI lineage: Eukaryota > Metazoa > Chordata > Myxini > Myxiniformes > Myxinidae > Eptatretus > Eptatretus burgeri. The sequence continues at coordinate 17,512,086 of NC_140971.1, forward strand.
TGGGTTGTCCGTGCGTCCGTCCGTGATTGGTTTTCGTTAACTCGATATCTTAAGAACTGCTGAAGGGAACCAAGTCTAACTTTGTACAAGTATGTATAATGATGAAAAGATAAACGGATTGGATTATGGGGTCAAGTGGTCAAAGGTTCCATGAGTTTTCACCCCTTTCTGTCCGTTTGTTTGTTACTTGGAAAGACGAAGATGTTTCAAGTATATTGGTTGGTCGATTTTGTTTGTCTGTCTGTCGCCTACAGGTCACAATTTAAAACCGATCTTCACGAACCTTCACCACATGATAGAGTTTGTCATAAGGAAGAAGCGTATTGTTTTTAAGGTCAACATAGGTCAAAGGTCGATAACTTAGGTGAGATTTCTAAAATCCTGATATTTTTATCTGAATGACTCGACGTTTGAAGAGGATATTGTTGCGGGGCCGGACGTCGGCCGCGAGATGGAGCTGCCGAGTCGGCTCGACCGATTGCCCGAAATTCAGATCGTACTTCTTCAGAAAAGTCTGAAGAGTACAGGTCCTTTTTTGGACCGTGAAGGTTCAATATTTCCACCACGTGGTGCAGGGTTATTTGCCAAATCTTCTAAATACCTAGAGACCACGTGATGATCTACTGAGTGTTCACACCCTCGACGGCACCTGTACGGAACGTGCTGCTTAGCGTGCCCGTTCCGTGTGCGACCCGAGCGGTTTTATCGCCGAGTTCCGTCGGTCCGATTGTCCTGTTACAACGGCCACGGTAGTGGGCTGCTAATTCCCCAGCACGCGACACGCTCAGTCAATGAAAGAAAGGACGAGGACGAGCTGAAACATTGAACAATATGATATTTATTTACAATAGGGAAATGAGGGAAGCACGTAAGGGCAGAGCTAAACCGACTATTGAGAATTACAATTTTATACAGCACAAGCACTTAAACAATTTACTACTTAAAGACAGGGCCCACAGGACACACACTCACACACAAATACCCCAAAATGACCAGACCAATTGGTCTTTATTGAGACCTAGCTTAGACCTGTCCGCCTCGTGCGGTCTTCAAGTTGGTCGGTCCGGCCCCAGCGAGAGGCGAGCCGAATCCAGGCACCAGCGAGTGACCCTTTTCGGTTCTTGCCGGGGGGGGTGGTGGGGGGACGGTATTTCTCAAGCCCTTGATCGTGTGGCGGAGGAGGAGGAGGAAGAAGATGACGACGACCAAGCCCAGCCAGACAGACCCCCACGCCTCCAGAGGAGACTGTGAGGATCCTCTGCTCCTTTATATCCTCGCTGGTGCGCTCGCTCAGGCAACATTCCATTCATCGTTTTTAGGCGCGGCTCAACCTTTTCCCCACTTGGCGCTTTGCCAAGCGAGCGCGTGGAGAATGCAGGGAGCAGAGGGTTGTCGTTCTTTTATTCCGAGCTGGAGTGGTCCGCAGTTGTTGTTCTTGTCGGTGTTGTTAAATAAACGAAAGAAAAACCCTAACTATCAAAATAACAATGCAGTGCATTTACATTTAATCATCACATTAGACAAGAGCAAGGAAGCTATCTATAAAACATACTTACCGAAATAACTAATCGATAGGACCTGAATGTTGTGTGCAATAGGTTTCCAAATTTGTAACTATATATATATATATTGGGTCACTGAATTCAACCAACCAATTATTTTGTAGGTTCACATAGGCCAAAAGGTCAACATAGGCTGAATTTCTAAAATTGTCAATTTCCATCCGATTCACTTGAAATTTGAAGAGGAGTTGCAGATTTTGTCATTGAATTCAACCACCAATTATTTTTGTGGTCAAATTTGCTTTATGGATTTTGCAAGTGTCGTGCTCTGCACAGCATCTTGTTTGTCTGTCTATTGGGTGGTCGCTCGAGTACCCTTATTCTCAGTTTTTCCATCTGTCTGTAGGTATGTTTGTATGTAATGGACAGCTCTGGAGGCCAGAGGAGTCAACCGATTTTGGTGAAACTTGACAGGTATGTTCGTACCAGGATCTAGTTGTATGCCTTTGAGCACCGTTGCTCTGGACACCACCGTTGCCTAGCAACGGGACTTTGAAATTTTTGAAAAATCCTAAAAAAAAATATTTTTTCGAAAATCAAAAATTGGCTTCCAGGCTTTTATGCGCACTATAATAAACCTTTGTCAAAAATTAAGCCAGATCCGTCAAAAACTGTATGACTGGTATGCAATTATGTAGCGACCACCCATGTCGCCTACCGGCTTGTTTGTATATTTGTTTGTATGTGTGCAAGATATTACAAAAAGTTGTGGATGGATTCGGATGAAATTTTGTGAACAGGTTGGGTGTGTGACAAGGACGAACTGATTAGATTTTGGTGCAGATCCGGATCCAGCTACTGGAATATTTTTAGTGATTCTTCACCATTGAGAGATGGGGCTAAACTGATATATGGCACGATATCTCAAAAAGGTTGTGGACGGATTCAGTTGAAACTTGGTGAACAGGTTGGATGTGTGACAAGGAAGAATTGATTCAATTTTGGTGAAGATCTGGGTCCGGATGTGGATCTGATAATTTTTTTTAAATGATTCTTCACTATTGAGAGATAGGGCTCAACCGATATGGACAGGTGGACAGGTTGATATCCAACCGATGTGGAGTTGGTGGACAGGTTGATTCGATTTTGGTGAAAATCCAGATCTGGATACGAGGATTATTTAATTTTTAAAGTGATTCTTAGCCATTGAGAGATCGGGCCAAAATGATATATGGCACGATATCTCAAAAAGTAGTGGACGGATTCTGATGAAACTTTGTGGACATGTTGGGTGTGTGACAAGGAAGAATTGATTCAATTTTGGTGAAGATCTGGGTCCGGATGTGGATCTAATAATTTTTTTTAATGATTCTTCACCATTGAGAGATAGGGCTCAACCGATATATCACACGATATCTCAAAAACTTGTGGACGGATTCAGATGCAACTTGGTGGACACGTTGGGTGTGTGGTAAGGACAAATTTATTAGATTTTGGTGAAAATCCAGATCTGGATACGAGAATTATTTAATTTTAAAAGTGATTCTTCACCATATGCCTGGTGTTGACTTAATGGTTAGGGTGATGGGCTTTGGATCCCAGGGTCCTCAGTTCAAATCCCGCTCAGCTGTTGAGTTAATACCAGGTGGGGTTAACTCGACCTGTCATCCTTCCGAGGTTGGCAAATTGAGTGCTGGCATGCTGGTATACTGTGTCGGATTGGTGAACCGTCCAGGATTGTGCCCAATAGCCAAGGAGACTGCTTAAGCAGCACCATCGCTCTGCACAGAGTATGGTCCCAATCTCCTCCTCTTTACCATTGAGAGATAGGGCCAAAAACGAGATAGTACTGTATAGCATGATATTTCAAAAATGTGTTGGGCCCAATATGTTCTCGTGGATCAGGCATTACGTGGCGGAGGTATGCGCCCTTCTAGTTTATTATTGTTGTACATGTGGATATAAGACTGGGCCAGGCCTGTAGCCAGGGCTCGGTATTAAGGGGGGCATATGAACTGGATGGGGGGGGGCACAATTATTATATTTAATATTTTTGATAACCCGGTATACTATTGTATTCATGCAGCATTGACACATCTATACTGAGGTTGCCGTCGCATACTAACCAAATTGATCTCAGCTAGATTTAATATGTTCCGATGTTTTTGGCCTAAAATTATTCGAATGCAGGAGAGCTGCAACAAACTGGCACATTCACAATGCAGATATTCAATGATTAGACAATTGGCACCAATTCAGGTGCACTTATACAAGGTGTTGTGAAGAATTGGCATTAGAAAATTAATATACCAGAGATACAATGACTAAACGGGGGAGGTTGGCACCAGAATCAGTGCACTTTGAAATAAGATACAGTCGGCTATGACCTGCGATCATCACGTGAAACTATCAACAGCAAATACGACCGGCCTGAAGATAGCACAAGGTCCACATTTAAAGCAGTCAATTAAACAGGGGTAAGGTTATGCACAAAGCACAAGATGTGGGATATGCAAAGCACCAAACACAACATTTAACTTAAACATCAGAAGTACAAAACAGCCGACCACGGCGGGTGCTGACCACAACCACACTGCAACCACAACCACACACGCATCGCCAGCAGTCACACACACAATCTGAACTCCTCGTATAGTTTTTATACCGCTGTACTCGCTGTAAGAAGAGCTGCAGGCGACGTGTCTCGGTGTGGAATCTTCTGAGGACCTTCTCCTTCCATTCATTCAGGCATTTATGTGTGAGGTCTCTCTCGAAGGCCAGCTGTACCAGTTGTGCCTTGCGTGCATGGCGTATGGACCGTCGATGGTCAGTGAAGACATTCCTCAATGTTGAGAATGAGTTTTCACACATGGCAGTGGACGCACCAAATGTTAGTCCAAGTCTCATAGCAGTCTCTACACTTGGCATGGCTTCCAGCGATTTGTGGTATGTTGAGAGGAGTTTTTGTGTTGTCAATCTCTCGTTTGGCTGCTTTTCTGTCTGTGAGCGAATAAACTGCTTTGCAACCACACATGCTGTTTCACTGATGGTTGACTTTGTTAATGTCATAATGTGCTGGAGCAAGTGGGGATCCAAAAACGTGCCATTTTCAGGATTCAAGGCAGTGAGTGAACAGGCGAGTTGTGTGTTGCCCTCACTGAAGCGCTGAGTGATCTCTCCAAGCACAGTGTCAATTGCGCTGTAAAAAACCCTCTGCAGTTCCGTCTTGTCATAGTCGTTGTTTTGTCCTGTAGTCTCCAAAACTACAAACTGTTCCAAGTTCTTATGCATTGTGTGTCTCCGTTTTGGTGGTGCAGGTGTAGAAGTGCGAGCATCGAAGGCCTTGTTCCACAGATCAGTGAACTCATCCTCAGAGCGGAGTTTCTTCACACACTCTGTAGCACTCGCCACCAGTTCCAACCCCGTTAGCAAGTCCATGTCCTCTGCCTGCAAGAATCTGTTAGGGCCATCTAACAACATCAGCAGTTTTTGTACAAAGATAGCAATGAACATGAAGGCAGGCCCAGAGACTTCCTGGAAAAGCCCAATCGCCTCCATCCTCATCTCTGCACCGTAGGCGCGCTCTGCATCAATCTCCGACAGTAAGGATGTGATATCCTTAAAAGATCCCATGATCACAGACACGGTGGCTAAATGTCCCGTCCACCTTTGATCAAGAAGTCGTTTTAACCGCTCACCTTTATACTGTGCAGCAACAGTGGGCTTTCTGAAGAATTTCTACAGGCAACAACAAACCTCGAGGAAATCAGTGACAGCTTTCTCTGCTGTCAGTGCGTGGATAACTACCAGATGGAGTTGGTGATTTAAGCAGTGCACAGAGGGGATTTCTCTTTCCAATATCTCTTGCAACAACTTTTGCACCCCACCGTGCTTCCCAGCCATTACCGAAGCCCCGTCGTACACCCGACTTAATATTTTTGACGTGTCAGGTCCTGTTTTTGTCAGCTCTGCAATTATTAGGTCTGTCAATGTTTTTGCATCTCCAGCGTGGGCTGTAGCTATTGTGAGTAGACGCTCTGTTGCTTCATTTGATGCCGATACAAAGTGAATGATGATTGATATGTTCTCACATTCAGTGGGGTCCCTTGTCCCATCCACCTTGATGGTAAACCACGATGTGCCTACTTCTTCCACGATGGCATCTGTCACAACATTACTCAATGTGCAGATCAGTTCATTCTGCATTTCTGGACTAGTATAGCTTGCGTTTTGTGGGATATGCTTTATTATTTCGGCGAGCTCGGTGTCTTTTTTGAGTGTGTAGTTTAAAAACGAGAGGAAGAGCCCACTGTACCCGTCTGGCATATCCTCAAAATTATCAAGGCTCCCTCTAAAAGGTATCTGATTTTCGGCGAGAAATCCCACAACATCTATAAGAGCAGACACATAGTTCCGGTTTCTATTTAGCTGGTCAGCATTGAGGAGTGTGGAAATCTCCTCACCACAATTGATGCGCCTCTCATTCTCCTTCCACCTCAAAACACAAGTTAAATGTTCCTTTGAAGTTGCGTGTTTGTGAAACCCCCTGCCTTTCTCAACGGCATGTTTCCAATTCCGGTCGCCTCACACTGTGAAAGTAGAGTCCACTGGGCCATGTGCCGTTTTAAACTTCCTACATGGATAGCAGAATGCTGCATCTGTCTGCACACTGTATTCCAGCCATCCATTAGTCTAGTACCACGAGGACACAAACGAGCGACTCTTGTTCTGCAACAGATGGCCAGGGTACCGCTGTAGAACAACTTGATTCGGTCTCTCACTTCCAAGATCATCGGGAAGCGGCTTGACAGTCACACCCGATCCCGAGGCCGCCGCCGAGCGTCGAAACTCGGCTGCCTGCGCTGGGGCTCCAGCCGCAGGGCTGACGTTGCTGGCTTGGCCAGGTTGGCCAGCTTCTGTCGGTATTTCATCGACATGATCGTCTTTTCCTCCTCCTCCTCCAACTCCTCCCACAACATGTCTTTCATCATCTTCTTCATTTTCGTCGCTTGCATTTTTTTCCTTTTCTGAGCCATTTTCGTATATCCATCATCCACGTCTTTTTCTCCTGCTGTGATTCGTCCCTCGTGACTCGTGTCACTAATCTCGCGACTCGCGTCACTAACCTCGCGACTCGCGACATTTGACGGTTGACGGTTTTATTTATTAAATGATCCATTCATCAAAAACAGATATTATCTGCATAATTTCAAATGTAAGCACGATTGCAAACACACATTTTTAATTTTTATTATAAAATTACTTTTGTAAGATGGAGGGTTGACGGGTTGTGAAGGTCACGTGGTGCATGTGCACTTCATCTTTAATAATGTAAATTTATGTCTTTTCCTTAATCATATTATCATATTATGACTATATTACATTTATAACTAACTTACAACCAATCAGGTAACCTGCTCAATAGGGTCTCCACATCGAATACGCTGATTGGCTATTCCTTAAAACTAAATGATCCACGATGTATATATATATATATATATATATATATATATATATATATATATATATATATATATATATATTTATATATATATATATATATATATATATATATATATATATATATATATATATATATATATATATAACAACCCACAACATCGACATTCGACACGAGGTCTTGGCTGCTGGCATTGGTGCTTGTGTTATCTTTTATCTTGTGGGTTTGGACTGTATTGTCTTGCCAATTGCTTTTGGAGATGCGCTGGGAAGCACACACTTATCTCTTGACTGTTATTCAAAGAAGGAAATTATTAAAGAACAGTTTATCCAAGAAGGCCTAATTATTCACCATGTTGAACATCTGGAATAAGGGGTTTAGTTCACACAGGTGAACTCTTAAACAGCTAGTTCACAGTCGGCGCTCGTCCTTAAACACTAAGTTGTTCACAGGATGCAACAGGGCATAAATGGGTGGCGTACAAGTGGGGGGCACCAGATGCGTCATGGGGGGGGAATTGCATCCAAATGCCCCCCCCCCCCAAGCGACGGGCCTGGACTGGGCTCACATGGGCCTGGCACAGCGTCGACTGACTTGCAAGAAAGTGATTACTGCTTAGAACCAGTTACTTTTTAACACATCTTTCCAATGTGGACTAAATTTGATCACTCTTGCTCCAGTTACTGATCTCCGTATAAAAACCTCAGCTGTGATTAGAAATTGTTTGAGGAATTCCTTGTACTGGACATGCATCATAATGAACAATGTGAAATGCTTTATCTGGAAACGTGTTTGTGCCTCGCTGCACAACTCCTATTTATCTATCAATCTATCCACCTTTATACAGTTCACCCTCGTCCAATGCGGGTTTTCACAATGTGGATTCGTTAATATGCGTGGGAATATATGTGATGCTTATTTCCCGAACGCACATAAAACTTGACTATACATGGGTTTGAATGTGGTGTTGTGACCACATCATGTGTGGAGGTGACGTTTGTTTGTTTGTCCGCACAGAACTTTCGTGTTTTTCTCCACAACCGCTTGTCGGATTGAGACGAAATTTTCACCATTGGTGCGACTACTCATGTAGAATGTTTCAATGATATTTATGACGTCATAGGTCACGTGGTGTGGCAGCCATATTGGAAAACCTGAAAAACTTTGGTCCTCTGTATCTCTGAAACAGCACCAAGGAAAAATTTGAAACTTGGCACACAGCTAGTACTCCTCATGGGGAATGTGATTTTTTTTTTCTTTTTTTATAACTCCCGCGCTTTCGAAGAAAAGCGGGAATATTGTGATTGTCTCCGCCGTCTGTCTGTCCGTCCATCTGTCTTACCCTGTAACTCCTCCTACACCGTTTGAAATAGGAACTTGAAACTTTGGGACATAGGAGATATATGTATGGGGAAGTGTACAACACTTTCGGATTTTTGATATGACCCTTAGGGGCCGGGCCAGAGGGGTTGGGGTCATGGGGTCGGTTTAAAAAATAATTGTTTTATAGCTTTTTAAATCAAACATATTCATGAGTTATACATTGAACAACATATTTTTTTTAAACGCATGATGATCAGAGGGTGCTTGGGGGGGGGGGGAGGTAGGGGGTGCTTAGCGGATAAGGGGTCAAATAGCTCCTCCTACACCGTTTGAGATAGGAACTTGAAACTTTGGGAAATAGTAGATATATGTATGGGGAAGTGCATGACACTGTCGGATTTTTGATATGACCCCTAAGGGCCGGGCCAGAAGGGGTGGAGTCATGGAGGCTGATTAAAAAAAAAAAAAAAAACTAGCGTTAATGGGACAAAGCAGTGCGCGTGGGAATATGCGATGGTGTGCCATCGACAATGTAGTTCTAGTTTTCTTCTGCTTTTGACCCCGCCTCATGGTGCGGGGACAAAAATGATACTGCTCTTGCATCTTCTTGCCATGCGGTGGTCATAGCTACCAAGTTTGAATTTCTGCACAACCATTTAGGAGGAGAGGGCGTGACGTTGCTGATTACAATATCTTGTTGGTTTTTAAAAAAAATAAACACATGGGGATAATAACAACTGAGCTCACATTATGTCTTAAAGTTTTGCTTACGACATTAAAATTTGCTTCCAACTCTTTCATTCTTACTGTTTGGTCCATTCGAAAGTAAACTTTTGTGAAAAGCATTCACCATGCAGGATGACGATTGCATTCCGGTGGGCGGAACTTCAAGCCCAACAGTTCGGGATTAGTATTGTTGTTGATGGTGCCTGTGGTGTTGTCCTGTTGCTTTCCTTTCCTTTGAAATGACATTGTATTCCATCAGCATTCCTTGATTGGTGTATCAGCGAGTTTGAAACATCTTTGCGCAATATTCTGTAAGTGTGCAACTTGTATAAAATGTAAATGTAATTGAAGGTGCACTGATGTCTTGCTGTCGTGACTTTGAACTAAAATTAATCTTGTATTGGTCTTGCGTGTTTTAATACCTGCACATTATGCTAACATTCCATGAAATGAAAATGTCAGGAATACTCTGCATTGTATTAATATCACCGTTATTATCATATAATTAATCCTGTAATATTGTTCATATTTCCCTTTTCTTTTCAGAATGTGATGTTGCAACGACAGATAGAACTCCATTTCCCATCGCCCAATCGGGGTGGTAGCGCAGCATTACTGCGGCTGCTGGAGTGGTGAGGTGCAAAGTCTCTGGCAAACTCTCATGGGTAATTCATGCTTGTGCCGGGAGGCCAGTGCAGCGAGGAGGCGCTCACGGGATGGCGGGCTTGAACCGAGAACCTCTAGTGACTTGGAAGCGCCTGAGGGGCTTCGGGCAAGGCGCCGAGAGCTCCCGAGTGGAGTTCCTCCACGAAGGGGTCGTGGCCCACGTGAGCCGCGAAGGAAGAAGGCTACGGTAGACAGTTTGGTTCTGGACACACTGGCCGTCATTCGGACTTTGGTGGACAAGTGAGTGGCTGGTTTACTTCTTATGCTCCATGTTTCAGTTTCTGGATTGATGGAATTGTCATGTGTGGTGTTCTATAAAGAATTTACTTGATTATTACCTCTCATAAAAATGGGCAATATTTTCTACTGGTTATTAAATGGCATGAGGACACATTCTATCATCAGTATTATTTGTTCTAATTTATGGGAAGATCTTGGAAAAATTTTGTATTTATCGGGTAGGTTAATATTATGGTGAGACTTGTGTTTGGAGGATATAGCACATAAATCCAATCAAATATTCATGAATACTGAGGTAGATTGGATATGATATTGCTAATTAAGATTACAGAATAGCTTGGTCAGAGTATTTTCACCTTCATCCAAGAAATCGAAGCTTACAAAAAAAAAAAAAATAAAAAAAATTGTTTTTGAGTCTGTGTGCCAGCAGAGGGTGCGGCATTGTTGAGCAAACCAAGTTTTGTGAATTGTTCAGTTTGCAATCTCGTCTCCACTCCCTTGTTGTTAAAGAAGTTCCTGTTACATTGGGTAAATTAATAGCATGATGTCTGTCTCTTTTGTTTGTCCCGTTTCCCCTCTCTCTCTCAACTTGATTTGTCACCGCACTTCACGTAGACGTAACTAACATTGTCTTACAATTCTGTTTACGGAATCTAAATTCACTTGCAACTCTTTCATTTATTCTGTACGGCCCAGTCAAAAGTAAACTTTTCTCAAAGCATTTGCCTTGTCGGCTAATACAAGGCTCTTTGAGCCCAACCGTCGTGTTATTATAGCGCTGCGACATCGCACTGTTATATAATTGGCTATTCTGTCCTGTGTCTTCTGTCACACTTATGGCCGCATACGTCTCTTTGATCTGAGGGCTATAAATATAAATTTGTCCAACGTCACAACTCTTCCCATCATGCATGCTAATTCACCGTGTCTACATTTTAATTTTATAACTGCAAAATTGTTTCATCATTCTTAACCGAGACGTTTACTGCCCCCAGCCGCGCGATATCGAAGTATTCGCTTCTTGTTGTTATTGTTTTCTATATTTATTTCGTTTGTCATGGAATTGTTGTTTAATGTCCCTCCCATCCAATGAAATCCCACACCATGCTTTCAACCGTCCTTCATGGTTATAGAAAGTTTAAAATATTTGCAGGTCCTTTTCACTTCTCCTATAACTAATATGGGACTTTTGAAATGTCTTGAACACCCAACTATGCCTTTTGCGCATGTGCTGTGTGTTTGTTTTCATTGACTCACTTCCGCTAATCAGGGCACTTTGAACCTGCTATTGCGAGGACTAAATCAAATTGTCCTTTTAACACAATTTGCAGTATTCAAGCGAAAGACTCAAATCGAGGGTAACCCCAAAATGGTTAACCATAATTGTTGTGTTCCTGGCTATAAATCACTCACAAGAAGATGAGAGGCATCACGTTCCTACCATTTCCTGTTAAAACCAACGAGCGGCTGCAATAGATAAGGAGAGTGTGACGGCCTGATGATTGGTGGCTTCCCCACAATTGGAGGGGGTGCACCCGTCATTCTGTTGTGCTAAGCATGGATGTAAGTGGGAATAAAACTATGTCTTGGGAGCACTAAAATCCTCAACTTTTCCCATGGAGTGATTGGAGTCTCATAGATATATAAACACCGCAAGTTAAACATAGCTTCATAAGCTTCAAGCCATTAAATATATCATGCAAATATCGAGTGAACTTTCGCAATGCTTCACCGCCCGCTGAGCCGATCAATGCCAATGCTACGGCGATGGGGAGGAATCGTTGTATTTCCATGAAAAGCCAGTGGCTGAAGAAGTTGATTTGAAGCAGCCCACAAATCCTCAGAGGATTTGAGGTTATAAAATGAGCCATGTTCATTTTAGCTCATCTACGACGCAGTTGAGATTACTGGTTAAAGCCATAACAATATCCTTCAGCCAGTCAGGAAGACAGTGAGTCCAAAGACAGAGATAGGACCAGGGAGATAGCTTGACTGGAAAGAAGATGAGAGTTAAGACAGTATTAAGGCAGGGGTTTTTTTTGTCAGAGAATGGTTAATGCATGGAATAGTCCCCCTGAAAAGGTAGTGGCAGTGTAGGGGAGGATACGTTTACATATGAATAAGATATACACACTACTTATATGCATTCGAGATAGAGGGGTGTGAGGATATTGGCAGGTTATCGTTAACTTGTGTATGGATGGATGATGACACTGGGGTTGGTGCAGTGCAGGCACGATGAGCTCGATGGCCCCCTCCTCCTGTGCCAAAGGTGTGTGCCACTGTGCTTACGTGCATGTGTGCACAGGTGGGATGTCTTGAACTATCCATTACCATGAGGTGGTACTATACTTACTATACGATACATATTTACAAAGAGAATTGGGGTGTTCTCCCTGCACTGAACCTCCTGAGTTAGGAATTTTACCCCCGAAAAACCCACAGTGCACCCCCTGTGTACAACTACCAGTTTTCAATTAATTCTCTCCTGCGGTATGGGAATGCATCAAAGTAAAACACACAAAAAAAACATTTGTCAAATTATATTTCGTATGATTATATATTAACGGATTGTTGAACTTTCCAATGTGACCACGTGGAAGGTATTGCGATGGTGCTTTGGCCAGGTGGCTTATGCATTGATAAACACGATGATTAGGTTTAACCTAACCAGCAATTTGGTATTGTCCGTGGTATCAGCTAAAAGATGCACTTTTATACACTTTATGGAAGCGCAGATGCCGTATTATTTCCATAATTCCATGATTTATAGAACCATGTGTCAGCAGAACCCCTCATCACTTGGTGGTGATGGTCTCATGAAGCTGGTGCTCTTTACTATTTTTCTTTTCCTGTTTTTTTTTGATCCACTTTTCAGTTTACAGCAAAGCTAGATATTGCGATAAAGCTGTGTTGGGGGGGGGGGGGAGGAGTGAAGAGAAGGGATAGAACAGTTAAATGTCATGTGAATTTAATATTGTCGAGCTCTGTGCTTGTGAAAGCTATTGCTTGATTTAGAACTAACCCCGCAAACCCCAAGTGTTCAAAAGTCATCTACCCACCCTCTCCAGGCAAACTCAAGTTCTCAAAAGTTCTACCCCCCCTCCTCACCAAATACTCACCATATGCATATGATTACACTGCATTACTTGTGCATATCATGAAAGCAACCAACATCTGCATTGGTAACATAATCGGGCAGTTTTCCTGTTTAAAGAAAGCTTCGTCAGAATGTCTGTACGTCAGAAGAACAATACAGCAGTGCACACTAAACCTAGAGCTGTCTTGCATGACTTCTGTCATTAATTTCTTTAACTTGAAAGCATCGAATACACTTGTCTTTGCAAATCAAAAATTCCTTAAAACCAACCTTTGCGGAGATAACACAATCGAGCAATTTTTCTATTTAAAGAAAGCTACGTCAGAACATCGGAACGTATTGTTACGAATTCGCGCCCGCCGGCGTGCGATCGGCCGCTTTCCACTAATAGCAACCGCGTCGCCCACCGGACGGACAATTCAGTCGTGACTATTGCCGGAACCCTCTCACGGGTGGGTCTTCAACCCCACCACGGCCGTGCCAATTGTCTACCCATGCAAGATAGGGTCACTCGCCGAAATCGATATTCCTCAGTACCTGCGCGGGCAGTCGACCGGGCGACCGTAGCTCGACGCAGGTCGGCTTGGGACACGAACCGCTTTAGCGGTCCATTCTGTTCGGCAGTGATAACTGAGCGGGTATTATCACCGACCTCGCCGGATCTGATTCTATTTAACGGGTGTTTAAAACCCAGCTATTTATTCCGCGATGCAAGATGGCATTTCAATGGGGGTGAAAGGAGGACGTGACGAACGGGGTACCTTTAGACCAGCACATTTATTATACAACACGTAAGCAGGCAAGTAGAAACAACAGGCAAGCACGTATACAGGCAAATAGAAACAAAAGCAATCACAGGAAAGCACTACGACCGAATATAATTAATAAATGTACAGTCACTAAGGCAGTTTTACTTGACAGATGGCGCCACGACAACATTATTCAAAAACCCAAAAGAAACACAAGAAAAGACCCCCTCACAGACAAGGGAGTCAGGCTGGACCACTTGGGTCTTTATGACACGGGACCTGGGAGACCGAACGGGTCCCGCAAGACCGTAGCAGGTTACCTGCACCCTCGAGGTGCCTCGATGGTCGGCGAGCTCTCTCTGGCACTCTCCTCTCGTGCGCGCCTCGACCCTGGACCACCGCTCGCAACCCTCGCGACTTGGCGTTATCAGCACCACGACGAAGACAAAGCTCCAGCTCGAAACCACCTCATTCCACGAAGCCACCAAAAGACTGAACCACCACGAAGACGTCCACCACAAGAAGGCCTCGACCTCCAGAAGGCTACGAACCACAGGACCAGAAGGCGATGAACCACAAGACCCCCAAAAAAAGACAGACACAGGCCACCCCGAAGACCAAGACCAAGACACGAAGCTCGCGTGCTGTCCGCCTTATATCCCCTGGGGCTCAGCGCTTCGCCTCTCCCCGTTTTCGGCTCCGCCTCCCTTCGAGAAGCTTCTCGAAAAGAGGCGTTCCTCAGCTCCGAGCGCTTCATTCCTCGTATCCACCAATCGTGAGCGAGCTGCCTCGCCCTTCCACTCAAACCAAATGTGGAGAGAAAAAAAGGCGGGAAAATCCCCGCGTCATCGCAGTTCCTTCCTTGGTCCCTTTACTTGGCGCTCTCGGACGGCTTTTGACGCGGAAAGGGTTTTAGCGTGGTTTGTGGAGGATGGTGTTCAATAGCTGGGGTAGCGGCGGAGATGGTTAGATGGTGGCGTACTTGTTGTGGCAATTGTAGCATGGTTGGTGTTGTGGTGTGGTTGGTGGTGGTTGCGATCATGGTTGTGGTGATTCGGTTGTTGTTGGCGTTGTGGTTGTTTGGGGGGCGAAGTTGGTTTCTGTAATGGTACTCGAGGTATGGTAGGTTCAAAATATCGATAGGAAAAGAAAAACCTACCTCAAAGGGTCACAGCCCGGTGAACACGAAGAAAGCCCTCTAAACAACGGTGGGGAAACTTATCTGAACACTCACTTACCGGGATAACTGATCTAAGGAATCTTTATAGTGTTCTGCGAATTTCCACAGCCGTAATAGTATGTACGAGTTACAAATTTTAAAATTCCTTAAAATCAAGCATTATTAATAAATGTTGTATTCCATAGTTGGTCCACATTAAATCGATTCTGTGTAAAGTTTCTTTTTTTAAGTGCTGTATTGTTTTAAATACCTACAGCAGTTGAAAAAGTGAACTCGCCTGAAATATACTCTTTATATTGTTACGTCTGTGGAAATTCACAATTTACCATAAAAGGGTCCTGAGATCAGTTATGACGATAAGTAATTGTGTAGATGGATTTCCCCACCGTTGTTTAGAGGGAATTTCCGTGTTCACAGGGCTGTGATCCTTTGAGTTCGCCGTTTTTCTTTCGCTATCGTTATTTTGGACCGTCCGAAAACGTCGAACGAAGGCCCCATGGAAGACCTGCAGCAACGCGCGAGTTTTCGCGCCGTTTTGCGCTGCCAACGCTGGCACGAGAAGCGGTGAAGAGCTCGCTCGTGATTGGTGGACACGGGGCGTGAGGCGGTCGGGAGGGGGAACGCCCCTTTTCGAGGAGCTTCTCGAAAGAGCTCGAAGGGAGGTGGAGCCGAAAAGGGGGTGAAGCGAAGGGGCGGAGCCCCGCGCTATATAAGGAGGACCGCACGCGGGGCTCGTTCTCTCTTCTTCTTCGTGCTGGATTGCTCTGCTTCCTCTTCGTCGACGCTCTCTGCTTCTTCTTCGTCGACGTCATCCGCTCTCTTCTGGTGGTCGAGGTCGAACTCGGACTCGCTCTCGTCGTTCGCGCTTCCTCTTCTCTTGGTGGTCGTCGGAGGTTCGTGCTTCCTCGTCTCTTGGTGGTCAAGGTCGAACTCGGGTTCTCTCTCTGGATCGTGGAGGTCGTCTTCTCCCTCTGGGCGTCAAGTCGTGAGGGTTGCGAGCGGTGGTCCAGGGTCGAGGCGCGCACGAGAGGAGAGTGCCGGAGAGGGCTCGCCTACTGTTGCACCTCGAGGGTGCGGGTAACCTGCTCCGGTCTCGCGGGACCCATTCGGTCTCCCAGGTCCTGTGTCATAAAGACCCAAGTGGTCCAGCCTGACCCCCTTGTCTGTGAGGGGGTCTTTGCTTGTGTTTCTTTTGGGTTTTTGAATGAATGTTGTCGTGGAGCTGTCCTGTCAAGTAAAACTGCTTAAGTGACTACATTTATTAATTATATTCGGTCGTAGTGCTTTCCCTTGCTTTTGTTTGCCTGCTGTTGTTTCTATTTGCCTGTATACGTGCTTGCCTGTTGTTCCTATTTGCCTGCTTACGTGTTGTATAATAAATGTCCTTGTGTGAAATGTATCCCGTTCGTCATCTTTTTCCCGTTTGAAAGTTCCATCTTGCATCGCGGAAGGGATTGGTAGTTGGTTTCGACACCCAGTAAGTTATCTGAACCGTCGAGGTCGGCGATAACTCCGCTCGGTTATCCCCTTAGCACGGAACGAGCTGCTTAAGCGATTCGTGTCTGGAGCCGACCTGCAGCGTGGTACAACTCCTCGGTACGCTACCCACGCGGGTACTTAGGTATATCGACATTCGGCGATTCACCCTATTTCGCGCGGGTAGAATGCGGACTGGGTTGTGGTGAGGTTAAACCCCCACCCGTGATTGCGGTAGTTCCAGGAGGGTCATGACTGAATTGTCCATCCGGTGGGCGACGCGGTTGCTATTACTGAGTTACGTGGCCGATCGCACGCCGGCGGGTGAGAATTCGTAACAATATATATATATATATATATATATATATATATATATATATATATATATATATATATATATATATATATATATATATATATATATATATATATATATATATATATATATATATATATATATATATATATACACCTGGGAATACGAAACAATATAATTGGACTACAGTTTGATCCCTAACTCCAGTTTTCAGTCTCTAAGAGTCTTTAATGTGAAGCATGTAATAAAATGCATCATTTGCTTGAAAAAGTTAAATTAGACCCATTTATTTGTAAAATAATAATAATAAAAAAATCCATCATGGCCTACACATGCTTGAGGCTCAAACTACGCAAAATTTTTAAATATTGATAAACCCAAAACCAAAGACCCCACAAACACGCCACTTACCTTATTCTCAGGAAACGCTTGTCTCTCCAAATATCCACATGTACACCCAATCACGCGACCACAGCACCTATGGATGCAACGCGGTTCATTTACACCTGAGGCCTGTGAGGCCTTTGAGGCCTCAGGTGTCCATGACCCTAAGCAAATAAAATGGCGGCTATTTAATTTTGAAGCCCCACCCAGACAGAGGGCCACGGGGACAGAATGGTGGAGAATACATACAGGACATAGACATAGACATAGACATAAATATAGATACAGATATTTTATGGTTGTATGTCTGTAGCAGTCATGGTAAAGTATATAGAAATAAGTCATTGCTATGTGCAAATCAAATGGAACAAACCATGCAAATCAAGACACGGTAGTGGAGATGGTAAAGTGTACTATGTACAAGTACTTCAAGGTGGTATGTAAGTTGTGGAATGGTAAGCGATATATATATATATATATATATATATATATATATATATATATATATATATATATATATATATATATATATAAAAATAAATAAATATACGTGGTATTTTAGTTGCCTTGATGGTGAAGCATATATTTTGTCATGTCAGCCTCCGTTAACATGGGCTGTCTGCACTGGGATCTTTCGCCTGCGAACAGCCGAACGGTTTCTCACTACTGCGTTCACTTTAATCGATCGACTTTTTACCGTTCCCTCAGGTTGCCCAAATGAACCAAAATTGATGGTACACGCACAGGAGACAGGTGGATTGAACACATCTCTTACCTTTTCAAAGATTTTAAAGAATATGGGATGAAAATGGTGGACGAGGCGAGCAGTTTGGAACAAACCATGCAAATCGAGACACGAACAGGGAAATGGGGACATGCAAACTTGTGTACAAGGACATAATTAAAGAACAAATCCTAACCCACACTCTGTGCCACAGATTGTACTTGCACAAACATTAAAATTGCAGTTGAGGACTTTCTTTTGGCGATGTGCATAGTGGAAGGCGATGGTGCAGCTCGGCAATAGTGCCCACGTTTCAGAGAACTGTCCTCCCTAAGCAGTGATGTAGTGAACTAAAGTCAAGGCAAGCCAGCCATGAGGAGCACCCAAGATGAAGAGAGCCAACAATCAGGAGCGCCAAAAAACAGGGAGCGATCTTCTCCCAAAAAGGTTCCACTCCCTTGGGACGTACACACAGAACCAGCCCTCGTGACACTCTCTCAAGGCGCTTCTTCTTCACCTCTTCTCCACTCCAGTCCTTCATGTCGGGAACTGTCATGTGCCCTTTCTCTCAGCCACTCATCCTTCTGAGTGAAGGAAGTCCTCTGGGTTGTCCCGCCCATGGGGCGGTCCCAAAAATATTTTTGGGAAGTCCTGTAAACCAGGGTCTAACAGTAAACATAAGTAAATTCAAACTTTGGTGTTGGTAAAGTGTATATAAATAAACAAATAACTTTTGGTGGTTTGTTGGTGGAGTCGATAGCAAAGTGGATAAATAAATATATAATTCAAGTTGATGTGTATGTAGCGATGATGATTGTGTCTATAAATTTGTTTCTTTTCTGTGGCCTGTTGGCTGTCGAGATGATAAGGTGTGTATAAACTAGCATTTCAAAGTTGTGTGTTGGTCGTGGAGATGGTAAAGTGTATATTAATAAATGTTTCCTGAAAGCAATAACAATCTACCATTCTCTCCCATAAAAAACGTTAAAAAAAAAATTGCCAAAATTTGGAAATAAAATTGTCACATGACTTTTGGCTCCAATCGCAATATAATTTAACGTGACTCGTGCTGGGATATTGTTGCATGCATGTGCAAAATAAGAAAAAGTGTCATCATTTTCTGGTCGAGGCACCAGACCGACGGACAGACAGACGGTCGGACGGACTGATTGCACCCAAAATATAAACCCCCAGCTTGGCTGACGCTAGATTTGGGGCTAAAAACACCATTGTGTTGACACTTGTACTGAGTTTTAAAATACCATTCAGATTATGTTGTTTATAAAAACACACGAACAATCGAGTTATTAAAATGCCATTCAAATTTTTCTGAATATATATTAAAAAAAGATTTACATTGTGCTGAGTAATAAATGTTTAAAATAATTACTCCCAATTTAGATATATTGTGCTCGGCATTTTATTGATAGATCATTGGTATCAAAAATATTAATGGGGCATTCCATATAATGTTTACAACTTTGAAGCTGCTCTTTCGACAGCGCCACTATCACTCAAAACACATCAGTAATACTTCAAACATGCAAAGGGAATATCCTCCAAATTTTGGTGCAAATTTTATGTTGCTTTTGCATTGGAGAAGGGAATGGTGTTAATAACTCTGTTGAATTTTAAACGTACATACAGTGCCTTCATAAAGTTTTCACACCCCTTGACTTTTCTTACATTTTGTTGTGTTACAACCTGAATTTAAAATGGATTAAATTAAAAAAAAATTGTCACCGAGCTACACAAAATACCCATAATGACAAAGTGAAAACATGTTCTTAGATTTTTTTTTACAAATTAATTAAAAACGAAAAGCTGAAATGTGTTGAATCAATGTGTTCAACAGCATTGCTATGACACTCCAAATTGAGCTCAGGTGCATCCAATTTCCTTTGATCATCCATGAGATGTCTTTACAACTTGAGTGGAGTTCACTTGTGGCTAATTCAATTGATTGGGCATGACTTAGAAAGAAACACAACTTTCTATATAAGGTCCCACAGTTGTTAACAGTGCATGTCAAAGCAGAAACTCCACCATTAAGTCCAAGGAACTGTCCGTGGAACTCCGATATAGAATTGTGAGGAGGCAACCATCTGGGGAAGAGTATAAAATAATTTCTAGTGTTGAAAGTTCCCAAGAGCACAGTGAGCTCCATTAGGAAATGGAAAGAATATGGAACTACACAGACTCTTCCTAGAGCTGGCTGTCCAACCAGGCAGGAAGGGCCTTGGTCAGGGAGGTGACCAAGAACCCAATGCCCACTCTGACAGAACTACAGAGTTCTTTGGCTGAGATGGGAGAACCTGCCAGAAGGACAACAATCTCTGCAGCACTTCACAAATCTCGGCTTCATGGGAGAGTGGCCAGACAGAAGCCACTCCTGAGAAAAAGGCACATGACAGCACACCTGGAGTTTGCAAAAAGGCACGTGAAAGACTGAGAGCATGTGGCAAAAGATTATGTGGTCTAATAAGACGAAAATTGAACAATTTGGCCTGAATGCGAAGCGCTACTTCTGGCGGAAACCCGAACACAACTCATCACCCAACTAACACCATCCCTACCATGAAGTGTGGTGGTGGCAGCATCAGGCTATGGGGATGCTTTTCAGTGGCATGGACTGGGAGACTTGTATGCCTGGTGTTGGCGCAGTGGTTCGGGCAGCGGCTTGGGATCCAAAAGGTCCTGAGTTCAAGCCCCGTTGGGCCACTGAATTAATACACCAGGGGGTTGACTCAGCCTGTCATCCTTCCGAGGTCGGCGAAATGAGTACCAGTGTACTGGGCCGGTGTATACCCCGGTTAAAATAGGTGTACCATATCCCTCTGTCGTAAGAGGCAACCAGGGTTGCGTCAGGAAGGGCATCCGGCGTAAAACATGTGCCGAATCACTATGCGGATCATACAGATTATCCGCTGTGGCGACCCCGAACGGGAGCAGCCGAAAGAAGAAGAAGAAGAAGGAGGAGGACTGGGAGACTTGTAAGGATAGAGGGAACTATGAATGGAGCCAAATACAGGAAAATTATTGAGGAGAACCTGCTTCAGAGTGCAAAAGACCTCAAACTGTGGTGAAAATTTGCATTCTATCAGGGCAATTACCCTGAGCATTCAGCTAAACCAACACTGGAATTGCTTCAGAACAAAACGTGAAAGTCCTTGAGTGGCCCAGCCAAAGCCCAGACTTTAATCCCATTGAGAATGTGTGGAAAGACTTTAAGATCGCCGTTCATCGATGCTCCCCATCCAACTTGAGAGAGTTTGAGCAAATCTGCAAGGAAGAATGGGAGAAAATCCCCAAATCCAGGTGTGCAAAGCTCATAGACATACCAAAGAAGACTCGAAGCTGTAATCGCTGCTGAAGGCACTTCCACAAAGTATTGACTCAGGGGGTTGAATACTTATTGATGCAAGACATTTCAGCTTTTCATTTTTAATTAATTTGAAAACATTTATAATGACATGTTTTTACTTTGTTATTATGGGGCATTTTTGTAAATCTGTGACAAAATTTTTTAATTTAATCCATTTTGAATTCAGCCTGTAACTCAACATAATCTGACAAAAGTCGAGGGGTGTGAATATTTTCTGGTGGCACTAGTTATAGCGGTGACAGGATCAGATCGAAGTATGAACAGTAATCTCTGAGTTTGTTATGCTGGATTAAAATGTCAACCCAGATATAAATATTTTCATTGTGGTGAGGCATCTGTGCATCGTCAGTCACATGTCAGCACTGGTCATTGTGTACTTTAAAACTGATGATGTCTTTCACAAAGAGTAGATTATTTATCGCCAACATGCTGAAGAAATGCAAATTCCTGCCTAAATTTCCTTCAGTCGAGCAAGTATCCTGCAATGAAGTGCCGATCTTTTCACAGTTGCTTCAAGCTTTGTCGCCTTTCTCAACTTGTCATGAATGGCCGTGAAGGTCTGTCAATATTATGGGTCTCCAAATATAGTCTTCTTTTTTCTTCTTTTTCTTCAATGGCCACAATTATTCCCACGTTCTTATGGGATTGGCTGGGGGAAGCATGGCCCACGTCTTTCATGAACTGGCTGGCCAGGCCTGACGGATTAAGGTTCGGGCAGAATTTGGACTTTGCTCCTGGTGCCAGCGATGGCTCACCTACTCTTCATGAAAGACACCTTGAGAATCTTTAATGTCCACCAACTAATGCAGGCAGATGGGACACCAAGTTTAATGTCCAGCCGAGGGGGTGACTTCCATGGTAACTCACGTTGCATTTGAAGGTCATATGAGAATGTATCTAGTCCCCCACAGCATTGCTAACAACTGCAATGATCCAGATTATTGGTCAGGCTAGCATTGATATTGAACCTATTCTGTGGTATGGTCTGATGATGAATGTCTTCAATGTGTGGTGTGGCATGGCATTTTTAGGCATGGTAACTCACGTTACAACAAATGGACATGGTCAAAAACAACTAAACTCTATTAACTGTTTCTCCTCAAACAGACATGAATTACGGAGTGGCCAGTTACGTATAATGACTGAGGGTCCATACTTGAATTTTAGAAAGAATGAAAAGTGAACTGCAACATGTAACTTGTATAACGATGAAAAAGTGAGTAACTCGCAGTACACAGTAACTCGCGTTACAGTTTATAGATGACTGCTATGTACTTTAGGATAGAATCTGATCATTGTTTTGTTGCCAATCGGTCTTGGTCACTCAAACGGGCCAGAACCTGGGGATGTTTCCCAACAGATATATTAAAAAATATAGTATATGGTTCACTTTATTTTTTTCAACCAGTGTCCACTTTTACATGGAAGTACTCATGGACGGCACACATATTGATGAATCACCCTGCCTGTGAAACACCAGGATGACAGTTTATAGCTGGGTCGGCATTCAAATCCAGTATAAATGCCTCAGAAGCAAGTGTACATACCTCAAAGCCATCCTGCCAGCCCGTGGCTCCAAATATGTACTTTCCTTAAAAAAGATATACTTTTTTCTTTTCTTTGTATGGATAACACTTGCATTGTTGTTGAATGGGGAATTCAATATTCATGTAAACCTGATATTATATCATATCCCTCATGTATCAGACTGGGCTTGAGTGTTTTACAAAGTTTAGAGTGATTGATTTTGTCTTGCAGTGACCAAGAACCTCCATACTCCATGTTGGCATTGCATGAATTGGCTGAAAAAGGTACAGTCATGATAAAGGTTTTCTGGGTTTGGCTACATTGGTCATAAGATGGTGTTAAACTGGAGATATTCATTGCCACAGCAATTCGTTTTAATTGTATCACATTATGCAACATTCTACACTCGCTGATACATTTCTACTCTCATGACACAAACCAATGATCCATTGACAAAATACGTTTTCCATTCAAATTCCCTGTGATCTTGGTTAACCAAGCAAACCAATCGTATACATACCTTCTTTGCTTACATCTGTAAGCAATTTGGTTTGAAAATGTTTAGCCAAATCGAAATTCATTTTCGTCAAATTAAATGTAAACATGAAATCCATCTTTTTTCAATTCAATTTTTTAAAAAAAACATTCATTTCCATAGTTTCTAATATAAATACATTAAAATATAAATATACATAAGTAATATTTTGATAATAGGAGATCAAATTTCGTTTATAAGAACACTTAAACCATCCCACAGACGACTGTGCCTTTACTCCTCCATCAATACTATTCCAAATACATCACCCATAATAACGTAGTGTATTAATAGAGTATGATGTGCGAGTAAAATGGAGAAATGAGTTATCTTGTGATCTCGTGACATGAGTGTAGATTTCGTGGACTGCTGTAAAGTAAGATGAAAAGACTTGTGGAAGAAGTTTGTTGATATGCTTGAACATAAATATCCCTGTATGTAATTTATTGATGTCAAAAAGTGTCAATGTGTTAAGTTTGGTGAAAATAGGTGCAGTGCGGTCTTGTGGATGAGAAAGGGTACAGATCCTTATCGCGGCTTTTGAATAACAGAGTTAGTGTAGCTGATTATTACTAGAGCGTGCCCAAACAATGTTACAAAAAATAATGTAAGGGAGAATTAAGGTATTGTAGAGGGAGAATATAATATAAGGAGAAAGGAAAGTATGACGTTTAGATGGTACGCCCATGTGAGCTGAAATAATCTTCGCAGTCGATGAAATATAATCGGTCCATCTAAGTTTGTCATCCAAGGTAACACCAAAAATTTCGTCAAATGAACAAAAGTAATTGGTTCATTGTCAATACAGATAGAAGAAATCATCTTAGACAGAGGTTTGGTGATTTTGCAAAAGAACATACACTTGGATTTATTGGGATTTATAGAAAGCTTGTTTGATTTCAACCAGGATGAAACCTTAATGAGCTCACTATTGAGAGTATTGATCAAAGTCGCAAGTAGAATTGGAATAGATGATAGTTGTATCATCAGCAAAGAGAAAAACGATAATAAAGAGGAACAAGTATGTAGATCGTTCACATACAAGAGGAAAAGAGGCCCAAATATAGATCATTGGGAAACTCCATGGCTGACAGCTCTCGATGAAGAATTACAGCTTTTAACGACTGTAAATCGTTGCCCATCAGTAATAGTCTTTAAACCAATGAAGAGCATGACCTCCAACAATATACAAATCAAGTTTAGAGAGAAGGATATTGTTATGGCTTGGGGTTCGAGGTAATTGTCACGTGAGGCCAGATCACATCTGTGACTTGTTACAGGTACCATATAAACCTGTACTAACCTGTTTCATGGTTGGGTT
Source organism: Eptatretus burgeri (assembly GCF_056783735.1). Classification (NCBI taxonomy): domain Eukaryota; kingdom Metazoa; phylum Chordata; class Myxini; order Myxiniformes; family Myxinidae; genus Eptatretus; species Eptatretus burgeri. The sequence goes on from NC_140971.1 coordinate 17,536,701, forward strand.
GTCGGCGACTGAACCATCTCCCCCACTAGGTTTTCTGGTGAGGAGAGTATATGATATGGACACCCAGCAGGATTAAAAATAAAACCTGTCAAAGGGTGGAGGAGCTCCTTGTGAGCCAACGGCCATCCACATCTAGTGCCCAACTGTGTCTGCGGACGTCCTCCTGCAGTTGGGTTACTTTTTATTAGGAGGTTGGTGGCAGGATTTGTTCTCCCGCCACCGTAAAACCCTTCATTCCACAAAACATGCTCAAAGCAAAAATAAATCTGAAAATCCACTCTGTGGGAGTACCTCCTGTACAGCTACCCTCCGCAGGGCAGCTCACCAGATGACAGGATTGGGGCAAAGCCTTTGGGATCCCCACTCTTTGATGAAAGGAGGAAAATCACGGTATAAACTTCCCAGGTCAGATTGTGGTGGTGTCTGGCAGAGTGATGCTGAGGTGTTGTCCACCAGATGGTGGTCTCCTTGGGATAACCTGAGGCGGTCCCTTTTGAGTGGGTGCCTGGAATGTCCTATCCTGAAGAGAGGATGATCAACTGTCTCTGTTATCATCTGAGCTCAAGTGTTTGGACATGGGTATTGCAGCACTCTCTGAGGTTTGGAGACCGGGTTGCGGTGAGATCATGGTGGGTGGTTACACCTATGATTGGTCTGGTCACTCTGATGGTTACCATGCCCAAGGAATTGCTGTAGCTGTGTCCAGTAAGCTGACTCCAATGATAATTGAGGTAACACCGGTCAATGAGCATATTGTGAGATGGATTTGTCACTCCTTGGGTATCATTTCCCTGTTCTCTGTATATGCTTCAACTGAGGCGAGTGATCTCACCGTGAAGGACGCATTCTATGCCATGCTGGAGTCTGTGGTTGATCATTGCCCCAGGAGAGATACTCTTCTAGTCTTGGGGGATTTAAATGCATCAACTGGAACTGATACGGATGGTTATGAGACATATGTTGATCCCCATGAGTCTAGAAATGCGAACCAGAATAGCACTAAGTTCCTTGACTTTGCAAGAAGTCATGGACTTTGGGTGGCTGGTGCATGGTTTCAGTCCCTACAAGCTCATCGCTGGAGCTGGTGTTGTCAGTATTCCAATGCAGGTGGTCGCTGGAGATTGACTTGACCATGTGCTCAATTGACATGGTCTTGACCATTGACAAAGGAGATTGACCATGTGCTCGTTGATGGTCGCTGGAGGATGATCCAGAACTGCAGGGTCTACCGGAGTGGTCATTTCCTCAATACCGACCACAGGCTTGTTGTAACATCTCTGAAGTTGCTGCTTAAATCCAGGAGAATGGTATCATCCCAGCCTCGGCTGGATGTTGGCAAGCTCAAAGATGAGAGGGTAGCTGAGGAGTTTGCGATTTGGCTCGGTGGGGATTGGGGGGGCCTGGGTGCTTTGAGGAATCCTGAAGACTTGTGGAGTGCCTTCAAGACCACCGTCCTTGATGTTGCCTGTGGATGTTCTGGAACTCTCCATTGGGCAAAGAAGAATTTTTGTCTCAAGGGACACTGGATACCATTAACCAGAGTTGCAGGGCCAGGCTGAATGGCAGAGCTGAGCTGTTCAGGGAGCTGAGGCGTAAAACTGTACGTGCGCTAAGGGTGGACAAGGAGGCCTATGTGCGAGGAATCTGTGAGGTGGTAGAGCATCACCTGTGGTCAAGTGATTCTCGTCCTGCTTACAGGGGAATTTGCGCATTTCGTTCCTCCAAACCCGTCCCTTGGTGTACTGCACTTAGAGCTGAGGGTGGTGGGCTCTTGACAGAGGAATCTGAAGTGAAGGCCCACTGGGCCGGTTACTTTGAGCGGTTGTACCAGGCTGATCTACCTCCTGTCGAGTTAGATGTCAGGTGTGTTACTATCCCGATTCCTGACCCTCCAATCAACTGTGATCCACCTTCGCTTGTGGAAACACAGGCTGTGGTAAATTGGTTGAAATGGGGTAAAGCTCCTGGGATATGTGGCATCCGTGCTGAACTTCTTAAGGCTGGTGGAAATGCTGCACTCGTGTCATTGCATGCAGTTCTGTGGTCGGCCTGGAACACAGGCAACATCCCACTGATTGGAAGAGGGGCCTTGTTGTCCCTCTCTGGAAAGGGAAAGGTGATCGCCAGGACTGCAACTACTGAGGGGTGATGCTGCTCTCGGTGCCGGGAAAGGTCTTTGATCGGGTTCGCCAACATCTGTGTGAGCACCAGCATCTAGACCAGGGGTCGGGAACATGTGGCTCGCGAGCCACATGTGGCTCTTTTGATGATTGCATCTGGCTCGCAGATAAAATTGGAGTTTGAAACTTTCAAAGCCCAATATTTCTCGTGGAAGCTTTACCTATAGTTTGAATGGTGTCGTGCTTCATTCACGTGCAGGCCTGAACTTGGCAGAAGGAGAGAAGAAAAAACGCCTCCGAATTGGCTGAAGCGGTTTTTGTTTCGTCCAGTCATGCGGCCGAGGCAACTCGTGATTTCGGTTCCTCCAATGACGTGCCGCCGCCGAGACGCGTCACGGAATTCATCTCGACCAATCACGCGCCACCGCTGAGGCGACAGCATCCCAGAGTCGGCCGGCCGCGCCACACCTCTCGAGTATGTCAGCCCGTGCGCAGGCCAGCCAGACTCACTTGGGTCAACATCTCCCTCTCTCTCATTTGCTCAAAGCTAACCCTTCGACGAAGAAGATGGCAAAAAGAAAAAAACATGAGGAGTATCGTACATTTCAGGACGAATGGGCCGAAGAATTCGCCTTTGTGGAGAGAGCAGGTTCTGTGGTGTCTAATTTGCAATGACAAAATTGCATCGATGAAACTGTCGAATATAAAGCGGCACTTCGACACGCGCCATGCTACCTTTGCATCAAAATACCCTGCGGGAGACAGCAGAAAGAAAGCGTGCTAAGAGCTACTGAGCAGGGTACAAGCCAGCCAGCAGCAACTCCGCGTATGGACCCGGCAAGGTGACTATAATTCCGCCAGCTTTGCTGGATCTTTAGCAATAGTGAGGAACAGAAAACCATTCACAGATGGCGAGTATGCTAAAACGTTCATGCTGGATGTAGCCAATGAACTTTTTTATGATCTTCCGAACAAAGACAAGATAATCAAACGGATACAAGATATGCCTCTGTCGGCAAGAACTGTTCATGATCGTACCATCATGATGGCAAACCAAGTGGAGGAAACGCAAGTGAAGGACATAAATACAGCGCCGTTCTTTTCCCTGGCTTTGGATGAGTCAACAGACGTAAGCCATTTGTCGCAGTTCAGTGTGATTGCAAGATATGCTGCTGGTGATGCACTGCGCGAAGAAAGTCTTGCTGTTCTGCCAATAAAAGGGTCCACAAGAGGTGAGTATTTATTCAAGTCTTTCATGGAGTTCACTCAAGAAAAAAATCCACGAATGGATAAACTTATCTCAGTGTGTACTGATGGTGCTCCGTGTATGGTGGGGAAAAACAAAGGATTTGTGGCGCTTCTCCGTGAACATGAAAATAGACCCATCCTAAGTTTCCATTGCATTCTACACCAGGAGGCACTTTGTGCTCAGATGTGTGATGGGCAGCTTGGCGAAGTGATGTCGCTGGTCATTCGTGTGATCAACTTTATTGTTGCCCGAGCCTTAAATGGTCGCCAGTTTAAAACACTGCTGGATGAAGTTGGAAATAACTATCACGGTCTGCTTTTGCACAGCAATGTGCGTTGGTTGTCAAGAGGGAAGGTGCTTAGCCGTTTTGCGGCTTGCCTGAACGAAATCCGGACTTTCCTTGAAATGAAAGGGATTGAGCATCCTGAGCTAGCCGAAACTGAGTGGCTCCTCAAGTTTTACTATCTCGTGGATATGACTGAACATCTGAACTAGCTCAACGTGAAAATGCAAGGCATTGGAAATAGTGTTATCCCTTCAACAAGCCGTGTTTGCTTTTGAAAACAAGCTGGAGCTCTTTTTCATGGATCTTGAAACAGGTTGTTTACTACATTTTGAAAAACTGAGACAATTTAAAGATGCATGCACAGCAAGTGAGCCCACTCAAAACTTTGATCTCCACCAGTGAGCTGGCTTCACATCCAGTCTCCTACAGTCATTCAAAGCACGCTTTGGAGAATTTCGTGAGCACACTCGTCTTTTTAAGTTCATCACCCATCCAAACGAGTGTTCACTGAACACAGCCGACCTGAGTTACATTCCTGGTGTCTCCGTCAGAGATGTTGAAGCGGAAGTGGCTGACCTGAAGGCCTCAGACATGTGGTGAATAAGTTCAAGTCACTGAATCAAGTTTTGGAAAGAATCGCACGACAGAAAGCGGAGTTGGCGAGCAAGCACATGTGGACAGAAATGAAAAAACTTCAACCCGAAGACCAGCTGATTATCAAAACTTGGAACGCGCTTCCTGTCATACCTCACACTGCAGCATGTGAGTATTGCTGTATTGACCTTGTTTGGATCTACGTATGCATGTGAGCAGTCATTCTCACATCTTAAAAACATCAAGTCCAACCTACGATCACGTCTAACGGATGAAAGCCTCAACGCTTGCATGAAGCTTAACCTCACCAAGTACCAAGCAGACTACAAAGCCATCAGCAAATCCATGTAGCACCAGAAGTCCCATTAATGGTGAGTATTATAACAACATTATTTAAAAGAATAAATTCAGAGGCTTATTATACTCACATTTAGTTGAATTCAGTCTTAAAATATATTATATGGCTCTCACTGAAATAGATTTCCAAATATTTTGCTTTAATGGCTCTCTGAGTCAAAAACGTTCCCGACCCCTGGTCTAGACTCTAGAGCAGTAAGGCTTTACACCAAAGAGGTCAACGATTGATCGTATGCTTGATCTTCGGGTCCTTGGAAAATGCAGACGAGAGTTTTGGCTGGGGCTGCTTGCAGCTTACATTGATCTCTGAAAAGTGTTTGATTCAGTGAATTGGGATGCCCTCTGGAGGATTCTTGGTCTTCGTGGGGTGCCACCAAAACTGATCGATCTGATGTCTGAACAATACTCTGGTACTGAGAGCGCTGTGAGATGTGGTGATACCATCTCTGACTTATTTCAAGTTGTTACTGGAGTTCAACGGGTGTGTGTCCTGGCCCCCACACTTTTCAGCGCTTGTATGGACTGGATTCTGGGGAGGATGTCTGAGAGATCAAGCTGCTGTGTATAGTTTGGGAATGTCAAGATATCTGACTTTGATTTCACAGATGATGCAGTCATCTTTGTGGCGACCGGATATCCTTTTAGGGGCTTTCGAGGTGCTGAATGAGGAGTCTGAGCCGCTGGGATTACGGATTTCCTGGGTCCAAATTAAGATCCAGGCTTTCAATTACATCATGGATACTGCTGTCCTGTCTGTACCTGTTTGTGGTGAGGATGTTGAGGTCGCGGAGAGATTCACTTCCCTTGACAGTGATATTCATGTCTCTGCTGGCTGTGAGCCAGAGGGCAAGAGACTTCTGGGTCGGGCCTGGGGAGTCATGGATTCACTGGATCATGGGGTGTGGTGCTGCCGGTTCCTGTGCGGGAGGACGAAAGTCGGAGTCTTCAGGTCCCCTTGGTACTTCCAGTCTTGCTGTGCAGATGTGAGACTTAGACTCTGACCAGGGATCTGAGACGGAGACTTAATTCCTTTGGTACCAGGTCTCTTCGGAGAATGCTTGGCTATCGCTGGTCGGACTTTGTGTCCAACGAGCAGTTGCTGAGAAAGACTCAAAGGAGATTTGTTACCTGCATAGTCTGTAAGCATCAGCTGCGGCTGTATGGACATATGGCTCATTTTCCTGACGCTGATCCTGCTCACCAGATTATCTCAGCCTCATGAGAACTCGTGCGTGGCGGAGGCAAATGGGCCGACCACATGCCTTGTGGTTGCAGCAGCTTGAACAGCATCTCAAGGAGATGAGGATGGGCCAGGCATCTGCCTTGGGGATGGCCAGACGGAGGCCCCTGGAGTACCAGTGGAAAATGGACGCAGCGATCCGCTGCTCTGGCACATCCTCCCATACCTGACCTGATTATTGGGGTATTGAAAAAGGCAGAGGTGGGATTGTTGGAACATCGATAGGGTGGAGGAAGGTTTGTTATATTTAGGTTTGGAAAAGAGATTATTGGTGGACTGAGAAAGGCAGGGGGTGGGGGAACAGACCGATGGGATATTGAAAGGAGCAGAGGCGGGAGGGAAGACCTCGCACCGAATAAACACATTAACCTCAACGCATGCCCCTCCCCCTAAACCCTTAGACAAAGGGCACGGGTCTACAAAGGACTATTGAAATAACTCATCCTCGGGTCACCTGTATGTCAAGGTATGCTGTCCCCCTGGGGTACGTTTCCAAAACCATCACGTAAATCGGTGGGTAACAAAACGTAAACTGTTCAGCCTAATGAAGGTATGCGCTCTACCAAGTGCCATTCTAATCAAGTCTGTCTTTGCTCTTCCTCCATCCTGTCCCTCACCTCAAACAGCATTATTGCAGAATCTGTCCTGAGATTGTATAAACTCTGCGTTTGCCTCCAAATCTCGTGTCCCAAACCCCTCTTGTACTGTCCCCATAATGCCCTGATGTACCCGCTGTCTCCTGGACTCAACAGCGAAGGGAGAGAAAGTTCTGTCTGCCCCCACCTTGTTCTTTCCCCCATTATACTCTGATGTACCTGCTGTCTGCTCGACTCAGCATCGAAGGTAGAGAAAGTTCTGTCTGGCTTTAACCCTGCTTCGGCGACTTGCCAAGATGACATCGGTGCAAGTATTCTCAAATCATGCTCTGTTGTTGCTGCCCTCTTCAGTCTATCCTCCTTTGGCCACCTCCCTTCTGCATGGAAGTTGGGAAACATCATTCTCATCCATAAGAATGCTTGGAGAAGCAAGCTGACTGGCCTATAGTTGGTAAGCCCTGTTTTTGCACCATAGTCTTGGAATCCATCATTGCTTCTGATTTCATGACTTTCCTCTTCTCAAGCAGCATGATCTCTGACCATCAGTTTGGATTCCATCCTGTTCTCCAAGTTTGGACATGCTTCTTCTCCTCTCATTAATGGTTGGATGTGCTCATTGTTAAACACCAAATCTCAGGCATTCAACGGTCTGGCATCCTGCTTTGCATGCCAAACTATCTGCCTGTGGCATACAATGCCACCTTCATTCCTAAATTTCTGACTTCCTCCACTCATGCAGTCAATGTCTTCCATCCATCCATCCATCCATTGGGACCATACTCTGTGCAGAGCGTTGGTGCTGCTTAAGCAGTCTCCTTGGCTATTGGGCACAATCCTGGACGGGTCGCCACTCCGATGCAGGATACTCCAATGGCTCAATCATCCCAGAAAACTTGTACTCATTTTGCTGACCTCAGAAGGATGACAGGCTGAGTAAACCCCACCTGGTATTAATTCAACAGCTCAGCAGGATTTGGACTCAGGACCCAAGGATCCCAAGCCCACCACCAGTCAGAGGTAGTCAACATTATGTCAACACCAGGCAGAGGCAGTCAATGTCTTGCCATCAATGGAACCCTCTCTTCTTGAGGCTAGAGGTCCCGAAGGCAGTGTTTGTTCTGGAAAACCCTCTCCTTTTTGCAGACTACAAATTGTGTTATGCAATACTGCATCCTTGTGCTGGGCAGACAGATGCTGAATCTCCATTTCTTCTGATCTAGAAATCATTAGATACTGGTCTGATAAATGGAACATTTCCTTCAATCCTGGCAAACTCATAGCCCCCCCCCCCTCCCTGCATCACTCCTTGATTTTGGAAGTTTAATCAGGCAGGGTTACTGGAAGAACACATGCACACTGGAATAGATAGGAAGTAAGAAAATTAACAAGCCCACCTGTCTATTTCCATGACCAATCACTGGAACAGCTTGTCTCTTGGAATTCTAGGCCTCAGCATCAGCCATAACCTCTCCTCCCAACCAGAAAGCAAAGCTTGCCTCCAAAGGTAGCTGCAGACATGGCATCGTCATTCGATTGGTCTTTCCTTTGAAAACCAGAACTACGAACAAACTGCAAGACCTTTGTTCACGTCTCAATGGAGTATTGCTCTTCCCAATGAACTGGCATCCCAGCATCACATACGTTTCCTGAATTCTCTGGAATCTCAACCTTTCAACATTATTGTTATTTCCCATGATGAGGCCGAAGTACAAGGTCTGTTGCTCTCACATCACAGTCAGGTTGGTGGTTTCTCTGTTTTATGCAGTTTATTCTCCAACATTGCTCCCTCTATCTTTGTCCTCAGACACTTCCTATCTACTCCAGTGTGCATGTGTTCTTCCAGTAACCCCCTCCTGATTCAACTTCCAAAATCAAGGCGTCCTGCACACCTTAACTTTTTTATTTATCGCTTCTCCTATCTATGGAACCACTTTTCAGAGGCTGTCTCACTCTTCCCTCCAGGGCTTCAAGCATGTAGTGCACTGTCATCTCCTGTCATCTCCAATTCTGTCTTATGATCTTTATTACCACCATTAACCTTTACTTGACACATCCATCTTATTTGCTTTTTTCAGTGTTCCTTCCTCTCCTCCCTTTCCTCTTTCATTCCTTTGATGTCTCTCTCGCTCTCTCGCTCTCTCGCTCATCTGGTTCTTCCATGAACCTCACCGTCTAAAAATATAAAAAAAGAGAACAAAAGCAGGCTATCCCATCTGAATTTAGGTAGAAGACATTAAAGTTTCTTGAAGAAGAGAAGGCCATTGTGTTGACTATCCCAGCAAAATTTCTAACTTGGATATCAAAGAAGATGTGTAAATTAGTGCTTGTGTTAAGTTAAATTATTATAATAGTAAAAATGTGGTTAGTATGTGGAACTGAAGCAAGTTGCTTGATTATGTTATCGAGGCATGGATATGACACAGGCAATATTGGCCAAATGGTCTCCTGTCTCCTTGAACATACTTATAAAGGCTTAAGCTATGCATGCCCTAAAATATAGTTTGACAAAGATATGTAGTTAATGCTCAACCTTGTTGACATGTAACGGAGAACCTAAACCAGCACATGCACTGCACACATTCAATAAAATGTGGTGTCATTCTGGCACTCATTATGGTTGTTGTTCCTGTGCAGAACTGTGTGCACTACTAAATCATTATCGTTAAGCATTACCATGCAAAAACAGTCTGTGTATATTTATAATCACTATATTTGTTGGGAGGAATTAGGCGAGTGCGACAAGGGTGAGCAAAACCTATTTGCAGCTCGTGGTTATAAAAGTCCAAGTACAGTACTTTAAAGAGGTGTTGATGGGATTTTTTTTTTTTTAAGATTATCAAAGAAGAACTGAGTTTATTTCTGCCTTCTTGGAACTCCATGCCATATCTTCAGTTTCTCACACCATGTATGGTCACGATTGCATTTTGTGCTGGGTGCTACCAGACAGGTTGACACATTTTGTAATCGTGATGGCAAGCTGTGACACAAATCCCAGTCGTACCCCGGCACAAAAATACTTCTGCCTTCACTGGCCTCCAAAGAATGAATGGGATTTGTTTCATAATGTTTGGAGTCAACAAGTTTTCTACCCTGCAGTTGGAGTATGTTGCCTTTGTCTTATCTCATAGGTTTGATGCATCCATTGTGACATCCTTGACCCAAAAAACTTCATTTTTATCGGATAAACAAACCTGTAGTTTAACTGCACTTTGGTTCTGGATTCGTCCTGATCACACATATATAGAGAGCAGTGAGAAAAAAAATTTACTCTGCCTGCTTGGCAGTCAAACATAATTGAAAATCATTCCAAACAGGAAACTTGCTGTTGTTAAGGACGTTAGAAAGGACACGAAGAACAAACGTAAAATGCTAAATAAGGTGGTGTAAAAGACGCTGCCTCAACAGTGGTAAACATCCATAATATTCTTTCTATGACCTTTAATATCTTTATTTTATCTCAATTGAATTATATACTTCACCGTTTTATAACACAAATCGCTTTTTTGGCACTTTCAAAACTTTCCATTTCACAGTACAGGTACCTGGAGAAAATATTACGGCATTTTCAGACTTCACGACCAATCAAATTTGCCACTCACAAACCTCACCCATGTCCTTATTTCTCAAAACTGCATGGGGTAAGGTGTTCCAAGAACTCTCTCGATATATTTGTATTGAATTTATATAAGTACAGTACATTTATTGCAGTCATCATTTTCCTCCTTAGCAAGGCCAACATTCAAACATTCACGTGAATTTTGGAAGTATCTCCATCACTGGGTGATGGCATCCATGCTGAACTTCTCATGGCTGGTAGAAATGGTGTACTCGTGTCACTGCACGCAGTTCTGTGCTCTGCCTGGAACACAGGCATCATCTAAATTAAGTGCAAGAGGGGCCTTGTTGTCCCCCTCTGGAAAGGGAAAGGTGATTGTCAGGACTGCAACAACTACTGAGGGGTGACTGCTCTCAGTGCCGGGCAAGGTCTTTCTCCAATAATTCTTGAGAGGGTTCGCCACCATCTGCTTGAGCACCAGTGTCCAGAGCAGTCTGCCTTTACACCAAAGAGGTCAACGATTGACTGTATCCTTGCTCTTTGGGTCCTCACCAAATGCAGACAAGAGTCTCGGCAGTGGCTGCTTGCAGCCTATGTTGATCTCTGTAAAGCGTTTAATTCAGTGAATCGGGATACCCTGTGGAGGATTCTAGGTCTTCGTGGGATGCCACCAAAACTGATCAATCTGATGTCTGAACTATATTCCGGTACTGAGAGTGCTGTGAGATGTGTTGACACTATCACTGACTTATTTCCAGTTTTTACTGGAGTTCCTCAGGGTTGTGGACTGGCCCCCACACTTTTCATCACTTGCATGGACTGGATTCTGTGGAGGATGTTGGAGAGTCGAGGTGCATTGTTTGGGAATGTCAATATCCCTGGCCTTGATTTCACAGATGATGCAGTCATCTTTGCGGAGACTCGAGATATCCTTTTTGGGGCTCTCGAGGTGCTGAATGAGGAGTCGGAGCTGCTGGGATTATGGGTCTCCTGAGTCAAAACTAAGATCCAGGCTTTCAATGACATCTTGGATGTTGCTATCTTGTCTGTATCTGATTGCAGTGAGGATGTTGAGGTCACAGAGATTCACTTACCTTGGCAGTGATATTCATGTCTCTGCTGGCTGTGAGCCAGAGGTCAGTATACATCTGGGTTTGACCTGGGGAGTCATGGATTCACTGGATCACGGGGTGTGGCGCTGTCGGTACCTGTGCAGGAGGACAAAGTCTGAGTCTTCAGGTCCTTGGTGCTTTCAGTCTTGCTCTACGGATGTGAGACTTGGACTCTGACCAGGGATCTGAGATGGAGACTGAATTCCTTTGGTACCAGGTCTTTTCAGAGAATCCTTGGCTATCGCTGGTCAGACTTTGTGTCCAATGAGCAGTTGCTGAGAGAACCTCAAATGTGATTTGTTACCTGCATAATCCGTGAGCATTAGCTGCGGCTGTATGGACATGTGACTCATTTTCCTGACGCTGATCCTGCTCACTAGATTCTCTCAGCAAGGGATCCTCGTGAGTGGAGGAGGCCAATGGGATGACCACGTTCCTCGTTGCAGCAGGTTTATCGGCATCTGAAGGAGATGGGGATGGCCAGACGGAGGCCCCTGGAGTACCGACGGAAAGTGGATGCAGCGACGTGATGCTTTGGTGCATGTTCCTCTACCTGACCTCACCTCCATCACATGTCATTTCGAGAGTTGGCTGATTACTGTTAAGGCAACCATGCAGCCTGGCTAAAATTATAGATCGCTTCAACAGAACGTTGATCGAAGTATTCTAACCCCACTTTGGTTCTGCAAGTGTATTACAAATGGATCACTCCACTTGAAGCTTGCATTTATATACGTATATGTAGATATAAAATAAAACCAAGCAACTCGTTTACAAAAGAAAATAGATGCTGCTGACATTACATTGACTTCCGCAACTATCCTCCAGTTTACATTCGGTCCAATAATCAAATGCAGACTAGACAGCTCAAAGGTAAGTGTGCTATCTCTATGCCCTCTTGGTTGAGGTGGGTCTCTGGTATTCTGAAAGTTGAATTTGTATGAAGTAGGTTGGGCTGAAGAAGTCAATGTGATAAATGCCTTGTGGATTCTATGTACTTAAGTAAGGGCCCTGTCACACCTTGACGTTTTAGCCAGCGTATGACAACGTATCAAAATGTATGTAAAACGCTGGCTTACGCTGAATTATTGATGTTTTTTTTTAAGTTTTTGGCGTATAATAACGACTTCTTTGCAGCATTATTCGAAGTTTTCTTCAGCATTTTTAAAAAAATGTTTTTCTGCGCTTAACTATTGATGTTTTTTTTCAGTTTTGGGCGTATTCATAACGAGTTGGACGTATGCATAACGTATTAGTAACGTACACAGAACATTTCGATAACATAGATAACTTCTACCAACGAATGCTTAGCGTGTTGTCGACGTTCACAACGTATGCCCAACGATAGTCTAATGTATGCATAGCGTGCGGCAGCGTATCGCCGACCATCACGTGGCGTAGGCTATTAATAGGCTGCCGCTCAACGATTTAAATCATAACCGCACTAGACATCGAAGTGTCAACATCACCGTCATGCCCTGTCACACCTTGACGTTTTAGCCAGCATATGCCGACGTATGAAAAAATTGCCGAATACGCTGGCACACGTCGAATACGTTATGGGTAAGTTTTGTATAGGTTAAGAGCATGCTGGCATACGTCGTAGTACGCTGAGCTCGTCGACAAATTTTAAGCATGCTCAAAATTTGTCGACGTATGCCAGCACATGACTCACACGTTCCGCATACGCTGGCCATAAGTTGTAGGCATGTTATGCGATCGTTGACACACGTCGACACATGTTACTTTTAAGTTACTCATAAGTCGAAACACGTCGAGGTAATGTTTAGCGTACCCGAAACTTATTTCTAACCTATGAGTAACGTGCTTTGAACCTATGTGTAACGTATCTCCAACGCATATTGACGTATGTAGACATATTTGAGTGACGTCTTCCGGACGACCACAGAACCTACTAAACGTGTTTCTAACTTACAGCTACCGTATAATGGTGTATTGGCAGCGTTGAGGGGAATGGGTATATAAAAATGGGGTTCACAGGAGGAACCCGTCAGTGTTTCAGACTCCATGGTGAGTAGATGTCCATGTCAGTAGTATCAGTAGTAGTAGTAGTAGGTGAGCATGTCAGTAGTAATAGTAGTAGGTCCATGTCAGTAGTAGTAGGTGAGCGTAATGGGGAGGGTGTGGGTGATGATGGATCCGCCTTGCGTCCGCGTCCACGGCTACGGCCAGGAGACTTCTTTGCAGCATTATTCGAAGTTTTCTTCAGCATTTTAAAAAAAATGTTTTTCTGCGCTTAACTATTGATGTTTTTTTCAGTTTTGGACGTATTCATGAGTTGGAAGTATGCATAATGTATTAGTAATGTACACAGAACGTTTCGATAACTTATAGATAACTTATACCAACGAATGCTTAGCATGTGGTCGGAGTTCACAATGAATGCTCAACGATAGTCTAACGTATGCATAGCGTGCGGCAGCGTATCGCCGACGATCACGTGGCGTAGCCTATTGATAGGCTGCCGCTCAACGATTTAAATCGCTGCCGCTCGACTATTTAAATGGACGCTGCCGCTCGACGATTTTTATCATAACCAAGCTAGACATTGAAGTGTCAACATCACCGTTATGCCGAAGAAAACTTCGAAGAATGCTGCCAAGAAGTCTCCTGGACGTGGACGCAAGGAGGATCCATCATCACCCACACGCTCCCCATCACGCTCACCTACTACTACTGACATGGACCTACTACTACTACTGACATGCTCTACTACTACTACTGATACTACTGATATGGACATCTACTTACCATGGAGTCTGAAACACTGACGGGTTCCTCCTGTGAACCCCATTTTTATGTACCAATTCCCCCAAACGCTGCCAATATGCCATTATACGGTAGCTGTAAGTTAGAAACACGTTCAATAAGTTCTGTGGTCGTCCGGAAGACATCATTCAAATACGTCAACATTCGTCAATATGCGTTGGAGATACGTTATACATAGGTTCAAAGCACGTTACTCATAGGTTAGAAATAAGTTTCGGGTACGCTAAACATTACCGCGACGTGTTTCGACTTATGAGTAACTTACAAGTAACGTGTGTCGACGTGTGTCAACGATCGCATAACGTGCCTCCAACTTATGGCCAGCGTATGCGGAACGTGTGAGTCATACACTGGCATACATCGAAAAATTTTGAGCATGCTTAAAATTTGTCAATGAGCTCGGCGTACTACAACATATGCCAGCGTGCTTCAGCGTGCTCTTAACGTATACCAAACTTATCCATAACGTATTCGACGTGTGCCAGCGTTTTAGACAAATTTTTCATACGTCGGCATACGCTGGCTAAAACGTCAAGGTGTGACAGGGCCTTAAAGTAGGAGCTAGCAACAAAACCCCTTAGCCAATGTCCTCCTGTTTTGTCACTTTTATGATGCAGTCTGCATGCTCCACCCCTTTATTATTCATCATGGTAATAGACCATCATCACAACTTGGTTACTCACAAACCGAGCAGGATATCCTGCTTGGGGGTTGTACATTGGCATACTAAGTATCAACTTTTCCCTTTGTTCTCTTGTACATCCCTTCTAGCATTCCCATCCACCTCAGTGTTGCTATCAACATCTCTTGGGACAGTGTCGTAGGCCTTCTCCAGGTCCACCAATCCCAATGTCAGTTCATCCTACACCTCCAACCTCTTCTACACCAGCTGTCTCATCATGAACATCCCATCTGGCATCCCGCTACCTTTTCTAAGCCCATTACTCTCCAGTACCTCCATGATATGACTTGGAGGAGTATAATGTCTCTGTACTTCTCCGGATCTTGAACATCACCCTTCCTCTTCCATATCAGCACAATTAACCCTGTCCTCCAATCTTCCAGAATCGAACACTCTCATACATACATTTAACAGCCTCTCCCAATTTACTCCGACTTCTCCGGCAGCAACTGGCATCTCTGTGTGCATCTCATCACTGCTTGGTGCTCTTCCCTTTTTCGTCCTCTTTAATACTGTCCATACCTCCTACTCCATGGTCGCCACACTTTCCCCTCGACCCCACACACACACACACACACACACACACACACACACACACACACACACACACACACACACACACACACACACACACACACACACACACACACACACACACACACACACACACACACACACACACACACACACACACACACACACACACACACACACACACACACACACACACACACACACACACACACACACACACACACACACACACACACACACACACACACATACACATACACATACACATACACATACACATACACATACACATACACATACACATACACATACACATACACATACACATATACACACACACATACACACACACACATACACACACACACACACACACATACACACATACACACATACACACATACACACATACACACACATACACACATACACACATACACACATACACACACATACACACATACACACACAGGAGGTGGATACTTTGAGACCTTATAGTTCTCTGTTCCACATCTTAAAACCACCTATGTGTGGAGATAGCAGCCAACAGCAACGCACACACACAGGTGGATACTTTGAGATCTGGAAGGGCTCTTTTCCACCTTCTGAAATTGGCATATGGAGATAACCAATGGCACACACGCATAAAAATGAGACAATCAGCCACTGAGCTTGAAGGAAATGCCATCACTTCTCTGGGTACCAGCAATGTCAAAACAATGGTGCCATCTTTCTCACCGCACTCAGCTTGGTATTTTCTCCTCCTCATGGATGCCACCTATGGCGATTGTACATGCTCTTATCCTTTTAGATGCTCAACATCAAACAGGAAGCAACATATACAATTTAAAATGTCTGGTATGACTCGGCCAGGGTTTGAATCGCCGACCTCTCAGACTTGGAATGGATGTTCTAACTATTACGCCGAGTCTGGGTTTGTGAGAAAAGACAGGAAATGGGACGCATGTAGAGGCAGAGAGGAGCAAGGGAGAAAGATCAGGAGAGACCATGCCCAAACACAGAGACTCGAGGACAGTTGTGGGCATGAGAAAGGCAAGTCACAGACACCCACAAATTGTAAGGAGTGCACAGCTGGCATCCAACAGGATGACTGGTGGTCAGCTACACAAATGGCCACGTGGCCATTAGACTGGTGTTTTCAGCTCCTTTTCCCCTTTTTCCTCTCAATTTCGTTTTACCAATCTTCTCAGCTGATTTTTGTTTATTCCTTTGTTTTCCCCACAATTCCCCTCTAGCTTTGCTTGTTTCCTTACTGCTTGAAGACTAGAGGATAAGGATAAGACACATCTATTTTCTGATTGAGGTTTATCAATCTTTGTGTTGGCTTGGTTTGGAATCTTGATCTGGGGGTCAGAGATTGGAGTATTTATTACACTGGTCTGCATCATTTCAGAGGTCTAGGTTTTCTCAACGGTTCCTATATGCTTTTTGCATGCTGAATTTAGAAATGTATCTCATTTCGCTCAATCAGGTTTTTTGCTTTTATGCTACCTCAATTTAAAAGAAAAAAAATAATCAATTTTTGTTTTTTTAATTCGCATTTTTTTTAATTCAAAATCGGACTTGCATTGACAGAAAATGTACAAACTATATATAAAACAATTACCCCCATGCGGGAGTGACGGTCATCTCTGCGAGAAAATATATAGCCTCCTGAAGGTAGGGCAGTTTTTGCAAACTTTGAAGTCACGTGACGCGAAAACGAAAGCGAATATCGAAAATCTGGCCCGACAAAATTTAGATATTGTCCCATAGATTTATATGCCACAATCAAATTCAAGATCGCTTGAGAAATGTAGGAGATAGATTTTGAAAATAGTCATTTTCGCATTTTTTTGCCAACTTTGAAGTCACGTGACACGAAAACGAAAGCGAATATCGAAAATCCGGCCTGACCAAATTTAGATATTGTCCCATAGATTTATATGCCACAATAAAATTCAAAATCGCTTGAGAAATGGCGGAGGAGATAGATTTTGAAAATCATCATTTTCGCATTTTTTGCCAACTTTGAAGTCACTTGACACGAAAACGAATATCGAAAATCCGGCCTGACCAAATTTAGATATTGTCCCATAGATTCATATGCCACAATCAAATTCAAGATCGCTTGAGAAATGGCGGAGGAGATAGAATTTGAAAATCATCATTTTCGCAACTTCAAAGGCCTCGTGACCTTGAAAGTCATACCATCGTGTACGTCTCATCGACCTCTATCAGGATCACTAATGACCAGATCTCCCGCTTCAACTTCATTGTGGATGGACGGATGGATCGTCACCTCTCCTCTCAACACCAATATTATTTGGTCATGCTCGAAGAGATGACCTAATGACGCACAAGTACCGTTAATGTGAAATTCAACATTAAAAAGACGAAAGAAAACAGCGACTGCTGGAGCGACTGAAGTTGGGTGTTGCCAGAAACAACGATTTATCTATTTTTCTGAAATGAAAGTAATTGAGAAGGCACTTTCTTCCACATTAAGTGTACTTGTGTGTCATTATATGTATAGTTTGTACATTTTCTGTCAATGTAAGTCTGATTTTGAATAAAAAAATGCTAATTAAAAAAACAAAAATTTTGATTCTTTTTTTTTCCTTAAAATTGAGATGGCCCACAAACTTGACCTGATTGAGCGAAATTAGATACATTTCTGAATTCAGCATGCAAAAAACGTATAAGAACCGTTGAGAAAACCTAGACCTCTGAAAAAATATTTCAAATGCAGCCCAGTGTTATCTTTAATTACTGTTCGCCGACCTTTTGTACGCATCTTATTTTCCTAACATGGTATAAATATGGGTTTTTCATGCACTCACATTTTATTGTGGATGGTTCGGTTATTGTAATGATAAAATGGGGAAAAAATTGTAACCAAGTTTTATAGCAGGCTAAATAAGTCTGGTGTTGGCTTGGTGGTTAGGGTGGTGGCTTGGGATCCTAGGGTCCTGAGTTCAAGCCCCGTTGGCCACTGAATTAAAATACACCAGGAGGTTTACTCAGCCTGTCATCCTTCCGAGGTCGGCAAAATGAGTACCAGTGTACTGGTAAAGGGGACACTGCATCAGCGGCAAAGCCGCGTCCCAACCAATGAACCACCAGCCACAGGCTGCGAGAGAGGAGAGATTTTTTTTTACCTTCGCCACCTAAGGTGGGTGGACGTTATGTTTCCACCCCTGTCTGTCTCTTTGTGTTTGTTTGTTTGTTTGTCTCTTTGTCTGTACACAGGATATCTCCAAAAGTTGTGGACGGATTCAGACGAGATTTGATGGACAGGTTGGGTGTGTGACAAAGGTGAAATGATGAAATTTTTGTGACGATCCGAATCCGGATGCAGATACTAGAATTTTAAAGTGATTCTTCACTATTGAGTGATAGGGCTAAAAACAATACATAACGCGATATATCAAACAGTTACAGACTGATTTGGACAAAACTTGGTGGATGAGTTGGGTGGGTGACAAGAACAAGCCGATTTAGATTTTGGAGGTCCGTTTGCCAATCCGGCCTATCAGTGGGATATAAAACACTGTTCAGCCTGGCTGAGGAACACGCTTCGACCGAGTGCCGTTCTAGTTGTTTATAAAAGCATCATAGGGTCAACACGATTTCAGTAATAATCACAAAGTTATGTTGAAGAAATGGTTGAGTGCGATCTTTCACAAAATTATGATTACTATTTATTATGGGATACCCCTCACGAGATCCAGTACAAAAATGATCCTGGATTTGGCTTGCATTCCCTGCAAGACTGAAAATAATTATGAGGAATTTGTGATACCTGATCATTTTAGTTACATTTGATGTTTTGTTTTGTTTTTCCTGTGTACGTTTTGCTGTTTTTTTTTTGTTTGTTTTTTTTTTGTTTTTATAGCAGCGTTTCGCGTAGCGAACGCTGCTCATAGAGAGCTCGGCGGCGTTCTTGTTCTTGTTCTTCTTGTTCTTCTTCTTCTTCTTGTGAAGAAAAAACCTTAACCTCTACGACTCGGCTCTTGTATGTACGAGATCCGGATCTCCTTAAATACTGAGCATTTGTACATGTGCTATAACTACGAGATCCGGATCTCCTTAAATACTGAGCACATCCTCACAAAGACGGTGCCCTTTGAGAGCGTCTATCATGAACTTTTAAATGTATTCGGACATTTGCTTTAAAGTTTCGAAAAGTTCACGTTACTATTTAAAGATTATTCCATTTATCGTATTGTAATTTTGTAAATACATTATTTATTTCGTAAATACGTAAAGACATTATGACTCGTTTCGCAATTGGCTTAATCAAGGCACGTGACGAAATATCGGAAGTTGTTTATTACTTACGAAATCTAAAGATTTCGTAAGTATATTGATGACTCCCGTTTGTTTGTTTGTTTGTTTGTTTGTTTGTTTGTTTGTAGGCACGATAACTCGAGAACGGAACAAGCTACCAATGTCAAATTTCACCACGTGATTCAGGAGGGTGATGGCTAGTGCTGATTAGATTTTGGTCAAAATCGGTCAAAGGTCAAGGTCACAGTGAGGTCAAACATAATTCCGTAAATTCATGTGGAGAAATGGAGTATTTTTGCTTCGCTTGACGTTACGAGTTCGCTTTAACTTCGATTTTAATTTTGTCTTCGGTTTTTGCGATCGCTTAGGACGCTTAAAACTCGGTTGTCGAAATTCTGGTAAAAATCGGATGTTTTGGAGACGTTTTAAGATTGTATAAAAAATATTTCACTCGACACGTCACAGGTCGTCCTATGATGCAGTGCGCTCGAGCAGACGCATCGTTGAGTTACGTTAAGGTATAATTGCGTGGAGAAATGGAGATTTTTGCTTCGCTCGACGTTACGATTTTTGATGGTTTGATGCAGAATCATCGGAAAAACTTCTGGCTTGCGTCGCTACCTTCTCTAGAGACAGCTTTTATTAGACAAGGTCAGAGGTCAAGTTGACGATTTCGTAAGTACCAGTCTATGACTGCTTGTTTGTTTGTTTGTTTGTAGGCACGATAACTCGAGAACGGAAGAAGCTACCAATGTCAAATTACACCACGTGATTCAGGAGGGTGATGGCTAGTGCTGCTTTAATTTTGGTCAAAATCGGTCAAAGGTCAAGGTCACGGTAAAGTCAAATATTCGATTTTTTGATGGTTTGGTACAGATAACTCGAACGGAAGAAGCTACCAATGTCAAATTAACCACGTGATTCAGAAGGGTGGTGGCTCGCGCTGATTAGATTTTGGTCAAAATCAGTCAAAGGTCAAGGTCATATTGAGGTCAAACATCCAAAACATTCAATTTTTGATGGTTCGATACAAAATCATCGTAGAAACTTCTGGTTTGCTTCGCTACCTTCTCGAGAGACAGCTTTTATTAGACAAGGTCAGAGGTCAAGTTGACGATTTCGTAAGTACCAGTCTATAACTGCTTGTTTGTTTGTTTGTTTGTTTGTAGGCACGATAACTCGAGAACGGAAGAAGCTATCAATGTCAGATTACACCACGTGATTCAGGAGGGTGATGGCTACTGCTGATTAGATTTTGGTCAAAATCGGTCAAAGGTCAAGGTCACAGTGAGGTCAAACATCCAAAAAATGATAACTCGAGAACGGAAGAAGCTACCAATGTCAAATTACACCACGTGATTCAGGAGGGAGGTGGCCTGCGCTGATTAGATTTTGGTCAAAATCGGTCAAAGGTCAAGGTCACAGTGAGGTCAAACATCCAAAACATTCGATTTTTGATGGTTTGGTACAGAATCATCGTAGAAAATTCTGGTTTGCGTCGCTACCTTCTCTGGAGACAGCTTTTATTAGACAAGGTCAGAGGTCAAGTTGACGATTTCGTAAGTACCAGTCTATGACTGATTGTTTTTTTTTTTTTAGCCGACAAAATCTTTAGGACGCTGCTCGTGGACACATTTGTCCTTGTTTTCCAATGGGAGAGGATATTTCGTTAATTCATTCAGAGTAGTATAATGATTAGTCAGCGAACGTCTATTCACACTGTTCTTTGTGGTATTTACAGTTGCAGCAACATCTGCCTTGTTTTTATATTTTGTGTCTGTGGTTTTACAGTCTAACCCTAACATCTGTCACTTGTTGCCATTCACTTGTGGTGAAGAACGTATAATGATGTTTTTGATCAGGAATCGTGTTGGTGTCACTGGGTGTGCACTGCCGCTCGCCACGTCGCCACAGGGCGAATCCCCCTTACCTGTGGCTGATATTTTAAACCACCCATTAGCCACTGTGGCTAATCCGTGTTTTTTTTTTTTTTTACCAGTTTTAGACGAATTTTGGGTGATTTTAGCACAGAATTCTACCTTCGTTGAGATGACCGAGACGGCTGCCATTTTGTATGTTTTGATTACGGGAATCATGCGTGATTTCGTACAAGTATATATATATATATATATATATATATATATATATATATATATATATATATATATATATATATATATATATATATATATATATATATATATACTAACTTTAGTAGTTTTAAACTCGTTCCTAGTAAAAACAAAAAAATCGACCGAAATTCTGCATGATTCCCATGATTCTCGTCTCAAAATTTTATTTTAATTTTTTTTTCCGGAATGATTCGGTGCTACATGCTTCGTTGGGTCAGTGGTTGCCAGGTGAGTTTTGACACAATCAGTAGTAGGACGAGTTTGTTTGGATGAGTTTGATGGGTGACTTTGGTTGGTTGGATGAGTGAAGTTGATGGATGAGTTTGATATGTGAGATTGGTTGGATGTGTGAGATTGGTTTGATGTGTGAGATTGGTCGGATGAGTGAAGTTGTTGGGTGAGATTGACTGGCATGAGATTGGCCCAATCCTGGTCCACAACCAACCCCATCCCCCACTACCACCTACTAAAAGCACAACGACCATGCACACGCACATGCACACGCCATCACCACCACCACCATCCCTCACAATCACCACCTTCCCTGATGGTCATTCATTCAACCAATCTCACATGTCAAACTCGCTCATCCAACCAACCTCACCCATCAAACTCACTCATCCAACCAACCTCACACATCAAACTCACTCATCCAACCAACCTCACCCATCAAACTCACACATCTGCCTTAAAATTAACTTATTATTTCATATTGCTAAAAAAAAAAACTTTTGAAGAAAATATGTGGCTATTTCCTTTCTGCTGTGGCTAATCATTCTAAACCTGGATTAGCCACAGTGGCCAATTCCTTTTGAAAGCCAGAGCACACCCAGGTGTAATTATGGTCTTTCTTTTCAGAGCTTGGCTGGTTAGAAGTTGTGCAGTCCCTCATCAGAGTCATACCGCTAGAGGACCCACTGGGCCCAGCTGTAATCACTCTGCTTTTGGATGAATGCCCACTACCTACCAAGGTAAGAAGTTACAATCCCCAAATATTTTCAACGGATAAGAGGGAGGAAGTGGAGGTGTGCAATGATTTTGAGAGATTTATAATTTGTCATTTGTTCGAGGATGAAGCTTCAACTTTTTTGCAGCTAAATAATGCTTTTTTTTTTCTTTTTCTTTTGTTATTAATTTGTTTATAAAATATAGGCTCATGGAATAGCCAGGTGACGAGACAAAACAGCAATGTACTAATTGTGGGACATTGGGGCAACACGTGGATGCAACAAACAAGGCAATGGATGGACAGGAAAAGCAGAGGAGGGGAGGAAACACAGTAATCTACAATAAGATTGGGTTGTCGAGGGTTAATGGAGGGAGAAAAAAACGAGTATGATTGAGGCTAAAAGATGATTATGTAACACCAAGGTGAAGCTGTAGAGAGAAGAGGAAGATTTAACAGCCTCCAGGAAGGCAGTTCAACAAACAGGAAAAGAGATTGGAGGTGGACAGCAGTCGAGGATTTTAAGAGTTTAACCTCCTCCTCCTCCTCCTCCTCCTCCTCCTCCTCCTCCTCCTCCTCCTCCTCCTCCTCCTCCTCCTCCTCCTTCGTACGTACCAGACGGCTGTGGGTAGCATCATTGGCTGAGGGCGTAGCTGTGCCACTGATGCAATGCCCTTATTACCAGTTCACTGGTACTCATTTTGCCAGCCTCAGAAGAATGACAGACTGAGTCAACCCCACTTGATGTTAATTCAACGTATAACGGGGGATCAAACTCAGGACCCTGAGATCCTAAGCTCGACACCCTAACTGCTAAGCCAACACCAGGCTTGAAAGTTTAACCATTTAAGGGTTCCTGGAAGAAGCCATACATCCTGGAGCGGGGAAGGTCAGAGGGCTGAAGGAGCAGAGCAAATGAGACCAGAGGAGAGGTGTCAAAATAAATTTTAAAAGTCACCAAATTGTTTGCACTGTGAAAGCAACAGGCCTTGAGCTTCGGTCTAATTGTAGGAGATGCCATTACTTTTGAGACATACAAATAGTTGCTGTGATGCAGCAGACACAAATGGATCCTCCTGATGGAGTTGTGGATAACTCTGCTGTATTCTTGAACCAGAATAGCTTTGATGTTGATGGCAATTGCATTTTTAGGTTGTCAATTGTCTGAGGTCTCCTCTGGTCCACTCGATTCTTGAGGTAACCCCAAATATAGAAGTCAGGTGGGTTGAGGTCTGGAGAATGGGGTGCCCATTCAACATCTGTCCTTCCAGAGATGATTCAATCACTGAATTTCAGTTGTAGCCACTGTATTGATCTGTTAGAAGTTTGAGGTGTGGCCCCATCTTGCTGTAACCATTTTACAGCCCTGTTGATGTGGTGTTTCCTCGCTAATGCAACCATGAACTTCTGGATAACTTTCAAGTACCATTCAGTAGTTATGGTTACCGATTTCCCTTCTTCATCTTGAAACTAGAAAGGCCCAATGATGCCAGATGTGTTTATGGGAACACATGCAGTGCATTTCTGGCTGTGCAACGGCCTTTCAAGAACTTCATCAGGAGAACTAGAACCCCAAAACACATTGTTATCTTGCCAAAACGAAGTTTTTGCAAGATATGTTAGTCAGCTTGTATGTTTTTTTTTTTTTTGTTTGTTTGTTTGTTTGTCTGTAATCACGTATAAAAATTTCTGCAGAGCACAGTTATCATTGGAAATTTTTGTAACTTCGCATATCAGAGGCCTATAGAGGTCCCTTTCAGTGCACAACATTTTGAAGGTCAAGGTCAAAGGTCAAGGTCACTTTGTCGCAAATCAGGGGAGTCGACGAAACCCTTATTTTTTGAGTAATTTTGATTGGATCGTCTTCAAACTTCATGGGAATATAGTTCATGGTCTGGCGCTCAGCTGATTAATTTTTGGTGGCGATTGGCCTTGACCTTCATGGTTAGCGCCTGAGGTCAAACATATTTGACCCCAAGGTCAAATTTTCAAGTTTTAGGAACCATATCGTGTGGTACCTCAAATTGAACACCTCGATGAGTGCTTTCTAGATATGTCAAGCTTGAGACATTATGACATCATTTGGTGACGTTATGAGGCAAACGCATATTTTTCATGGTTACTCTGTCGAACGATTCTCATCGGAATCTCTCGTAGGCAGATATTCCTCAAGGAGTCGCTCCTGGTGGATAGCAGCTCTGTTCACCTCAGTGTGACCTTAAAGAAGTCACACGTGGTCACCTTTTGGCAAGATACGGGTCACCCTGTGGGTGACATTGTTTTTATTTTTTTGTTGGTTAACTTGACCACTTAAAAGAGTGGGCCTCATCAGAAAACCACACATTACTCAGAAAATTTGGAGCCCTCTGCATTTTTTTTCCTCAAACCATTTACATAACACATCGTCACATAAAGTTGTTTATCGTCGTCTGTTAGCTTTTGCTTCACTTGTATGTGATACAGCTACATTTTCAGTTCCTGCTTCAGAATTCTGGTGTACTTGATAAAGATAAATTCAGTTCTTGAGATCAATGATGCAGCGATTTTCTGGGGCTCCTTAAAACTTTTTCATGGACCGCTTCAATATTTCCTTGCGGTGCTCGGGTGATTAGACTTTGAGAAATTCAGATTTTGTTCTTAAACCTCTTTATCAATCAAAAAATCACAAACTTATCTGGGGTTAATGTGGTCTCAAACTTCTGAATCGTGTTTGAGTCTGTTTAAATGATTTTGTGGCAAAGTCAGACTCCCCAATAAAGATCCTTTGTTCAATTGTCCATGCCATCTTCAAAATTAATAGTATTTCACTGATGTTGGCAGTTTTTCCTCCAAACGATGCTTCATATAAATGTGCATTGGAAAAAAAAATTAAAATTTCACATAACTTTAATCGGGTTGTGTTTTGCATGAAACACCCTGTATGATGGGGAATGATAGAGGGTGCCAGTCTTCAGCTAGTTTTGGAAGCCACCTTTGATTACACAATATATTACCAGCAGGCATACATGGCGTTGCTGGGCAACACCGGGTCCCTCATCCCATTCCATCCCCTCCCTTCTCACACCTCTCCCCTTGCCTCCTCCCACCCCACCTCTTCCCCTTCCCCTTCCTCCTCCCACAAAGGAATTTTCACAGGGTTTTTAATCATGCTTGGGGAAAAAGTAAATAATTAAAATAAAACCCACTTTCAATTTCTCCCAACTTCTGACTTGCCTTGTAACGTCTAACTTGCCTCATATCATGTCAAAATCGTCAATATGGCCAAAAGAAATCATGGTACAGATGTTTATCTTTTTTGCCATGTAATGAATCTGGGGTGTGTTCAGTTACCAAGTTTCTTGTAGAGTGCTTGCCAAGTGGCTTAATTCAAGCAAGCACTCAATTCATAATCGTTGATGAGGAACGGCTGGCTTTGCAAGTGCTAGCTAGCTGCTTGGTAACTGAAGCTATCCCTGGACATCTTGACAGCATACAGTACATACAAATCACTGACAAAGTACAGTTTCTTGTTGCATTAAAACCTTCAAATATGAATTTTGACTATTTTTGTTGCAATCAAAACTTCCCTTATTCAATTTTCAAAGAATTGTTTTCGTTTTCAAAATGTACATAAACTCAGAGGTAATGTTGAGTGTACGAAAGTGGACGTGTACATTTCATATAACTTTAAAGTGTACGTGTACATAACTTCTTTAAAGTGTGCAATGTACATGTACATAAGATCTCTCAGGGATTTTCCTGGCCTCCCGACAAATTAATTACACATTTCACGACAAACTCGATTTTGATGTTTATTTACTTTCCATAATATGTGACTTTCATGTCCAGCAGTTTGTTTATAAGCCTTGAAAAGTCGGGTGAAACCCAGATTTTTTTTTATTTTTCTCTTGAAAGACCACTGTTTTCTTAACTCTGCACTATGAGAATGAACGTACCTTCATTGGGCGGTGTATATTAGACCGCTGCCACAACCGGTGCGAACAAAACATGCATTACCTTGTTTGAGTTGTAATCAAAATGTGCCTTTGTTTCCTTGAAACGGTAGCTTTATTTAATGATAGAAGATGCATTGTTTAGTCTTGAAATGCACATCAGAGGAAGCTATGAACCCTTAAAGCTATGCAGAGTGAAAAAGATGGTGGACATTTTTGTGCGGCTGGAGGGAAAGGCATGGCCTGGCTAATGGGCAGTGCTTGTGATGCTGGGGGAGGGAGAGGAAGGCATGGCCTGAAGAATGGACGGCACTTATGACCCACAGACAGGAATTGAGCTTTATATATATTACATAAGTACCAGTAAAGCTACCCGGCAGTCCCTCCTCCCACCTCTTCCCCTGCCTCCTTCCAGTGCCTTCCTCCTCCCACCCCATCCAACTCTCTTCCCACCCCTTCCCTTCCCTCCTCCCACCTCATGCTTTCCCTCCCTCCCTCCCACATCACACTTCCCTTCAAGATATGCAAGTCTCTGCTGGCTGTGAGCCAGCAGAGACTTGCATATCACTGCCAAGGAAAGTGACTCTCTCTTTGAACTCAACATCCTCACCACAGACAGGTCCAGACAAGATAGCAGCGTCCAAGATGTCATTGAAAGCCTGGATCTTAGTTTTGACTCAGGAAACACGTAATCCTAGCGGTTCCGACTCCTCATTCAGCACCTCGAGGGCCCCCAGAAGGATATCTTGACTCTCCGCAAAGATGACTGCAGCATCCTCTGCAAAATTAAGGTCAGAGATCTTGACATTCCCAAACGATGCACCACAGTTTCATCTCTCTGACATCCTCCCCAGAATGCAGTTGATACAAGTGCTGAAAAGTGTGGGGGCCAATACACACCCTTGACAAACTCCTGCAACAACTGGAAATAAGTCAGAGATGATATCACCATATTTCACAGCACTCTCAGTACCAGAGAATAGCTCGGACATCAGATTGATCAGTTTTGGTGGCACCCCACGAAGACCTAGAATCCTCCAGATGGCATCACAATTCACTGAATCAAATGCTTTACAGAGATCAACATAGGCTGCAAGCAGCTCCTGCCAAAACTCTCGTCTGCGTTCGGTGAGGACCCGAAGCGCAAGGATGCAGTCAATTTTTGATCTCTTTGGCGTAAAGCCTGACTGCTCTGCATGCTGGTGATCAGGCGGATGGTGGTGAAACCTATCAAGAATTATCCGAGCAAAGACTGTGCCCAGCACTGAGAGCAGCGTCACCCCTCGGTCATTGTTCCTTTCCAGATAATGACAGCAAGGCACTTCTTCCAGTCAGTTGGGATTATGCCTGTGTTCCAGACAGAGCACAGAAGTGCATGCAACGACACGAATACAGCATTTCCACCAGCCTTGAGAAGTTCAGCATGGATACCACAGATCCCTGGAGTTTTACCCCATTTCAACCGGTTCACCACAGCCTGTGTTTCCACAAACGAAGGTGGATCACAATTGATTGGAGGGACAGCAATAGGGATAGTAACACCCTTGATATCCAACTCGACAGCTGGTGGATCAGTCTGGTGCAGCCTTCACTTTGGACTCCTCTGTCAAGAGCCCACCACCCTCCGCTCTAACTGCAGTACACCGGGGACAGGTTTGGAGGAGTGCAATGTGTGGATTCCCCTGCAAGCAGCACCAGAATTTCTTGACCACAGGTGATGCTTTACCCCCTCACAGATTCTTCGCCCAAAGGCCTCCTTGTCCACCCTTAGCGCACGTACAGTTTTACGCCTCGGCTCCCTGAACAGCTCAACTCTGCCATTCATCCTGGCACTGTGACTGGTCAATGGTATCCAGTGTCCTTTGAGAGACAAAATTCTTCTTCACCCTATGGTGAGTTCCAAGACATTCACCGGCAACATCAAGGACGGTGGTTATGAAAGCACTCCACAACTCTTCAGGATTCCCCAAAGCACCCAGACCCCCCCTCCAAAAAAAAATCCTCTCAGCCTGTTCACAAACTCCTCAGCTACCCTCTCATCCTTGAGCTTGCCAACATCCAGCCTCGGCTGTGATGGTACCATTGTCCTGGATTTAAGCTGCAACTTCAGAGTTACTACAACAGACCGGTGGACAGTATTGAGGAACTGGGCACTCCGTAAGGCCCTGCAGTTCTGAATCATCCTCCAGCGACCATCAATGAGCATATGGTCAATCTCCTTTGCCCACCACCAGTGTTGGAATACCAAGGCCAGTGATGAACCTGTGGGTGCTGAAACCATTAACCGGCCACCTTATGTCCATGACTTCTTGCAAAGTCAAGGAATTTGGTGCTATTCTGGTTCACATTTCCAGACCCATGGGGACCAACACTTGTCTCATAATCATCCCTTTCAGTTCCAGTCGATGCATTGAAATCCCCCAAGACTGGAAGAGTATCTCGCCTTGGGCACTGATCAACCACAGACTCGAGCACAACATAGAATGCGTCATCAACGGTGAGATCACTCGCCTCAGTCAGAGCATATACTGAGACAAGGGAAATGACATCCAAGGAATGACGAATCATTAGTTTCATAATATGCTCGTTGATCGGTGTTACCTCAATTGTCATTGGAGTCAGCTTAATGGACACAGTTGCAGAAACTCCTTGGCATGGTAACCATCAGAGCGATCAGACCTACAGTAGGTGTCACCACCCTCCATGATCTTGCCGCAATCCAGTCTCCGACCCTCAGAGAGACTGCAATACCGATGTTCAAATGCTTGAGCTCAAATGATAACAGAGACAGGTGATCATCCTCTCTTAGGGATAGGACATTCCAGGCACCCATCCGAAGGGACCGCCTCCGGTTAACCCAAGGAGACAGCCGTCTTGTGGACGACACCTCAGCACCACCCCATCACACACGACCGCAACCTGACCTTGGTAGGTTACCCCGTGGTTTTCTTCCTATCATCAAAGAGTGGGGTCCCCAAGGCTTTGGCCCAATCCGCTCATCCGGTGAGCTGCCCTGAAGAGGTCAGCTGCACAGTAGGTACGCCCACGGAGTGGGTTTTCAGATTTATTTATGTTTTTGTGTTTCACGGAGTGAAGTGTTTTGCAGTGGCTGGAGTGCAAATCTTGCCACCAACTTTAAAAAATAAAAAAATTATATATATTTAAGCAACCAAACTGCAGGAAGACGTCCGCAGACCCAGTTGGGCACGAGATATGGTTGGCCATTGGTTCACAAGGAGCTCCTCCGCCCTTTAACAGCTTTTGTTTTTAATCCTGCTGGGTGTCCATATCTCTACATCCTCCTCACCAGGAAACCTGGTGGGAGAGACCGTTTAGTCGCCGACGACCCAACCATGAATCAGGTTAGTCCAGGTTAAATGGTACCTGTAGCAAGTTATAGATCTAATGTGGCCTGACAAATTTTGGCTTCCTGTGTCGTTTTCTTTGTCGTTCCTCGTAAACGGTAAAAATTGGTGAATAAGTTTGCAATCTGATTGTTATCTGATGAGCATATACCTGATCCTTGTACTTAATCTCTTTTCTTCCATACCTCCTTGGAATGCTTGCCACTCCAGGATGCCTTACAGAAGCTGTCTGAGTCGCTGGCTTTGTCAGGCAATGTAGCACGGCAGGATGCAGCCAACCCTGCTCGCCATCGCAACACTGGAGCAGTTCTTGGTTGCCTTGCTGAAAAGTTAGCTGGTAAGAATAAAAAAGAAATTATACCCACAAGTTATGAAATTTTATCTTGTTTTATATTATTTTGCTTTCTGAAACCTTTAATATCACAGAATATCATGACCCATTTTGCAAACTTGGGTTTGTATTGTTTATTTAGCTGTTTTTTAATCCAGGGGAGGGCAGGCTTTTTTTGTTTGTTTGTTTGTTTTTGCTCGTAGATCAGAATAACTGGGGGCAATGGAGCAACAGACAAAATGGGGCAAAGGGGAAGACAGTGGGAGAAGAACAAACAGATGCACCAAATAGCAAGGAGAGAATTTGGCTGAGAAGGATGCGAACAGGTTATCCACAGGTGTAGTGCAGCTCAGCAGTGGAAATGCAAGAGACCATGAGATGACAATGCATGACAGACTTAATATCCTGAATGGAAGAGCTTGCGTCGATGGATAACATTTCCTCAAAATGATGTACCTCGTCTATTTTTAGTCTGTAGACTTACGGGCGAGTTGCAAATGATCAGATTGACCTGAGCCGGTTTGAAGCGGCTGCTAGTAAACTTGCATGTGCCACACATCGGCGCTGTGCTGGAAAGATATAAAGAAGAACTTCAAAGTCGACCAGGAATGCAAGGTTTTAAAGTGTCTCAATTTTTAGAAAATATTTTTGTTATGAACTGCACACATGAGCCATTTGATATTCGGTATGGTCAAGTGACCTTTAGCCTTGCTAACCAGGGCACATGGTGTCGATGGAAAGTTTCCTGACAAACACTTTGGCCAAATCTCTTGCTCATTACCCCATGCACAAAGTGAAAGGCAGGGTGTAGCAATTGGTACACTTTGTCTGAATGTCCATAGACGTCGGTCTGTGATCAAGGAACAACTTCATTCCAATTGAATTTTATATTTTGAACACTGTAGAACATGAATTGGAACACAAACCTTCAGTTTCTCAGTACTTTGGCTCTGAATTTGGCAAATTGAACAGAATTTCATCCTGAGTGCACATGTGCACAGATTAGGGTAATTGTTTTATTCTGTCTGTCAGTCAAACAAAATTGAAATTTATTCCATAAAGGAAACTTCCTGTTTTTACAGCGCGTGCGCTGTATACAATTGCACAGAGTTTGAAATGTCCCCGGTGTCTACCACGTCTCTGGTGTCCCGGTGTCCCCGTGTCCCGTCCCCCCCCCCCACATGCCTGTGACAGCCAATGACGGCCGTCCGGTAGATGCAGTGCGTGACCTAGACCGAAATGGCGACAATTGACGGAAATACCCGAGTATTTCAATGGAAATTTGTGAAACTAACGTGTTATATATGTGAAAACCATTGAATTTATTGCTTGACGGAAAAAAAGCAAGAAACACCCCTCTCATGTACGAACGACCGAAAGACGTCATTTCCACCCACCATCGCATTTCGCGCCGAAAGCGTCATTTCCGGCCACCATCGCATTACGCGCCAAAAGACGTCATTTCCGCCCACCATCGCATTTCGCGCCGATCGCCGAACGCTGAAAGCCAAGTTCTTCTTATGCCTCATTCTTTTGTGGCCTCCTGCCACGCTGTATCGAATGATTTCATTCCTTCTGTTATATGTAAAGGTGCTTATCACAATAATAACAATATTTTTACATTTCAAATATTATGTATGCTTTTTAATTGTTTTTCAACTGAAAAAGCATAAATTACCTATTTTAACATTAGTGTACTCATTTGCTTCACCACACGTGTTGTATTGAAGGATTTCACTTGTTATGGATGTCATAAAGGACACAAACAACAAGCACACAGAACTGATTTAACATGGTAAATAAGGCGGTGTAAAAAGATAGTGCATAAACGGTAGTAATCTTCTGGAAAAAAAAATTCCTACAGCCTTTAAAACCTTTATTTTATTTAAATTAAATTGTATACATCAACATTGTAGAACACAAATTGCCTGATTGCCACTTCCAAAAACCTGTTTTTCAGTACTTGCACACAATGACACTATTTTATGCAATCATCACCAATTTAATTTGCCACTTGAAAAGAAACAAATTTCTTTCAGCCTTTAAAACCTTTATTTTATTTAAATTTAAATATATACTAGAACACAATTGTTTTAAGCGGAAGGATATCGGAGATCAAAATCGTGGCTCATCGGAAATATAGATCGTGCTCTGAAACGCAATAAGCAAAAGATTAAAATACCTTTCCCATGTACTTTTTCTCAAGACTGCATGGGGTAATGTGTTCCACGAACTCTCTCGTTTTAATAATTCTTACCTTTTGCTATTTGCTTGTAAGCCTATTTTGTTATTTTGTCTGGCATGCTAATATTTTCCAAAACACATCTTTACTGTTTTAAGTGGTGATCAGCAAGTCTGTGACCTCACACAGAAGTTGATGTACATAAACGTGATTGTTAATGTTCAGTTAAAAGATATGGTTGTTTAAAGAGTACTGTGTACAAAAATGCTTTCTGTGGTTTTGTTGATTTTTGTTTAAGGACAAGATAAATGTTTTTAATCAGGCCAAAAACTTCATGATCAACCTTTGTAATTTGTGTGCTCCTCCTCTTGACGATATAAAACCTGTATTGCTATTTTGCTCTTTCTTATTCCTTCTATATACAAAAGGTACAGTTACTATAAAAGCTTTTCTTTTAAAATCTTAGTCTTTTCAGGCAACATCAGCAAGCATCATCGCATTCCCTGCAACCACTGAATACACTTGTGTGCATGGGCAGACACATAGTTCAGCTTATGATTCACACAAGCAATTTAAACAGATCCTGCATCATAAAAGATAACATTACTTTCGATGATTCATCTTCAATGATGGTGGTTCAAGTTTAACCCAGCATCTGAACTCCTCTGTGATGTGATGTCACAGTTGTGCATGGAATAATGGATAGTTGTAATGTGGCAGCAAACATTGAATCATATGCTGGAGGATAGCATTGTGTATTGACATTTATGAGAAGCCAAAATTTGTCAAACCAGCCAAAATTCTCAGATTACCTTTACAGTTTAATGATGCAAAGCTTTCACAAACAAGTGTGTTTGAATAGTGCAAAATATTTTTTTTTTAAATGTATCTGAATCGGTGAGAGATTCATGCTCACATGCAACCAAGTCATGACTCCAAATGCTTCCTGTGTTAAGCTATGATGATATTGTGTTGATATTGGGTGATTGTTAGGCATATTTGCTTGATTATTATTATTTCGTATGCAGCCGTTGGCTACTGGTTGCTTCATTGTTGGGAGCATGGCTGTGCCGCTGATTCAGTCCCCTCTGTTTCCAGTAAGCTGTTACTAATTTTGCTGACCATGGAAGAATGACAAGCAGAGTCAACCCACCTGTTTTAACAACACCGCAGGGGCTCAAACTGAACGCCCTAAGAACTTAAGCCATCCACCTATAACCGTTAAGCTAACACCAGGCTATTTGCATGGTAGTGCAGCAGAAATTGTGCAATAGTAATGGAAGTGTGGAAACGATCATTCATTAAAGTTGTGGACATGGGGGGAGTTTGATATTAACCATTTCATTAGGAGTTTCATTCACAAGCCTTACTCTCCATACAACATTAGTGGCCATGAAATGTTTGAAGACTGAAAGTGTGTCCATTGTCCTATAATATTTCACTTGGCTTCTTGTCAAATCACGAATGATGGTGCAAAGTGCCAAAGGACACTGCGGGACGAATTTCGGAAAGGTTTGTAGCGAGCGTCTTGCTAACACATGCCTAGCCATTAAATGCTGATAAAAAGCATCATTGTACATGCACAGCTAATCACAAGTCTAAATAGCAATTTACAAGGGGAGATAAACAGCCATTTAGTTGTGTGTCTAAACAGCAGATTCACCTGTAAAACACCACACATATTTCCAACATCCAATTGAAATTTTGCTTTCTGCACCCACCTTACCCTGTTTCACACAGCTGCTCCAAGACTGTGTCCTTTTCTCCTGACAAGGTGGAGAGTTTGCTGTCAAATCTCGACTGATTCTGCAACAGTTCCAGACAGCATCAACCCACGTGTCTTAAAACCTGCTCTGTGCTCTTGTTCACCCTCTCTCTGTTCTATACACCCTCCTATTTGCTCAAGGTCATCTGCCATCTGCTTGGAAATCAGCAAACATTACTGCTCTGCAATAAAACGGTGCAAAAACAGATCCCTTCAACTATAGATCAATCAGCCTGCTCCCAATCAGCAAGGTTATGGAATTAATCATTGCTTCTGACATGAAATCCTTCCTCTTCATCAATGGCTTGATTTCCAATCATCAATTTGGATTTAGACCATGTCGCTCTACCCTGGACATGCTGCTTCTGCTTTCCCAATAATGGATGGAGGTCCTCATTGCCAGACGTGAGATCAGTGCCATCTCCTGAGACATATTGCAAGCTTTTGATACAGTCTGGCACCCCGCTCTGGTCACCAAACTCTCTTCTTGTTAGTCTCCTGTCACAGTCAATGCCTGGCTCTTAATGGAATTCTCTTATCTCTTCCTATCCAGGCTGGAGTTCCTCAAGACAGTGTTCTGGGCCCTGTGCTTTTTCTAATCTTCATCAATGATCTCTCCTACTCAAAAATCCTCTCTGCATTTTTTGCTGACAATTCCACCCTCTGCCGTACCATCTCTCATCCCTCAGATCAGCAGTCAGCGGCCTCTTCGCTCTCTGCAGACCTGGATAAAATCACAAGCTGGTGGAACACTTGGAAGATGCCTTTCAATCCTGACACATCTCTCACTCTCACTATATCTCTCCGAAAGGCCCATCTGGAACCCCCCCTAACCCCTCCCCCCCCCCGCTCCTCATCTATTTTCTCAACAATCCTCTTGAAGAAATTCTCTCTCAAGCTTTTGGGTCTCACTGTCTGCCATAATTTTTCCTGGGAAAGCCACATTTCCAAGCTGGTCTCTGAAGCCAGTCACCGACAAGGGCATCCTCTGTCATGCAAAGTTCTTCTTTGGCACACCTGAGCTCTTAACCACATACAAAGCTTTCATCTGCAGCTCGGTGGAGTACTGCTCTCCCATCCTGGCTAGTGCTCCTGCCTCACACCTAGCTCGGCTTCACGCTCTGGAAACCAAGGCATTTAGGATCATTGGTATCTCCTGCAATGGTGCTGAGGCTTTGGGTCTTTCACTTTCTCTTCACAGGCAGGTCGGTGGTCTTTCTGTCTTCTACTGACTCCTCTCTGGCTTTGCACCCCCTGGTGTCTGGGCTCTGTCCCCTTAATATTTCTGCAGGGTGCTCAAGGTCTGCCAGCATCCCTCTTCTGGTGAAACTGCCAAAATCAAGAATCACTGCTTATCTTCACTTTTTCATTCCTCTCTCCCCCCCCCCCCACACATATGGAACAAACTCTCACACTCTCTTCGATCCTACTCTTCCCTCCATGTCTTCAAAACAGCTGTTCACCACTATCTCATATCTTCCCCCATCCAAAACCATGATCTTTTTTACCCCATTAACCCACCCCAAACCCACCTCCTTCATATTCCCTGTTTCCTTCCTGAAAGTTCCTGTATTGTCCATCTTGTTTACCCCTTGTACCCCACCCCATCCCTCTCTCTTCCACAAATCTCCTGATGGCCATGTTCCCTACTGTTGTGTTTCGCTCTCTCTCGCTCCCTCTTGTCTCCTGCTCTCTTTATTGTATGTTCTGTGTGTTAGCTCTTATACGAGACTCAATGAAGTACATTAAAAAAAATTGATGCACTTGCATAGAATCACAGCACCACGGACAATTGTTGGAGGGAATTTAGCACATTGCTCATCATCGTAGGTTGATCCAAGTCATCTTGCACTAGATTCAGTAGCCAACGAAATGATTCCTCCGAGAGTCTGTAACACCACCCAAATTTGATATTGTCATATCTCTCCA
Organism: Eptatretus burgeri; assembly: GCF_056783735.1. Classification (NCBI taxonomy): domain Eukaryota; kingdom Metazoa; phylum Chordata; class Myxini; order Myxiniformes; family Myxinidae; genus Eptatretus; species Eptatretus burgeri. The sequence goes on from NC_140971.1 coordinate 17,572,692, forward strand.
GAGGTTTCCATCGATCCTCGGAGATTCTCAATGCACGTCAGTCAACTGCCCTATTCCTATGCTCTTCTTGAGTAAATTCAAGCACTCGTAACACATCCATATTCACCGTCCCACGTAAACTACTAATTATAAGCCATGCAATTCTTATACGTCCCTTTTGTACGGTTCTCTGTAGAGTACTGTTATTTTAACTAACTATAGTTTTAATTCTAGTACTGAGGAGTAATTTTTGAGAGTACTGTAATTTGAACTGCAATCACTTCAGTTACCAGCAATCCTTACTGCAGTACATAAAGCCGAACAGCATAACCTATGATCCTAAAGTTAACTTGTACTCTCATATACTTCCTGGAAGTTCAACTGCAGTTCTAAGTATACCCTTTTTTGCCTAATTCCTGCTTCAAGGCCTTAAACACTCTCTTCTTTAAACATGCCCTCACCGGCATGTAGAAGTTTATTTGGTATTTAAACTCTTGTGATAAGGTTTTCATTACCATTAGATAATCACTTTAGCGATTCTACACGCGTCTAACTCTTAAACGCCTTTCATAAATTTGGCCCCAAATGTCTACTCGGCTGCTCAAATGACCCTTACCATCAACCAATATGGTCTGATTCACCAACAAATGTAATCCTTCAAATCTTGATTACGACGTTATTAATGGAATGAAGGCCCCGGTGATCGTCTCGGGATACTTACGATACCACTTTCCATAACTTCAAGAGAATAGTTTCTTCATGGCCATCGACTATTCTTTTATCTGTTGGACAAACGTGGTGTCTGTATGCATGCACGTAATTTTAAATAATTTTGTTCGTCGTTTTGGCACACATTTTTGAGATGCATTGTGCTTAACCATCATCACTGTGATCCAGATATATCACCCTTTGCTTTACCATCGAAAGATGTCCTGAAATGGCTGCATATACCGGTGTCCCACACCCATGGAACAATACCATACTTGATTGAAGTATGAGAATGGTATACTTTGAAAAATTGTGCACATTTCATTCACTTAACCTTGACATTTTCTGAAACAAAAAGTACTGGATATCCTTGAACAAGTCGTGTTTTATTTTCTAATTTTTCAGAGAAACTCTTGAGTGTGAGAATTCATTCAATTGCTTATCTTAATAGCCACATGTTTGTGCTATGCTGTCCTTGATTTATCTTTCCTAGGTCCAGCAAGTGTAAGCTTGTTAACTCCTGGAACTCTGGATTATTTACTGGAAAGCCTGGTGAGTGAACATAAGATGGATTTGAGATGTTTGACATCATATTGTTTGGTGACGGCATATTGTATGGAGGACGCATGGCCTCTATAATGCTGACATTACAAAATCTCAAATTGCTGAAGTCGTGTTGAACTGCACAGAATTTCAAAATGACTGTATACTGTACTTATTTTTTTGTAGTACTGAATATTTCATAAACCTGGAGCCATGTTCATCTTTCTGTCCATTGATTCTTATTTGCATTTTATAACTCTAAAATAAGAGTGGTATTTTCACCTAAAGGCCCTGTCACACCTTGACGTTTTAGCCAGCGTATGGCAAGGTCTCAAAATGTATGTAAAACGCTGGCGTACGCTGAGCAATTGATGTTTCTTTTTTTAAGTTTTTGGCGTATAATAACGTGTTGGACGTATTCATAACGTATTAGTAACGTACACAGAACGTTTTAATCACAGATAGATAACTTGTACCAACGAATGCTGAGTGTGTTGTCGGTGTTCACAACCTATGCCCAACGATAGTCTAACTTATGCATAGCGCGGCAGCGTATCGCCGACGATCACGTGGCATAGGCTATTCATAGGCTGCGGCTTGACGATTCAAATCATAACCGCACTAGACATCGAAGTGTGAAGCCACTGTCACACCTTGACGTTTTAGCCAGCATATGCTGACGTATGAAAAATTTGCCGAACCAAGCTGGCACACGTTGAATACGTTATGGGTAAGTTTTGTATACGTTAAGAGCACGCTGGCATACGTCGTAGTACGCTGGCATACGTCGAGAAATTTTCAGCATGTTGAAAATTTCTCGACATATGATGCACATTCCGCATACACTGGCATAAGTTGTAGGCACGCTACGCGATCGTTGACACACGCCGACATACGTTACTCGTACGTTACTCATAAGTCAAAACACGTCAATGTAATAGTTAGCGTCAGTGTTCCAGACTCCCTGTTTTGTTTTTTTTTTTCTTCGGTATGACGGTGATGTTGACACTTCGATTTCTAGTGCGGTTATGATTTAAATCGTTGAGCAGCAGCCTATTTATTATATTATAACCGCACTAGAAATCGAAGTGTTAACATCACCGTCATACCGAAGACAAAAAAAAAAAAACCATGGAGTCTGGAACACTGACGCGAACCATTACATTGATGTGTTTCGACTTATGAGTAACGTGTGTCAACGATCGCGTAACGTGCCTACAACACGTTACTCGTAGGTTAGAAATACGTTTCGGGAACGCTAAACATTACCTCGACGTGTTTCGATTTATGAGTAACTTACGAGTAACGTGTGTCAACGATCGTGTAACGTGCCTACAACTTATGGCCAGCTTATGCAGAATGTGTGAGTCATACGCTGGCATACGTCGAAAAATTTCAAGCATGGAAAATTTGTCTAACACCTCGGCGTACTACGACGTATGCCAGCGTGCTCTTAACGTATACAAACTTGCCCATAACGTATTCCACGTGTGCCAGCGTTTTAGCCAAATTTTGCGTACGTCAGCCATATGCAGGCTAAATCGTCAAGGTGTGACAGCGCCTTAACTTGGAAACAAACTTCACAGTCTCAATTTTGTTAGAGCCACCCCAAAACTGATATTCCTGAAGGTCATTGTAGCTCAACATCAATAAATAATTTTTGCTGATGTTAATTTCCCTAATTTGGGATGTTGACCCATGTTTGTGGATAGTTTGCTCTGTGGACAATACTAAAGTGCTATGAAGTCTTGTTTTTTAGTGTTTTTTTACAAAATTGCATTTCAAAGGGCCAATGTGTGGTCAGGAAGTTGACGGTGATGAAAAAGATTACAACTAACAGCCTTTGTCTGTTACATAAACAACAAGGAGCTGATGCTCTAGGTCCCCCACCTTTTGTGTGGTATGAGGAATAGATCTGTTTAATATGAAAGCAAAATCTTCAACGGTTTTTGAAATATCATGTACATAAACCAAGTTGCTGAGATGGTTGCCATGACAACACAATTCAGCTAATCACTGCTGTGATCTAATCAGGTTGAGATAATGTCACGAGAAACAGATATTTCTAAGAGGACACCTAAATGGTCAATGGTTTTTGACATATCGCATAAAAAAAGTACATGGACGGATGGTCGATCATCATTTTAATATCCCCCGTCTCTGACCTTGGTGGAGGGGTGGAGGGACAATAAGCATAGGTTGACAATAATAAAATGGTTGATTAACTTCCTTTTTGTTTTTTGTATACATAGTTTTAGCTCATGGAAGAGCTTGTACAAGTCGACTGAACAGATCAGGATGCAACAGGCCAAAAGGAACAGTAGAGAGAGGGGGAAACACCAACAGCAGACAGAGGCCAAGACAGGGGGAGGCAGACAAACAATGGGTGTAGGTAGGAATGTGGGGCAGGAGAGGATGCATGAGCTTGACAAGATGGATGCAGAAAAGAAATCTCAGGAGAGAAAACTGAAAATTTGGAAGGAGAAGGGATTGGGGTGGGGGTTAACGAGGGTAGAAAATATCATGGTTTTCAATTGGGGATGGTCTGAGATGGTAGTGAACAGCTGTCTTGAAGACCTGGAGGGAAAAATGAGATTGAGAAGGATGCAAAAGTTGATTCCACAGCCAGGGGAAAAAAGAAGAACAAATGAGTGTAGGTGAGCAGTGATCCTGGATTGAGGTAGTTTCACCAGAAGAGGGTTGTTGGTGGACTGTGTGAGCACTGCAGAAACTTTGGGGGTGGGGGAGGGTGACAAAGCATGGAAAGAGCAGAGGGTTCAAGACCAGGCGGTTGTGTTCGACATCGACCACCAACCTGTCTGCGATAGTGAGAGATAAGCCCATAGACTCGGCTTCAGCGTGAGAGAATCCAATGATCTTGAAGGCCTTGATTTCCACAGAATCAAGCTGAGTAAGTAGTAAGGCAGGGGAGCCACCCCAGAGGGGAGAGCACTACTGTATCAAGCTGTGGATGAAGGCCTTGTAGGTCGATAGGACTTCAGGTGTGCCAAGGAATGACTTTGTTTGACGGAGGATGCCCAATTGGCGACTGGCTTTGGAGGCGAACTTTTAAATGTTGTTTGCCCAAGAAAGATCCAGGACTTTGCTGATGATTGGAAGTAAGCTGATAGGTTTGTAGTTAAGGAGATCAGTTTCTGCACCTTTTTTATGTGGTGCAGTGATGTTGGCGGATTTCCAAGCAGATGGAAGTTGACCTCACGCAAGTGCAAGACCAACAGAGCAGGTTTTTCGGATACATGAGCTGATGCCGTTTGGTCGAGTAGCACAGTCAGAGTTGAGGGTTGAAAGAAACTTCTCCATCTTCCCAGGTGAAAAAGACAGCATCCAGGAGCAGTTGGGTATGACAGGTAAGGATGGGTACCATGAGTGAGGAGTTGAGGACACAAGATTTAGAAGCAAACACAAAATTGAGCCATTCAGCCTTCTCATGAGTGGGATCTGCTGTGGTTCCATTTGAAGGGAGGGAAGGGATGGAAGGGGAGCATACTCCAGAGACAGACTTAGCAAAGTGCCATCAGGTTTTAGAGTAGGGAGACAAGTTTGAAAGTTCATTATTGAGGTTGGACAGATGTTGTCATCTTCTGGCTCTCCTGAGACTGGAAACGCACTTGTTGCAGACTTTTTGGAAAGCATTGAGATTGCTTTCGGTTGGATTTGCCTTGCAGGAAGAGAAGTCAAGTTGTTTCGGAGCAACTGCCTCACCACAGGATTCAGTGTACAATGGACTGGAAGAAGGGTAGGATAGTTGAGTGTGTGTGTGTGTGTGTGTGTGTGTGTGTGTGTGTGTGTGTGTGTGTGTGTGTGTGTGTGTGTGTGTGTGTGTGTGTGTGTGTGTGTGTGTGTGTGTGTGTGTGTGCGTCAGACAGACAGACAGACAGACAGACACAAAAAAAACAAAAAAAAAACAAACAGGTTTCTGTGGATGAATTTTCAGGCTGAGGTAACATTCAGAACAGTAGATATGGAAGGAGGAGATTGGGACCACACTCTGTGCAGAGCGTTGGTGCTGCTTAAGCAGTCTCCTTGACTATTCGGCACAATCCTGGACGGGTCGCCACTCCGACACAGTATACCAGCATATTGGCACTCATTTTGCCGACCTCGGAAGGATGACAGGTCGAGTTAACCCCACCTGGTATTAATTCTACAGCTGAGCAGGATTTGAACTCAGGACCATTGAATCCAAAGCCCACCACCCAAACCATTAAGCCAACACCAGGCATAGATATTGAAGAGCAGTCCTGAAGAAAGATGACTGCTTGCAGTTCTTGCCAATCTGCTTGAGTGAAATGCCAGACTTGCTGGCATTGAAACTTCTCTGAGAATAGCAAGAGAGATGGCGACTTTCACAAGCATATGATCAGATGAACCAATTTCAGCAAAGGATGAGCAGGAGACATTTATGGTAATATCACATCGGTATAGACAGTAACCGAGGAGATACACTAAGGGGTCAGGGATATCCTGTGGGAGGAAGAATTTTGTTCAACAGATGAGGTCTAGTTTATCTGCAGCGGCCTGGATCGAGAGATCTCTCAGGTTGGAGCGCATACCTCGTATGTTTTAAGTCCACACAATTAACTCGATTATTAACCGACCAATTTGTGGTGATGAACTCGATGAGTGAACGAAAATGGACAAACCCTTATGAGCTACCATGTCACTGGGCTTCAAAACTTGTGTGTGTGTGTGTGTGTGTGTGTGTGTGTGTGTGTGTGTGTGTGTGTGTGTGTGTGTGTGTGTGTGTGTGTGTGTGTGTGTGTGTGTGTGTGTGTGTGTGTGTGTGTGTGTGTGTGTGTGTGTGTGTGTGTGTGTGTGTTTCCTCCATAACTCCAACACCATAAAACTTGGCAGCTTGAAACTTTACATGCATACTAAGAAAACTAAAGGAAGTGCAAGAGTGAAAATTGAGTGTTTGGGTTAATTAAAACACCCATTTTGAAGATAATTAACGCCATATTTAATTATATCCTTCATCAGGCGATCCTTGGCCACTTCGCTCTCTGGGGTCTCAAGGCGTTTCCTGGGTAACCTCGCTGCGGTTTGAAGCCGCCAGGTTTTGTGGCCTGCTCAACCATGCCTTGACTTGAAACAGGCCGCAACGATTTCTTAACGATAAAGTTTTCTTTTCACTTTCTTCACTCATCTTATCGAATGCCTGTTCATCATAGCTACAAATCGCTGTTTACATCGCTTTTGTAAGTGCTACAGTTTTCAAATTAGGAGCTTGGCGCGATTTAATGATTTTCCACAATGTACTCTCACGGACAAATTAAAGTACATCATCGAAATATTATTTCAGTTTTGAGGATCATATATCGTCCGGACGAAGTAAGTTTTGAAATCTGTGAAATCTGATAATTTAAAGAAATAATGAGTCTTATAACTAAGCCAATATACCTATTTACTTTAAGCAAGCAAGGCTGCGTTCCCTCTTTCTCCATACATACACAAGAAAATGTGAAATTCCCAAAGAATTAAACTTAACTTTTTCTACTTTGGAGAATGATATTGAGTGAATAAAAAATTTGGGAACACACCAAAATTAACCAGCTTCATTGAGCTGTATGATTTATGCATTCACTGCGAGACCTCGCACCCTGTTCACCAGAGGGACTGCCTATCCATAGTGTCTGCCAGATCTGTGTCTAGATTTTTGGAGATTTTGTGAGGTTCTCTATAGGGAGTGAACGCAAATCTGGTGAAAAACGGACTTTTTAAAAGTTATAACGTTTGCACAGACCCTGAACCGATGGACCATGTGACACATGCACAGATGAGCAGGCAACAGCATAAGCCACTTGGCGAGCACCATTGTCGATAGCGGTACCACGTTACATCATTCTGAGCGAATCGTTCACTCACTGCGGACGCTTTTGCCATGCCACGTTACCTTGAGCGAGTGCTTCGTGCTCCGTCACCCTGAGCGAGTGCTTCGTGCTCCGTCACCCTGAGCGAGTGCCCGTCACACGCAGCTGTTTATAAAGACTATTGTTTGGAACATATCCCTAAAAAACTATATAAATGTAATGTCGTTTTTAGGTGAAAGCTACTCGGGGTTTCTGGGTTGTATACAGTAAGTACTGTAGTTGGTAATCACACTGACTCCAACCTGCCGATTCCTGAAAGAGTGTGTGTGTTTTTGTTCATAAAGCGTAACATTCTCTCTGTTAACTCCCTTACCCCCACCCATTCGCTCACGCTCTCTCTGTTTCTCTCTGTCTCTCTGTCTCTCTGTCCCATCCTTGCTCTACCCCCTCCCAATGCAGTGCAGCACCCTCCTACCACATCTCTCTCTCTGTCTCTGTCTGTCTCTGTCTCCGGACATATCCGGATGATGGTTATGTCTGGACGGTGTTTGTCTCTGGACGTGTCCTCTCACCTAACACTGTCTTCCTTTCCCCCACCCCTCCTCGCTTCCCCTCCACCTCTTCACTCTCTCTCTCTCCCCCACCCCTCTCTCCCTCTTCCCCTGTTTTTTTTTTCCCTCCTCTTTTAGTATTACCGTCACCGAAGCGACGGGTGGTATTTGCTCGTATTTATTAAATGCTTATATCACTGTAATTTGAAGATTACTAAACCATTTTCCTGCCATTTCAGTGACCCTCTTGATCTGATAGATTTCCAAAAAATTCCATATTGTCTTGCACCCTTCACCTCTCACCTACTCCCCCCCCTCACCTTTTTCCCCACCTAAAATTATTTATATTTTTAATGGGTTGTTTCAGTGAAAATAACAAAGTGTTCTCCCCTCCCCCACCACCCATTCTGAAACCAAGGCTCATGAAGATTTGAGTCGTAAATGGCAAACTTAGAAACACTTAAAAATGAAATTGTGTACTGGTACAGGCATTGAGACTCGTAGCAGAGTAGAATAACAAGGGACAAAGGGTCAACAGACGCAAAATGCGGGTGAAGTGAAAACACTCGTACGAGAACATACAGGTGCATCATAGCACAAAAGGAGTAATTCCATGTGAAGGGCGTCCCGTCTGCTGGCATTTGTTGGTGGACATTAAAGCTTCCTTGGTGTCCTTTGCGAAGAGTTGGTGAACTTTTGCCGACACCATGACCAAATTACTAATTCCTGCCCGAACCTACAGAGGGAATTGCATCAGCAGCACAGCACGCCCTCAGCCCATGATGCTTCCCCGCAGCCTTGCGCCGCAAACAACGGAAGAAGAGGAAGCCAGTGAAGTCTGGTTACAGGGTCTCAGCTGGTGGAGTAAAACTCAGTGGTAGAAATTGGAAAGACCATGAAGTGGAAGTGGACAGTGGATGTGAAATTCTGGAGGGAAGGGCTTGAGATGACACACCGTGAAGGACAATTCCACAGACGACACAAGAGGGCGGGTTATTGAATGGAGATGACCATTGTATTTCGACTTGGGAAGAGAAACAAGGACAGGATTTGTTGTAGACTGCTTATGACCTGGAGGGCAGGGGTTGTGCATACGTGAGAAAGTATACCATGAGGACCAAGAGCATAATAGAGCCAGTGAAAAAAAAAATTGCAAGGTCACTACCTACCTTCAGTGAACAAGAAACTTGTATCGACAGTGGGAGGTCCATTTCCTCTTGGGGGGTGATGCAGACCTCTGGTAGCTTGTACATGTTGCTGCGTTTGAGCTTGGGGAGTGACTGCTGAAATCTATCTGGGTTCTTCCTGACATCTTTATTCCTTTCACATTTCTTTAAAAAAAAAATTCACAATTCTCTTTATTCATTCTAATTCTTGCTTTTTCTTCTCTTTTATCTTTTCCTCTCTTTCTTCATCTGTCTTTCTAAGGAGTAGTGAATTCTTGCATAAATTTTTTCTGTAAGGCTCGCTTGGCTGTGTATGGATGGGTTTGAGGGAAGTGGAGTAGCGGCTGAAACCCGAATCCAATCCTGGTTCCTCATGATTACTCCATCTTCGCTCTTTACTTCTTTGGGTTCCTTCTTGGTCTTCCTTTTCAATAGGCAATGTGGAAAGCTTGTAGGCCCTGTCTGCCAGTGTTACTTTGTGGATGTTAAAGACCCTATGGTGTCCTTCACGAAGAATAGGTGTTATTGCTGGCACCCTAAAAAACAATTCCTACAGGGGGCATTGTATAAGCAGCACAGCTGCGACTACCTCCCCCCCGCCCCACCTCCTCTGCTCCCCTCCCTCCTCAGCAAAATTGATGGTTACAAGCTCAAGTACAAGTAATGGGCAGAAGGGAAATGGAAGACTATGGGGAACAAAAAACACCAAAGGTGAAATTGCAATGGAACAAAAAAAAAAAAACCAGAAAGGTGATTGGGGGTAGAGCAGAGAAAACACAATAACCTGGAAAGATTTTGGCTTTGGGAGGGTTAATGAGAGTATAAATCATTATGTGTATGGATGGGAGCTGACCTGAGGATGAGGTGAACAGACATTTTAATTCCTGGGGATAAGAATGAGATTGAACAGACTGTGGAAGTTGGTTCTACAGGTGGGAAAAGAAGAATAAATAAGTGGAGCTGACCAGTAGGCCTATAATTTGGAAGTTTCACCAGAAGCGGGTTGCAGGCAGACTGCATGTGCTCTGTGGAGGACAGAGAAAGGAAAGGACAGAGTGCAAAACCAAAAAGGAGACTAGAGGACAAAGAAGTCACCAATCTGTCTGTGATGTGGGAGCACCAGGCCCAGCAGAGGTTCTGCTTAATCTTGGGAAGATTCCCATAATTTTGAGGGCATTGGTCTCATGGCATTAGGACATTATGTACTATGTGAGGGCAGAGATGCCAGTCCAAGTGGGTGAGCAGTACTCAGAGCTGTGGATGATGGCCTTGGAGGTTTAGACGTTCAGATTTGCCCCAAAAAGTCTATTGTTTGCTAATGTCGTTGTAATTCATGACAAAATAATCTGCATGGTGTCGAACAAATGTCATTATCCTCCGTGACATTTATGTACAAACTCCACTCTTGGTCATGTATTACGATCAATGTATTGAAGGGATAAAAATGTTTTTTATGAATTTAAAATAAATTGGCAACGGAGGGAAGTGTAAGAAAGAATAGTGTAGTCTTGGGAGAGGAGAGTTGTTAATTTTGATATCTTTTTTTTTTATCAACCTTTCATCTTGTGACTGTACTTTCACCCACCCAGAGCATCCAGTCACATCCTGCGGTCATGCTATTTTCCCTCATCGCCCTGGAAAAGTTTGCACAAACCAGTAAGTGCCTTGAACTCCAATTAATTGATAGTCAAATGCATACAAAAGGCAAATATAATTGATTATTCTATTTACAATCATAATAATTATTTCAAGACTCCCAACTTGGAATTTTACATGCTTGTTCGATGTTGAGATTCAGCCAGTATTCAAGGTTAATTAAGCATTTTCATGATTGTAACACAAGTGCTTATTATTGTTATTATTGCCTCTGCCACCAAAGGTGGATGGAGGTTATGTTTTCACCCCTGTCTGTCTGTTTATTCGTTTGTGAACAAAATATTTCAGAAAGTTGTGGATGGATTCAGATGAAATTTGGTGGATGAGTTGGTTAGGTGACAAGAACGAGCTGATTAAATTTTAGTTCAGGTCCAAAATCCAGATTCGGCCTATCAGTGGGATACAAAACTTAAACTAATCAGCCTGTTGGAGGTATGGACTCTCCCGAGTGCCCTTCTAATTGTTAACCTCCGCCATCGAAGATGGACGGAGGTTATTGTTTTCACCCCTGTGTCTTTGTTTGTTTTTTTGTTTGTGAACAGTATTACGGAAAAACTCCTTGATGGATTTCCACGAAACTTGGTGGGGGGATAAGGTATGGTTCAAGGATCATGCCATTAGATTTTGGACTTGGTCCAAAGTTCAATATGGCCGCTATGGTGGCCATTTTGAAAAAATATTTGAATTTTTATTTTTGCATTTCTACATGTTTTAAGTGATTTCCAACCCCCCCCCCAAAAAAAAATTGTTAAAGAAAAAAAACTAAATTTTGCAACTTTTTTTTCAAAAAAATTTCGATTTTTTTTTTTTGGGCATTTCTGCATGCACATCGATCTAGTTGAGTTTATTCAATCGTGGTTCAGTAGAGTGTGATCCGTTTTGGCCATTTTGAAAAAAATTTTTTTTTTTTGCATTTCTACATGGTTTAAGTGATTTACAACCCCCAAAAAATTAAAAATTTAGAGAAAAAAAAGAAAAAAAACTTCGAAAATTCAGCAATTTTTTTTTCAACCAAATTTCGATTTTTTTTTTTTTTGCATTTCTACATGTTATAAGTGATTTCCAACAAAAAACATGCCAAAATTATAATTGCGGCTGATTTTGGAACTTCAGGTGGATATACCCACGTAAAATCAATTTCTGTCTCAAGGAATCGAGTTATGACGAATGAATTGAGTATGTAAAAGTTAAAAGTAAAAGGGAAAGTTGCAAACTATAACTCTGTGAGCACTGTTGACGTCAAATTGAATGAATAGGATATCAGGTTCACTTGAGTGACCAAGCAGTATTGCAGCAATGCCAACCCTCCCGATTTCATCGGGAGGCTTCCGAAAATTCACCCAAACTCCCGCCCTTACGATCACTATCCTTATCCTCCCGAAATTTTGATATTTTTGCACTGTTCACTAATCAGAATGTACTAGTATGAGAATTGAATGAAAAGCATCGTCTGCTACGTATAGCATGTGGTAACTCCATAACGTTCGCTGCTACCAAATTGTACGTAAAAAATTGCAAATTCAAATGAGGAGCAGCGAAACATTGGGTCTGGATCTCGCTTATGCGATCATGCACTGAGATTTAGTGCATGCGGTATGTGTGCAATACAGTGCATGCGGTATGTATGCACAGTGTATATGCATGCGATACGCTCACTGCATGCAGCTGGGTCCCGTACCAGCCCGGCGGTCGCGACCACCGTGCGGTATTTAACAGCCGCTAGAGTTCTACGAGTCGCGCTGCAGCTGTGGAACATCGACTTCGAAGTTACCGATGCTTCAAGCCCCTCGATGTTGATTACGAAATGGCAGAAAAGAAGCTTACGAAGACCAAGAAATGGTCTCAGAAGTACAAGACCGAATACAGTCTCCAATACCCGTGTATTTGAAAGTCTGAAAGAGGAATTCATCATGCGTATTGTACAGTATGCAGCGTTGATATTTCAGTTGAGCACGGAGGTCGCGATGATATTCGGAAGCACGTTGGAAGCAAACGGCACACAGACATTGCAAAGGAGAGATCTTCGAGCACGAGTACCGGTACACTTCTGAATTATTTCACCAAACAAGGGACAAGCGTGGAAGAGGATGTTACCCGAGCGGAACTTCTCTTTAGTGGATTTATTGTGGAACATAACTTGCCCATATCAGTCTCAGATCATGCTGGACCTCTATTTCAAAAGATATTTCCAGATTCAAAAGTTGCTTCAAAGTATGGATGTGCAAGAACAAAAACTTCAGCAATAATTGGTGAGTTGTCAAATGTTACTGCTTCATCTATTGCCGATATTGCTCGACTAGCTCCATTTAGCCTAGCTACAGATGGTAGCAATGACAGTGGTGAGGCCCAGCTATATCCTGTCCTGATTTCGTACTATGACAACAGTGCTGGGATTGTGAAGCAAGGTTTGCTAAGTTTGCCTGCGTGCAAACAAGATTCCACTGGAGAAAACATTTTCAAACTGCTTGATCATGAGTTCAGTGACAGGAAAATTCCGTGGGGAAATTGTGTTTCCTTTTGTGCTGATAATGCCTCTGTCATGGTGGGCAAGCACAAAGGAGTCGCTGCTTATATCCACAAACAAAATCCAGAGTGCTACATCATGGGATGCCCTTGCCATATGATGCACAATACGGCCAAGAAGGCGGCTCAGGCCTTACCCATTGAATTAGATGACTTTCTCATCGATATTTACTACTACTTGGACAAAAATAGTAAACGCGTCAAAGGAGTGAAAGCACTGCAAGAACTCTGTGATGCCCCGACACACAAGATTCTGAAGCATGTCGCAACAAGGTGGCTGTCCCTTGGTCAGTGCCTAGACAGGCTGATTGAACAGTGGGAGCCACTTCGCCTCTTCTTCAAAGAAGAAGTACGAAGAAAAATGCAACCAACTGTAGCCAAGACTCTAACAACGAGCAAGAAGGACGGCACTGTATCTACTGCCAGTACTGGCACTGCAGGATCAAGCACGAGTGGAGCAGCATTCACCACTACCACTGCAGTATCTGCTGCGAAGAAGACAGCAGGGACAGCACCAAAACCAATGCTGAGAGCAGGTAGCATCACCGGCCCTTCATCACGTTCATCTACAAAGCAGATCCCTTCAGAGTCGAGAAAGACTGTGATAGTCCCATCTACAGGCAAAGAAGGACCCAAGTTAAGTTCTGCTTTTGCCAAATCACTTGATAGAAGCTCAGCAAAACCTTCGAATCAGAGGTCTTCTTCCTTGGCTGCACCTACCTCAAGCTCTCTCCTCAAACGTAAAATTGGATCTGGTACTACGAGTCTGACCTCTTCTGCTGGCAGTAAACGCAAGTGTGATCACCCTGCGGCTAAGTGTACTACGAGTTCTACAACTAAAAGCGCATCTTCATCAAACACTGTGCAGGAATCTAGAGAAAAACGTGTCAACAGGATGTTCTTGTCTCCACAAACAAAACTCTATTGTTTCTTCCTTCGATATGCTAACAAGCTTTTTGAGAAGGGGAATCTTCTGCTCCAAAGAGACGAACCCTGTATTCATCTCCTGCACGGAGAATTGAATGGTCTTCTGAAAGATATCTTCGTACGGTTTTTGAAACCATCGGTGTCATCGGTTGCTCTGGTAAATGTACCCTTCTCTGACAGAAATCATCAGAAGAATGATGAGGACCTCATGATTGGGAACGATGCCAAACTGTATATAAGGGAACAAAGGAGTCTCAAGAAATCCACCTTCACTCTGAGTGAGTCAGACATCCAAGGTTTCTTCAGTGCAGTTCGCTCATATTATGTGAAAGCCTGCAATTACATCTTCAAAACCTGGCCGCGAGATGATGAATTAGCCAAGCATGCTCAGGTGCTGGATGTTAAGCTACACCAAGAAGTGGGGTTTGACTGTGTGGAGTTTTTCATCAAGAAATTCCCCTGTCTGTTCAGTGGCGGTGATAGTGACATAGACAGTCTTGAGAGTGAATTCGCTCACTACCAGGCAGACGCCTCCATAGCTACAATTGCTACTGAGACAGTGAGAGTGGATGAGCAGTGGCATCGGATTTCACAGCTCACAGATCCCTGCACTGGTGCCAAGAAGTATCCTAATTTGAGCAAAGTGATGAAGGGAATCTTGGTCATTCCTCATTCGAACGCATCATGTGAGCGGGCACTCAGTCTTGTACGGAAGAATCATACTGAATTTCGTCCCAATTTGAGTGTCAAAACCCTGGAAGCTCTCTTAATTGAAAAACTAGCTCATAGCACCCCTTGCTACCAGAGAGAATACAGCAAAGACATAATCAGAAGGGCTAAAAGAGCCACACAGCTGTCACTCAGCAAAGCTGCCATGGAAAAAGCAAGCAGCAGTAGTACCAGCCAGTAAGGTAAGAAAAATATTGCTTCTTTTGTGCTTTTTGTTAATCTTTGATTGTCCCCTAACTTACTAATATTAACATACATGTAACATTAAAAAGTGCACAATTTTCCCCTTTTTTTGTTCAAAAAGTGGGAATTCTTAACATGTTAAATGCTCCAAAATAGGGCTCAGAGGGCATTAGAGAGCATCTAGAACCCCAGAGCTTCCAGGGCCCTAAGGCGGGCCCTGGACCCCGCCGCGAGGGTCGAGCGCTCCGCGCTCGAGATGTGCGCTTCGCGCACATTATTTGGTGTCGGTTGCAAATCCTCCCTAATTCTGATTTCCAAAAGTTGGCATCTCTATTGGCGGCGGAGGTTTTGCACTCTACCGAGTGCTCCCCCTATAGTTGTTATTGTTACTGTACTAGCCATGTCTACCTGTCACTTCGCTGATAGGTTTCAACAAAAGACAGCATGTTGTACTTCACAAACATATTGCATATCAATCTATGTGCCTCATTGAGGTTGTAAAACGGGGAAAAAGGATATTGTATAACCCGCAATCGTTGTTGTCTTGGCTGTGGTTGTTGCTGTTGTTTGTGTGCTCCTTCCATGTACCTTTTATATATTTTTTCTATTGCATCGAGAATTATTACCATGTATATTTTTGTGTATTCCTTTCATGTCCGTCACAGTTTATTCTAAAGGGTTTCTGCTGTCGTACCGTTGGAACGATGACATTAAAGCTCCAGGTCCTGCTTTTTTTCTCCAGAAAGACGGGATTTTAAAACGGGCATCTTTAAGATTTAATAGACAATTTTTAGTCCAAGTAAATTGATTCTTATCTTTCGAAGCAAGTCAATCGATTATCTTCTTTTTTGTTTTCCTTTTCATGGTCCAAGCTTGTGGAAGACCTAGGACACAGAACAGATCAGGACACAACATAACAAAGGGAACAGCAGGAGAAAGGGGAATCACCAACAGCAGGGCGTAGGGAGAAAGTAGACAGAGACGGACAAACAAGGGATGCAGGTAACGATGAGGGGTAGGGGAGAACTCAAGAGGTAGACAAGATGGGCACACAAGCAAAATTTTAGGATGGGTGGGGGTGGTTTATCAGGTGTAGAAAAGATCATGATTTTGAATGGGCGATGACTTGCGATGGTGATGAACAGCTGTCTTGAAGACCTGGAGGGAAGGATGAGATTGAAGAGGATGTGGAAGTTGGCTCCACAGGTAGGGGTGGGGGGGGGGAATAAATGAGTGGAGGTGAGCAGTAGTTCTGGTTTTAGCCAGTTTCTTTAGGAGGGGGTTGCTGGTGGACCACGTGTATCCTGCAGATACCTGGGGGGGGGGGGGAACATGGAGAGGGCAGAAGGTGAAAGACCAGTTATGAGGCAGAAGAAGACAGTGAGACCACCGACCTGTCTGCGATGGCGAAGTGATAGGCCCATAGACTCAGCTTCATCGCAAGAGATTCCAATGATATTGGAATCCTTGATTTCCATGGGGTCAAGCTGAGAAAGATGTGAGCCAGGGGAGCCAGCCCAGAGGGGACAGCAGTACTCCATCGAGCTGCAGATGAAGCCCTTGTAGGTGGATATGAGCTCAGGTATGCCAAGGAAGAACTTTGCATTATGAAGGATGTCCAGTAGCAAGCAAGTTTATCGATTATTCGCTTTCCAAGCTAGTAAATAGATTATTATCTTTCCAACCAAGTACATTGATTTATTAGCTTCCCAACCAAGTAAATCGATTATTAGCTTTCCAACATTACTATTTTAATTATTTTACAACAGCAGGGACCCTTTAGAATATAGCATTGTGGACACTCACAAGGACAGACGCTTCTCCGTTTAGTAATAAGAGATGATACAGATGGCTTTAATTAAAATTGGTTATTTGGTAAGTGTCATGAAAGGTCACCAAAGACTTTGTACATCTAGTGCAAGAATATTGGGAGGCATTGTTGTCTTTTTATGCTAATTATGAGGAAATTGGGAGACAAAGAGCAATCCAACACAAAATGGGATTTTGAATCTGATCCTGTAGCATCATGAGCTTGGTGTTCATATGCTACTGAAGCTTAAGCAACTAACATGACAACCTAAAACAGCCTTGCCCTTTCCACTGTCAGTTTGTATGCCCCTCAGCTATCTTTCAGCAATTCCATGAGCCATGACATCACTATGTTTTGCATAAAATGGGAAGCCGAGACTTCACCGATGATACTTGCTCAAAGAGCTGAATAAAGTTCTTTCAGTGAAAAGGTTTGATTGAATATGAAATGAATTGCCATTTCATTTTGTTCTGCTGAAGCATTTGAGTAGACCATCTTTACTCTGAAAATATTCCATCAGTGAAAATATTTTCACAGCCTGTGAGTTTCATCTTGCTAATGAATCTTGCTTGTTCTTCTCTTTTTTTTAATTTAAGCTGGTGTTGCCGTGACATTAAAAAAAAACTATATTTGGTACCAATATAAAAAGTTATTATTATTGACATGGTGAATGATGATATTAAATAATTTAATTTGTTGTATGTGACTTTTTGTTTGCAAAGGTGAAAACAAGCTCACCATCAGTCGATCACGAATTTGTGACCAACTCAAGCTTCTTGAATCATGGGCAAGCCATGGTGATTTCCTCAAACGACAAGTGGGCTTCTGTGCCCAGTGGTGTTTGGACAACTTGTGTAAGTTTTCCCACTTTAACCTACAGGCTACAAGGTAGTGGACAAAAAAACTGGAAACACCAATATAAAGTTACTTAATAGGGCTTTGGGCCACCACCACATGCGGCCAGAACGGCCTGTTTGTGCCACGGCAAAGAGTCCACCAGCGTCTGGAATTCTTCAGGAGGGATGCGGCACCATTCTTCCACGAGGTCAATCAACTCACACCTGTTTGATGGAGATGGAAAACGCTGTCTCAGGCGGCGTTCCAGAATATCCCATAAATGCTTGATTGTGTTCAGATCTGGTGACTGAGAAGGCCATGGCATATGGTGACATCAGTGCCATGTTCATCACACCATTGGGTGACCACACTCTTATGGTGAAAGACCCTTTTTGCAATAAAAAGGCTAAAAACATCTTTAGCTGCACATGCACTTCAACCCGAAGGCTGAAGTACGTGGTCACAACAAACACATACATCCCAACCCTGAAGGGCAAAAATGCATGGTCATACATGGATGACTCCTCGAAAGGAGCGACTCCCATCCTTCTCTTCGCCAGTACTTTGTGAATGAGGACATTGGGGAGGGGGGGGGGTTTCCTCTTGCAGTCATGTTAGCCATAATTATAGGCAACCAGTCCTGTGCAGCCATTGCTCGGTTTCCCTGATTTACCCAGGTGTTTCCATTTTTTTTTGTCCACTAACTTCCTGTACATTATTATCGCCTCATTGGCAAATATCTGCAGGCTGCACTTTTGTGTGTTTTTGTGCATGTGACCAGGTGTGGTTTGAAGTTGAACTGTTTTGGATGTTTGTGCCTTGGATACATAAATGTAAGATCAGCTGATCTTAGAAATCAATCCTGTAATGTCCTGCTATATCCTGCCACTTCACTCATTTTCAGCATTTACATTTGGTTTGTTCTGAATTGTGTTCATGCAAATTTTACACTGACTCGTGCAGTACTGCCTTTGCCCAGGGATAAATATCTACACTAGCAATGATTAGGCTTTAAAAAAAAACACACACACACACACACACCGCATTTGATTAACTATTTCCCAACTATCTTTGCAAATCAATCCTTTGGCAGATGGCAATGCCTGTAATGGGGCACAAAAAGCAGTGTGCATGCATTTACAGGTGGAGAAAAGATCAAACATCAAGACTCTTTAGCACGCATACATCCGCCAGGATGAACAGTTTGTTTTGTATCCCACTGAAAGACCGGATCTTTATCCGCACCTGAACCGAAATCTAATCACCTTGTTTTTGTCACCTACACAACTCATCCACCAAGTTTTGTCATCCATCCACAACTATTTGAAATATCGTGCTATATATCCTCGTCGCCCCATCTCTCAATGGTGAAGAATCACTTTGAAAATAAAAAAAAAATTCTCATTTCCCGATCAAGATCCGGATCAACACCAACATCAAATTCATTTGTCCTTGTCACACACTCATACCTGTCCACCAAGTTTACTCTGAATCGGTCCTTAATTTTTTGAGAGATCCTGCTCACAGACAGACAGATGGATGAAAAATCACTCATAGTAACTCGTGGTGAAAAGGAACGGCACTCAGTGGAGCCGCATACCTCCGCCAGGCTGAACATTTTACATTTTGTATCCCACTGATGGGTCAGATCTGAATCTGGACCTTAACCAAAATAGAATCGGCTTGTTCTTGTCACCTAACAAACTCATCCACCTCGTTTTGTCATAACTCTTCCACAACTTTTTGAGTCATCATGCTCTACATAGATTTTGGCCCCATCCCTCAATGGTGAAGAATCACTCAAAAAATTCTCACATCTGGATTCGGATATTCACCAAAATTAAATCAGTTCATCCTTGACGCACACCCAACCTGTCCACAACGTTTCATTCAAATCCATCCACAACTTTTTGAGATATCATGCGATATCGTTTTAACCCCATCTCTCAATGGTGAAGAATCACTTAAAAATTCAATAATGTTTGTATCCGGATTTGGATCTTCACTAAAATTGAATCATTTCGTCCTTGTCACGCACTCAACCTATCCACCAGGTTTCGTGTGAATTCATCCATAACCTTTTGAGATATTGTGCTGTATATCATTTTTGGCCCTATCTCTCGATGGTGAAGAATCACTAAAAATTCTCAGATCTGGATCCGGATTCAGATTTTCACCAAAATTTAGCGTTGCTGTCTGTGGCCGGTCACCTACATTCACAAAAAATTTCAAACCGATTGCTTGAAAACTTTGGCTAAATATAGTGTGACAAACAGATAATATAATCGTGACAGACCAACATATTTGGCAGGAATTTTTTTTTTCCACTAAGTAACAAATGGATGAAAACATAAACTGCATCCACTTTTGGTGACAGAGGTAACACCAACAATCCCAGGGCATAGCACCGGGAAATATCACTCACGGATGCTTCGCTTTAGTCCTTTGATTAAAGACAAGCACATGTTATTAATTTTAATATCATTTTTGTCAAAAATAGAATCAAATTATTTCACAGTGTCGGGCTATTAACCTCCCTCCTCCCTCCCCCACTTGACCACCCATCATACTTAACTGTTTCAGCGTTGGGTTGATTTTAACTGCACGTTCGTCTACTATGCCCAGGTCGATCTTACCTTGGTTGATATTTGTACGAATCGGTGTTCGAACACTTGAAGAATACATTTTTGAACTTTGACGAGATGTTCTAATTGTCGACCAACTTCTTGCTAAACACAAATTTTAGTTGTAATTTTGATCCTTTTGCTAAAAATATTCTGAAGTTGGAATATTTTTTTTTTAAAACCTGCCAATCGTTTTGTTTTTTATATTTTAGCAACAATGGCAAACACAAGTGGAAGAGAAAAGTATGAATAAATATCCCTCACCTCTCCCCTGCTGATGCAATCATAAAGTTGTCCCAGGCTTCATAATGTGGAATTTCATCGAGCTGCCTCTTATTGATCAAACACCTCCAAAATTTTTTTTTTTTAAAGTACCATTTGAGACTTTAGCTCAGGCATGCCAGATAGCAATCAAATACTGATGGAACTGATACACTATCTAAATCCAAATCTATGAATCTATGATTTACCAAACCAAAGTGCACATGAATGCTGTCGTGGGCCACGTGCGCCAACTTCACCTTTGGAACCTGTAATGTATAAAAGGTCACACTTTTGCCGATAGTTTGTTCAACCTGTTCTGAATCAAGATATCAGAATGGTCTCCAGGACGTATCTTGGGCATTCCACACCACAATCTGGCTGTTGCTTTGCTTGCCCAGCTCAAAGCTGGTGGCATACATGGCTGCCTTTATTCCTGTTTTTTTTTTTCATTTTCTCCATTTATACAATCAATGTGTTGGGATGCTCTCCTCTCCTCTCCTCTCTCTTAGTGGAGGCTGAAGTGTCCCAATGTAGTGTCTTGAGCCCAGTCTTGTTGCTCATATAAATAAACAACCTCTAATACCATACTCGGGGGGGGGGGGGGGGAGGGAACTCTGTAGTCTTATCTTTAGACAACTTGACAGTGTATTGCACAGTACACCATCCGACCGACTGACAGGCAGACAGTAGCTGAATTGCTCTCTTATCTGGAATTGATTAGATGCTGGTGTGATAAATGGAACACCACCTTTAATTCCAGCACATCTCATGCTCAACCTGTCACTCCAGATGAATCGTCAAATGAACCTACCTGTCTCTTTCCACTGGAATATCAAAGTGACATACCTCTTTCAACGACTCTAGACTGCAGTTGCTACTACTCAAACAGACCTTGTCAATATGAGGGCCACCCTAAACAATCATCGCAATGCTATTTGGAAGAGCAGAATTTGGTATTTGGTACTTAGAATATCTGGAATAAAGATAGTCATTATGGGTGAGTTAATTCCCCACTCATGTGTGCTTATTACATACATTTTGACCCAATTTATCAACAACAGCCCCTTGTGAATCTCTCAAGGTACATTTAGATTTCAGTTGAAATGCTATTCAAATTTTGTTCTCATTTCAGGGTCGCCTCATATTAATCAAACAAGAATATGCAAACACATTCCCCATGCTCTCTGATAAAACTTTGATGGTTCCCCCCCCCCATAAGCAAATACTAATCTGAAACTTTGTCCCATGTTTTACTCACCAGTTTTGAAACCTGGGCGGCAGCTCACATATGAGAAGGTGGACTTAAGTGTCGTGAATGCCATGTTGAACAGCAATGACGTGAGCGAGTATCTCAAGATCTCACCAGTTGGACTTGAGGCAAGTGAGGGCATTTCCAAGGCTCGCATCTCCGTCTTTGTGAGCTACTTGTGTTTGTGGGACTGGTATTTGAGGATTATTATGTGCCCCTGATTCTATAACTGTTCTCGGCTCCTCATGTTGATTTATTACCTCCGCCGCCGGAGGTGGACGGATTTTATGCTTTCACACCTGTCTGTCTGTCTTTCTGTGAGCAGGATATCTCAACTTGTGAATGGATTTGGATGAAATTTGGTGGACAGGTTGGGTGTGTGACAAGGACGACTTGGTTCGATTTTGATGAAGATCTGAATCCGGATACGACAATTTTTATTTTTTCAAGTGATTCTTTACCATTGAGAGATGGGGCTGAATCGATATATGAGGTGTGTTCAAAAAGTATCCAACCTTAATTTTTCGTGCGTAAACAAATGAAGCTCGGGAGGCGTGGTTTGGTGCATGTATGTAGGCGATCCTAATCCGTATGCGTGAATATTTTCCCGCCTGCAGAAGCTGTCAGTCGCCGACAGACCGCCGATGAGTGAGGAAGTGTAAGTGAGCGCCGTCAGATTTTCCTTTTTGACAAAATGACGGATAACTGTGGTCTCATCGCCAGTGATCACTGTGTTGAAGAAGTTGGGGTCGCTGTTCACAGTCTCCAGCATGTCCTGTGCGATCTCCAAACGGAGTTGCTTCTGCTCGATCGTTAGCAGCTTTGGCACAAACTTCGCTGAGATTCTCCTTCAGCCCAAATCCTCAGTCACAATGGAATGAACGGATCCAATGCTGACGCCCGCCTCGTCTGCAAGTTCTCTGATCGTGATTCGACGATCCTGCATCAGCAGGGTCCTCACTTGGTCAATGACTATCTCATTTCGGGATGTTGAGGGCCTACCAGAACGTGCTTCACTTTCCACTGATGTGCGACCATCTTTGAAGCGGTTGTACCACTCTTTTATCTGTGTGGTGCCCATTGCTTCATTCCCGAAGGCCTGTTGAATCTCGCGGATCGTTTCCACTTGGGAATCGCCAAGCTTTACACAAAATTTGATGCAGTAGCGTTGTTCAAGTTTTTCCGTCATTTTGTCAAAAACGAAAATCCGACGGCGCTCACTTACACTTCCTCACTCATCGGCGGTCTGTCGGCGACTGACAGCTTCTGCAGGCGGGAAAATATTCACGCATACGGATTAGGATCGCCTACATTCATGCACCAAACCACGCCTCCCTAGCTTCATTTGTTTATGCACGAAAAATTAAGGTTGGATACTTTTTGAACACACCTCATATAGCTCGATATCTCAAAAAGTTGGCGATGGATTCGGACGAAACTTTGTGGACACGTTGGGTGTGTAGTAAGGACGAATTGGTTCGATTTTGGTGAAGATTCGAATCCAAATCCGGATCTGGATATAATAATTATTTAATCTTTGAAGTGATTCTTCACCATTGAGAGATTGGGCCAAAAACGATATATAGCATGATATTTCAAAAATGTATTGGGCCCGATATATGTTCTCGTGGATCAGGAATTGCGTGGCAGAGGTATGCACTCGACCGACTGCCCTTCTAGTTTTTAGCTTGTGTCATGTTTAGTACACAGAAGATGAAGAAGTCCGTATACAAAGTGGATGCAGACAGGCGTTGCATTTTCAGATGCTTTCTAGTTTTTACTCGTCATTGGTTTGACTGGCTGTGCTTGTGTAATTGCTTTCCATCAGATTTAAATTTGGCAATTCTCTGCACATATATATATATATATATATATATATATATATATATATATATATATATATATATATATATATATATATATATATATATATATATATGAATACGGCTTAGCAGAGCTCCTCCAAATTTTGCAGACATACTCGGGATACCTATGGTTACATCATCACAGGAAACAACTCCCCTTCTTCCCTCCTCCCAGCGAGGGTGAGCAGGTGACTTGCAATTTTCACTCGTGCAAGTGGTTTTAATCACTGACCTCTGCCAGAGGAGAGGGGGTAATTTGGATGGGGAAACAACAACAGACATGGCAGAGTAAAAAGTGTTTCAATGGCACCATATTTCACTCTCGGAGTGAGTAGGCAGTACTAGTGCTTCAAATTTGTCATGTTTATTATTCACATTTTACCTATCACAACATTTTAAGGCCGACTTGCTCAAGTCTCATCCACCCTATCTCTCTGTACAAGGGTTCAGAAGTGTTTTTTTTATTATTTATTTATTTTATTTTTACACTTTGTGTGTTAAGCCTTGTTGGTTCTTAAGTAGAAATGCATTTTCCTGTGATAACACTTGCTTGTCTCTGCTTTAAACAGCCTTGACGTCAAGACCCTATTCATGTCCTCGTAAATCAACAATGAAACCTGCAATTTTCTTCCTGATTCATAATGCTCTATAAACTTTCAATGGATTGCTATTTTAGTCAACCAATACTTCATGTTAATAATGTTTATACTCGCTATATTTATATAATGCCATTGTTCTAACTTAGCTTGTATAGATGTCATCAGCTTTGCCCTTCCATCCATGAAGTGTAATGTCATTAACAGGAGACATCGTAATAATTTTGTTGAGGCTCTCTCATTTCCTCCCATTTTGCCTTTCGTAAATCTTTATAGTGTAGTATTATTTATTACTTGATGTTGGTCACTAAATGAGTCTTTCCATGTCTTTTACTCAACATCTTATTTCCAATAACCTCCCCTTCTCTCCCTACCCCCTCAAACCCACCAGAAAAAAAACAAAATCAACATTTCCTTGTGTATTCTGCCACATGTCATCTGCTAGTACCAAGATGGTGGATATTGTAGATGGAATGATAATTTTCAAGAGTAGACGATTGTGTGCCAATTACTTTAGACAAATTCCAAATTGTTTCCTTCACTAATGCTTCACAGGAGAAATGCAAACAACCCACTGCATTCTCTGCCAAGTAACTGCCTCCTAAAACACCAATGCTTCGTTCTTGGAGAATTATGTTTTGATAGATGGATGGATGGATTGTATACCACATTCCTGAATTAAAGAATCTGGGATGGGCATGTACTTTGCTGCTTTATTTCGAACAGAACAGCCCCTGTAGAAAGAAATTATTGTCACGGAGCCATCTCTCCCGAACGGGTAACCAAGGCTTTCAGAGATAAACTTCTCAGATGCCCGAGCGGAGGAGTTTGACACACGCATGGCAAATACACTGTGTGGAGTTAATAATTAATTAATCAGGTCTGTGTGCCAAAACTTGGCACGTGTTCAGTCTCATGAAAATTAGTTACACCATAGGGTGGATCTGCATGTTCAAAGAAGCACAGCAACAATAGCATAAAATTATGGGGATTTAATAATGGTTACAATGATGGCGACAGCAACACAAATAGGGAAGACAAGACAAGAAAGGAACCCGACAGCACACTTATAAGCTAGACAAAGATGACCTCAACGCCTAACCTTAAACTAGGGTCTTATCCACACAGACTTGTCCGGAGATACAAGACAAACGGAAGAGGAGACAGATGGGGAGGGGATGAAGAACAGGGAAGCTTCCCTTAAGGTGCCCGTGAGGCACAGTGTGGCGCACCGATGGGCTTGCAGGTGAGAGGGCCCCGCCGTTCGTACTGCACCTGGAGTGAACTGTGACTGGCCCAGTGCTGCGGGAACGAAAGCTGGACTCACTGCTGGAATGGCTCTTTCCCTCGAATACGGCTTGTACTGTAGCACTCTAGAATCAGGGCTCTAACTTCGGCACTCCCTGTGGGACTTAATGTGCCAATCCTCAATGAGGGACTGAAATACTTTGACTGTGGCAGGGCTTCTGTCTGAGCTTTTTATATCCCTGATCCTGACGTCATCTGCAGTGAGAACTGCCCCTCACTGGAGGTCACACACGCAGTTCTGTCATATTGTCGCAGTGCATCAGACGTTGCACACGCTGACCCGCCAAGTTGGTGCAGCATGCTGGAGCTTGCACACGTAGACACACCATGTTTGTTTCTCAGCCGTGTGGGGGTGAGAAAATATAACTGGGAAGGATTAAGGACACTAAATAAAAGGGGTGGGGGGGGGAGAGAGACAGACACGAAGGATAAGGTGACAGGGAGTTCTCTATATGCTCAATCCTGGCAGCAACAAAACGAGCTGTTACAAAACACCTTATTTTTTGTGAAAATTGTGAATTTTTTTTCATTGTGAAAAAATTGATTTACCCCCCATTGTGGAAAAAAAAAACAACCTAATTATCCACTTAATTTACCCCTCAGTCATTTGCATAACAATATTATAACTTGCACAATCCAGTAGCACGTTTTTTTCTATGCCCAACCAACTGCATTATTTCAACCCAAAATGTTTTGATAAGACAACATTTTTGCCTTTCCGAATACAGTAGTTTTGAGTGGTAAGATATTTCCTTTGTTTCTTACCTATTTCAGGCAAGGTGTGATGCTTCTTCATTTGAAAGTGTGCGTTGCACATTTTGTGTGGATACTGGAGTGTGGTATTATGAGGTGACCGTCATCACATCTGGTGTAATGCAGATCGGCTGGGCCACCAAAGACAGCAAATTCCTAAACCACGTAAGCTTTGCTGCAGCTTTACCGTCACACAATTGCTATTGGATTACTTTGATGTGACATGTTCTTTGTTTGCTTACTTGTATAGATGCAACCTTTGAATATCCTTGTGTATAGTTCAGTGAAGGAGATGCAGCAATTAACATTAAATGTTCAGAGAAAGTGAAGAGTCAAAGGAAGAGGGAGGCAGAATTGTTTTTCGAGAGACCTTCAATATGAGAGTTTTGAAATGATGTAATCCGCCCAAGAATCCTTGGTGCACAAGTGCAGAAACCCCGGAAAACAGCTGTATTCAAGGCAACATAAAGTACCTCGTGTGTAAAGATAAAGATTGTGACCTAAAATGGCTCACAAAGCTTCTAGAAGAAGCTGAACATACTTGGAAATGTACCTGTGAGAAAGAGGTGTGTCTCTGCACAACAAAAGAGTTGGAGAACTTTCTGAACTTTCCCCCAAAAAATGATAGCTTGCAGCTCCCCGTACTGCAAACCGCTGAGGACATGGACTGTGGACGGCACGTTCTACCGACCTACCCGATCATCCCTGTCAGTGAGGGAAGGTCATATCTGGGGCTTGTCAATGCACAGGGTATGTTTAATATGATGATATGTACGATTGATCATATTTGGGAGGCAGAGGAGGTGGGGTCGGATGGTAGTGGGAAGCTGTATCGGCTGTGAGGGCCATTATAAATATCTCTATATATTTTTGTTTGGTTCCGGGGCCACAAGAGAAATTATACTAGATTTTTGCATCTATTTGTTGTGTGTGTGGTGTGCGTGCGTGCGTGCATGCATGTGCGCGCTCGTGTGTGTGTTATAGCCACTGCCACTGCTAGTTTGTATTAACAGGAAATTATAGGAACTCAACTACTTTCCTCAATGGATATTTCTCATATTCCTATATTCCCGTGACTGATTTGCATTCAGGAACAGAACAATTGTGGTTAACCATTCTAAAATTGCCACTCTTATCTAAATGCTGAAAAATATGTTTAAAAGACAATTTGAATTGGATTTTGTGCTCGTAACGGCAAGTTAAAAGTGCTCGGCGAGCAGAATATAGTCACTGAAAACACATACGCACACATCACATGTGCTAAAGACCTTGTTTAGCATCCATATGTCATTTCGAAAGTACCGTATTACAAAAGACAACTTTTGAGGGAAAGTGTACATGTCAGCATTTTGAGCTTCAATATTGAGCACATTTCTCCATTTTGACGTTCATGAACAAGACAAAACCAACTTTAAATGTAGAACTTACAGGTCAATGTATATACATACATGATTAGCACATCCAATGAATGGTACAAATAAGCAAATTGAAGCAGGATGCCTCATTTACATAACTCAACACGTCGTCATTTTAGTCATCAATGACATTACGGTAGATTGACCGATCACTGGCAAGATTAATCAGGTGTGAGAAAGTCTCAATGAAACCAAATTCACGATTTTGAAAGAGCTTTCCTTAAATTTCCAAAGATGACTATTTATAAGGAAAAGTATGCAAACCATCATTTTAAGTTTCAGTCAGAGACATTTCCATCTTCAGGCTCCATCAGCAAAACAAAATCAACTTAACATAAAGTCTTCTGTGAACTACTGGTTTCAAAATTGGGTCTGATTGAAAAACCCCCGAACAATCTTTCAATCTCTCCAAGTTGCTCATTATCCTGATTTGCTTCAATTTTAAAACTGGTATCCAGGAGTCACTTAAACTACTTGTCTTGAAAGTCTCAAAGGAAGTTTAATAAGATCAGTTAAACAATAGAAATATGATCAACCAGGCTCCTTCACACTTGCAAACTACAAGATCGTTTTGATCTTTCAGTCCATCAGCAGCTCCGTGGAAGGGATGAAAGATTTTACTGAACTGAGGAAGTGAAGAGCATCGGTAAAAATAGCACAGAGAGATCTGTTTTTCACTTCACTTGTTCATAAGGCACAAAGATAGCTATCTATGTTCATGGGCCTAATTCAGATTCTACAAAGGAACTTTTAGCTTCTCCATGTATCAATAACTTTGAAATTGACTGTCCATTCACCTTTGATGTAGTCCTTTTGAGTTTTGATGGCAGCAGCAGCATTGCATGCATAGATCTTGTCAACAATGTGACTTGCTGTGAATGATTTTTTTGCTGTAATTGGATTACAACGGTGCTTCATGGTGTCTTGGTGAAATACATACGTGGATCGATGTATTGAATAAACTCTTATTGTGCATTCTGTTATGTTCTGTGCTTTTGTGGTTCAGGAAGGTTATGGAATTGGTGATGATGAATACTCATGTGCATATGATGGCTGCCGGCAGCTCATTTGGTATAACGCTCGCAGCAAACTCCATCTTCATCCTTGCTGGAGAGAAGGTGAACCGGTGTAATCCCTTTATCATTGCCAATCCCACTCGGTGACGGTTTGGATCTTGGATGGCTTGGAAAATAAAAAAAAATAAAAAAGGATATAATTACTCGAGTAGATTACAATTATGGTCAATCTTAATGTGATAGTTCTCACTTCTTGTCCTCTGGATCGTTAGACTTTGAATGTATACAGTCATACAGTACATAC
Source organism: Eptatretus burgeri (assembly GCF_056783735.1). Classification (NCBI taxonomy): domain Eukaryota; kingdom Metazoa; phylum Chordata; class Myxini; order Myxiniformes; family Myxinidae; genus Eptatretus; species Eptatretus burgeri. The sequence continues at coordinate 17,601,529 of NC_140971.1, forward strand.
GTTCTTCACCTTTCACCTGGACTTTTGTTTATGCTCACAAGTAAGGTTCTCTGCACCTTGCAAAAACTATACTTGCAATAGTATGGTGTTCTCCAGCTCTGGACACACAGTCCTTTCATCAGAGTTGAAGCTTTGAGGTGCTTTCAGTGTATAATTACTTGAGACTTGTTCGTAGCTAGGGTCGGCCATCTGAACGCAATTTCTTGGAGCCTCATTTGTGAAAAACTTTGTGGCCTTGTGATGCTCTTTATGATATTTTAAAGTCAATGAACTTGATGTTTTCCTCATCAAGAATATGCAAACTTGTCATACTGGAGGAGACAATAGCCAGGGAGACACAAAGGGGTCAGGGACGTCCTGTGGGAGGAAGGATTCTGTTAAATAAATGATGGCTGCCAGGAGCGGCGAGATCTGTCAGGTTGGAGTGAAGGTGGGAAGGGGGGGGGAGATGGGAGGAAGCAGGATGGGGGTGGGTGGGGGATTATTTGGAGGGAGCAAGGTGAGGGGGTAGGATGAGTGGGGAAACTGAGAGGAAGCAGGATGAAGGTGAAACTGGGAGAGGAGAGGATGAGGGGAATCTGTGAGGGAGAAGCATTGAGGGGTGGATATGGTTGAAAGCTTTGAGGGGGAGGTGTGAGTGGGAAGCTAGGAGAGAGTGGGGAGAGGGGGAAGCTTGGAAAGGGTGGGGTGAAGAGGAATGCAGAGAGAGGCAACATAAAGTGGAGGGATGCTGAAGAGGGCACACGTAGGTTGGAAGGGCATGTATTTTAGAAGGTGTCAGGCAGGTAACTGACATGGATGGGTTTGACACTATAAAATAACATAAAGCTGATTTGGTTGTAAAGCGTAGCCAACCTCTGCAAACTGGACTTCTTATGATACCCATATTTAAAATTCTGAGATAAAGATCATTTGATGGATGAAATGAGTTGTTGAAGGCATGTAGAAAGGTCATGCTGTAATTGGAATGGGAGGGATAGGTATTAAACCAGGTGCTTCAGTGAGAGGCAGGTTTGCAAAATGTGTTGTGAAGAAGAGGAGAGGAAGAAGATTAGATGGCGTGCTGGTGCTAAAGAGGTAAGGAAATTTAACCGTTGTAACATATTTTCAAAAGCTTTTAAAGGAAGAAAGGAAGAAAGAAGTCTTTTCTTCAATGAAGAGAATGAAAAAATCCGAGAGGAAAAGGAGATGGACAGGAAGTGTCGGTTAAAGGCAGAATAAGATCGTGCCCAAATGAAAGAGCTTTTTTGGGGTTTTTTTGTTTGTTTGTTTGTTTGTTTGTTTTTGAAAACGAGTGGGAAGAGGAAAGCATTGAAGGCGGAAGGGAAAACATTTTTGGAAAAAAAGAAATGAGAAACAGGACGATAGAACAACCTCAAAGAAGGCCCAAGGTTGCATGACAAAAAACCCGAATTCAACAGATATCAATGAGGTATGATGTACCATGGAATAATCTCGATGACAATTCAAACAGCACACAGGGACAAAAATACAACAGAAAAAAACATGATGGATCTGACAGACGCAGACGCACATGCACGCACGCACATCACACACACGCACACATAGACGCACGCGCGCACACACACAGGCGCGCACACACACACACGCAGAGACACACGCGCGCACACACACACGCAGAGACACACGCGCACACACACACACGCAGAGACTCGCGTGCACACACACACGCACGTGCAAACACGCGCACACACACACGTAGAGACGCGTACACACACGCAGAGACGCGCGCGCACACACACACACGCAGAGACACGCGTGCACACACACACACACACACACACACACACACACACACACACACACACACACGCAGAGACACGCGCACACACACACACACGCAGAGACACGCGCACACACACACACACACACACACACACACGCAGAGACACGCACACACACGCACACAGACACACACACTACCTGAACACGTATATACTAACAGAAAAACGTTCCTGTACACCATAAAAAATCACACAAAGTGAAACATGTATCCTAGCAATACAATGGTCAGCAAACATGTGACTTGCCATACTCCCCAGTTTACCCGTGAATATCCAGAACCTGCACATGCACAATGCACTATATGTACATTATGCCATGTACGTGTATTGAGTCATGTGACAGTGCTACATATGGTACTGAGAAAATTGCAACACAGCACGGTTTGGGAAATAATCCCAGCTGCGAAAAGCAATTTTATTGACGTCTAAACGTCGTGAACGTGATGCCACACCTTTCTCAAAATGAAGGTCTATGTGCTATTGACATGCTTGAGACAGGAATGCCACAAAATAGCTGTGGCTTGGCGTTTCATGGTTCATCAGAACACCATACAGTGAATGGAGACATTGTCAACAAACTGGCAACATCAAAGACCGTCCATGTTTTGGGTGACCACGTGTGACGTCATGTCGGCAGAATAACCATGTCCGGTTTGTGCACCTTAGGAATCGGTTCCAGATAGCAAGTTTGACAGCTAACAGCATCCCTGGTTTGCAACCAATCAGTGCCAGAACTTTTTGCAATCGGTTAAGCGAGAATAACATCCGACCACGACGAC
>NC_140971.1:17614112-17686612 GCF_056783735.1 Eptatretus burgeri
GTTTCCACCTCCATGCTTCACGGTTGGGATGGTGTTATTGGGGTTGTACTCATCCTTCTTCTTCCTCCAAATACGGCGAGTGGAGTTTAAACCAAAAGGCTCTATTTTGGTCTCATCAGACCACATGACCTTCTCCCATTCCTCCTCTGGATCATCCAGATGGTCATTGGCAAACTTCAGACGGGCCTGGACATGCGCTGGCTTGAGCAGAGGGACCTTGCGTGCGCTACAGGATTTTAATCCATGACAGCGTAGTGTGTTACTTCTGGTTTTCTTTGATACTGTGGTCCCAGCTCTCTTCAGGTCATTGACCAGGTCCTGCTGTGTCGTTCTTGGCTGATCCCTCACATTTCTCATGATCATTGAGGCTCTACGAGGTGAGATCTTGCATGGAGCCCCAGACCGAGGGAGATTGACTGTTATCTTGAACTTCTTCCATTTTCTAATAATTGCGCCAACAGTTGTTGCCTTCTCACCAAGCTGCTTGCCTATTGTCCTGCAGCCCATCCCAGCCTTATGCAAGTCTACAATTTTGTCCCTGATGTCCTAAGACAGCTCTCTGGTCTTGCCCATTGTGGAGAGGTTGGCGTCTGATTGATTGAGTGTGGACAGCTGTCTTTTATGCAGATAACGAGTTCAAACAGGTGCAGTTAATACAGGTAATGAGTGGAGAATGGGAGGGCTCCTTAAAGACAAAACTAACAGGTCTGTGAGAGCCAGAATTCTTACTGGTTGGTAGGTGATCAAATACTTATTTCATGCAATAAAATGCAAATAAATTATTTTAAAATCATATAATGTGATTTTCAGGATTTTTGTTTTAGATTCCGTCTTTCACAGTTGAAGTGTACCTATGATAAAAATTACAGACCTCCACGTGCTTTGTAAGTGGGAAAACCTGCAAAATCAGCAGTGTATCAAATACTTGTTCTCCCCACTGTATATAATGCATATATGTATATATATGTATACATATATATATATATATATATATATATATATATATATATATATATATATATATATATATATATATACATGTGTATATATATATATATATATATATATATATATATATATATATATGTATATATACATATATATATATATATATATATATATATATATATATATATATATATATAATATTGTTACGGATTAGCGGCATTCCCCTTTGTGAGGGGGACTTCTCTGACCCGGTGGATGACCCTGAAGCTGACGAGCCACAGATAACTCCACGGTACGTCGGGTTGGTGAACAACCACAGACGCAATCTGAGATGTTTAATGTAGGTTGGGTCCAGCATCCAAATCCCACTTTACCTTCCCGACAAATTAATCACCCAACGAATGACTGTGCTTCCTCGCGTTCCACTGTTGTCAATCAGAACAGCCGAGCTATACCGTAAGTGGAGCGTTGGCTCACAAATGACCATAACGAAATGGCAGAGCAGAACTAACTCCCTGACACTAGTTACATGCTATGTCCAACCAATGGAAAGAGATGAGCGGAAAGTTTGGAAAATAGTTTATCAAGGATTAGCAAAAAGTACGTATTTACAAGCAAACGGTGTCACACAAGAAAGCTCACCCCTCAGCACACAAGCCCACTTAGTTAGTCGTCTTATTACAACTTTCTCCACACATAGATGCCTCAAGCATAAGTACTTAGATGGGAACGTTAAACAGGCAAACCTAAAGAAGAAATTTATACTGAACCACTTTCTCCACAAAAAAATTTCAAATACAATGCAGTGATATTTGTGTTTGTGAGAAGGGGGAATGCATTCTGCTTATCATGACCCATGACATCAGAGCTCTTATTTTCCATTTTTTAATTTTTTTTTATCATCGTTCAGATTTCACATCTGGTCAGTGTGGCCAGCTAACAATTTATATTTTATATTTATTTGCATATTGTGTTTGTTTTACTTTTATTTATCACTTGCACTCTCCCTTATTCCTGGCCCCAGCTCGGGATTTTTTGCTGCCGCCAGCTTTATGTCCTTTCAGCAGTGTGAGTTCAACTTTGGGGCTAAACCATTCCGCTTCCCTCCCCAGCTCAAGTTCAACACTTTCAACGACCATGCATCACTCGCGAATGAAGAGAAGATCATCCTTCCCAGGTTAAATGTCCATGTCGGGTGCCCGCGGCTTCCCCTTTCGAGCGCCCGTGACGTCCCAGCCATTATTTAAATATCACCCACGACTTTAACATAATAAATAAGGAAACCAGTGCATTCCGGTTGTTTGGGTCTCCAGATATAACTTCTGCCTTCACCACTTTCCTCAGACTCTTCTCCAGCTTTATCGTCATCCTCATTTTCAACTTCCTCTAATTCACTATCAAATCTTGTCAAACCAAAATATCTTTGATTGGGATATCAATAACATTAACCATTTTCTTTTTTTTTCTTGCTCACTTTACCTTCCTGAATCTCCTTTTCACCATTCATCATCTTCCTCTTCTCCTTCATTCAGCCCCATTGCTTTTACCCCCATTGGATGTCAAACACGTATTTGTCGGTATTTCTCGACACCCTCTTATCTGAAATTAATTTCTTCATAATGCAGTCGTATTTGTTTGAAATGTCTGAAAGTGCCTTATATCTCATCATCCTTAGAACCTGGCATTATTCAATATCTGTATCTGTAAGCTTAGCAACTTGGGAGTAATACCAGTCTGGAAGAGAAAATTTCCTAATTTCATGCTGAAGTCTATTTTTAATATATCCAATACCTTTTTTGCACAAGTTGGCTTGGATGCAAAAATGATACTTTTCTTGAAGCTTCTCATTTCCTTTTACTGCTCTTTATTTATCATAAATGTACCATTGGGAAAAAAATATTCAAGTCCTGGCTGCGTTTTTCAGGATAACAACAATAACTGAAAAAAATTATTCGGAAACTGTAACATTTATCATAAATAGACCGATATATTGGTAAGGTATGCATGTTTGATAAATCACTTGTGACAAATTCAGACGTTTTGTCAATTTATTTTTTTAATCACAAAATGTGGATATCTGAAATGGCACACTATTTCACACTAAAAAACATAAGCCTGGTGTTGGCTTCATGGTTAAGTTGGCTGGCTTAAGATTTTAGGGTCTTGAGTTTTGAGTCCCTGTCAAGCCGTTCACAGAACACCAGGTGGGTGACTCAGCCTGCCATCCTTCCAAGGTTGGCACAATGAGTACAGTGTCAGATTACTGGCAACAGGGGTGCTGCAACAGCGGCACAGCTGTGCTTACAGAAAAAGGATGCAACCAGTAGCCACAAGCTGCATATGAAACACCACCACCAAAAAACACGATTACTTTGGAGTGGGCTGCTGGCAACATCTGCTGCAATGAAGGGCTCAAGACCAACTAATAACTCCATTGATGTCACCATGCAATTTAGGCCCAATACCAGAGAGAGCATGGGGGAGGGGGGAAGCCGGGAAAAAACTCTACGAGGTAGTGATTTAATGAATTTATCCGATTTGTCACCATTGAGAGAGTGGATACATCAAATGCTAATCAGAGGTTGCTTATCTTTTCATGAAAAAAAACTGTTCTCAGCCAGAACCTGATCTGACTTATGGGAAAGCAGATTCTGTGATAGCTTATTTGTATTCATTTTGGAAATGACGATAAATTCATTTGGTCAGTTAGTAATGTCCTTCTGCAGAAACTCCTTGTTGGCTTTCATTGAGACTGCGATTCCTGGAAGACTTGTTTATGAAAATCTGCTTGTCTCCTGTCAACTTTGACTTCTTCAATGGCTACTGGCTACTGGTTGCATCCTTTTTCTGTAAGTGCAGCTGTGCCGCTGTTGCAGTGCCCCTGTTGCCAGTGATCTGGCACTGTACTCATTGTGCCAACCTTGGAAGGATGGCAGGCTGAGTCACCCACCTGGTGTTCTGTGAACGGCTTGACACGGACTCAAAACTCAAGCCTCTAAGATCTCAAGCCAGCCAACTTAACTGTTAAGCTAACACCAGGCTTATGCTTTTTTAGTGTGAAATAGTGTGCCATTACAGATATCCCCATTTTGTGATTAAAAATATAAATTGACAAAACGTCTGAATTTGTCACAAGTGATTTATCAGATATGCATACCTTACCAGAGAATGTTTCTTCTTCTTCTTTTTCTTCTTCTTCTTCTTCTTCTTTTTCTTCTTCTCCTTCTCCTTCTCCTTCTCCTCCTTCTCCTTCTCCTTCTCCTTCTCCTTCTCCTTCTCCTTCTCCTTCTCCTTCTCCTTCTCCTTCTCCTTCTCCTTCTCCTTCTCCTTCTCCTTCTCCTTCTCCTTCTCCTTCTCCTTCTCCTTCTCCTTCTCCTTCTCCTTCTCCTTCTCCTTCTCCTTCTCCTTCTCCTTCTACTACTACTACTACTACTACTACTACTACTACTACTACTACTCCTCCCTTTTACTCTTCTTCTTTTCCTCCTTTTTACTTTTCTTTCCTTCTCCTTCTTCTCCTTCTTCTCCTTCTTCTCCTTCTTCTCCTTCTTCTCCTTCTCCTTCTCCTTCTCCTTCTTCTCCTCCTTCTCCTTCTTCTCCTCCTTCTTCTCCTCCTTCTCCTTCTCCTTCTTCTCCTTCTTCTTCTCCTTCTTCTTCTCCTTCTCCTTCTTCTTCTCCTCCTTCTTCTCCTTCTTCTCATTCTCCTTCACCTTCCTCTCCTCCTCTTTCCTCTCCTCCTCCTTCTCCTCCTCCTCCTCCTTCTTCTTATCCTCCTCCTTCTTATCCTCCTCATCCTCCTCATCCTCATCCTCCTTCTCCTTCTTCTCCTTCTCCATCTCGTCCTTCTCCCACCTTTTCTTGCGGGGTCGGCCGGGGGAAGATTGGTCTAAGTCTTCACACACTGGCTGGCCAGGACTGATGTTCAACTAGTTGGGACAGAAATTTGGCCATGGTGGCGGCAATAGCTCGTTTACTCTTTGCGAAGGACACCATGGGATCTTTAACGTCCACCAACAAATGCTGGCATGCGGGACATCCGTTTAACATCCATCCGAGGGACAGCACACATATTGTTGAAACACCCTGCCTGTTGTAGTGATGAATGACCCTGCCTGTGAAATACCAGGCTGTCAGTTTATAGCTGGGTCAGGAATGGAACCCAGGCTCGACAGATTAGAGACGAGTGTGCGTACCTCTCAGCCATCCTGCCAGCCCTTTTTCTCATTTCACTGCAGGTGGAAATTCATTATACCAGGGAGAGGGAATGAGGTCTTATTTGAATACCAATGTGGGGTGATTAGCCCATGTTGGTCAAGGATGTTCTTGAGTGCATTGGTGCAGCACTCATGTAAGGCATCTGCATATATCGCCTTTGAGGTTATCGAAGTTCAGCTGTCGGAGGGACCTTTCAGATTTTCATTATCTTTGTTGCTACCGTATGAGACTGCTACAGCAAAGAATACTGCAGTGTAGTCCGAAGGTATGCTGAGGAGCACAGGCACTTTGCTGATAAAGTCTGCTGTGCCACTAACAATTAAGAGACCAAGTGTGTAACCTCGTGATTGAGTCGATTGAATCGTCAACTGCGTCAAACCACAGCAAATGAGTAAATCATTCAATGATCTCGTTCCATTTCATGCTGAATTGTTCACACGTATCCTGAAATCACCAAAATTGATAAAAGTACTCGAAAGTAAATTGACCACCACCAGAAATTATGATATGCATCAAAAAGATGCAAGCTTGTTTCGGTAATTCAGTCTTGTTCTATATGCAGTTATAAACCTCAGAGAATCACAGACCGGAGAGCTTACGGACGTTCGAGACATTCAGATGATTTGAAGAAATGTTTCTTGGCCTCTGTCTTGTCTTCTTGGCATCTTGAACAGCCACTATTCATGATGATGCAAATACCACCCCCACTCTTCCGTTAGCATGGTAATGTCTGAAGGCAGGAGTTGGACAGAGTGTTCTTCATGTCTGCCAAGGCTGTGTTGTCATCACTATCTTCTTTTAGCCATGCCTCTGTTATGGCAAAAATATCAAGTTTCTCAGAAAGATTAAAGTCACAGATCTCAATGTACGTATTCATCTTCGACTGTGCCAGTCGACTCTGGGTTAGTAAGCTTCATCGATTGAAGAATGCCAGTCGACTCTGGGTTAGTAAATGACTATCATTATACTTGGTTGAGGGAGCATGAACATTGCTGTTGAAGCCAAATGAGTTGTGCCGCCACTTAGTTATCCTTCCTTTCTACTGGTGTGTGCTTTTCTCTCCGAGCTAGTCATCTTCTTCCTCTTCTTGTTCATTTCACCATCCATATATTGAATCCTTTCAGTTTGTAAGGCAAATGCCAAATTTCGTTCTGACTTTAGTTTCCCAGCTCCAGATCTTTGTGTTGGTTTTCTGTTTGAAATTCCCAAAGATTGCATCATGTTCTGAATTTGAAAGTGCACTTCATGTGTCATAAAATTAAAGAGCATAAGCTGAATTTTACTGTGGATGATCTGAGATGTGCTGGATAAAAAAAAATACCTTTGAGTAGCTGTCAACGATTGCTGAAGTCATCCGACTGCACTCAGAAGCTCCTCCTCTCACTCGCCCTCCTTAACATCACCACCGCCACGCACTCCCAAGGGCAACAAATGGGTGGTAACAAAAGATGAGGCCTTCCACCGCTTGCTTGAGCAATCACTCACCATACCCACCGCCCACAGAAGCTTCTCCTTGTCCAAAACATGGGGAGTGATGCCACTCGCAGAGGAAAGTTCCAAGGCCACCATTTATTAGTCCCCAAGAAAAAAATACCTTGCTCCAAAGGATACCCATGAAGCTCAACACAGCCACAATGTTTACCACCCCACATCAAACCAAATGACAATGGCTTGCTGTTTGAATGTGTCGGTCACTTGGTTCCCTTTCAATGGGACGCTGCTGCATGCTGTGCGAGTCAGAATTCACAGCAGTGTTGCAATTTTATCGGTTTTTCTCGAGTTAAGGTAAAATTTGAGGCAGTTTCTTGTTTGTTAACATTATCAGTGTCACGCTTGGAATTTCCACTTCGTTGGAAGAGAAGCTGGCTTGGTGTCATGTTATTTGACTTTGCCATTATCTTATTGTCAGTGCCAGGTCCACTCGAATCGGCATATTTATACTACTCTCAATGTTTGAAGCGATTGAGATGGCATCAGCCATTACATTGTTATCGTACTCAACTATATTTCAGGGATCTTCGGTGCCTACCTTTTGATAGAAACCTTTTGTTTAATTGAGCTACTATGTGCAGGTGTCAACCCATCCTTCGCTTTACCTGCCGGTTTGCCCATCCCGAATCGGACTTGCTATCCGGCTTCTTTTTTTTTACATTGGTCACACATGCTGACCTCATGTTTGGTGTTGTGGCAGACAACAGCGGTTGGCCCTACTACGCAAAATGAGCATTCCGGAACACTCGTGCTCACTCTGTTGCGACTCCCCTTCTGACACAGAATTACATCCATGTGGTCACAGGTGAGCACATCGTTCACAGATCTAGTTTTGAAAGTCAAGTGCCTTTAGGCAGTGAAATGTCATTTTGTGTTTGAGATTAAGTGATTTAATTGTTTGCTAGCAAGTCAGGAAAGTCAACTACTGTAACTCTTCGTTTTGCCTGTTTTGCATGGCTTTCTTGATACCATGCTCAATCCCCTCTCACCCCCAGGGATATTTGCATGAATTGTGCCCACCTACTGGACATCTGTCCATTGTGCCGACAAGAAATCTGTGGACGTGTACACATTTCAGAAACCATGGGCTGTCCATCTCCAAAACAGGGCCAAAAGAAGACCTTGTGACACCTACTTTGAAACATGAACATTGGGGCCTTTTACAAGGGAAATAATATCACCAGAAACTCTGGAAACAGGGTTGCTTGATTGGCAGTGATGGTATGGACTGTATTCCCTTGCTGAGGAACGCATTTTTAAAAATGTTTGTTCTTTTTTTTATTTTCTCTTTTGAAGTGGTTGAACTGTGTAAAGAACTTTGCAGATGTGTGCCTTATGTTGCTGCACATACCTGGTGGAGTGTAATGTTTTGGAGTTGTGAAAATGGTAGGGTTATGAAGATGAGGGGTAAGGGTGTGGGAATCTCCACACCTGACAGCAACTGTTTTGGCCACAGTTGTGGTTGCACAGCTTTTACAAAGAACTTGTAAGGAAATTGTTTTTTAATCTGAAAATGGCCATTTGGAGTACTTCTGCAGATACAGCTGTGCGATGGCTCCAAGTATGTTGAAGGTAATACTTTGCTGCAGCCGAAAGTTTCTGTTTGGGCACGAAAGCAAAGGAACCGGGTGAGGTGCAAAGTTTAGTACAAAGAATATTTGTGGAATGGTGTATTTGGCAAATAACACAAACACTCCAGGGGTAAGTCGACCCGATAAAGGCATGTGGACAAGCGGTCCTTTATGTCATGTGAAAATGAAACATTTGCCTTTGTTTTTCCTTTATTTCTTTAGCAGACCCGAGACCAGGAATTCAAAATATTCTATAGGAAATGATTAGCAGTTCTTCCCCCCCCCCACCCCCTTGCTCTGCTTTATCCGTTTTGAAATGACGAAAAACTTTAACCACTGTCATCATGCCCGGCAAGTGTCAAATCAAATTTGTGCAATAAATCAAATTTGTACTATAAATGGTTCAGTTGTTGAGATGCCAATAAAATGTACACTTTTTAAAAATAATAATAATAATAATAATTTGGCATTGGAAAGGCATTTCTTCTGATAGAAACCCATCTGAAGATGTTTTACTGAATGGTTTGTTTTTATGTGTACTTGTGGCATTTTCTTTGTGTGCGTGCACACTGTGTGTGTCAGGAGAGCTGATGTTCTTTGTAGATACCTCTATTGTTGTTTACCGATTAAACTTCCCTAATTGATATCCCTTACATGCAACAAGCAATGTAAATCAAGATTGAGGGGGGGGAAAGCCAAACCTTTCATTCGTATTCGCACAGCTAAATGGAGTCAAAGCTCAAACGTGCATTGCAATATAAAGACTGCAAAAATATTTTTAAAAACACCGACCAATAACCCCCTTCTGTGAACAAAAGCTTGGCATTAAAGATGTAGCCAGGTAATGAGCTTTATTACCAGATGTGTCCCACAACACTGCACTGCTGCTTATACAACTGAGGGGGCTGCACTGCTGCTTGTCCATCTGGGAACATTTCACTGCTCCTTGTACATCAGGGAACCCATCACTGCTGCTTGTACATGAGGGAACACTACACTGCTGATTGTACATCCGGGCACACTTCAATGTTGCGTGAACATCCGAGCACACTGCACTGCTGACTTCTACATACGGGCACACTTCACTGCTGCTTGTACATCCAGGGGCACTGCATTGCTGCTTTTACATCCAGGGGCACACTTCACTGCTGCTTTTACATCCAGGGGCACTGCATTGCTGCTTTTACATCCAGGGGCACTCCACTGCTGCTTGTACATCCAGGGGCACTGCATTGCTGCTTTTACATCTGGGCACACTCCACTGCTGCTTGTACATCCAGGGGCACTGCATTGCTGCTTTTACATCCAGGGGCACTCCACTGCTGCTTGCATAACTGGTCACACTGCCAATCAATTCTGCTTGTATATCCGGGCACACTGCACTGCTGCTTTTATGTCCAAGCACACTCCAATAGTCCAATACTGCTTGTACATCTGGTAATACTGCTTGCTGAAGGCAGGTAATAGAATATTGATTCACTGAGTACAATGTAAATGTGTAACTCACTAACATTCTGTCAATCATATCATGATAACTTGATACAAGTGGCTTTCAAAAACTTTTATGAATGAGAAACGATAGTCAGAAACAGCAATTCTCTATTTGTCAATGTCTTCACATGAGTAAGAGAATATATATTAAATGTATTTTTTAATTCATATGTGTGCCTTTACCTATTTTTGGCACGTCTTGGACTATTGTGAGTATCTTGTTGATAGAAATATTTGAAGGCCCAAGTACGATAAGTTTGAGTTTTCAAAACAAACGATGATCAAAATGTCGCCTGACGAGTGCTTCAGCAAGGCATTGTCCACCTTTTGAGATGTAATCAATCCATCAGTTACACTCCCATTCCAAGTACGTGCGCAAAATTGATGTAACGACATTACGGAACATTGGTTGTGCGTGGTGTTCCTCCCACTTGTGATTTCCTTGTGGAGTATCTTCGGGTGTCCGTTTGTGATACCATAAGTGATTGTCATAAAATGTAAGTTTTTTTTTTTTCACAGAAGTAATTATTTTGCAAATATACCACTCCCCCCCCCCCTCCTCTTTTATTATAAGTGTATCAGAAATAGGTGTTTGTGGCACATTCTGCCAAACATGGAGTATTAGACGAGGTAATTATCTGAATCTTAGCAAGTCTTGTATGAACGCAAAGTTGTCGGTGGCATCGTTTATATATTTGGTGGAATAAACGTATGTGCCACGTTATATTCATTCCGCTATTTGTCGATGTTTTGCATCCAGTAATATGGCATTTTAGAAGTGATGTAATCCACCCCCAAAAATGGTTGGTGCACACGGGCAGGTATGCTTGGGGTGAAATAGAATGTGTTGTTTGACCTGGATAAGGATTGTTACTTGGAAAGGCTCACCAAGCTTTTGAAAGAAGCCGAAAATACTTGGAAACGTACTTGAGAGGAAGGGCTGTGACTGCACAACGAATGACGTGGATAACTTTTTTCAGCTAGCTGAACAAGCCTGGTGTTGGCTCAATGGTTAGGGTAGCGGCTTGGGATCCTAGGGTCCTGAGTTCAAGCCCCGTCGGCCGCTGAATTAATACACCAGGGGGTTGACTCGGCCTGTCATCCTTCAGAGGTTGGCGAAATGAGTACCAGTTCCAGTGTGTGTACTGGTAGAAGGGCACTGCATCAGCGACAGTCGCGCTTCAAGAAATGATAGCTACCCCGGCAGCTAAGCTGCCATACGACCACCAGCTAGCTGAACGGGCACCTGCTTGTACTGCAAACTCCCAACCAGGTGGGTCGGTGCAAGGCCCGAGTGGACGGATGCGTGCTACACAAACCCTCGCTGCTGGTGAATGGACTGTTTGTTTGGATCAGGTTCTTCGGAACACCGATGGGAAGAACATATCTCGGGCTTGTGCATGTACAAGGTAAGTTTCAAATGATATTGTTACGGATTTCGGAATCCAGTCTGATGAACGCATCCACACATCCTGGTCCTCAGACAGTTATTTCCTTAAATTCATGTTCAGATTAGCCCCATCCCAATGTCTAATGGGATCTTAAATGTGATGCGTTGAGAAGGGTAAAGGATAGACCCCCTCTCTTATGGGAAGCTTTTTTCTTTACAACAGACATGTTCACACACTTTTTTTCACGAGCTCTGAAGCCCACCCTTATTTTTTCCTCAGCAATGTTCTTTCATGAGCTCCAACGCCAGCCTTTTTTGAGAGCACATGGGTCGTCATGGTAACCGTGCGCAAGTGGAGCGGGGTGAGCTTGGGGCGGACTGTACCCGCGGAGACGGCCCGGAGATATAAAACGAACAGGAGGTACGTTCTGTGAAAGAAAGCCAGGGAGGGAGAAGAGAATGAGAAATAAGCTTGAGAAGCGATCAATAAGTGGGTGTAAGCGCACGAAAGAGGAGAAGCAAGCAAGTGTGTGGATGTGAGCAGCACCACCAACAAGTGAGGCACGGGTCGGTTACCAACAACACCAGGGTCTTAACCCGCGACAGACTATCCCGGTGCCCTCCAGACTTCGACTGGCGTTGAAGGCTGTTCGCGAGAGGGTGCATGGCAAGCTTGGGTGCTGGCGACGGACGTGGCACACATGCGCACATTTCAGGACGTTTTCACTTCACGGACGACTTTCTGTTGAGCGAGACGATTCTTACTCCCCCCCCCCCCCCCCATGAATGATCCGTTGGGTACCCTTGTCTGTGTTTATCTGTAAGTAAGGCCTAAGTCACATTTGCTCTATAGCTAGGATATGGCGGCTGTACCCCCCCCCCCTGAATTGACAGAAACGTGCGGCGGCCGCAGAGTTTCTGAGGTGGCCTCAGGGTGTCCCTGCGACGTATGGCTATCTTTTACAGACCTTAGGGGTCGCCGTGGAATTATAGCGCGGAGTTATAACTTTTTCATTTCTAGGTTGGCCGTAGCAATTTGACAAACCAAGCTGTGACGTAGATGTGTTCCACGTCGACCGTACGTAGGGCATACGGTGGGCTTGCGTTATTCGGTGCCTGCCGTAGGCTCTTATCAATGAAAAATGAATTTTGCCAACCCCCCCAAAAAATTACGGCGGCCGCACTATTTCTACAGTCACCGTAGGGTAGTCCTAAGGCGTCGCTGTGTTCAACGCACGGTGGCCTTGCGGTCTGTGTGACTACCTGCGGACAACGCAGGGTCGACGCACGGTTCCCCTACGCCCGCCGTGCGTCCTACGTACGGCCTCCTTTGCAGTCTGCGTCGACCGTGCGCTACCGCTCGAGATCGGAGTATAGGTGTTTGCCACCAGTGTTGGGCACAAAAGCGATAAACCGATAACAGATAATTATCGGAAGTTAACTTCCATTTATCGTTATCGGACCAGTTAACTTCCGATAACTCGATTTTTTTTAGTCCCATAATGTCCTTTAATTTTTTGTCCGATAGCATTTTTATCGTTTCCGGGTCGCATTTCGCCAAACTAATTAATTATTATCAATGAGGAGAAAATGTACATGATTATAGATTTAATTACTTGTTTTACAATATAATGCTGAATCATGCCGCCCGGTGAAGAAAAATGGAAGAAGAAGAAGAAGAAGAAGGAGCTTTGCAATGGTGACTTCCTCAGCCATGCGGCTGCTCGGCTCTGCAGGTACTGGGTTCGGTCAAGGTTGGGAAACCCGAAAAATAAAAACATATGTGACTGCTACATTGTGTGACCGTGGAAATACTGCGGCCGCCCTATAATTGCTCGTGGCCGTCGATTTTGTCGACCCTACGGCCGCCGAGCCAAATGTGACTTAGGCCTTAGTGAACCCCCGCTAAACATCTGCTCTTTGTCTCTTTCTTGGCATTTCGATTGATTTTGCTTTGAAATTCTTTATTTACCTCAGCAAATAAAAAGTTCTCTTTATTTATTTATTTATTTTATAATTAATAAATTATTTGTCGATGTCCAACCTGTCCGTGTTTGTCCTTTCCTCCCATTGGTCTGGCATTGTCCAAACCGAGATAGACTGGGAGGTCATTACCACAGATTTGACCAAAAATCGTCGGCACGCACCAGCGGTTAAAACGCTCGGCCGCCCTAATTAAAATCTAATCGGATAACAGTGGTGCTTTGCCGAGGGCGCGCTCCCCGCTCACGTGACCTCTAGTTAAACTGAATCATTTGACGGCAGACACTGGAACTCGTGGTTAAATGTGTGGCGTTCGTGGTTTTAAAACAACCCACCGTACCATAACGTTAATTGTGAGCGGTGGCCCCATGTCCGGCTCTTCCGAGGACGGCCAGGGATTAATCCTCCTGAGTGACAAGCTGGCGACCGTTGACGCAACAATATATACGATTAATCACGATGGGAGGGGTGGGTGACATTGGGAGCTGAGAGTTCTTTTTTGAAAACCTTTATATGAGGACTCGGCTCCGTTATATACACGATCCGGATTTCCTTAAATACTAAACAACTGTACACATCCTCGCATTGACGGTGCCTTTTGAGAGCATCGATCATCAACTTTTAAATATATTCGGACATTTGTTTAAAGTTTCGAAAAGTTCACGTTACTATTTAAAGATTATTCCATTTAATATATTGTAATTTCGTAAATACATTATTTATTTCGTAAATACACGATATTTCGTAAATACAGTATGACGGGTCTCGCTATTGGCTTGATCAAGGCACGCGACGAAATATCGGAAGTTGTTTTTTTTTATTTTTTTTTTTTTAGCCGACAAAACCTTTAGTACGTGGCTCTTGGACACATTTGTCCTTGTTATCTTGCCAAAACGAAGTTTTTGCAAGATATGTTAGTCAGCTTGTATGTTTTTTATTTTTTATTTTTATTTTTTTGTTTGTCTGTAATCACGTATAAAAAATTCTGCAGAGCACAGTTATCATTGGAAATTTTTGTAACTTCGCATATCAGAGGCCTATAGAGGTCCCTTTCAGCGCATACAATTTTGAAGGTCAAGGTCAAAGGTCAAGGTCACTTTGTCGCAAATCAGGGGAGTCGACGAAACCCTTATTTTTTGAGTAATTTTAATCTAATCGTCTCCAAACTTCATGGGAATATAGTTCATGGTCTGGCGCTCAGCTGATTAGTTTTTGGTGGCGATTGGCCTTGACCTTCATGGTTAGCGCCTGAGGTCAAACATATTTGACCCCAAGGTCAAATTTTCAAGTTTTAGGAACCATATCGTGTAGTACCTCAAATTGAACACCTCGATGAGTGCTTTCTAGATATGTCAAGCTTGAGACATTATGACGTCATTTGGTGACATTATGAGGCAAACACATTTTTCATGGTTGCTCTGTAGAACGATTCTCATCGGAATCTCTCGTAGGCAGATATTCCTCAAGGAGTCGCTCCTGGTGGATAGCAGCTCTGTTCACCTCAGTGTGCCCTTAAAGAAGTCACACGTGCTCACCTTTTGGCAAGATACGGGTCACCCTGCAGGTGACATTGGTTTATTTTGTTGTTGTTTGGTTCCAGAAGCACAAGGGAAATAGTACGAGATTTTTGCATCTATTGCTGAAGGTTGAAGAGTGCGTGTGTGTCGTTGGTTGTAATCTCCATTGCGGGTTTGAGGAGGTGGAACGAAGTCTTCCCAGGACTCAAAGTATCCACCTTCGCTGCAGTAAGGATCACAGTTCAATGACCAAGCTGTTGAACTTTGTTGTTCTCAGAGTTTGTTCCGATGGCTCTCTTCAGGATCGTCACCGAACCCCAGACTGCCTCCAATTGTTAGTTTGTGGTAATGTTCCCAGGGATGATTTTCAAAATCCCAGTGAGGTTCGTCTTTGTTTTTCTTGTTGCTCCAATTATATATCACTGGTTGTACAATTTCAACACCTTTCAGCTTCCAGGACCTCTTGATCTCATTGTTGAGATTCTGGTATTTGGTAATTTTCTTGATTTCTCCATTATTTAAGCCAAAATTGCTGGGTCCTGATATCTCGATCAGCAATTCCTTTTTGTCCCTGAGAACGATGACCCATAGCAAGACTTTGTTTTCTTTGTTCACGCTCGATGGGATCATCAGGTCATACATGATGAGCATAACGTCCTTATTTCCTTGTGTGTGTGTGTGTGTGTGTGTGTGTGTGTGTGTGTGTGTGTGTGTGTGTGTGTTGGTGTTGGTGTTGGTGTTGGTGTTGGTGTTGGTGTTGGTGTTGGTGTTGGTGTTGGTGTTGGTGTTGGTGTTATATCCACTGTCAATGCTAGAATTTACGAACAGTTAATGGTACGAACCCGACATCTCTCAATCAATGATATTTCTCATATTCCTATATTTCCGTGAGTCTGATTTGTATTCAGGAACACACCAACAATGGTTAATCACCTTGAAATTGCCAGTCCATCATCGAAATGCTGAAAATCATATTTAAAAGACTGTTTGAATCACAGATTTCATGCGAGTAACGGCAGGTTGAAAGTTCTCGGCGAGCAGAACCGAGTCAGTGTAAACACACACGGTGCATGTGCTAAAGGCCTCGTTAACCATTCGTACGTCATTTTGAAAGTCGAGTATCTTATCAGGAGTTTTCCATTTCTTTTTTCAAGCCCCGTTGGCTGCTGAATAAACACCAGCTGGGGTTGATTCAGCCTGTTATCCTTCCGAGGTCAGCGAAATGAGTCATAGTGTATTGGTGTTGGGGCACAGCATCAGCGGCATAGTCAGCCCCAACAAAATGATAGCTACCCGACAGCCAAGCTGCCATCGCAAGAAGAAGAAGAAGAAGAAGAAGAAGAAGAAGAAGAAGAAGAAGAAGAAGAAGAAGAAGAAGAAGAAGAAGAAGAAGAAGAAGATGATGGCCTGGTCAGCCAGTTCAGAAAAGACTTGGGCCAAAACTTCCACTGGCCAACCACACAAGAACTTGCGAATAACATTGTGACTGTTTTGGAAATCTACCCTGGGGAAGAGCATACATAGACATGTAGGAGACTCGGGGATGAGTTATATAATTAGTTTATGTGTAGGTAGACCTTTGCCCCTTGTCTAAGGGTTTGGGGGGACATGTGTTGAGGTTAGTTTGTGGATCCCCGGTGTGATGTCTTCTCCCCCTCCTCCTCTGCTACTTTCAATCCACCATCGGTCTATTCCAACACCCCCCACCCCCTCTGCTTTTCTCAATCCACCAGTAATCCCCTTCACCAAACCTCAATTCAATAACCCCTTTTCATCCCGTTGGTCTTTCTTTCAACCCCGCAGGTTTATTCTCGTCCTTCACTGTGTCTGTCTTCCTCACCGCTCGAGTCTGTTCATTCTTTTACTGTTTACTCCCAACCACCCATTGCTCAGCATAAACAATTGATCCTTCGGACCGGCACCGAATTGCATTTCTTGCATTCTTCTTTCCCTGTGTCTCCTTATGCTTCCTTCTTGCATATCACACGTTCGTGTTGCAAAGAATGACGCTTCATGCACATTCCTGGCCTGCAGGAAGGCACTTCTTGCGTGTGAGCTGCACATGCAGCACAAAGGATGTTTTGTGTGCACATGGAGGGCTGGGGCGCTTTCTGCATCCTTCGCGCGTGAAAGGAGGGGTTGGGGGCACTTGTGACGATCACCACAGAATGACGGATTTCCTGTGGGCTGCGTCATGGACCCACCCCCATCGGATGTGCACCAACGAGAGAGAAGCTTGCATGAGAGAGACAGAAAAGAAAGCGATGTCCTGTGAGGAAAAAGGAGCCCAAAGTGTGTAGGGGACAGAGTCGCCTAAAAGTCTGTCCTGCGAGGAGCAGAAAGGAGCTCAGAGTGTGGAGGAGAGAAGGAAGGAGCCCATAGTGTGAAGGAGAGCAGATTAGAAAGCCTATCATGTGGCTTGGTTCGTGTGGAGCTGCTTGTCCGGGGTGCACAGCAGAAACAGAGCTGTGTGCCATTGGCATATCTGGGATGCTGGAGAGTATTTGCCAACTGGGTATAGATGCCTCGGAGACACCGCTGCACGTCCCATTGCGCCGCATCACCACTCCACCCCCAATCTCCTCTCCTATCCCCCCCCCCAAGTATATTTGGACCGACATAGCCCCGTTGGGTTGTGTGAGGTGAGGGAAAGATTCAACCCCACGCTCATTCGTTTTTTTCTCTCACTTCTTATTGTTGCTTCTTCCTGGATTGAATGATGGCCAGATGTCTTTTATCTAAATATTGTTACGAATTTCGGTCCGCCCGGCGTGCGATCGGCCACGTAACTCAAATCGCGACCGCGTCGCCCACCGTTCGGACAATTCAGTCGTGACCCTCCTGGAACAACGCCAGGAGCTCGTCACGGGTGGGGGTTTAACCTCATCACAATCGTGCCAATTGGCCACCCGTGCAGGATAGGGTTGTTCGCCAAATTCGACCTCCCTAAGTACCTGCGCAAGTCGTCGACCGGGTGATCGTACCTCGCCACAGGTCGGCCTAGGACACGAACCGCTTAAGTGGTCCGTTCCGTGCTACCGTGATAACCGAGCGGTGTTATCGCCGACCTCGACGGATGCGATTCTGTTTATCGGGTGTTGAAACCCACTACCAGTTATTCCACGAGGTAGGGTGGCACTTTCAACATCGGGAGAGGATGCAACGAACCGGAAATATTTCACAAGCACATTTATTGCACACACAAGCAAGGGGCAGTCATGCAATTTACAGGCAATGCAATGAAAATTAATCGTGTACGGGACGGGGACAAAGACACGAGCAAGGCAAAGCACTACAACTGACTATTAGTTATTCTTTACGAGCACTTAAACTGTTTTACTTATGGAGACTGGCGCCACAAACACACATACAAAAGCCCAAAGAAATAAAAGGAAGAGCGTGACCGTGTGGTGAGCTCCCCGAGCTCGTGTCCTCCACGATCCGGCTCCGCACACGATCTGGAGCGACTCCGCCACGACCACCGACCCCCTCAAGGTGCCCTCGATCCAGAGCGACCCAGCCAGCATGGTCCAGCGAGCGAGCCTTCGCGTCCGCTCACACGCACACCTCAGACCTTGTCGTCACGCTCGCGTTTCTCCTCGGCGGAAAACTCTTGCGCTCGCATTCCTTTTCTTTTTCTAAACTCAACTCGCTCGTGCTCGCGTTCCGCCACTTTTCTTCACCAAGCCCCGCCCCTTGCGCTCACATTCCTTCTCTTTTCCACCAAGCCCCGCCCCTTCTCAACTCCCGCCCTTCCTTCCAGAACATACAGGAAACTTCCAGAAGGAAGGGTTTTCCCACCAAATCGGCGACGCTCGCACCACCGCGGTATTCTTCTTTTTTCCCTTGCAGGGTGAAATCCACCGTGGCGATACCATTCGTCCGGGGGAGGGGTGGGGGGGGCGGGGGCCGCCTGCTTTCCCTCGTCGAAGGCCAGGCCTCTGGCAACCGTCTGCCGAGGTAGAACGCGGTGGTTGTTGAGGCGGCGTGGTTGGTGGTTGTTGTAATGGTGGCGTGGTTGGTGTTTGTTGTAATGGTGGGGTGGTTGGCGTTGTGGTGAAGGTGGTTGTTGTATGGTTGATTCAAAATAACGACCGATAAAGAAAAACGGCTATCTCAAAGAGTCGCAGCCCGATGAACACACGAATAAATCCCTCTGAACAACGGTGGGGAACTAACTGAACAAAAAGCTACCGGCATAACTTACCTGAGGACCTTTATGGTGCATTGCAAATTTCCACAGCCGTAACAATATCATTGTCTAAGAATACATGTTCGGGTTAAGTTTGTTCTTCTGTGCCTTTTGCCTGTAAAGAATGTGCTTTTCACCACTGCTTGCTTGTGTGTGTGTGTAAATAAATAAATTGTTGGTTGGTCTTTCAAATCTGTCTTGGTATAGTAGTCCTTTCCTCCATATGTCGAGCATAGTCCGCATGTATTGTTAGCAGTGAAAGTTGTAACCCACTGATTGGCTCTACACGTTAGCCGGTGCATACTTGGCGGCTCTACTCGGCGGCATCTGATCAGGTAAGATAAGACAAGTACGTATTGAGGGCAAGAGCCCCCCTTGATCCTGCCAATCCAATGGAAAGGTAACCCAGGAAGTTGTGAGAACCCTGCCAGGATTGGCTGTACCAATCGGCGGTCATGGTTGACTGGCAACCTGCCGGGCTGCGGATTTATCTGCAGATGGTGGCCTCAAGATCGGACAGATCTGCAGATGGTGGCCTCAAGTGTACAAGGTAAGTGTGTGGGAGGGGGGGGGGAGTTTTAAACCAATGTAAAAAGGGAAAATGTTTATCTGCAGTGCTCGGGTGTAATAATGGCTCTCGTTGATTGTGATCTCCTTTTGCAGGTTTTGGTTGGTGGAACAGGGCCCTTCCAAAGTATCCACCTATTTTTCAGATCACATTTTAAGGACCTCGTTGTGATGTTTTGTTGTTCTCATATCTTTGCTCCAGGACAACCTCCAACTGTACAAGTTAATTTGTTATAATGGTTCATTTGTAATCCTACAATTAATTTGCAATTGGTCACTCGCTCTGACACCATTAGAAGTTTTTTTTATGACTGATCCTATCAGCATCAAAAAGCTACATATATCGAACCAACAATTTCAAATGTAGCTCCTCACCACCATCAAAGCATTCAAATTGCATCATATGTGGCAATAAATGTGAATTGTTGCTCACAGCTTCCCGGCTTTGTGACAAGATTCCATTTGCATTTTTGCCGCCTTCATCTCTACCCTGTTTAGAATCCCGTGTAAGCATGTGCACCTTGCTCGTAATAATAATCCATGCTCCCTCCATGAGCGAGAGGATTTGCTTTCAGAATTGGCAATTTCCCCACCCTCAATAACCGCTCCCTCTGGCAGGACTCCGTATTCCCTGATATTCCAGTAATGTTTTCAAAATCGCACTGCGGTTCTCTTTTAATACTCCCAAGTCTCCAACTATCAATTGCACAATGTTGGCATTCCTCATATTGCAGGTTCTCCTGACTTTTTTTTTTGTTTGTTTGTTTGTAGGAGCAAAACTCGTGGAAGAGCAAGGTAGAACTGAGAGTGGAACAAACATCAAGTGAATGAACAAACAGAAAAAGAAGAGAGGGAGGAGGGGTGAAAATGCTGAAACTTGCAAGGAAGATGGTTGGGTTCGGAAAAGTTAATGTGGGTAATAAAGATCGTGGGTCAGAATTGGGGATGATGAGATGGGGGTGCACTGTTTGCTTGAAGCTCTGGAGGGAAGAGTGAGACATTAGCTTCTAGAAGGTGGTTCCACAGACAGAAGTGAGGCATAAAAGTTGAGGTGTGCAGTCAACCTGGATTTGAGAAGTTTAACAAGGAAGGGATTCCTGGAAGAATACATGCTATCTGCGGTAGATATGGAAGGTCGGGGGACTGGGAGAGCAGAGAGAACAATATTGGAGACTGGACAGCAGAATATAGAGACCACATACCTTCTTGCGATATGAAAGCAGCAGACTTCAGCCTCTTCACAGGAAATTCCAATAATTTTGAGAGCTTTCGATTCCACAGAATCGAGAGACCAATTTCATGCTGGGGTGCCAACCCCAACAGAGAGCAGTACTCCATTGAGCATGGCCTTGAAGACGGTGAGTAGCTCTGATTTCCCAAGGAAAGGCTTGGATCGACAGAGGATTCCCAGTCTAAGGCTGGCTTGGAAGGTCAGCTTTATTTTATGGTTGGCCAGGAAAGGTCGTGGCTAATGGTGGGGCCTAGAATTTAATAGACTGAATCTCTTCCAGTGGATGACCAAGGAAATGGATAGGTGGGTTCATTTTATGATCACTCTGGAAGAAGAGGGCGAGACAGATTTTCCAGGGTTGAAGGACATGTTCCATTTATCAGACCAGTCTAATTATTTCATGGTCAGCAGAGAGAGAGAGAGAGACAGAGACAGAGACAGAGACAGAGACAGAGACAGAGACAGAGACAGAGACAGAGACAGAGACAGAGACACAGACCGCTAGCTGTTGGCACCCGAGCAGAAGGATGGGCTACTGAAGGTCAAAATGTGGAGTCATCTACAAAAAGGAAGACGTGGCTATCCAGAGCATCGGAGAGGTCATTTATGCAGATGAGGAACAAGACTGGGCTCAAAATACTGTCTTGGAGAATTCCAGCCTCCAGTTAAAAATCCAGGAATGAAAGTCACTTTTGATGCCACCACACAGAGCTTGGCAAGCAAGGCAGAATGCCAGACTGTTGAATGACCTTGGTTTTTCAGATCCTGGAACTATAATTTTTGAGTTGCAGTATTTAGGCCAAAATCACTGGGTACTAACACCTTGATTAGCAATACTATTCTTTCCTTTTTGTGTTTGAGTGGTACGACCAGTCGCAATGCTTTGTTACTTACGAAATCTTTAGATTTCGTAAGTATATTGATGACTTCCATCCTCTGTTTGTGTGTGTGTTTGTAAGCACGATAACTCGAGAACGGAGGGAGCTACCAATGCCAAATTCCACCACGTGATTCAGGAGGGTGATGGCTAGCGCTGATTAGATTTTGGTCAAAATCGGTCAAAGGTCAAGGTCACAGTGAGGTCAAACATTCGATTTTTGATGGTTTGGTACAGAATCATCATAGAAACTTCTGGTTTGCGTCGCTACCTTCTCGAGAGACAACTTTTATTAGACAAGGTCAGAGGTCAAGTTGACGATTTCGTAAGTACCAGTCTATGACTGCTTGTTTTCTATGTTCGTGTGTGGTGGAATGGTCATCGTTTCATCCTTCCATAACTTTTCTCAGCCTGGGATATTGATGTTCCAGTTCTAGTGGATTATTCTGCATACATTGTTTGGATTTTAGGTGAATAGTTGACCTCACACAAGTTTTTACATCCTGAGAGAAGGTGATTGTGCTTACTGTTTCAAACTTGCAGACTCTGTAATATCCAGCTTACTCAATCTTGCCATTGCCTTCAAGCTGTTGACGTGGTGTCCTTCATCTGTGCCATTTATTATAACTCGTTCTCCATTTCGGTTAAGTTTACCTCCTTTTAGCCATTCCATTCAGCCTTTCTAGTCTATTCCCAATGTGTCAAGCTCTTGAAATTTCCTGCTGTTTTGTCATTCTGCCAATTATCGATGTATGTTTGTTGATATTTAAGCCTCCCCCTATCCTGTAGCATTGAGGAAGGCTTATTGCTGTTGTAGGGTTTGTTTCTGCAATTGGTGCCCCCTATTTTTAATGGAACTACAGAGTTTCTCAGACCTGTCCCTGTCAAGGCTGGAGTGACTTCCTCCACTCTTTCCCTGTCAAGGCTGGAGTGACTTCCTCCACTCTTTCCCTGTAAAGGCTGGAGTGACTTCCTCCACTCTTTCCCTGTAAAGGCTGGAGTGACTTCCTCCACTCTTTCCCTGTCAAGGCTGGAGTGACTTCCTCCACTCTTTCCCTGTCAAGGCTGGAGTGACTTCCTCCACTCTTTCCCTGTCAAGGCTGGAGTGACTTCCTCCACTCTCTCCCTGTTAAGGCTGGAGTGACTTCCTCCACTCTTTCCCTGTCAAGGCTGGAGTGACTCCCTCCACTCTTTCCCTGTAAAGGCTGGAGTGACTCCCTCCACTCTCTCCCTGTCAAGGCTGGAGTGACTTCCTCCACTCTTTCCCTGTCAAGGCTGGAGTGACTTCCTCCACTCTTTCCCTGTAAAGGCTGGAGTGACTCCCTCCACTCTCTCCCTGTCAAGGCTGGAGTGACTTCCTCCACTCTCTCCCTGTCATGATGCTGCAGAGACTTGCAAAATACAGTTGGCCCACTTCTTCATGAGGTGTGCCGAGCAGTCACCCTTACTGGAGCATGAGGGATCAGGTTCATGAGACCGAGTGACGATTGTTCCTGGGCAATAAACTCATCATTCTGGCTGGAATGAAAAAGAAAATCCTTGTAATAAACCGCACAAGTCACCTCGGAATCAACATGAGTAAGGCGTGGAGATGAGAAATATAACATTAATAGCAGATAACATTCCGTTTGCTTGTCGTGAGCTACAACAGTTCACCAAGGTATGGGGATATATAATTGTGACCTCTTGTACCCAATACGCACAGTTTGCAGACATCAGTGAAAGGAACATTGGAACCATCAAGCAGCTGCTGCAGAGAAAAGCAGACTATCAGTACATCGTGTTGTTTTCGACCAGAATCCTCCAATAACTGGACTGAAGTACTCTCCTGCTCAGATTTATGTAGAAGGCTAAAATCGAGATGACTTACAACTGCACATCTTTTGCAAGCTAAAGTTCTGATGGCTATCAAGTACGACTAAGACTGCAGGAAGAGCAAAAGTATTACTCCGATCACAGTGCCAACTACTTGGGCAAACTAAAAGCAAACGACAGTTAAGACATCAAGGCAAATGCGCTGAAGAATCGAGCCAGATTAAGTACTACGAGTCATGCAAGTCCCAGCTATTACATAGTCCACTCAGTGATGGGTAGTAGTTTCTAATGTAGAAGCAGAAGTCATCTGATAAAAATGGCAGCCTGCTCCTGCATTGGTATCTGACTTTGAGTTGTTGTCATTGGGTTCAAGCCTGGATCCTTGGCCTCCCTCAATCAGAGGAACTGAGTAGGCTTCCGCTACTCCTCGAGCGCAACTCATATTAACCTGCGACTTCATCCGGAGTCTTTGGCACCACAAGATCTGGGCGACGTGTGAAAGCCCCTCATAGACAGGATCTGTGAATTGTAGTCATTTGTCAACGCTTGTGGAGACTGTTAAAATCATTTGGGATGATATCTGAATCTTAAAATGACCTTATTGAATATTCTAAAGATTGCTCGTTTGAGGTTGTGAACCCTCACTGTAAAGCGTTAACAATGGTGTAACCATAACTTGGAGAAAGTTAGATTTTCAGCACTTTTCTCAGTAGTAGTTGGGGCAGGAATTTGGAATTTATTCATGGTTCGTGGAGGACACCGTGAGATCTTTAACATCCATCAACTAATGCCGACAGACGGGACGCCCAGTTTAACGTCCATCCGAGGGACGGCACACACATTTATGAACCACCCTGCCTGCGAAACAGCAGGATGACAGTTTCTCGCTGGGTCGGGATTCAAACCCAGGCTCGACGACTTAGAGGTAGGTGTGCATACCCCTAGTTCAAACATTCCAACTCCTGCACCATGGGTTACGGATAATGGATCATCGAAAATCTGCACCGTGGTGATAAAAAACCAAAAGTGTAATAATTACACCAGTTGTGTTGTCCTCACCTGGTGATGGCAGTTCCATATCACACAATTATAATTGAAGGTTGTTTTGTTTTTTTTTATTTTTTGAAAAAAGTGATTTCCAGGACAACACGGAATGGAAATTAAAATAATGATGGCACATAAGGAGAGCGGTTGCCATGATCAGATCAAGTGAAGGTCACGACACACAGCTGGACTGGAGTTCCACATCCATAATGGAGATGTGAATGCATTTGTTTTTTTTAGTTCAATTTTGTAACTTGTATATCAGTTGCATTCACCTGACACTGTCGTGTTTCTCCAACATGTCATTTCCTCGAGTAGAAAAAGTTGAAATGAAACCTGAGCCTGATTTTCATCCGGTTATGAAGTTCTCAGTCTTGCGGTGATTATATTTGAGGATCGCCCTGATGCAGACGACACTTGGTTCAGCATAAGTATCCGATTCGAACAATTTAAACCACTGCAGGTGCAATAGTCTGCTTTGAATGGAGAACACAAGTCCAGGTAAAAATCAATTGCACAAAGTCAGATTTACAAATCGACAAATGATACTTGCTGTGAGCCAACGCGCTTTGTGTACTCAAACGGAGTCTCTTGAAACTGATCACGTTTAGGTTAAATTCCATAGTTTATTGATTTGTTCATCATTGGTTCGAATGACCTCTTCACTGATGTTAAAGTTTCTCCAATGTGTGATTATTATCTATGTACAAGCTCCTCAGTGTGCCTTGGACACCAACCTGAAAACCAAGCAACCCTGTCTCTAAAAGAAAAGTAAACTATTGAACTATTCACTGGACTGTATTTACAAAAAAAAAAAGTCTTTAAAGACCATTCCAGATAGTTTGGTCACAATAAAGACAAACCAGTCACTTTTTTGAAAGGCACTCAAAACGAGTGTATACTCTCCTACAGAAGGATTTTCCAAATGCGAAAGCTGTCCTGTCCTGGAGGGATTGAGAGATCCGGGATTGAGAATGACATTCCATTCGGGAATGAGGAACTTTTTTTTTTAATGCTCTGCTGTTGACTCTAAACAAAAGGCGTCATAACTGCAGAGGTTCCACGCAAGCCCTGCGCGGCTGCGTAAGGTCCTCGCTGGAAAAGGTGGTGGTAGCGCGGTATGGGGTACGTCGGGAGAGATGGTCCGGTAGATTGGAAGGGGCTGGCAACCGGCGCAGGACCTGGAGCAGGACGTGGCAGCAAAGGGAACCGACCATACGGAGGCGCCAGTGTGCCAGGATATGTGGTGTTGAGTGGCTGAAAAGTGGAGGCCATGGTCGTCTGGCCCAGCCACGTCCCCAAACTCCTTCCCTCGGCAGATGAGAAAGCTGAGGCTGTGATATTCACAGGAGAGGGGTTTGAGGAAGTGGAAGAAATAATTATAATTAATGGGACAAATTAATAAGTATGGATTACAATTGCAAGATTAGAAGGGCACTCGGTAGAGTGCATACCTCCACCATGTAATGCCTGATCCATGAGAACATATCGGGCCCAACATTTTTGAAATATCATGCTACATATCGTTTTTGGCCCGATCTCTCAATGGTGAAGAATCACTTCGAAAATTAAATCATTCTTGTATCCAGATCCAGATTCGGTTCTTCACCAAAATCAAAACAATTCGCCCTTGCCCCACACCCAACCTGTCTTCCAAGTTTCGTCCAAATCCGTCCACAACTTTTTTTGAGATATCGTGCTATATATCATTTCTAGCCCGATCTCTCAATGGTGAAGAATCACTTAAAAAATTATCAGATCCGGATCCATATCTTCACCAAAATCTAATCGGTTTGTCCTCGTCACACGTCCAACCTGTCCACAAAATTTCATCCGCATCCGTCGACAACTTTTTGAGATACCCTGTACACACAGACGAACAGAAAGGGGTGAAAACATAACCTCCTTCACCTTCGATGGTCGAGGTAATTACAAACAGCATGTTGTCCCTTCATTTTTGATACAATGTAAATATCGAGTTTTTCACGATTTGTTTTGTTTCAGGAATTGAAATAGTCACATCCAGTATATATATCTCCATTTTAAGAACGTTTCTCTCTGCAACTGCTTGTCCGATCGATGAAAAACTTTACACATGGGGGGGAGGGGGGAGAGACTCCCCATGGGGAATATTTAATGGCTAACTCTGACGTCATAGGACACATTGTGTGGCAGCCATATTCGATCAAAGGGAAAAAATTTGGACATCATTTTCTCCAAAACTGCTCAATGAAAAAAAATTAAACTTCGTATTTGACATCAACTCCGCATGGGGTATATAGAGTGATAACGATTATATCAGGGAAGTATTTCAGCCATAATTGGATAAATTGAAATCTTTAATCAAAACATCCGAACTTCATATATTATCTGATCGATGACCCGATGTGAGTAAATAATTTAATTTATGACGTTCATAATCCATGTCAAGAAACTATGTGATATATAATATTTGTGACGTGGATGATACTGGTACATATGGGCCACAATAGTGCCATGTTCAGTTGACTATGGTATTTTTGTTCAGAATGAACATGCGACGCGCGACTTTGCGCTCTACAAATGCAGTTCTAATTTTCTTTTGCAACTAGATGGTATTCATAGAATACATACCCTGCGCAGTCTTGAGAAGGACTTGGTGCGAAGTAACTTTTGTTTAAGGTTTTTTTTTTCTTTTCTTTGATACAATATGGCTGCCAGATCACGTGACTGATGACATCACACAAGGACACTAGATGCAGGTGGAGGCCATTCAGCCCATCACACCTGCACCATTTCAAACACCGCACCAATATATCAACACTAGATCAAAATAATAAAAATGCAAAATGTTTTTTTTTAATTTAATATAATTTTAATATCAATTGTTTCTTTTGTTTTTTGTTTTTTACAACAGCACATCATCTTTATCAAATTGTATTTCCCATGGGTAGTTGATGAATTAGTTAAACTCTTGCATTACTTAGTTAAGCGTTTTCTCCGACGAAGATTTTCAAAGACTTTCCCTTTGCTCCAACGTGGCTGCGAGACCATGTGACACATGATGGTCATTTTCATGAAAATCCTGTTCAAATTTCAAGTCAATTGGATAAAAATTGACAATTTTAGAAATACGGTCTATGTTGACCTTTTGGCTTAATTTGATCTCAAAAACAATTTGTGGTTGAATTCAGTGAAGTGATATGCAAATCCTGTTCAAATTTCAAGTCGATCGGATGAAAATTGACAATTTTAGAAATTTTGACCAACTGTACGTCACCCTCAAAAATAGCTGGTGTTTGAATTCAATGTCCTGATATGCAAATTATCTTCAAATTAAAAGTCAATCAGATGAAAATGGACAATTTTAGAAATTTTGACCAACTGTACGTCACCCTCAAAAATAGCTGGTGTTTGAATTCAATGTCCTGATATGCAAATTATCTTCAAATTTAAAGTCAATCAGATGAAAATTGACAATTTTAGAAATTTCAGCCGATGTTGACCTCTAAAAATAGTTGATGGTTGAATTCAGTGACTTGATATGCAAACCCTCTTCAAATTTCAGGTCAATTGGATGAAAATTGAAGATTTTGGAAAATTGGCAGATGTTGACCTTTGGCCTATGTTGACCTAAAAAGAGTAACCCCTATGTAACATGTGGTAAAGTTTCAATTTTCTCCGTTGAAGGGTTTTCAATGTACGCTCTAAACAAAATGCAGACACGTACGACGCATGTACACCGTACGTACGTATGCTACCGATCGCTTAACCCTGCTTTTCGCTTCATGAGCACAGGGCAATGGTAATTTTAGGGCTGCCATGACCACCTAGATGTATGCGCACTCAAATCTGAGTCCTCAAGCCTGGGCTCGGATCTCAACCCAGCTAGAAGCTGTTACCCCGCTGTTCTGCAGATCGGGCGAGGCATCAATGTGTTTGCTTGGGGGGGGGGGGGATGCCACCATTTCTCTGAGAGAAGACCGACGGAAGATCTACGAGTGGGAACAGAAATGGAATGTCCTGTTTGCTGCCAAGAAATGCAAAGTTATATCTCTCAGTAGACGACTACCAAGTGAGCATCCTCCAGAGTTCATGGGTGGAAAACCCTTGCAGCATGGACACGACCTTGACATACTTGGAGTCAGGTTCTCCCAGAGCTTGGGTTTCCAGGCTCACGTGAACTCCATCGCCGCTAGAGCTGGACAAAGAGTGAGTGCCTTTCGCCATATTGCTCCATACTTGGATCCGCTTGGCCGAGCCCAAGTGTACAAAACCCATGTCGGAGCACAATGGAATATGCTCCCCTCGTCTGGATGTCTGCAAGTGCCATGTATCTTATAAAGCTGGATGATGTGCAACGTCGTGCTGTACGTATCATCAAGGCCCCTCCACAGAAATTGAATATCGATCCCCAACCACACAGGAGAACTGTAGCAGGTCTGGGTCTGATGTACAGACTGCACAGAGAAGAAGTTCCAGCACTTCTGAAGACCATACTACCTCCATCA
The DNA here is from genome assembly GCF_056783735.1 of Eptatretus burgeri. NCBI lineage: Eukaryota > Metazoa > Chordata > Myxini > Myxiniformes > Myxinidae > Eptatretus > Eptatretus burgeri. The sequence continues at coordinate 17,642,935 of NC_140971.1, forward strand.
TAGATTCCATCAAGGTTCACCAGAGCAGGTGCTTCCTTTGGAAACTATGCTGTGCAGTGTCTTACTGGAAAGGCAGAGAGCGGTCACTGGTCACTTGTTCAGTGTGACCGCTCCTACATGCCCGCAATAATAACAGTGTGCAACAGTTTACCAGATGCCACTGTAGGTCACCCAACAACATCTGGGATCAAGGCTTTCTGCTCCAGAGCACACAAATATCTTAGTCCAATACAGTATACTTATGACGATGTTGTTTTGTGTGTACCATTCTATCACCTTGTTTATCTTTTACTATTATTATTCTCTCACTTGTATTTTTGATACTGTGATGCTTTCATGGTACAAGTAAGTGGGCACTGTTTGTGTTTTTAGATCCTGGTGGAGGATCTCTAAGTCTTACTCACGTTGTTGTTCTTCATCTTCTTCTTGGGGACTTTTTGTTTCACAGCCTCCAGTTTTCATCGAAACTTCCTGAAACTTGGCATATATATGTAAAAATTCCCTGCGCAGACAGTAACCATCTCCGATTTTGAAAATTCCTCCGAGAAAAAAAAGTTATGACGTCAAAATATCTCTGCTAATGGAAATCGCCTAAAAAATTATCTCCGAAACTAGGCAAGATTTTTGAATTCTGTTTGCGGGAATCGAACAGGGCGTTAGCAGAGATGAATTACCGCACATATGATACATCACTATGACGTCATATCAATTTTTATGACGTCATTCCTATATTTTGTTTCACAACCCAGAGTTATCATCGGATCTTCGTGAAACTTGCCATGTATATGCAGAAAGCCCACGCGCAGCCAGTAACCATGTCCGATTTTGGAAATTCTTCCGAGAAAAAAAAGTTGACGTCATAATATCGACGCTAATGGAAATCGCCTATACCATTATCTCCGAAACTAGGCAAGCTGTTTGAATTTTGTTTGCGGGAATCAAGTCGGGCATTAGCACGGATAATTTATCGCAAACCTGATACATCACAATGACGTCATATTCGTTCTTATGACGTCATCATTAAGAGGACGAGGATCTTAGCTCATTTGAGCTTGTTTTCAGTGCTTATCCGTAAAAAACAAAGTTAACGTTAAACCCTCAGATGCCATCCCTCAGATGGATGTTAAACTGGGTGTACCACCTGCCGGCCATCGTTGGTGGATGTTAAAGATCCCACGGTGTGCTTTGTGAAGAATATTTAATTTTGATATTTTTTTCCCCCTTGGTTGCAACTTGGAGATGTGTCGTGAGTACCTAAACAAGGTGGATGTGTGACAGACATCCTCTGTTGGTCTTGACCCTTGCAGCAAGTACTGGTGTGGCACAAGGGTATGGTTACCATTCCAGTTAAGAGGTGTGACTTTTATGTACTCCCTCATGGGACATCCTACCTGGTCAACTCCTGGGGGGGGGGGATCCACCTTTTCCTGATAATGTCCTGCAGTCACGAAACAGAAAATGTTGATGGTTATGACCATCTATTTTGACCCTGGGGGCGAGGTTGCATGTTTTTGTGTGACCATAAATCTCAGTATCAGGTCTCAAAGGGAATTTGTATTCGTTTAATAAGCTTTGTTTTACCATGAACTTTGGTCTTGGAGCAAGAGAACAGATGCTTAGTTTTGTTACAATGCTTGGTTGGTGAACCTTTATTTATACAAGAGGCATCTCTCAACAGAGATGGTTAGGGAGCAAGAAACATGTCCATGGATTAATTTCCTCTGGGTTGTGATGACGATCCGACCACAAAGGCTTCAAAAACTGATGTAGGCTGACTGATTCTGCAGTGAGTAGTGTAGCAGCTGGAACTGAGCTGTATATTGTGGGTGGTTCTGTGTTCTTCATGGACCGCAACAGAGCCAGATTGCTTATTTAATTCTGATATCCTTTTTCCATAGTTACAATTTAGAAAATCTTAACTGCATAATTGGTACCGAAATAGAATCCATGTGTTTTGTGAAACCTTCTGAAACCCACATATGGAGATAATAACCAGCGACACACACACACACACACACACACACACACACACACACACACACACACACACACACACACACACACACACACACACACACACACACACACACACACACACACACACACACATATTCGCGGAGGTGGCCGGCCCAAGTTAACCCCCCAACCCAAATTGTGGTAACAGGTGGTTAACACCGACAGCCCCCAGGACGGCCGAGCGTTTCTTTATTATTAGGATGCGGACACGTTGATCCTTGGAGATATTAACGCGTGCAGGAGGGGCAGGGCGCAATGGCGGAGGGACGGGAAAGCACAGCACCAAAGGATGATAATTCAAAAGGGGAATGATAATAATGAAATAAATAAATCTTACAGTTAGGGCACCTCTTCACACAGACTCAAATACAGACAAAGGGAAAACAAAATAAAAAGAATATCCCTCCTTTTGAGTATTCTTGTACTTAGCTTGGCCCAGAGCTGGTCTTTGTGGAACTTGGAATCGAGGCGCTTCTATTCGTACGTGCAGACGTGCGCAACAAAATGGCGCCTCGTTGCTTCTCTCGTAGCGGGACAAACGCACACCAGGCAATCCGCCAGCGGCACTCCACACCAAGGCTCAGAGTCAAAGTGTAATGGCTTTGTATGCCGATCGTCCTCACCAACCCAACCAAGAGCCAAAGGCCAGTGTCTTGCTCCACTACACGAGCCAAATCGCCTCAACATGAATTCAAGGATAGTGCCATCCTCCTCTTCGGGTGCGCGCACCCTCAACTCTCACCTCTCCAAAATGTGCCTCTTGCCTCCGCTCTGATCACAACTCTCCAAAAATGCACAACCCCTGAACTCCCACCTCTGACTCTCTTCCGAAATCGACTCTGCCTCGTGCGTTCCTCACACTGACCTCGTGTATGCGCTCTGCCGTTCTCTCGTCTTATTCAGTATGATGCTCCCCCATGCCCTCCTCCTCTTCAGGCATCATGCCGAACAATCCTCCACCTCTGGGGTGTGACCTGCTCGCACAAAACCCGGGAAGGAGGGGATTCTGCCTGCCCGGCTAGCTTCTGACGTCACACACATCAATCATCCTCGGGGGCATGACTTTGCCTCTTGTCACCCTTTGAAGGCAGGGCTTTCTGCCCGCTTGCAGTGGTTTTAGGGACGTGTTCCCCACCTTTGTTGCTGATCTTGAAATATAAAAACCGGGAAAAAATCACAGAGGGGTAAAGCTTATTGGCGAAGCTTATTCTCTAACCATAGCTAATTAACATGACACCACCGCCATGTGTGATGACATGTAACACTTAAGCTCACAGGTTCCCTACTTAGTTACATTGAGATGCTTCCTACATGTCCACAGACCAAGCAACTCTACGCAATGCTATACTCCCTATTAGATTCCTCCATCTACCCCCACAATCATAACAATATATACACACACACACACACACACACACACACACACACACACACACACACACACACACACACACACACACACACACACACACACACACACACACACACACGTATACATATAATATTATATACACACATGTGGATACCATGAGACTTACGAGGGCTCCGTTCCACCTTCTGAAACCTGCATTTGGAGAAAACGACCAACAACACTCACTGTAAATTTTTGTATATGTCATTCTCATTGTCCTCTATATAAAACATTTAAACTTTATATTTTTTCATATCCTGTCCTTCTTGTGGTTCATGCCTGATTGATTCCTGCAATAATTGTTGTGGATCATGGGGTCTCCGAAATGGGGAAATTCTGTTAAGCAGATCATGTCCATTGGGGGCAAGCCACTCCATTTATTCGGCAAACACCAGATTTTCTTTTTTGACATTATTTTGTCACAATTATTTTAAAGCTCATTGAATTTGAGTATGGCGTCATTCCACAGTTGTTGGCAGGACATCGGTACAGGACATGCTGACCTAGTTGTTAAAGCTTACTTGTGTTGCATTACTTGCCTTCCAGGAAATATCCACGTTTGCCATTTCTCAAATTATGAAACACTCTGGTGTGCTGGCACAAATAAACTCTCTGTGCCATTGTGAGAGGGGAAAGAGCAACTGGACAGGAAAGTGGGGAGACACAGTGATGGTGGTTGTAGGGATGGTGCTGGGTTTAGGAGGGGTTGTTGGAGGGGTTGTTGGAGCAAGTAAAGTTGTTTTAATTCATGATGCCTTATACACCTGTTGATTCACATGTTATACAACTCTCACCTTGAAAAAGCCAAAAATTAACAGCAATAGCTTACTATAAAAATAGTCTGACAGTGAAACTTGTTCAACACGTGTTGATCAGTTTTTAAATCGGAAAACCAGGGGGATAGGGGGAGGTGTCGGGTCAGATCAGATTAGATCTGTGACCTGCTACAGGTATCGTTTAAACCTGTACTAACCTGTTCCATGGTCGGGTTGTCGGCGACTAAACCGTCTCCCCCACCAGGTTTTCTGGTGAGGAGGGTGTTTGGATATGGACACCCAGCAGGATTAAAAACAAAACCTGTCAAAGGGCGGAGGAGCTCCTTGTGAGCCAACGGCCATCCATATCTAGTGCCCAACTGTGTCTGCGGACGTCCTCCGGCAGTTGGGTCACTTCTTATTAGGAGGTTGGTGGCAGGATTTACACTCCGGCCACCGTAAAACCCTTCATTCCGCAAAACACAAAAACGCAAAGAAATCTGAAAACCCACTCTGTGGGAGTACCTCCTGTGCAGCTTCCCTTCGCAGGGCAGCTCACCGGATGACGGGATTGGGGCAAAGCCGTCGAGACCCCCAATCTTTGATAGGAGGGAAACCACGGGGTAACATTCCCGGGTCATATTGCGGTAGTGTGTGTCGGAGTGGTGCTGAGGTGTCGTCCACCAGACGGCAGTTTTCTTGGGTTAACCTGAGGCGGTCCCTTCGGGTGGGTGCCTGGAATGTCCTATCCCTAAGAGAGGATGATCACCTGTCTCTGTTATCATTTGAGCTCAAGCGTTTGGACATCGGTATTGCAGCTCTCTCTGAGGTTCGGAGACCGGATTGCGGCGAGATAATGGTGGGTGGTTACACCTACTATTGGTCTGGTCGCTCTGATGGTTACCATACCCAAGGAGTTTCTGTAGCTGTGTCCAATAAGCTGACTCCAATGATAATTGAGGTAACACCGGTCAACGAGCGTATTATGTGACGAAGGATTCGTCACTCCTTGGGTGTCATTTCCCTGGTCTCTGTTTATGCTCCGACTGAGGCGAGTGATCTCACCGTGAAGGACACATTCCTTGCCACAGGCGAGTCTGTGGTTGATCAGTGCCCCAGGCAAAATACTCTTCTTGTCTTGGGGGATTTCAATGCATCGATTGGAACCGATAGGGATGGTTATGAGGTGTGTGTTGGTCCCCATGGGTCAGGAACTATGAACCAGAATAGCATTAAGTTCTTTGACTTTGCAAGAAGTCATGGACTTAGGGTGGCTGGTTCATGGTTTCAGCGCCCACAAGCTCATCGCTGGACTTGGTTTTCCAACGCTGGTGGTGTGGCAAAGGAGATTGACCATGTGCTTGTTGATGGTCGCTGGAGGATGATCCAGAACTGAAGGGTCTACCGGAGTGCTCAGTTCCTCAATACTGACCACAGGCTTGTTGTAGCAACTCTGAAGTTGCACCTCAGATCCAGGAGAATGTTACCATCCCAGCCTCGGCTGGATGTTGGCAAGCTCAAGGATGAGAGGGTAACTGAGGAGTTTGCGAACAAGCTGAGTGGACACTTGAGGAGTCTCGGTGCTTTGGGAGGTCCAGAAGAGTTGTGGGGTGCCTTCAAGACCACCGTCATTGATGTTGCCGGTGGATGTCTTGGAACTCACCGGAGTGCAAAGAAGAATTTTGTCTCTCACGGGACACTGGATACCATTGACCAGAGTCGCAGGGCAAGGCTGAATTACAGCTGAGCTGTTCAGGGAGCTGAGGTGTAAAACTGTATGTGTGCTAAGGGTGGACAAGGAGGCCTATGTGCGAGGAATCTGTGAAAGGGTTGAGCATCACCTGTGGTCAAGGGATTCTCGTCCCGCTTACAGGGGAATTTGCACATTGCGTTCATCCAAGTCCATCCCTCGGTGTACTGCAGTTAGAGCAGAGGGTGGTCAGCTCTTGACAGAGGAGTCCGAAGTGAAGGCCCGCTGGGCTGGTTACTTTGAGCGGTTGTACCAGGCTGATCCACCAACTGTCGAGTTGGACATCAAGGGTGTTACAATCCCTGTTGCTGACCCTCCAATCAAGTGTGGTCCACCTTTGCTTGTGGAAACACGGGCTGCGGTGAACAAGTTGAAATGGAGTTAAGCTCCAGGGATCTGTGGCATCCATGCTGAACTTCAAGGCTGGTGGAAATGCTGCACTCGTGTCGTTGCATGCAGTTTTGTGCTCTGCCTGGAACACAGGCATCATCCCAACTGACGGGAAGAGGGGCCTTGTTGTTCCTCTCTGGAAAGGGAAGGGTGATCCCTAAGACTGCAACAACTACTGAGGGGTGATGCTGCTCTCAGTGCCGGGCAAGGTCTTTGCTCGGATAATTATTGATAGGGTTCGCCACCATCTGCTTGAGCACCAGCGTCCAGAGCAGTCAGGCTTTACACCAAAAAGGTCAACGATTGACCGTATCCTTGCTTTTCGGGTCCTCACCAAATGCAGACGAGAGTTTTGGCAGGGGCTGCTTGCAGCTTATGTTGATCTCTGTAAAGCGTTCGATTCAGTGAATCGGGATGTCCTCTGGAGGATTCTTGGTCTTCGTGGGGTGCCACCAAAACTGATCGATCTGATGTCTGAACTCTACTCTGGTACTGAGAGTGCTGTGAAGTGTGGTGGTACCATCTCTGACTGATTTCCAGTTGTTACTGGAGTTCGTCAGGGATGTGTACTGGCCCCCACACTTTTCAGCACTTGTATGGACTGGATTCTCGGGAGGATGTCTGAGAGATCTAGTTGCGGTGCATCATTTGGGAATGTCAAGATCTCGGACCTTGATTTGGCAGATGATGCAGTCATCTTTGCAGAGACTTTAGATATCCTTTTGGGGGCCCTCGAGTGCTGAATGAGGAGTTGGAGCTGCTGGGATTGCGGGTTTCTTGGGTCAAAACTAAGATCCAGGCTTTCGGTGACATCTTGGATGCCGCTGTCCTGTCTGTGCCTGTTTGTGGTGAGGATGTTGAGGTCGTGGAGAGATTCACTTACCTTGGCAGTGATATTCATGTCTCTGCCAGCTGTGAGTCAGAAGTCAATAATCGCCTGGGTCAGGACTGGGGAGTCATGGATTCACTGGATAATGGGGTGTGGCGCTGCCGGTCCCTGTGCGGGAGAACGAAAGTCCGAGTCTTCAGGTCCTTGGTGCTTTCAGTCTTGCTCTATGGATGTGAGATTTGGACTCTCACCAAGGATATGAGACGGATACTTAATTCCTTTTTTACCAGGTCTCTCCGGAGAATCCTTGGCTATCGCTGGTCGGACTTTGTGTCCAACGAGCGGTTGCTGAGAGACTCGGATGAGATTTGTTACCTGCATAGTCCGTGAGCATCAGCAGCTGCTGTATGGACATTTCGCTCGTTTTCCTGACGCTGATCCTGCTCACCAAATTCTCTCAGCGAGGGAGTCTCGTGAGTGGAGGAGGCCAATGGGCCGACCACGTGCCTTGTGGTTGCAGCAGGTTGATCGGCATCTCAAGATGGGCATATGCCTGGGGGATGGCCAGACGGAGGCCCCTGGAGTACCGGCGGAAAGTGGACGCAGCGACGCGCTGTTCTGGCGCATGCTCCCATACCTGACTTGACCTGATAGAGGGAGAGGGGGGAGGTGGGTGGAGGCTTCTTTATCATTAGATTTGTGGACTTGTGGGCTTAGTTTATTTTACTCAGTTCTGGGAAGGCCCTGCAAATACTAATTTTTACTAACAGTTTATAAATATAAATCCACACTGCATTGTCCAACAAGACATCTATTGTCGAAATGAAAGCTATTTATAAAAAAATCCCAGCCTCACCGAACAGAGAAAATATTTAATATGAAAATTTATTTTATCAAGAAAGTAAAAAAAAAAACATTACTAAATGAAATGTTCCAGAAACCTGAGAGAGCGTCATGCTGCCAGAGCAGTCCTTTGGCAAGGGTTACGCTGGGTGGATGGGCCATTGTGTTCCGAGTGGTATTCAGGGTTCCAGCGATAACTCACTGACTCTTCATGGTTGTGGGAACTTTAACGTCAACCAATGACCAGTGCTGACAGATGAGTCCTCCGGCCTAACGTCCATCTGAGGGACGGTGCACGCATTGATGTCTCACATTACAAGCTAAGCACCAGAGACAGGTGATCGCTGGCCAGGGTAGACCCCAGATTCGAACCCAGGGTAGACAGGCCAGAGGCGAGTGTGTGTATCCCTAGATTATCCTGCCAGCTGCTTGTGTACGATGGTGTCCATGCTGAGCTTAAATTTCCAAGACCCACATCAGAATGGCAACACGTTCACGATTCATTGAAATATGGCTCATGTTAACCCATTGAACCCTGAGCTCGTTGGACTTAAAGCTCCCCCACTCGAAGACAGAACACCAGGTTCAACGTCCATCCGAGGAACTCTGTGATGCAAGGTAAGAATAAAATGGTTCGAGTTGTCTTCCGTGAAGGGTCGTGAGGTTAATCGGGTCGGGAATCAAACCGCTGTCTCGACCTCTCACAGGTAAGTGTGCCACCTGTTCACCATTCTGTTCGACTCGGTATGACCTCCGCCTTCGTCAATCAGAATTTTATCCTATTTGAGGAATCCTACCGGTCCTTGCTCACCGTTTCCATCTCTCGCAGCCACAGTAACCAGGCTCGGTGCTGCCTCGCACACTCAAGCTTTCTCAGGCAGGTTAACGTCGTGTACAGGTAAACAATTTCGAGCCCCTCGCTCGTCTGCACCGCAATTTGTTCCCAAATTCATGTCACTTATTAACCTTCCCAGTCATTGACTTTTCCATCAGGTTGTGACGCCCTTTTATGGTGAGTAGATCTCTCCATATATTCAATGCCCATCTGTGTGTGCGTGCGCACTCGACTCGTCAAGATTCCAGCTCACCTCGTGCTTGGCACACCTGCCCGTCGTTTCCAAAGGGTTCCTCGTCTCCAGCGAGTGGTCGGATCGGCGACCGAGCGTACGTGTGCGTCTGGATGAGACTTTCAATGCTCTCCCTGCAAGGTAACGGGCGGGTCCTCGATCACACACACACACACACACACACACACACACACACACACGCACACACTTTAATATGAGATAACTGACCACCATGACAACGAGTCTCGTGGTACACCGAGCAGCACAACCATAATCATTTTTGAAGGAGGGTCTTGCATCATCAGCAGAAATCGTTGTTAATCGAAAGGAGAGTGTTTTAAAGAGCACCATGTCTATTTGCAGATATAAAACTCTAAAAACTGAGGCCAAGAAGGATGGCCTGGCCCTGGTTCCCATCATTTGTGAAGAGGGCTTTTCTAGAAGGCAAATGGAAAGTTTTAATTTCTTTTAAAAAGCAAACATTCTATTTTTTCACATTTGAAAACTTTCCACATCAGTAATAACTTCACAACTTGATACTTCCCCAATAATACAGAGTAAAAAGAACTCCCAATATATGTCATTCTACCAAGTTTTTGGCCTCATGTGGAGGAAACAGATTTGTTCAGTTGGATAAAGTTCGAGCTAACAAGTTACATTTGCCATAATGGGTAAGAGATGTGGATTGTGGAGTTCCAAAAGTAACTAGAACAGCACTCGGTAACGTACCTCCGCCAGGCTGAACAGTTTACGTTTTGTATCTCACTGATAGGCTGGATCTGAATTCGGACCTAAACCAAAATCGAATTGGTTTGTTCTTGTTACCTAACTAACTCATCCACCGAGTTTTATCATAACTCGTCCACAACTTTTTGAGATATCATGCTGTATATCGTTTTTGGCCTTTCACACAATGGTGAAGAATCACTTTTTTTAAATTATACTATCCTAATTCGGATCTTCACCAAAATGTACTTATTTTGTCCTCGTCACACATCCAACCTGTGGACCAAATTTCGTCTGAATCTGTCAACTTTTTGAGATATCCTGTTAACAGACAAACAGGGGTGAAAACATAACCTCTGTCCAACTTTGGCAGTGGAGGTGATGATGTTGTGACATCTTTGATATTATTATTATTATTATGGTTATTATTATTATTATTAAACAGCCACCATTATCCCATCTTTCATGTGGAGTTGGGCAGGGAGAAGCTTGGCCCAGGTTTTCACGATCCAGCTGATCAAGCCTGATGTTCAGCTGGTTCGAGTAGGAATTTGGAATTTGTTCCAGAGTGCCGGTGATAGATCGCCTACTCTTCGTGAAGGGCACCCTGGGATCTTTAGTGTTCACCAACTAATGCCATCAGATGTGACACCAGTTTAACGTCCATCTGAGAGACGACACACACAATGATGACTCACCCTGCCTGTGAATCACCGGGGTGACTTATTTTTTGTCCACTCACTGCTGTAATACCCTTGTGACTGCTCGATCTCATCAAACCCTAAGTTTGTAAGTGTGGAGAGTCTGCTACACCAAACACCCACCTCCTTCCCCACACCCCATCCCAAGATACTCTGAGTTTAAGGAGTTCTTCAACCTGTAATGGAGTTTTATAGGCAGCGGATTGAATTCTTGGGGGATTGTTATGATTGCTGTTTAATGACTATTATTTAAAAATAGACAAAGCAGGTTTTCATAAGTTCTTCATTGAAAACAGCAACTATGATGTGGAGTTATTTCAAGCATTTAAAGCTTACCGTTCCAGATCGCTCATTCTTGAAGAATCTCGGAAGCCTTTGGCGAAAGGGTTGCTGTCTATTTTCAACTTGGTTATCTGCGGCCATGGGATGACACAATTCTCCTTAGGGGTGCCTAAGGAGACTCATGTGGGGTTTAGCCTAACCCCCCCCCCCTTTCAATGGGTTTCTACCCCTGGGCCCTCTTACTTCCTGAACATCCTCTGCCCCCTCCCCCACCTCTGTGAGTCCTTCCACCAAGGGCTCCCTCCTCCCCTCAGGACCTCATCCCCTCCTCTCCTCCCCCCGCCGCAACCACATCCCTCCCTTCCCTTCCACTTCTTCCCCCAGAAGCACCTCCTGGTCCTCCCCCTGCTCTCCCCCCAGGGACTTCTTTCTCCTCTCCCAGGGCCAGGACTCACCAGCTGGTTCTGGTATGCGGTCACAGCCATGAATACAGTCTCAGGGAAAACGAAAGTGCGAAACTCCTCCGGTTTGAGGTTCAGAAGCGAGGCCGTGTGATCCTTCTTCTTGATTATGTGGACACGTGGCTGGTACTTGTGCATGGAATTCAAGATGATCTGTAAAGGGACATCAACAAACCAGTAAGTTGATTCATCCCGATGAGGATGTCTTATGAGCTAGTAATAATTTCGACACGAGCATCAAAATACTTGCACGGCAACATATCTAAAACAATCAATTCCTTTCTTTTTAAGAAACCCAATTCTCAAAGCATGGCAATTACAAAGAATAGGAAAGGTAACAAAATAAAAAAAAATTAAGTTGTTGAAAAATATTTTACCAAAGATTGAAATGGCATGACAACTCCATCTTAACTATGACAATGTTCCCCAGTGAATGCCATCTGCTCTGGTACAGGTCAGCGGTGCCCGTTTCCAATTTAAACTTGTCTGACCAATTGCACAGAGACCCTGTGCTGTTAAATGCATGGAAAGAGGGGGAGACCCCATTTCATTTCAAAACACTTCAACATACTGTCATACATGTGATGTCTCTGCAAGACTATGGCATCTATTTACTTCATGTGGTCACTCACAACGCAGCCAATAGATACTATGAACAAAGTGGTGGAGGTGTGTCGGTCCACGATGCCCACAAGGTAAAACAATTCTTCAACTTTACGGAAAATCCAAAGTCTCCAATTCATCCTGCTACGCAGCACCTACTCACTCCCTTGCTGGATGTGGTCACAAAAAGGGCCTTTCATGGCCGATGCATGATCTCCAAGGGTCTTTGTATTACTTGGCTGACTGAAACTGACCCTCCTCCCAGCAGATACTGCTTGCAACACAATATTTCCTCCAATGATGTAAACAGTCAGCCCATCTAGTTAAATCATGGCCAGCGAGCCAGAAATGTGTCCGTGGATTGATTCCTCTCCCCAGTGGGTGAGTTGATTTTGTGCCAAATAAGGCTTTAAACACATGTAGACTGACTGTAACTGTGATTATCCATGTAGCAGCTGATCTTTCATTATGCAGTGGGTGGTTCCGTCTTCCACAAATGCTGATATACATAAACACTGTATTACCGTTAAATAACACCAGGTGGGTTGACTCACCTGTCATCTTTCCGAGGTTGGCAAAATGAGTACTGTCGGACCCCACGTATTCGCAGTTGATAAAATGTGACCTGCTTCTACGTTCGTGGCTCTATGCTTCGCGTATTCGCGGGTTTTTTTTCACAGTTTTTCATCGGCATGTTTGCGGTTTTTCACAGGTGTATTACTATTAGCGGTTCTTTTTTTTCCGCAGTTTGTCGTGTTTTTGCTTGTTTTTTGTGGGTATTTTCGTGGTTTTTTTCACGAGATTTTTGATTTTCCCTTGTGAATCATGAACCACTAGAAACCTACCCCCATTTTTCCCATTGAAACAATGCCCCGACATTCGCGGATTTAAGATTCGTGGCATTTTCCAGGAACTAATCCCTCGTGAATAGTGGGGCGGGGTCCGACAGTATCAGCTTACTAGAAACGGGGAATTGCATCAGTGGTACAGCCATGCTCCCAGCAATGATTGAACCAGCAGCCACAGACTGCATCAATAATAATAATAATAATAATAATAAATATATCCAGCAAGGTTAAAGTGTCTTGTCTCGGGTTCTCCCCTGTAATCCAGGGTGGTGAGACAGGAGAACGTGTCATGTTTCCTCCCAACGACAGAGGGAAGGAATAGTTGTCCTCACAGCAGCTGTTTGTCATCGCTCAAAAGGTGGAAATTTGTTAAAGTCTCAGGGTATAGATTGATGGAAGGTCTTGGAGTTGAGATTTGTGTAAGGCCTTGTGGTGGAGACTGGATTGTAGCCTCAGCCAAAGATTTGTTGGAAGTCACAGGGTGGAGATTGAAAGAATAATCATAATAATAAATCTCCACTCATTGGTGTTTCAAACAAGCAAACAGAGTCGGCTGTTTCACTTCATTGTTGTTTCTCAACTGCGGTGAGATTCGAACCTGTTGACTGTGTGTACTTTTCCAACTCCCATCTCATTGGCCCTTCCACTAGTTACTTTCACCTGTCACAGTCTTTATCTCACCTGCCACGTGTTCAGCTGTGGTCACAGGCCCACCTGATAGTGGCATATTCTTTTAACACTGCCTGGGTCATATGAGTGGTTGTGTGTGTGGTGCATAGGGGAAGATATGTCTTATATCACGTAAATTGTTGTGATTGTATATCGTGTGGATTGTGTAACATATTGTGCCATTTGATAAATTAATAATTTATTTTAAAAGGAACTGTGCATGCCATTTTATCGAGCGATCAATCACTTTAATTTGTGGTCCCTGGAGAGTTCTAATATTGTGACGTTGTTCAATCAATGGCATGGGAATAACTCCATTAAAATTCTTGCGGCAACTGCTTGTTGCAGACTTGTGAAGAAATTATTTAGTTTGGCCATCTTTGGGCAGGAGGCTGAGCGTACGGTGGTAGCTATTGGAAATGGAAGCGTCCTGACCATAGGCTGCCATCGACTTGAGAATAGATTTACACACATACAAATTTTGTCAATAGTACTAGTTTCGCATTTCATCAGTCTTGCACATTGCTCCTGCTGAAACATGAAGTAGCGCTGAAACCTGCCGGATGGAGTAGCCCTGCCTCGCTAAGACTGATTTATGTATGCTTGTCAGGTATCCTTCCCAGGAGCAGTAGTATTTGCCACACTACAATTATATCACCACTTATACTTTTTGTCTTTCTGTTGGTGTGGCACTTTATTTCTTCCATGACAACCTATTACAATGTAATATAAATATATATATATATATATATATATATATATATGTATATAGAAGCCTGGTGTTGGCGCAGTGGTCAGGGCAGCGGCTTGGGATCCAAAAGGTCCTGAGTTCAAGCCCCGTTGAGCCACTGAATTAATACACCAGGGGGTTGACTCAGCCTGTCATCCTTCTGAGGTCGGCGAAATGAGTACCAGTGTACTGGGCCGGTGTGTACCCCGGTTAAAATAGGTGTACCATATCCCTGTGTCGTAAGAGGCGATCAGGGTTGCGTCAGGAAGGGCATCCGGCGTAAAACAAGTGCCAAATCACTATGCGGATCATACGGATGATCCGCTGTGGGGAAAGCCTGGTGTTGGCTTAGTGGTTAGGGCAGCGGCTTGGGATCCCAGGGTCCTGAGTTCAAGCCCCGTTGGCTGCTGAATTAACACCAGGGGGTTGACTCAGCCTGTCATCCTTCCGAGGTCGGCGAAATGAGTGCCAGTGTACTGGTCCCGGTGTATGCCCCGGTTAGAATAGGTGTACCATATCCCCGTGTGTCATAAGAGGCGACCAGGGTTGGCGTCAGGAAGGGCATTTGGCCATAAAACATTGCCTCAAGAAAAAAAAGCCAAACCCCTGCACAGCAGGGAAAAATGGCTGTAAAAACGGTCATATATATGTGTATATATATATATATATATGTATATGTATATGTATATATGTATATATATGTATATGTATATATATATATATGTATATATATATGTATATGTATATATATGTATATGTATATATATATATGTATATGTATATATATATGTATATGTATATATATGTATATGTATATGTATATATATATATATATATATTTATATATATATATATATATATATATATATATATATATATATATATATATATATATATATATATATATATATATATATATATATATATATATATATATATATAGTGGTAGTGGTGCGTGTTTATGTTGAGGCCATCACTGATGATTCGCCAATAAGTGATGAAACCGGTATGATGGTTGAGGAGGGAGTGCAGCATTAGGATTCTCATGTATTTACTACTTGTGAATACCTACAACTGTAGAAGAACCTGAGTAGGGTGTGAAATAGCAAATGGTATACAGTACAGTCATACCTCTTATAACGGAGCCTTGAAAAACGGATTTTCGCTTAACAGACATGAAAATACCCATTTAATTAAATACTTTTTTTTTGCCTTGGAGACGAGTTCAGGGAAATTGTCCAGCTAGCCAATCGAGCTGGACTTGATGAGGTAGATGTTGATGATGTGGAGGAGCTGCTGACTTCATATGGGAATAGCTTAACAAATGAGGAGGTGCAGGAGCTGGACAAACACCGAGCTAACCAAGAGGCCGAAGACGCAGAAGATACTGAACCCAAAAAAAATTTCTCAACAAAAAGACTTCAAGTGATGACTACAGGTTGTTTGTGATGCATTAGAGCTTGTCACCGAAAATGACCCTGACACGGATTGAAGCACAGGAGTTAAGAGAAATGTGTTCAATGGTTTTGCCCCCGACACAGAGATGCTTCGCAACATTAAGAGGAAGGCTAGACAGTTAACCCTCCATGCCTTCTTTGTGAATAAACCTGAAGCTTCACAGGATGAGTCACAGCCTGACCCATTTTCCCAGGAGTTGCTGCTCCCTCTCATCTCCCACCATTGCCAGGAATGAGGAGTAGGTGGGCAGTAGGAGTGAGGCTGCAGTGGTATATGTACAACATGGCAAGCTCCAAAATAATTAACTGGTGAGTGTTATTAAATTTAGTTTCATATGTTAGTTATGTTAACAAAGTCTTCATTTTATCTATTAAACGCTATCCTGTATTTTAATTACCAAAGGAGGCCGTCATATAGCCATTATAGAGTAAGAATTAACACTGTCGGGAACGCATCTCCATAGGCACCATGTTATAATGACCTCTTTTAACAGATTATTCGTTAAGCAGACAAGTCCCAAGAACCTATCTTGTCTGTTAAAAAAGGTATGCTAGTACTGTCGGATCCTGCTATTCACGAACTCGCTCTTCACAGAGTCCACGTATTCGTAGTTTGTAAAATGCCACCTGCTTTGGCATTCGTGGACCTGTGCTTTACGTACTTGTAAGGGGTTTTTTTCCACATTTTTGGAGATGTATTCGCAGTTTCGTAGCCATATTCACAGTTTTTTGCGTTTTCGCGGGGTTTTTTTCATCGGCGTATTCACGGTGGTTTTTTCACATATTCGTTGTTTTTCGCAGGCGTATTCATGGTTTTTAAAAACTTTTTTTTTGCAGTTTTCCGCATTTTCGCGGGTGTATTCATGGATTTTTGTGGGCATTTTTGCAGTTTTTCATGGGATTTTTGATTTTCCCGCATGAATCACAAACCGCCAGGAATCTATCACCCCTTTTTACATTGAAACAATGCCCTGCTATTCACGGATTCGCTATTTGTGGCATTTTCCAGGAACGTATCTCCCACAAACAGCAGGATCTGACAGTAGATTGTTTTCTTTTAATTATGGTCTGGCCTCAATGAGGACTACATAGTCTGTGACTGGAGCCTTCAACATAAAAAAATAGAATGACTGCACTGTGATCACAACCTACGGCAAAAAAATTTGTATATATATATATATATATATATATATATATATATATATATATATATATATATATATATATATATATATATATTGCCTCTGTCCACTCAACTCCATCCTTGTTGTTGAACAGCTCAGCTTACATTCTCTAATCCATCTCATTAACCTTGTGCCATGCCTGTTCCATGTGAATGAACAAGATTAGATGGAACTGCATCTGTCCCATGTTCCCACATGAATGAATAAGATTAGATAGATAAGGTTCATAGTGATTCTGAAGACAGGGGATTTACTTTATATCTGTGACCTCAGTTTTGTTGTGTGTGTGTCCATCCGTCCGTCCGTCCATCCATCTGTCCCTCGCTTCCTCCCCCTGTTCTCTCTGTTGTAATAAACCCTCTCTTCATAAAAACCTGCACGTAGTCATTTGAGGTACAGAACGTCATCATTAAGCGCCAGTGAATTGGCTTTAAAAAAATCAGGTAACGAGTCGATGGGGAAACAACACATTTACAACACTCTTAAAAGATGAAAGCACCATTGGGAAACACATATTTTATATGCGATATTGAAAGATTAACTCGACAAATGTGGTTATATCAGAACGAGCTCATTTGTCACACCGTCACGGATAGTTGAACCCCAATATGAGGCCGTTAAAAATTAGGTAACGCTATTTTTTTAGGGAGGAGCGTCCGGGCTTGATTAAACCTTACAAATAACTTTTATTTGATATGTGATTAGATTTTTCGGAGTCACTCATCTTGATTAACACTTCACCCAAACAAAGGCAATGGAGATCTGACGCAACACACTTAGACAGTATATAATCAGTAGAGGCTTACAAGCCTAATGTGTTAGGCCCACCAGAAAACCAAGATGGCGGCCATGTCATTTAATCTGGGTGCCATGGTGGGTGGAGTCAAGTGACCAATGTGGGTGTGGTCCAGTAGCTATTCAACCAATGGGTGCACGTTTCAAAAATCGATCCCCAACAGCAACACCAACAGCAAGGCAGACTGGCAGAGCTCTTATAGACCTGCGACATATCCCAGATTTAAAAAAAAAACAACTAATAAATGTATATACTATATACGTACATGTATTGTGTCAGGCAGGCATCATGCGATAGAAATGAGAATCGGTTTTCCAAAGCAGTTTATTGGCTGAGGTTACAATCCTGGACGGGCCGCCACTCCCATGCAGGTTACTCGGCTAAGGATGCAGGAATTTGGGATTTAGCCATGGTGGGATGGTTACACTACTCTTCTTTCTTTTTTTTTTTAAACGGCCACTGCCTTACTTTATCGGTTTTTTAACCAATGGCTGAATGTGCTATCCCCAAAAGAAAAACAATTGGTGTCAGGAAGGGTGTCTGGCCAAATAAACCTTGGCTCCAAAACTCATAATGGCAGTTCTACAGCATGGGCACAGTACAGCCCAAAGTACCATGTGACCAAGTCCACCTGCCTTTGACAAATGGCGAGTGGACAACCAGGAGGAAATGAGCTGTACAGACAGAATGACTGTACTTGTGATGACCCTAAAATTCCTCATCGATCCCAGTGTTATATGGAGCACTAGATTGAAACAAAGGCAAATTACAAATATGAACGAACAATGTTCGTACGATGACGGGAAGGAGTCGAGAAGTTGTTGAAATGATGAATTTCTTATCTTAAAGAAACAAAGTTGAAAGGGCAGAGTACCAGACTTATTGGCTGCAACAGACAAATATAAATTTTGCTGGTATGGAGATCAAAAGGACATTGGTTGCATTTGTGTTCTCATCGCAGAAAGATTTATCCAAAAAGTGAATGAAATTATGCAATTCAGTCACATAATATCACACTAAAACTTATTATGGGTGAAGAAATTTTGAATGTTGTAAATGTGGATGTGCCCTACATTACTGTGTTGGCAGAGAAGAACAAAGATCATTTTGGGATAAAGTATAAGAGTTAGCTCGAGTAATAAACTGCAAATAAGAATTTGGAGACTTGAACATGGATGTGTCAGAAACCAAATGGATGTGTCTATGGCTCAGTTGAATATGGTAAAATGAATGAGGCAGAAGAAACGATAATATAAATGTTGTATGTGATAGATGTGTGTCCTCAGTATCAACTTCAAGAACAACTAGTGACTTTTCCAAGCGGAATTGCAGAGCCAGACTGATTATCTACTAGTGTGAAGGAGTTTTTAAAAGAAAGGTAAGCAATGTGATGAAAGTCATAACTGGTAAAGAATGTTTGACTGGGCATTGATCGGTAGTTGGAGATTTTTCAAATATCGCAAATGAAATGAAAAGCAAGGGCCGCAAGTGAATTATATGTGTAAAATTTTGGAAGCTTAAATATATGAAAACAAGAGAAAAATTGAGAGAATCTGAAAAACGAGATTAAGTTTGTAACTTCTGAAGATGTAGATGGAAATTTGACTCAAATGAAAAATGCTTGGATGAGGGCAGCTAGCAAAATTTGTGGAATAAGCACTTGTAGGTTTCCAAAGGAATGAGAAACAGTGGTTTTTTTTGTTTGTTAAAAAAATATATTGAATACAAGGTCAAGTTTCATGGAAGAGCTGGAACATAAGGTGGATCAGGATGCAACAGAACAAAAGGAACTGTAGACAGAGGGGGTGGGATACCAACAACAGGTTTGAGGGACAAAAATGCGTGTGGGGTGGAATGAGGGGTCGGAGAGGAAGCACAGGGTGGACAAGATTGGGACAGAAGGAAACCCTTAGGAAGTAAAAACTGGAAAATTTTTAACTACTAGTTAATTTTTAACTGCTTAAAACTAGGTTGGGGGTGACAAAGCATGGAAAGAGCAGAGGATGCAGGACCAGAAATGAGGCGGTAGAAGAGAGAGGAACCACCGACCTGCCTGCGATGGCGTCGTGATAGACCCATAGACTCGGCTTCATTGCAGGATATTCTATTAATATTAAAGGCCTTCGTTTCCATGGCATCAAGGGGAGCAAGATGTGAGGCAGGGGAGCCAGCCAGGAGGGGAGAGCAGTACTGTACTCCATACTGTGGATGAAGGCTTTGTAGGTGGGATAGGAGTTCAGGTGTGCCAAGGAAGGACTTTGTACAACGGAGGATACCCAGTCGACGGCTGGCTTTTGAGGCCAATTTGGAAACATGGTTTGCCCAAGAAAGATCAGAGCTGCTTGTGAGACCCAGGAGTTTCAGTGACTGAACTTCCCCAAGAAGATTGTTAAAAAAAGTAGATGGGAGGGCGGAGGGGTTGTCATACTTTTGGAGAGAGTGTGTGTGACAGACCGACAGAGACAAAGACAATATTATAGTCCAAGAAGAGCTCAAACAGAAGAAAGAAACTTACAAAAAGTGGCAACAGAGTCAAGACCCTCGAGATAAAGAAGTTTAGAAAGATTTTAAAAAGGAAGCAAAAGAGGAAATACCGATTACAAAGAACAAAGTGTATGATGAATGGGGGAAGACTTAACCACTCCAGAGGGCAAGAATAAATATAGGGGCAATACCCCTGGGTGCTCACCTGATAGCGACTGGATACGATGACCAGAAAACCATTGGAAAGCATGGATGACCCACAAAATACGTAACGGAGAAGAAAGTAAATACGTTTGGATTTTTTTTGTCATGCCGTGAACAAACTTTGGTACATCACAGGTGATAAAGGTTGTGGTCAAGTTTCATCGAAATTGTATGTGGTTTCAGAAAAGAAAGCATATAAATATCTTGGGGGGCAACCTCCCCCCCCCATAGATTTCAGAAAAGAAAGCATATACATATCTTGGGGGGCAACCTCCCCCCCCCCATAGATTTCAGAAAAGAAAGCAAGTTAACCCCTTCGACCCCAATTTTTTTTTTTTATCTCATGAACAAACTTTAGTACATCATGGGTGATGAAGGTGGTGGTTTCATTGGAATTGTGTGTGTAGTTCTTGAGAAGAAAGCAAATGCATATTTTTGGGGGCAACCTCTCCCCTGTAAATCCCCTCAACCTTGATTTTTATTTTTTATTGATATGAACAAACTTTGGTACCAACACGGTGATGAATGTTGTGGTAATGTTTCATTGAAATTGGATGTGTAGTTTCGGAGATTAAGTTTGAAGTATTTGTTGACGGACTGACAGACTGACAGACGGACAACGTTCCATCCCATAAGCTCCCCCAGAATTACATTCCAGGTGAGCTAAAAAATTTCAAAATACCCAGGAAGATGGTAAAGGATAGAAAAGATGTGGTAGAAGTTAAATGTTTGAAAAAGAAAAACTGACATCTCGTGAAAAAAATGACATTGATGAAGAATGGAAAGGTTACTTTGAAAAGCTCTTGAATGAAGAAAACGAAAAGTTGAAGGTTCAGAAGAAGAGATATGTGAGGAAGGTGAATCAGCTATAAAAGGATGAAAGAAAGGAAAGGCAGTGAATAGAACTGGATTCTTCGTCGAAATGGTAGAGGTGCCTGGAAAAGAAGTTTGATGGAATGAAGTGGATGATGAAGTTGTGTATAAGGTCGAAGGAGTGATCCCTGAAGATTGAGCAAATAGCAAGTTTATGCCTTTGTTCAAGATGAAGGAGGTCAGGTCAGGTCAGATCTGTGACCTGCTACAGGTACCATGTAAACCTGTACTAACCTGTTCCATGGTCGGGTTGTCGGCGACTAAACCGTCTCCCCAACCAGGTTTTCTGGTGAGGAGGGTGTTTGGATATGGACACCCAGCAGGATTAAAAACAAAACCTGTCAAAGGGCGGAGGAGCTCCTTGTGAGCCAAGGACCATCCATATCTAGTGCCCAACTGTGTCTGCGGACGTCCTCCTGCAGTTGGGTTACTTTTTATTAGGAGGTTGGTGGCAGGATTTGCACTCCGGCCACCGTAAAACGCTTCATTCCGCAAAACACAAAAACGCAAAAAAATCTGAAAACCCACTCCGTGGGAGTCACACACCTCCTGTGCAGCTTCCCTTCGCAGGGCAGCTCACCGGATGACGGGATTGGGGCAAAGCCTTTGGGACCCCCAATCTTTGATGATAGGAGGAAAACCACAGGGTATCGGAGTGGTGCTGAGGTGTCGTCCACCAGACTGCAGTCTCCTTGGGTTAACCTGAGGCGGTCCCTTCGGGTGGGTGCCTGGAATGTCCTATCCCGAAGAGAGGATGATCACCTGTCTCTGTTATCATCTGAGTTCAAGCGTTTGGACATCGGTATTGCAGCTCTCTCTGAGGTTCGGAGACCGGATTGCGGCGAGATAATGGTGGGTGGTTACACCTACTATTGGTCTGGTCGCTCTGATGGTTACCATACCCAAGGAGTTGCTGTAGCTGTGTCCAATAAGCTGACCCCAATGATAATTGAGGTAAACCGGTCAACAAGCGTATTATGAGATTAAGGATTCGTCACTCCTTAGGTGTCATTTCCGTGGTCTCTATTTATGCTCCGACTGAGGCGAGTGATCTTACCGTGAAGGATGCATTCTACGCCACACTCGAGTCTGTGGTTGATCAGTGCCCCAGACGAGATACACTTCTCGTCTTGGGGGATTTCAATGCATCGAGTGGAACTGATAGGGATGGTTATGAGGTGTGTGTTGGTCCCCATGGGTCTGGAACTATGAACCAGAATAGCACTAAGTTCCTTGACTTTGCAAGAAGTCATGGACTTAGGGTGGCTGGTTCATGGTTTCAGCGCCCACAAGCTCATCGCTGGACTTGGTATTCCAACGCTGGCGGTGTGGCAAAGGAGATTGACCATGTCCTCATTGACGGTCGGTGGAGGATGATCCAGAACTGCAGGGTCTACTGGAGTGCTCAGTTCCTCAATACTGACCACAGGCTTGTTGTAGCAACTCTAAAGCTGCACCTTAAATCCTGGAGAATGGTACCATCCCAGCCTAGGCTGGATGTTGGCAAACTCAAGGATGAGAGAGTAGCTGAGGAGTTTGCGAACAGGCTGAGTGGACACTTGGGGGGTCTGGGTGCTTTGGGGGGTCCTGAAGAGTTATGGATTACCTTCAAGACCACCATCCTTGATGTTGCCGGTGGATGCCTTGGAGCCCACCACAGGGCAAAGAAGAATTTTGTCTCTCAAGGGACACTGAATACCATTGACCAGAGTGGCAGGGCCAGGCTGAATGGCAGAGCTGAACTGTTCAGGGAGCTGAGGCGTAAAACTGTACGTGCACTAAGGGTGGACAAGGAGGCCTATGTGCGAGGAATCTGTGAGGGGGTAGAGCATCACCTGTGGACAGGTGATTCTCGTTCCGCTTTCAGGGTAATTCACGCATTACGTTCATCCAAACCCATCCCTCGGAGCACTGCAGTTCGAGCAGAGAGTGGTAGGCTCTTAATAGAGGAGTCTGAAGTGAAGGCCCGCTGGGCCGGTTACTTTGAGCGGTTGTACCAGGCTGATCCACCAGCTGTCGAGTTGGACGTCAAGGGTGTTACAATCCCTGTTGCTGACCCTCCAATCAATTGTGGTCAACCTACGCTTGTGGAAACACAGACTGCGGTGAACCAGTTGAAACATGGTAAAGCTCCAGGGATCTGTGGCATCCATGCTGAACTTCTCAAGGCTGGTGGAAGTGCTGCACTCGTGTCGTTGCATGCAGTTTTGTGCTCTGCCTGGAACACAGGCATCATCCCAACTGACTGGAAGAGGGGCCTTGTTGTCCCTCTCTGGAAAGGGAAGGGTGATCGCCAAGACTGCAACAACTACCGAGGGGTGACGCTGCTCTCAGCGCCGGGCAAGGTCTTTGCTCGGATAATTCTTGATAGAGTTCGCCAGCATCTGCTTGAGCTCCAGCATCCAGAGCAGTCAGGCTTTACACCAAAGAGGTCAACCATTGACCGTATCCTTGCTCTTCGTGTCCTCACCAAACGCAGATGAGAGTTTCAGCAGGGGCTGCTTGCAGCCTTTGTTGATCTCTGTAAAGCGTTCGATTTAGTGAATCGGGATGTCCTCTGGAGGATTCTTGGTCTTCGTGGGGTGCCACCAAAACTGATTGATCTGATGTCTGAACTCTACTCTGGTACTGAGAGTGCTGTGAAGTGTGGTGGTACCATCTCTGACTTATTTCCAGTTGTTACTGGAGTTCGTCAGGGATGTGTACTGGCCCCCACACTTTTCAGCACTTGTATGGACTGGATTTTAGGGAGGATGTCAGAAAGATCAAGCTGCGGTGCATCGTTTAGGAATGTCAAGATCTCGGACCTTCATTTCGCAGACGATGCAGTCATCTTTACGGAGACTTTAGACATCCTTTTGGGGGCCCTCGAGGTGCTGAATGAGGAATCGGAGCCACTGGGATTATGGGTTTCTTGGGTCAAAACTAAGATCCAGGCTTTCAATGACATCTTGGATGCTGCTGTCCTGTCTGTGTCTGTTTGTGGTGAGGATGTTGAGGTCGTGGAGAGATTCACTTACCTTGGCAGTGATATTCATTTCTCTGCTGGCTGCGAGTCAGAGGTCAATAGACGTCTGGGTCGGGCCTGGGGAGTCATGGATTCACTGGATCATGGGGTGTGGTGCTGCCCGTACCTGTGCGGGAGGACGAAAGTCCGAGTCTTCAGGTCCTTGGTGCTTCCAGTCTTGCTCTATGGATGCGAGACTTGGACTCTGACCAAGGATCTGAGATAGAGACTTAATTCCTTTGGTACCAGGTCTCTTCGGAGAATCCTTGGCTATCGCTGGTTAGATTTTGTGTCCAACGAGCGGTTGCTGAGAGAGACTCGGATGAGATTTGTTACCTGCATAGTCCGTGAGCGTCAGTTGCGGCTGTATGGACATGTGGCTCGTTTTCCTGACTCTGATCCTGCTCACCACATTCTCTCAGCGAGGGAGTCTCGTGAGTGGAGGAGGCCAATGGGCCGACCACATGCCTCGTGGTTGCAGCAGGTTGACCAGCATCTCAAGGAGATGGGGATGGGCCTGGCATCTGCCTGGGGGATGGCCAGACGGAGGCCCCTGGAGTACCAGCGGAAAGTGGACGCAGCGACGTTCTGTTCTGGCACATGCTCCCATACCTGACCTGACCTGAAGGAGGACCCTTTGTTATGTTCATCTCACAGAGGAGTTGAACTAATCGAGTATGCATTAAATGTTTTTGAAAATGTGGTTGAAAGAAGACAAGGAAAAGTGGTAAATAGAGACAATAACTAGTTAGCCTGTCTCCCACACAGCGCAGTGTTTTGTCAACTTGTGGTTGTTTGTCTATGCTCTCCTTTTAAATACCAACCATCAAGCAAGGAAGCATTACACACCATTTTTAAAGTCTTTGGTATGACTCAGATGGGGTTTGAACCACCGACCCCCCCCCCCCCCCCCCAGACACAGAACTGATGCTCTCACCGTTCCATCACTGAGTCTGGTCAATAATGAAATACCAAGAGTCGTCGTTGAATAGGGTTCTTAGAAGGAAACTCATGCCTCAAGAAATGGAAAAAGTCGTAATGGGAATGTAACAATAAAGTCAAGAACGATGGTCAAGACCAACTTGGGATGTAACGAAATGTTTGAAGTCGAGGTACTGTAGGTCGACACGAGGGATCAGTTTTTAGCTCCTCTCCTGTTTATAAAAGTGATGAAATAATTGATGTAGAGTGAAGGATTGTGATTCCCATCGACTTAATGTACACTGATAACAATTAGTATTGAATGCAGAAAGTGAAAAAGAAGCAAAAGAGATGTTTCAAGAATGGCAAAGTGCAATTGAGAAGAAAGGTTTACGTGTCAACATTAATAAAAAAAAAATGAGGGTTATGGTGAGTGGCGAAGAACGAGAAAGTAGACAATGGACTTGTTGATTATGTGGAAAAGAAGTTTGATGGAATTCAATTCAATATAGGCATTGATGTAGATGGTGTCACAATAGGTGCAGTGGTATCACTGGAAATTTGTTAACAAAAGCTGGGATTTTCACACCTAAAAGATGTGAGGCTCAATCATTTCATGAAAAATATGAAGAATAAAATTAAATGCTCCTGAGTTCAGACTTTATGAGCTCTTGAGTCAAAAGATTCTGCTACCTTGGAGACATGATGGGGGTACAGTGCCTACAGAAAGTCTACCCCCGCTTTCAAAATTTTCACCTTTTGTTGCCTTATAGCCTGGAATAGAATTGCATTAAATCACACTTGTTCCTCTTTTATTTACACATCGTAACCCACAACTTTCAAGTGAAAAAGAAATTCCACAAATTTCAGAAAATTAATTAAAAATAAAAAAAGTAGAATATCTTGGTTGGCTAATAGTTGGTTAATTAATGACTTAATAGTTGGTGGAAGCACCTTTGGCAGCAATTGCAGCTGTGAGTCTATTGGAATAGTTCTTTACCAACTTTGCCCACCTTGATAAGGCAATATTTGCCCATTATTCTGTACAAAACTGTTCAAGCTCAGTCATGTTGTGTGGGGAGTGTTGATGGACAGCAATCTTCCAGTCATGCCACAGATTTTTAATTGGATTTAGGTCGGGACTTTGACTGGGTCACTCAAGGACATTTAACTTTTTCTTCCTTGGCCACTCCAGTGTAGCTTTGGCTGTGCGCTTTGGGTCATTGTTATGCTGAAAGGTGAACTTCCATCCCAATTTCAGCTTTCATGCAGAGGGCAGCAGGTTTTCCTCTTGGATTTTTCTGTATTTTTGGTCCATCCATTTTCCCTTCTATCTTGACAAGTGCCACAGTCCCTTCTGATGAGAAACATCCCCATAACATGATGCTGCCACCACCATGCTTCACAGTAGGGATGGTGTTCTTTGGGTGATGTGCTGTGTTGGGTTTGCATCAAACGTAACGTTTTGCATTTAAGCCAAAAAGTTAGATCTTGGTTTCATCAGACCACAAAACTTTTTGCCACATGCCTTTAGAATCTCTGGAGTAGTTTTATGCATACCTCAACCGGGACTCAAGGTGGGCTTTTTTGAGTAATGGTTTCCTTCTTGCTACCCTACGATACAGGTCAGACTTGTGCAGTGCTTGGGATATTGTTGTCGCATGCACACAGTGACCAGTCTTTTCCATAGAGGCATGCAGCTCTTTCAAAGTTGCCATTGGCCTCTTGGTGGCCTCTCTGACAAGTTTCCTCCTTGCTTGGTCATCCAGTTTGAAGGGACGGCCTGATCTAGGCAGGGTCTTGGTGGTACCATACGCCTTACACTTAATGATTGTCTGGACTGCTCCAAGAGGCATTCAAGGCCTTTGAAATATTTTTATTCCCATCCCCTGATATGTGCCATTCCACAACTTTATCCCCGAGGTCTTTTGAAAGCTCCTTGGTTCTCATGGGTGAATCTTTCTTGTGAAATGTACTCCCCAGCAGAGGAAACCGACGGGAACAGCTGATTTTATTTAAAAAAAATAATAATCAGAATCACTGCAGTTGAACACAGGTGACGGCAAATTAACTTGGTGTGTGATTTTGAAGGTGATTGCTTATACCTGAGCTAATTTCCGATTGCAATTATAAGGGAGGTAGACACTTATCCAACCAAGATATTCAACTTTTGAAATTTTAATTAATTATCTGAAATTTGTAGAATTTGTTTTTCACTTGGAAGTTGTGGGTTACAATGTGTAAATACAGTAAAGGTGAAAAAAGTCTGATTTAATGTAATTTAATTCCAGGTTAAAAGGCAACAAAAGGTGAAAATTTTGAAAGGGGGAGATATAGACTTTCTATCGGCACTGTATCTCACCTCCTCAGGAGGAGTATGATTAGCAATTAAATCAAGAATAAGGTCAGCCTGGAATAAGTGGAGGCAACAAGTTGGCATCAAGAAACACAAACATTCCATTAACTGTAAAGGTTGGAGTTTTAAACTTGTATAAGACCGGTGTTGATGTATGGAAGCTAAACGTGGGCAATGCAGATAAAAGATGTAAAAACAATGGAAAGAACTGAGATGAGCAAGATATGATGGATGAATTGACTGTTTCAGAAACAAACCACTCTGAGCTCAGAAATCAAGAAGAGATTTAAAAATAAATCAATACCAGTGAAGAAAAACTTTGGATTTAAAGAAGACCTGGTTGGTGTGGTCATGTGTAATGAAGTTGTAAGGAAAGCAATAAAGCTTGTGGTGGAAGGAATATAGCCGAGAGGACGTCCTAAAAGACATTTATTGAAAATGTCAAGAGAGATATGGAATGTTTGGGTTTACATGAAACTGACGCATTGGAAAGATCAATATGGAGGAATGTCATTATTCTGTCAGCCCTCTGAAAAAATGAGAAAATTATGTTAAACTGGTTGTTGTTGTTGTTGTTGTTGCTGTTGTTGTTGTCGTGTCTATCCAGAATTGAAGTTTTCATTGAATGTCTTCAAACATGAAAATACAACATGTTATAATAATGCTACATACTGTTGTTTGCTCTAAAAAGGTTACCATGAAAAACAGAGGTTGCATGACAGAGAATGATTTATCGCAGCCTCCTAAAACTGTGAGTCATGGTCCCTTAACGGCTTAGATGTGATGGTGGTTGAGAGGGGAGGAGGAGGGTCAGGTGGAGGAGTCTTAAGTGTGTCACGACCGGGTTGAGAAGATGCAATCAATCATTTTCAAATGTTTTTCTATTGACTTTAGAAAAACCTTCCAGAGTTGTTGATACAGGTATTTGTTTTAGTTTATCATGAAGTGTATGTTAATAACACAAATAATGCTAAGGCAAGAAATCTTAAAATGGTGGGTTTGGGGCTTGTTCAGGTCCATTGAGAGGGGACCTGGATTAAAATGTTGTAGAACCACTAATTTATACTGAGCAATGCTCTTCCATGCACAATTCCATTCAGGTAGCCCACCCCTCCCCCCCACCTCTGCCCCCTCTCAAGACCCCTGTGACCCTTAAGTAGACATGAGCATTTCTGTGGGTGGATGTGTAGCCCACGTGGCCATGCTGGTCCAGTTCGTTGTTGGTCAGTTTGAGTTTCTCGAACGAGACCGTTTGCTTGAGCAGCTGCTCACCACTCAAGGGTGAGTCGGGATGCACGTACAACCTGCTGGAGAGACAGGCGTAAGTTGGTCATGTGATTGGACTCAACTTGAGTGCTTGTGGCAGGTTGCAAAGTAACCATAGCATAGTGCATTGCCAATGACCTCAACATTATGCACAGCCTGTCGTGTATTGTTTGTATGAACATCATTACATGAAACACATCTGACCTTGGACCATAGAAAGAACCTATGGGGATAATTGCATGCCCTGCCTTTTGTAAAACCCCATTAATAATACGAAGGTGCTGGTGCTGAACGAAGCGATTGTCCTGAAATCACCGCACAGAATGTGCAGTTAACTCGAACCGAATGCCTTCTGTTAGGTCTGAGTCACCAATGAAACAATTGTTTTGTCTTTCTTTGATGAAGGGGTAATCTAACTATTAAGTACACAAAATTGCCCAATGGTTCATCATCCTGCCTCACACCTCCCCGCTTCCCTTTCCATTGCAGAGAATAGCCCATATTTTCTTCCTCAAGCCACTACCTTCACTCCTATTTGTTTCCTACCACCTTTACCCCCATATGTTTCCTCCTGCCTTTACTCCCATCTGTGCCCTACCACCCCTATTCCATATGTTTCTGAGCACCTTTACTCATATTTGTTCCCCACCACCATTACCCCAGTCGATTTTCTCCAGCCTTTACCCCTATCTGTTACTTACCACCTTCACACCTATCTGCATTCCCTACCACTTTAACACCATGTCTGTGTTCACTCCTGCCTTTACTCCAAGTTATTCCCACCAAATTTATTCCTATCTGTTCCATACTCCCTTTACTTCTCTCCAGTGATGGATTTAAGGGTGGGAATAGTGTGATTTTCATAACCAGGCCCTCTGGCTCCCCCAGGCCCGGCTTCTCCTGTACATTTTCCCCCTGTTCCTTTGCTGAACATCATTGCCCTATGTACATGTAGCAAAAAGTGGGATTAAGCAATTGGGTTCACTTCTGTCTGTCCATCCACCCATCCATCCACAAACGTCAGTCTATGATCGAGGAACAACTTGGTTTCAATTGAATGATATATTTTGAACACAAATCAGAATATGAACCCATCGTTAAGCAGTGCTTGGGAACTGAATTTGTCCCGATCTCACATGCGCAGAGGAGTGTGATAATATTTTTACTCTGTCTGCCTGGCAGTCAGTCAGACAAAATTGAAAATCATTCCAAACAGGAAATTCACTGTTTTTAAGGATGTTATAAAGGACACAAACAACAGGGACGAATAACTAATGTACGTGTTAGATGAGGTGCTGTAATAGACACTGCGTCAACGGCAGTAAATTTATACGACCTTTTTACAGTCTTTATTTCATTTCAAGATCGCTTAATCACGTCCAAAAACCTCCAGTTTTGCAGTACAGTACTTGGACATGTTATACAAGGTGGGATACAAGACTGCATCAACAGCGCTAAACTTCCGGGGAAAAAAATTTTTCTGCCCTATAAAATCATTATTTTATTTCGACTTAATTATAAACCTGAACACTGCATGGGGTAAGGTGTTCTATGTACTCTCTAGTTGACTTCAAATTCAGGTTGTTAACAATTTAACATTTCCAGGAAATATTGCTGTTGTTGCAAGGGTGGAGCCACACTTGGGTAAGCCACACTTGGGTAAGCCACATTTGGCCAACAAGCCGAACCATGTCTGATCACTGGTAATTACTGATCTGATTAACGGTACACTTTTGCCATTATGGAGGTATACACATTTGCTATTTGCTGTGTGTGCAGCCTTTTAAAACTATAAACCTTTAAAAAAAAGTATAAATCAATAATTAAATTAGAATACATTTACAACATCAAAATCCCAAATAATGTTGTGTCGTGAAATTTTTTTATTATTATATTGCGTTGCAAAATAGGTCATACTTCACTTTGTTTTTGCTTAACCTCCCTCCCCTCTGTTAGCCGGTGTCCATGGTTTTCAGTCTTTACAAAGAGGTAAAGTGGACCCATCGTAGTTTATTCTCACCAATCCCGTCATCCATAACATTCCATGCAGGATCGCTGCTGGATAATCCCACAGTACACGCAAGTGAGCGTCGTCGTCGTTCGCACTGCTTTCAGATACATTATTTATTGTGCCAGGACTGCTGGCACAGGAGATGAGCAATAATTGTGCATGATCAGGAGATGGCGCTGATCCTTCCGGAAGTCTGGTTATACATAGTGAATCTCTGGAGTTTTGGTAATTAGAAATAACTGTCAATGTCACTTTGTCAATCAATCAAATCCATGAAGTTTCCCTTGCAGAAATGTTGTTTGTCATAATAATTGGCATCACGACCAAATAATAATTGGCAGAGTAATTTTGGCAGAGTAATTATTGTCAGGTCAGGTCAGATTAGATCTGTGACTTGCTACAGGTACCATGTAAACCTGCACTAACCTGTTTCATGGTCGGGTTGTCGGCGACTAAACCGTCTCCCCCCACCAAGTTTCCTGGTGAGGAGGGTGTTTGGATATGGACACCCAGCAGGATTAAAAACAAAACCTGTCAAAGGGCGGAGGAGCTCCTTGTGAGCCAACGGCCATCCATATCTAGTGCCCAACTGTGTCTGCAGACGTCCTCCTGCAGTTGGGTTACTTCTTATTCGGAGGTTGATGGCAGGATTTGCACTCCGGCCACCGTAAAACCCTTCATTTCACAAAACGTACGAAAAGCACGAAGAAATATGAAAACCCACTCCATGGAAGTACCTCCTGTGCAGCTGCCCTCCACAGGGCAGCTCAAAGGATGATGGGATTGGGGCAAAGCCTTTGGGACCCCACTCTTTGATGATAGGAGGAAAAACCACAGGGTAACTTTCCTGGGTCAGATTGCGGTTGTGTGTGTTGGAGTGGTGCTGAGGTGTCGTCCACCAGACGGCGGTTTCCTTGAGTTAACCTGAGGCGGTCACTTCGGGTGGGTGCCTGGAATGTCCTATCGCTAAGAGAGGATGATCACCTGTCTCTGTTATCATCTGATCTCAAGTGTTTGGACCTCGGTATTGCAAACACTCACTGGGGATTGGAGACCGGATTGCGGTGAGATCATGGTGGGTGGTTACACTTACTATTGGCCTGGTTGCTCTGATGATTATCATGCCCAAGGAGTTGCTGTAGCTGTGTCCAATAAGCTGACTCCAATGATAATTGAAGTAACACCGATCAACGAGCATATTATGAGTGAGGATTCGTCACTCCTTGGGTGTCATTTCCCTGGTCTCTGTATATGCTCCGACTGAGGTGAGTGATCTCACCTTGATATGCCACACTCGAGACTGTGGTTGATCAGTGCCCCAGGTGAAATACTCTTCTAGTCTTGGGGGATTTCAGTGCATCGACTGGAACTGATAGGGATTGTTATGAGATGTGTTGGTCCTCATGGGGCTGGAACTGTGAACCAAAATAGCACTAAGTTGCTTGACTTTGAAAAAAGTCATGGACTTAGGGTGGCTGGTTCATGGTTTCAGCGCCCACAAGCTCATCGCTGGACTTGGTATTCCAAAGCTGGCGGTGTGGCAAAGGAGATTGACCATGTCCTCATTGACGGTCGCTGGAGGATGATCCAGAACTGCAGGGTCTACCGGAGTGCTCAGTTCCTCAATACCGACCACAGGCTTGTTGTAGCAACTCTGAAATTTCAGCTTCAATCTGGGAGAATGGTACCATCCCAGCCAAGGCTGGACGTTTGCAAGCTCAAGGATGACAGGGTAGCTGAGGAGTTTGCGAACAGGCTCAGTGGCAACTTGGGGAGTCTGGGTGCTTTGGGGAATCCTGAAGAGTGATGGAGTGCCTTCAAGACCATGGTCCTTGATGTTGCCGGTGGATGTCTTGGAATTCACCATCAGGCGAAGAAGAATTTTGCATCTCAAGGGATGCTGGATACCATTGACCAGAGTCGCAGGGCCAGGCTGATTGGCAGAGCTGACCTGTTCAGGGAGCTGAGGCGTAAAACGGTACGTGCGCTAAGTGTGGACAAGAAGGCCTATGTGCGAGGAATCTGTGAAGGGTTAGAGCATCACCTTTGGCCAAGTGATTCTCGTCCTGTTTACAGGGTAATTCACGCATTGCGTCTCTCCAAGTCCATCCCTCGGTGTACTGCAGTTAGAGCGGAGGGTGGTGGGCTCTTGACAGAGGAGTCCGAAGTGAAGGCCCGCTGGGCTGGTTACTCTGAGCAGCTGTACCAGGCTAATCCACCAGCTGTCGAGTTGGATGTCAGGGGTGTTACTATCCCAATTGCTGACCCTCCTATCAACTGTGATCCACCTTCATTTGTGGAAACACAGGCTGTGGTGAACCGGTTGAAATGGGGTAAAGCGCCTGGGATCAGTGGCATCCATGCTGAACTTCTCAAGGCTGGTGGAAATGCTGTACTCATGTCATTGCATGCAGTTCTGTGCTCTGCCTGGAACACAGGCATCATTCCAACTGACGGGAAGAGGGGCCTTGTTGTCCCTCTCTGGAAAGGGAAGGGTGATCGCCAAGACTGCAACAACTACTGAGGGGTGACGCTGCTCTCGGTGCCGGGCAAGGTCTTTGCTCGGATAATTCTTGAAAGGGTTCGCCACCATCTGTTTCAGCACCAGCATCCAGAGCAGTCAGGCTTTACACCAAAGAGGTCAACGATTGACCGTATCCTTGCTCTTCGTGTCCTCACCGAACGCAGACGAGAGTTTCGGCAGGGGCTGCTTGCAGCCTATGTTGATCTCTGTAAAGCGTTCGATTCAGTGAATCGGGATGCCCTCTGGAGGATTCTTGATCTTTGTGAGGTACCATCAAAACTGATCAATCTGATGTCTGAATTGCACTGTGGTACTGAAAATGCTGTGATATGAGGTGATACCATCCCTGAATTATTTCCAGTTGTTGCTGGAGTTCATCCAAGGTGTGTACTGGTCCACAGACGTTTCAGCATTTGTATGGACTGGATTCTGGGGAGGATGTCAGAGAGATCAAGCTGCGGTGCATCCTTTGGGAAAGTCAAGATCTCTGACCTTGATTTCGCAGATGATGCAGTCATCTTTGCGGAGACTCTGGATATCCTTTTGGGGGCCCTCACGGTGCTGAATGAGGAGTCGGTACCACTGGGATCACGGATTTCCTGGGTCAAAACTAAGACCCAGGCTTTCATTGACATCTTGGATGCTGCTATCTTGGCTGTACCTGTTTGTGGTGAGGATGTTGAGGTCACGAAGACATTCACTTGCCTTGGCAGTGATATTCATGTCTCTGCTGGCTGTGAGCCAGAGGTCAACAGACATCTGGGTCAGGCCTGGAGAGTCATGGATTCACTGGATCGTGGGGTGTGGCGCTGCCGGTACCTGAACAGGAGGATGAAAGTCCATGTCTCCAGATCCTTGGTACTTCCAGTCTTGCTCTCCGGATGTGAGACTTGGACTCTGACCAGGGATCTGAGATGGAGACTTAATTCCTTTGGTACCATGTCTCTTCGGAGAATCCTTGGCTATCGCTGGTTGGATTTTGTGTCCAATGAGTGGTTGCTGAGAGCATCTCCAATGAGATTTGTTTCCTGCATAGTCCGTGAGCGTCAGCTGCGGTTGTATGAACATGTGGCTCGTTTTCCTGATGCTGATCCTGCTCACCAGATTCTCTCAGCAAGGGAGCCTCATGAGTGTCGGAGGCCAATTGGCCGACCATGTGCCTCATGGTTGCAGCAAGTTGATCAGCATCACAAGGAGATGGGGAT
This sequence comes from Eptatretus burgeri, assembly GCF_056783735.1. Lineage (NCBI taxonomy): Eukaryota > Metazoa > Chordata > Myxini > Myxiniformes > Myxinidae > Eptatretus > Eptatretus burgeri. The sequence goes on from NC_140971.1 coordinate 17,677,304, forward strand.
GGGCCAGGCTTCTGCCTGGGAGATGGCCAGATGGAGGAACCTGGAGTACCAGCGGAAAGTGGACGCAGTGATGCGCTGCTCCAGTGCATGCTCCCATTCCTGACCTGACCTAATAAGCAAGGTAAAATACAGAGGAAAAGGGACAAATGGCGCCCCAGGGAGCTATAAAATACGGGACAGTCAGTTTGGCCAGGTGATAAGACCGACAGGATGTTCGACTCAAAGAACCAATATCTCGTTCTGCATGCAGTTGGGGTGCAAACTGGCTTTTATCACTTTTTTACACCCAACTTCCCCGTGAAAATCTTCACCTTGACGGTTTTCTCCGCCTCTGTCTCTTACAATGGCGAATCATGACCGCCTATGTTCTGACGGGCTGCCAATCACCGCATTGCTGGGCAGTCTCGCTGCCCAGGCCCATGAACTATATGCTACTTTTGGCCTTAATATCAAATCAAATCATGTCAGACATGGGCTGCAAACAAAAGTCTGGTTCTGAATAAAGGAGGAGGAAGAGAGAAGGACATAAAACATGCTGACCATGACCCAAAACAACTAAAACGAATATACAACATTTTGACATCTCCAATCAGTCTACAAAACAACATGAACTGGCATTGTTCTCTCTCCTATGGTGGAATGATGCCTTGCTCATTATGGATGCTAACTAGCCACCTCCTACAAGCCAAGAGGAATGATCCGTTGAGCATCCTCCCACCATTCCAAGAAGGAAGCTATAGCGTTGGAGGCAATGAGAAATGCTAACAAATTTGAAGCATACATGGAAAGAGCCAAGCATCTCTGGGTGTCCCAAGGCATGCAGGATACAGGAAGAGGAGGCTGATTTCAAAATCACTCGGGTCAAATGAGTCATCTTATGACTTGTAGAGCTCAACAGCTCGAGAGCTCAGCATTATAGGATGAGTCCCCCCCCAGCAACTTGTTCAACACTTCCGAGTAAATGTGTTTCAATGTTTGAGACAGGATGGCAGGTGAAATCAAAGCACGAGCTGAGAGTATACACGAGGTTTGCAAGCTCTTTGGATTTTTGCATCCACACCGAATGTTAAAACAGTCTTCTGAAGAAATTGAGCAGTAAGCATCCATTCTGCTTGCGCAGTTTCCGAATGAATTTTCCAGTGGACTTGTGGTGTAACTGATGTCATTCCAGACATTCTGCTTTTCCTCAGACACAGTTGCAACGAGTTCTTGAATATCTTCAGTGTCTGACAGAAAGAGAGCTCAGTGACTCATTCACACAGTTCTCGTTAAACTATTCTTGACCCTGCCTAGTGGCAATGAGAGTGCAGAGCCATCTTTCAGTGTGTTAGGGAGGAACAGGAATCAAGAAAAGAAATTGTCCATCAAACCTTGATCTGCTCTCCATTTAGAAACAATTAGTTAAATACCTAAATCATGATGCAATGATTTCAAAATTTTCAAGTGAGAAGGAGAGAAAAGGATTGTAGTAGCATGATCAGATAATAGGACAGTCCTAGCCCCGGTTGCTCAAAACTCGGATAGTTTAACCACTGGATAAGGGCTATCCTGTGGTTACAATTCTTATCCGATGGTTAACTAACCAGCCATGTATCATCAAGCGAGGCAGCAGTATTAATTTTAAAGTATTTCGTATGACTTCATCAAGGTAGGAAACTTTCAGGCCACCCTGTATGGAAAACCTTGGAACTTTTATCTGCCAGATAAGTAATTTATCCACAGGATAGCCCTTATCCAAGCTTTGTGCAACTGGGTGCGGGTCTAAACTGTCATAAAAGTCTAAAGTTTTGTTACTTTCCTGATAGGTGTGAACCTTTTTATAAGCTTGATCGTTTTACAAGATATTTTGAGAATAAAATGTACAAAATAAATTTCATTTCTAACATAATTTACTGCCAGCCCCAGAATGCCATCTCTGTTTTTTTGTTTTTGTATTTTTAACTGTGGCTATCTGCAAAGTCAATTTTTGGAAAGGTCTTCAATCATACTAGAAGGAAAACAGGACATTAACTTAACATGGGATCCATTGATGAGTTTAATATCTGAAGGTCAAGAGTTCAAAGAGTTGAATGTTAAAGAGAAATGTATTAAATATAATTACAGGAAAGCTGAATGTCTTTTCAGGGAAATAATTTCAATGGTGTGTTATCGTGTAAAGTCTAAAACACTCAAATTTGTTGAAGCTTCGCTCCCCTGGACCCACACTGTAGCACTGCTTCTAGACCCCCCCCTCCCCCCTCTCCCACAATCCTCAGAGAACATGGTGGCCCCAGATCCAGAAAGGATGATTGCATTGCTCACTCACAGTCTCCAGCTTAAGATTTGGTACCCCTGTATGAGCCCCCCACTGTTGCTACAGACATGGTTAAACACCGGGCCCCTACCCATAAATCTGCTGCTGCGCCTATCTGTTCCCTACCCCTTTTACTTTTTTCAGACTATTTTCTCACTCATCTGTGCTCCTTTCTCTTCCCTGTCTCTTTTATTCTTACTTTCACTTCCCTTGCCTGTTAATTTATCCCTAGTTATGTAGCATCAGATGAAGGCTGGAATGCTTACCATCATCATTTCTCCATCAGATTTCTCATAATCTCTCATTAAGTTTATCAGTCTGTACAAACTACCACTCAGCTCCCACCAAGCTTTCCACAAAGCCATACCTGTGTTGCACACGTCACAAATGTTATCTTGTGATTTGACATTTTGTGTTGCGTGCATTCCCTCACTATAAAACAGCTATTTTTAATAACCCAAGTAGTTCTCATGATGGTCTCCTTCTTGCATTGAAGTGTTGACTCTTCTCCACTTGAGAATCGAGTATTCCAACTCCGTCATAAACTCACATAGCTGTTTACGTGATGTTATAAGGTTTGTACACTTTGAAAAACTCCGGTGACCATCACCAAAGTCGCAGACAGACAGGAGAGTTCATTGCTGGTATACCACAGAGCTGGAAGGATAGCAAAGAGCTCCACACACTTGCCTGTAAGCTGTCTATCCTGGGGTTGAATCCAGACCCAGCTATAAACTGTCATCTTGGTATTTCACAGGCATAGTGATTCATCAATGTGTGCATCGTCCGTCGGATGGACGTTAAACTGGGCATCTTGTCTGCAGGAATTAGTTGAATCACTTAAAGATCCCACTGTGTTGGTGTCCTTTGCGAAATGTAGATGAGCTATCGCCCACACCCTGAACAAATTATTGCCCTGACTTCCTGCGTTGGAGTGGCGACCCATTCAAGGTTGTAACCCGAGCCAAAGAAACTGCTTCGGCAGCACCGATGCTCGGTGTCGAGCATAGTTCATGATCTGCTACACCACGGTGTACTCATTCTAAAAGATGCTATGGGGTTTGTTTTTTTTTCCATCACATTATGTCCATCTGAGGGATCCATCACAGGATGACTATTTATAGTCCAGTCTGGAATCGAACCAAGATGAGACCTCTCAAAGGGGAGTACACTACCTCTGAGCAAGGTTATAGCATCCCTGATAAAGCTGTCTGGGTCCTGATAAAAGTGCACAGCGCAAAGGATAATTATGTAAAATGTTTAGTATAGGACACAATGTGTAACATAGTATAAACACAAAAGTGTGTATGGTGTTAAACCAATGAGGTCTCTCTGCCGACCATGGTGGGATCCATTGTATCAGGTGTGGGCGCACCTGGCAGGAAGCGGTGGGTCAGCCTTGCCAGCGACAAGCCAGCAGGATCGGTGATACGCATAACGGTACCGCTTCTGGTCCACAGGGACCACGTCGATCAGCACAACATAGCGAGCTTCGGGCTCCAGGGCGGCGAATGACACCCGGATCGTGGGAAACATCCTCCTGTGCGAGCCAGAGAGACCCACGAGGGCGACCCGGTGTTATTACAGATAAACTCAGTAATGGTCTCCGAACAAGATACGTGTACGGGCGGCAGGCGCTTGGGATGAAAAACAGCTCCCGTCGATCATGGCAAGCGAGCAACGCCTTATGTGCATCATGGCCTGACACCTCCTCTGCTTGCATAGATCTTTCATTGGAATTTTTTATTTATTTCAAAAACTGTCATTTCATCCGTGAAATAAATTAGATTATTATTATTATTATTATTATTATTCTGTTAAGGAATCCCTTTGTATGAGCAATTACAGACAATTCCCATTTCATCCGATGCACCATGTTATCCTTCGCTCGGTGTGTTGTACTCACGCCAATCAGTAAATTTGTGGCCCAAGTTAGGCGTGGGAGGATAAAATCACTTTGCACTATGGAGGTGGAATTTTGGTGAAATGAACACCATGGAGGGAACTGCGCGATTGGACCTTTGGAGTGCTCTAACGAAGGAAGTGTGAACAATCCAGGCCCTGAATAAAAATAACAAAACATTTTTTAACCTTCTTTACTTCAAACACAATGATGAACTCTTTTATCCAGATTTATATATTTTATAATTATCATTGAAATTGAGCATTGTGCGTTATTTTATTTTTATATTTCTGCGTCAAGCCGGGAAGGCTTCCCGTGACCGTCGTGTCTGTCGATGTGCGGTTTTAACAAAGTTATTGGAACAAGATACAATTGTCCAAAAAAAAGGCCAAATATTTTTAGTTCTCTAAATATAGATATATTTAAAATATTGAAGAAAGTATTTGTGTGTTTGTATATATGAACAAATATATATATATATATATATATATATATATATATATATATATATATATATATATATGCATACACACATATACAGTATATGAACAAATTATATATATATATATATATATATATATATATATATATATATATATATATAAAAATATATATATATATATATATAAATATATATGTATATGAATAAAATGACGGTCATACACACTTTTAGTGCACTTGAATAGATGCTTTTCGTGCACCACCAAAGCAAATGACGCATTTTTGTAAAATATTGCCTCATTCATCAGGATTTGGTGTTGCCTCATAAAGCATGATAATTCGTTGCAATTTCACAGACACAATTATTCCCACATTCTCGTGGGGTCGGCCGGGAAAAGTTTTTTTTCCAAGGGAAAAAAGGGAAAAGTTGAACCAAGTTTTTGAAGAACCGACTTGCCCAGCCTGATGATCGATGAAGTAGGTGAGAACAGGAATTTGGAATTTGTTCAGGCTGCCGGAGATAGCTTGCCAACTCCTCCCGAAAGACACCATGGGATCTTTAATGTTCACCAACTATTGCCTTTAAGTGTAGTTGGGTCGAGATTCGAATGCATGTTTCCAGCTCGAATGCAAGAAAGCATGGCAAGTGTAGAATTAATAATCTAGAGCCTGTGTTAATCGTATTATTGCATCGTTTTCAGTGAAGTATTTATTACATAAGATTAAAGTAAAGCTCCATGCATTACGTATAAAACACATTAATGAGGTTACTTTCCAGAAATTTAAACCTTCGGCGGCCCCCATTATCTGTACCAAGCATGACATCAATTTTATAATCGAACATATGATAAAATATAACAACATGATTACAAAATAAACCATTTACACAAAACAGATTATGAACTGAGTAGATGGTTTTTCTTCATAAAAATATTAATCTAATATTTGCCAGTGTGCATGACGTGTTCATCCAGCACAGATTGGTAAGTCAGTATCTTACCGTACAAGTAAAACATATGAGGCTGATTGTTCAGTGAACAATTGTATGGAGAGGACTAATTCTTATTTATTTCATTTTTGTTTTAAAATAAACTGCACAGGAAAATCCTCAAATTTAATTGGTGTAGATTTTAATATAGTTTTGTGATGTTCATTGTCTAGTTTGATTAAACATTCAGGCTTCGGACTTATTGACCACCCCTTGAAGATGTATGTAACACTATAATGGTCTGTTGTGGATGTGAAAGGAGGAAAGTTTTTGCAGGGGTTATCACAGACCCTGTGGATGTCTACAACCAGTTTATTCATTTGAATTACTTATATATTTTAACTTTTCCAGGTTTCACATTTTTTCTACCACTCTGTGATTGAGAGTTTGCGGCTGTATCCATCTTGCCTACCTCCCGTGTCCTCCCCTTGCTCTCATTCTTCCCCATGTTGCTTCTCCCTCCAAGTGTCCCTCTATTTTGTCCTCCAACCCTGCTATTTATGCATTTTCCTACTTCCTCCCACTTTCTTTCTACTGATTTTTTTCGTTCTGTTTTGACCTGGTACATTTTGTGTTCGAGCTCCTCCATGAGCCTTCACTCTGTACATACAAAAAAAACCTATCCAATACTCATCGTGTAGCTTGTACATAAATCGTATGCACAACAGACATTAGGAAACATCGGTGTAATTTAACATGAATTATAACGACTTTAGTTGATAATGCGCAAACAATTATGGTATATGGAGATTTGAACTTGGAGTCCCTGCATCATGAGGCTCATACTCCAAGAGTTCAGATGGGAACACGAACAGGCCAACCCTTTAACAATTATTAAAAAAAACAATATAATAAAAGTAGCTCAACGAAAAATAACAATAACAAATTTAGGAAAGGAAATCAAATCATGACGGGATGCACCTACCGGCCTGACTTGGTAATAATCATCTCAGTTCCGAGTTCGTGGAATTTGTCCCAGAGTTCCTTGGTCTCCAGGGTGCAGGAGACACAGTCTAGCTCGTGGTTGGAACTGCTGCTTGGACTCATGCTCAATACATGCTCCAGAGCCGGGGGAAGTCCACGGAGTGTTGGGGCCAGATTCCGTGATTCACTCGAAGTTTTCCTTTCAGATGCGCCTTTTCCTGGTGTCCCAAATGAGACAAACATCATCAGCCCGCGCTTGCGAAGAGAAAAATGGGATTCAGCAATCGGTCCAACATGAGCGTATGTGCGTGTCTGCAATTTGTTATTCCCTTTTCTCTGCAACAGCTTGTCGGATTGACACGAAATTTTCACCACAGGTGCAACTACTCATGTAAAATGTTTTAATAATAATTATGACATCATAGGTCACGTGGTGTGGCAACCATGTTGGAAAAAAAGGAGAAACATTGGACCTCAATCTCTGAAACCGCTCCATGGAAAAAATTAAAATGTGGCACCTGTCAAGTACTCCCTGTGGGGAATAAGTGGGATTTTTTTTAATGTCACAGTTGCCTTGGTTATGATGTCATAATTGCAGAGGTAGAACACTACATCCGATTAAGATGAAAATTTTTGAAGGTCATCTCAGGATATATTGGTCAAGAGAAAATAAAAATTATGATATCATCGGTCACGTGGTTCAACAGCCACATTAAAAAAAAAGAATAATAATAAAATATATATATATATATATATATATATATATATATATATATATATATATATATATAAACTTTCATATATCCTCTTCTCTGAAAAGGCAGAGCAGATGAAGGAGAAACTTTACAGGTATGACCGCCTATCCATGAGGAAGGAAATGTTCCCCACCGATGAAGTCATCGGTCACATGGTTTGGCAGTCATATTGGATTTATCCTAAAACCTTTCAAGAATCTTCTTCTCCAGAACGGCTGGACAGATCAAGGTGAAACTTCACAAACATGCTCCCCAAGCCTTGGGGATACCACAGTGTTCATGAATAAATTCATCGGTCACATAGTTTGGCAACCATATTGGATTGAAGGGAAATATTTTTAAAATTCTCTCTCTTGAACTGCTGCATCAATCAACGTGAAACTTCTAAATTATGATCTCGTATTGATGGGAAATATACGTTTTCAATTTCAATCTGATCGGACACATGGTCTGGCAGGCAAAATTATTTAATTTTATGAATCTGCATTCTTTTTGATTTTTTTTTTTTTATTGTTGAATAAGGCTCACTTGGCTGTGCCTGGATGGGTTTGAGGGTATAAAAGTAACAGTTGAAATCTGAGTCCTGTCCAGGTTCCTCCTGATGACTTCATCTTTGCTTTTTGCTTGTTCGGGTTCCTTCTGATGACTCCATTGCAGTACCTATTTTATTTGGTCTTCCATTTGATTTGAATTTTTTTATCCCATTCTGAATTAAATTGAATAAAGAGGACGTAATGGGTCAGGTGTCCAATCGAAGCGGGGTTGCATCAAAGCGGGACATCTTGGTACCCAGTCATCACCGCCAGCAGTGATAAAGTGGCAGTTCTAGTGTTAAGAGTGTACATCGAAAACTATTCAAAAGAGGAAATTGAAACTTTACCACATGTTACATGACCATTTGATATAGCGTATATTACTTGGATGACGCATGTCCCCTCAGAACTTCCATAGTGAATTAAACAAAGCCTAATGCCCAGAGACAGTCACTTCCTCACAATAGAAATTTGAATCGTTGTCATTGCTTCAGCCTTTATTGTGCTAGGCTGGTGAAAAAAAGCAAACAAGAAGAAGTACAATTTGGCATTTTAACGATCTCCCGATTTATACTTTTCTGATCTATTCTGGCATCTTTATCAGCATTGGTAATTATGAAAACACTCACGAACGAGAACAAAACTTACTTCATAAAGGCTTGTTAATATACTCTACAGCAGACTTTTCAAATTATAATTTGCACACATTTTCCTCAGAAGTGTAGATAGATGCAATTACAAATTTGCCGCCCGACGAGTTGCGTCGTACCAAGTCCTTCTCAAAACTGCACGGGGTAAGTATTCTATATACACCATGCAGTTTATTGAGGGGACCGATTCAGTTACAAAAACTCCGTGTAAGCATCATCAGATTGTCGCACATTTCCTCCTGTACCTCATCAACTATAAACCACAACATATAATTAGAATATAATCAAACAATCTAAAATAAATTACATTTTGTATTTATTCTAATTTTTGATTGTAACATAGACATGGAAATATACTATGGTACACTGCTATAAAGTATGGTTGTAATCTTTTTCTTGCTGTGCTCTGCCTGAGGGCAGGTTCTGTGCTACTGTAACACTCTCAGGGTCAGGGTTACTACAACTGGGTGTTTTCCCTTTGTCTTCCCAACCATAATCATGTCAATAAATTGTAATTTGTTCACGGTACCATTACCAGCGATAACCCACCCATTCTTCGTGAAAAACACTGTGGGTTCTTTATGGTCCACTAACTAATGCTAGCAGATGGTACACTGAGAGGGATGGTGCAGGTGATGCAACGCACAGCAGGTGGAACACCAATCTGACATTTATAATCAGGTTGGGAATCGATTCCAGATGAGACAGCTCAAAGATAAGTGTGCTACTTCTGCACCATCCTTTTAATCTACAGGCACAATCATAACTTCATCGAAAAAGAATGTGACTGACAGTGCTATGTCCAGCTATACTTTGACATGC
>NC_140971.1:17699112-17701612 GCF_056783735.1 Eptatretus burgeri
CTCATGACCCGATGCGAGAGGCAGGATGGCCTCCTTCAGGGACAGGGGGAGACGGAAAGCCTCAAAGTGGACTGCGACCAGGTGGGTTCGGTCGGGCCATGCGAGGTCAAGCGGGTGCATGGTACGGAAGGGTGCATGTCGAGTTTGGGGGCGGGGGTAGAGGCCCCAGGACCCCTTGAGTTAACACGAGTCGCCGATGTGATTGTCCCGGAGTGTGTGTTTGGGGGTGCGAGTGGTGTGAGTCTCATGGCGTGTGTAAGTGCGTGTGTGGAAACGGTACACGGACGGTTCCAGACGGGAAACGTGGGCCGTGTAACGGCCGGAGTTATTTTGAAAGCCGCGCCGGGTTCGCGTGACGGCGCGTACGAACTCCGTGGCACGTTTCACGCACGGCCCGCACGCGCGCGTCTGCGCGATCGCAATCCGGCATGAGAACGCTCCACGTTGGATTCAAGCCGGCCACGTGGACGGCGAAAATGGCGGCGAGTGTCGCACGAATTTGGAACACGCGGGTTCCCATGTGGGCGCGTGTGCGGGGCATCACATGCTGCATGCCGCGTGTTCTGCTCGCGGAACGCGCGGAGCGGGTCCACGGGACGATACGCTCAGGCTGGCCTTCACGGCAAGCCGCGCAGGTTCAGTGTGCGAGTGACGTCACCGGGGATCTCGCGGCACGAAGGCCAGGTCAACAGCGCACGTTGTCCCACCTGGGGAATTCCCCAAAAGCGAGCGCTTGTTGCGATTCCCGGGGCGACGACAAGGCCCCATGTATCGCCCGACGGAAGGGACGAGCGAGTGAGTCGCAAACCGCCGCCCTGGCGGTGCAAAAAAAATATATATATATATATATATATATATATATATATATATATATACATATAAATATATATAATATATATATATATATATATATATATATACATATAAATATATATAAATATATATATATATATATATATATATATATATATATACATATATATACATATAAATATATATAAATATATATATATATATATATATATACATATATATATATATATACATATATATATATATATATATACATATATATATATATACATATATATATATATATATATATATATATATATATATATATATATATATATATATATATATATATATATATATATATATATATATACATATATATATATATATATATATATATATATATATATATATATATATATAAAAATCCTCACTTCGAGTTCAGGATCCCCGGCCTGGATGTGGTGAGCATCCTCGCCCGGGCAAAGGAGCACTAGATTAGGGGAAAGGGTTACCTTCGATAGACCGGTCTCATGGGGCATGAACAAGTCCTCATGGGGCCCATGGAACAAGTTAGAGGGATTTTAGGATCGATTTAGAAAATGGATTTTGGAAGACATGGACGGACATGGAATGTGTAGTGGGGACGGAGTTTAGCAACAGAATTGAATGGGACGTGCATTTGAATAAGGGATGATGGGGAGCACGAGTTAGTTCGGGGGACGTAGTTGTTAGAATGTGGAATGAATAAAAAACAATGAAAGAAGCATGATGAATGAATGTGGGTCAGTGGGCCCAAGTCTGTATGGAGTGAATGTGGACTTCATGGTGCGAATGAATGATTGGGGGGAGGAGTGAATCCCACCCAAGGGACCCCGGGGTCAGTGTAATGTTAGTTAGTGGGTTAGTTAAATTTACCAAAAAGGAAGTCGTTCTGTTGTTGGTGTGAAAGAAGGCACGTAACCTTTATGAAGGGTGCAAGCGTCAATGACCGGCTGGGAGCGTGACTGTGAAAGGTGAGTATTGAGTAGAGGGCACCCCAGGCACTGAGTCGTCGGCCAGAGTAGGCCATGGGTCCAAGGGACCGGGATAGTGTACTGGGCACGGGCGACCCGCGGAACGGGACCCGGAGCGCCAAGATGCCACGTGGGCATGGAAGGCTTTTGTCTTATTGTGTTTGTCTAATTGCCGGCAACCCCCCATGTTCATACGGAGTAGGTAGGCTCGGAGACAGCCTCAGGGCCCGGGGGTGCCGTAGTTAGAGTTCAGCAGATGGAAGTCCCTGCCAGTTGAGCCATGCTGCCCAGCCATGAAATTGTGCAAGGGCATGAGAGAAAATTTGTGGGCCCCTAAATTTATAACAGACACCAACACAGGCGACGGGAATCAGGGTTATTAGAACCTATAGTTTAAAGAAACAGGCGTATTGAAAAGCCCTGGGAATAGTTTAAAGTTTAAGTAAATGCTAGGATGGATAGGAAATGTACCCCTTTGCACCATCCATCCCTTCGCTCTCCGTAGGCCGCTGGACTCACTGTGGGAAGATTACTGAGGTCTGTGGGAGGCTATTTTGAGGCTTTGTTGGCTCTCGAGACAGGTCACTAGTCTCTCCCTTATTCCCCTCAAGAAGGATCTTAGGGGTTGGGAGTAGATGGACAGGATAGGTTATCCGGACAAACACAGTAAGGGGGTTAGGGACAAGCAA
>NC_140971.1:17706612-17799112 GCF_056783735.1 Eptatretus burgeri
TCTCTCTCTCTCTCTCTCTCTCTCTCTCTCACTCTCTCTCTCTCTCTCTCTCTCTCTCTCTCTCTCTCTCTCTCTCTCTCTCTCTCTCTCTTTTTTTTAATTTTTAATTTTTTATTTTTTTATTTTTTTATTTTTTTTTTATTATTATTTTTTTTTTCCTTCCTCCCCCTCTCCTGAGCAAGGGTTATTCTGGTTGGGTTGCCATTGCCTTCCCAGCAGTGGTTATTGCAGGAATTTGGAATTTTGCCATAATGCCGGTGATAGCTCGCCTACTCTTCAAGGAAGACACCAGAATTCTTTAACATTCACCAACTAATGCCGGCAGACGGCACTCCCGTTTGACGTACATCAAATGGATGGCACACACATTGATGAATCACCAGAATGACAGTTTATAGCTGGGTTGGGATTCGATTCCCGACTCGGCAGCTTAGAAGCAAGTGTGCGTACCTCTTGGCCAACCTGTCAGCCCAAGACTTGACAATAACATCACATTTTTTCCTGTATGTGCCTGTGACTGTGTCTTTTTACCTTTGTGTGAATTTATATTTGCGAGATTCTCGTTTTTTTTTCTTGATTTCCATCTTCATTTCACTTCATGTCGGTACAGATCACGAGGTCACAGTCACCTTTAAGGTGATCAGTCTTGCTTGCTTGCACATGTTTGTTGCTTGGAGATTTCATTCTACTTTGTATCATTTTATCTTAAATAATTTCGTTTCTTTCAATCGAAGCTTAGTTTATTAATGTGTCTTTTATTGGGAGTTTGAAACTTGTACCTTCGGTGAGTCACCCAGAAGTTGGGGGAAGGGGGTAGTTTGGAGAGAGCTCCAAGGTTACTTGTTGAATTTCCATGACTCTTGTCGTAATGGGGGACATACCTCTCCCCATCCCATCTTCCCTGACAAGGTGCTTCAGCAAATTATAAAAGTGAAGCTGTGCCAGTGTGACTCGTATTGTTGTACAGTTGGAATGTTACTGGACTCGAGGGACTCTGTTCGTGGCTTTGGAATGGTACTGAATGGACTCTGCTCGGTGGCTTTGGAATGGTACTGAATGGACTCTGCTCGGTGGCTTTGGAATGGTACTGAATGGATTCTGCTTGGTGGCTTTGGAATGGCACTGAATGGATTCTGCTTGGTGGCTTTGGAATGGTACTGAATGGACTCTGCTCGGTGGTTTTGGAATGGTACTGAATGGACTCTGCTCGGTGGCTTTGGAATGGTACTGAATGGACTCTGCTCGGTGGCTTTGGAATGGTACTGAATGGACTCTGCTCGGTGGTTTTGGAATGGTACTGAATGGACTCTGCTCGGTGGCTTTGGAATGGTACTGAATGGACTCTGCTCGGTGGCTTTGGAATGGTACTGAATGGACTCTGCTCGGTGGTTTTGGAATGGTACTGAATGGACTCTGCTCGGTGGCTTTGGAATGGTAATGAATGGACTCTGCTCGGTGGCTTTGGAATGGTACTGAATGGACTCTGCTCGGTGGCTTTGGAATGGTACTGAATGGACTCTGCTCGGTGGTTTTGGAATGGTACTGAATGGACTCTGCTCGGTGGCTTTGGAATGGTACTGAATGGACTCTGCTCGGTGGCTTTGGAATGGTACTGAATGGACTCTGCTCGGTGGTTTTGGAATGGTACTGAATGGACTCTGCTCGGTGGCTTTGGAATGGTAATGAATGGACTCTGCTCGGTGGCTTTGGAATGGTACTGAATGGACTCTGCTCGGTGGCTTTGGAATGGTACTGAATGGACTCTGCTCGGTGGCTTTGGAATGGTACTGAATGGACTCTGCTCGGTGGTTTTGGAATGGTACTGAATGGACTCTGCTTGGTGGCTTTGGAATGGTAATGAATGGACTCTGCTCGGTGGTTTTGGAATGGTACTGAATGGACTCTGCTTGGTGGCTTTGGAATGTGACATGAATAGTACTTGGTGGCTTAGCTTCTGTGAATGCTTAGTTTTTGCAAATTCAAGGTTGTTTACTTTTAACCCTTCATTTCCATCAAATGCTGTGCATTGCTCCCAAGTCACTTGTGACCCATTCATATGTTTCAGCATAAAAGCTGAAAAAGGTGCAAAGCATAATGATAAAAATAATTTCAATAGCTTCAAAAGTGGGCAGGTTACTGTACAGATCTTGCTTGTTTCGAAAGAAGACCAACAACAAACACCACCACCACCAACAAGAATAACCAGAAACAGCACCACCTGCAGGAGAAGAGTGATGAGCCATCATTCCGGCTCCCCAGGCAACTCATGCTCGTGTCCGCGGGCCATGTATTATGTCTTACCTGCTCGGTCTAATGACGCGACCACGTCTGCTTAGCACAAAAGGGGAGCGATCCGGCGCCGAGCGCTTCTGGCTCTGATTACGCACTTGAGTACCCTGACACTCCCGCCCCACCCCTCCCACTCCATGCTTGGGTCCCACGAAGCCCAAAGCAACCTGGAAAGACCGCTATCGCCCGCGTCTCGCCATAAATCCGGCTGGAGCACAGCAGCCACTTGGGTGGTTCGCTGGTGGGCAGAACGTCACTTTTGTTTATTTTTACCACTCGAGAGAGATGAGTCTCCTTCGGATCACGAGAACCTTGCCAATCTCTCATCCTCCCTCCCAATACCAATGAATCGTCATCATGTTACGCACTGAAAATGTCTATAATTACATGATTGAGCTCCATTTATCAACAGGTTTATCGATAAAATCTATCACAGTCTATCCGTACGTTGAACTTTGTCGGTTAACGAGTCAAGGTTCACGAATAACAACTGTCGGTTCCAAAACATCCCTCTCAAGTCTTCGCAGGCTGAGGTTCCTGACCGATTTTAAATACTATCCATTCACTGACACCAAAAGCATCAAATTGATGACAAAACAATTGCGTCAGTACACCTTTGGAAATGGGGTAACGAGTCTGGTTTTTTTTGTTTTTCTTTTAACCCCCACTGACTCTCTTATCAGTCATGTGGCTGCACTCTCTAATGGCCCCGCCTCCTTTTCCTTTCTCGGCTAACGACGAAGACTCAGGCAGGAGGAAGCGCGGGAAAGAGCGAGACGAGGATGAATGGAGGGGGATGGCGTTCTCGCTTGTAGACTTCAATTCCTTATGAAATCCAGCGAGGGTCAGAGCGAGCGTGCATGCACATTAGCAAATTAGATCTCACGGCTTTCAGCTCGGTTGACCCTAACTCGATTCTGCGGGCGCGGATGAATGCTGCGAGCCTGGTCTTCTATCGAATCAAGGCGCGTCTAATGAAATGGCAAGGATCTCTGCTCGACGCCTCTTGTCTCCAACTGCTGTTTCCCAATCGCATTACCCACCCAAACGGTTGGAAGAGGGAGGGTAGAGGGTTGAATGTGGACAGGATGGAATGGAACATAGGAAGGGGACCGAGCACTACGTATAGTGAATGGGTGGCTTGAAGGGTGACATCATCCTGGGAGGGTGATGACTGCGAGAGCGTTTGCTGCCGATGGAGAATGCTCATGCTTGTTGGACTCAACAGAAGCACATCTGACGTTTTCCAAGAAAACATTGTTTTAACGTCTCCTGTTCACAATGTCGTGAGGTCAGGTCAGAGCGACCTATATGAAAGCTATCTGACCAAAATAATGAGCAAACCCTTAATTACAGTGACGACGACATAACGCTTGAATCGAACTGGCAGGACTGTGACTATCATGATACATGGTATAAGTAATCAGGGAGTTGTGGCATCCTTAAGTTTCTTAGCATCATGTCACGGAAGGAGTTGATGAAGATCCAATTCATGAGGAATCATAATGTGTTTTCAGAGACTGAGCACCTCCACCACAATTTGGTTCCAGTTGTGGCTTATTGGTGAAGCTATGGGGAGGTTTTATTTATTGTTTGCAGTGTGGAGGGGAGGGGGCTACAACACAGAATGGACCGGGACATAACAGAATGAAAAGAATAGGAGGAGGGGTGAGGGGGGAGGCATTATTGAAGTACAAAATAGAGGTAGACTTGGAGAGAGAAGGGATGTGGGGAAGAATGAGGATCAAGGCGATGACACAGGAGGTGAAGCCGCAAGATGGATACAGCCACAAACTCTCAATCACAGAAGTGGAAGGAAAAATTGGAAATCCGGAAAGAGGTAGGTTTGGGGAGGAGGGGGGTGGAGGGAGGGGTATTAATTAGGGTAGCAAAGATCATGGTTGTAAATGGGGGATGACCTGAGATGGTGGTGAACAGCTATCTTGAAGCCCTGGAAGGAAGAATGATTGAAGAGAGTGAGGAAGATGGTTCCACCTGTGGAGAAAAGAGGAACAAATGAACCGAGGTGAGCAGTGTCTGGATTTTGGGAGTTTCACCGGAAGGGGATTACGAGCAGACCGCAATCGCCCTGCAGGAAACGCGGGTGGGGGGAGGGGCAGCAGAGCACATGAAGGTGCAAGAGCGAAAACGAGTCAGTGGACGACAGAGAAACTACCAACCCGTCTTCTGTCTGCAATAAGAAAATGATTAGCCCATGGACTCAGCTTCATTGTGGGAGATTTCAATAATTACTCTCTCTCTCTCTCTCTCTCTCTCTCTCTCTCTCTCTCTCTCTCTCTCTCTCTCTCTCTCTCTCTCTCTCTCTCTCTCTCTCTCTCTCTGAAGGAGGGCATTGCATTTGGATCTGTTTGTTTGTTTGATTGTTCGTCTGTCTGTCTTTCTGTTCGTCCGCACAGAACTTTAGTGTTTTTCTCCAGAACTGCTTGTCGGATTGAGACTAAATTTTCACCAAAGGAGTGACTACTCATGTGGAATGTTTTATTGATAATTATGACGTAATAGGTCACGTGCTGTGGCAGCCATGTTAGAAAAACGGAGACACTTTGGACCTGTGTATCTTTGAAACCACACCAAGGAAAAAACTGAAACTTAGCACACAGCAAGTACTCCTCAAGGGGAATAAGTGTGATTATTTTTATGATGTCGTGGGTGCCTTCGTTTTGACATCATAATCGCATATGTAGAACGCCACATCTGATGAGTATGAAAATTTTTGAGGGTCATCTAGGGATAAAATGGTCTACAGAATTTTTTATGACGTCATCAGTCACGTGATTCGGTAGCCCCGTTGTTTTTTTTTGTTTTTTTTAAACCTTCAAAAATCTTCTTCTCTGAAGTGGCTGAACAGATCAAGGTGAAACTTTACACATATGACCGCCTATCTATGAGGAACAGAATGTTCACACATATGACATCATTGGTCACATGGTTTGGCAGCCATTTTGGATTTACCCTAAAACCTATAAAAAAATCTTCTCCAGAACGGCTGGACAGATCGAGGGGAAACTTCACACAAATGTTCCCCAAGCCTTGGGAATACCAGGGTATTCACGAATAATTGATGTCACATAGTCTGGCAGCCATATTGGGTTGAGCAAAAATCTTTTTAAAATTCTTTCTCTTGAACCACTTAATCAATGAACGTGAAACGTCATAATTATGATCTAGTAATGATGGGGGAGATATGTTTTAAATTTAAACCTGATCGGACACATGTTCTCGCAGCCAGATTAATTCGATTTTTTGATCTGGGTTCTTTTTGATTTTGTTTGGTTTTTTTTGTTTGTTTTTTGAGAATTTTGTTTTTTATAAGGCTCACTTGGCTGTGCCTGGATGGGCTTGAGGTTACAGGAGTAGCAGCTGAAATGTGAATCTTATCCAGGTTCCTCCTGATGACTTTATCTTTGCTTTTTACTTGTTCGGGTTCCTTCTGATTACTCCAATGCAGGACCGTACCTATTTGGACTTCCATTTGATTATAATTGAATTTATTTTAATCCCATTCTAAATTATATTGAATAATAATAAACGTCTTGGGTCAGGGTCAGGTGTCCGATCAAAGCGGGGTTGCATCAAAGCAGGACGTCTTGGTACCCGGTCATCACTGCCAGCAGTTATAAAGTAGCAGTTCTAGTTCTGTCTTACTAATTAGGTGACACACCAGCACACAAATGCCACACAAAATACACTGCAAAAAACAAGTCATGGTGAGGGTCTGCAATCTCTGATTGCTCTTTTTCTTGTTCTTCATGTAATTGAAAACATTTTAATCAAGGATTTTGATTATAATCTTAAGGCAATCAAGGTAGCCTACACTGGAACTGTCATGCCACTATTGAGTTATCGGTAAGAATCCAGCTGGCTCAACAACACCATTCAAGGTGGGATAATCTGCTCGCCGTAACTGATCTGATCTATGTGTGATGCTCGTCCTCTTCGTTGTTGACTCTCAAGGTCGTTCTGGGTCCTACTCTTCTTTACTTTCCACTTTAAAAACATGTCCTTTCCATCTCTGAGTCAGGATGTCAAAGACTGCAGGCAACGCCAATGCCAAACATCCAAAATGACCCCAAGTGTAGAACGGCACTCGGTTGAGCACATACCTCTGCCAGATTGAACAGTTTATGTTTTGTATCCCAATGACAGGCTGGATCTGAATCGGGACCTGAACCAAAATCTAATCAATTTGTCCTTGTCACACACTCAACCTGTCCACCAAGGTTCGTCAGAATCCATCCATAACTTTTTGAGATATCTTGCTCACAGACAAACAGACAGATAGATCAGGGTGAATATATAACCTCTGTCCACCTTCGGTAGTGGAGGTAACAAGCACAAGTAACATTTGTTGGGGTTTTCATTTCAAAAAATACCATGAGTTAACCTGTTTAATGTTTCCATGTGAGCACCAAGCTCACGATTCCGTGATTACAGGTTCTCAAGTCCCGTCAATAATGTTGGTTTGTTCATTTTACAAATGTCCTTATAATTAAGTCTCCACCGAAAGGATAGGGGAAGGATTTATACAGCTGTTGTAGTGTTTGTTTCCACAATTAGTGCCCCCAATTTTTATTGGTACCCCAGAGTTTATTCGACCCCTCGGAGTACTAAAACACCATTTAGGTTTTATGGACCATTGTATCTCTTGTACTCCGAATTTCCGAGTTGTATCTCCGAGCCGGCTGGAACTTTTGGAATTAAATTTTGCATCAATAATATGAATAAATTGTGTGTGGGGTTGACATAAATTTTAAGGTCATGACCTAATTATGGACATTGAAACTTTTTTTCAGTAAAACTCATTTTCAATTTTCGTAAATTACACTGTATCCCAAAATTTTGAAGGTCAAGGTCACATGATGGTCTGAAAAAATTATGGCCATCATTGCATTGCGGTCCAAGGATAAGCCTCCCCCAGCCAGGAGAGGCTTACCCTTGACGATCGCAGACATCTAGTTCATATTGAAATACTGATGTCAAGCTTGTAATATCCTGGTCCCCCATCTGATTTTTGTACGACTTCCTTTATGAGCCTGAAAAATAACAATTGTTCCCATATTTTCCTGGTGCCTGGTGTTCGTTTAATGGTTAGGGTGGTGGGCTTGAGATCCTAGGATCTTGAGTTCAAATCCCCCTTGGCTGTTGAATTAATACCAGGTGGGGTTGACTGCCTGTCATCCTTCCAAGGTCGGCAAAATGAGTGCCAGCTTGCTGGTATCCTGTGTCGGAGTGGTGACCCGTCCAGGATTGTGCCCAATAGCCAAGGAGACTGCTGAGGCAGCACCAACGCTCTGCACAGAGTATGGTCCCAATGGATGGATGGATGGATTTTTCTGGTGCACAGCAGGCGTTCCATGACCAATGACCATGTAATGAATTCTACCAAAGCTGAGCATACATCTTGGACAAGTCAAGACCCCATTGCATGGCCGTGAGTATGAGATCACGTTTAATTAGTGTCCTCCGAAGAGTTGTGGGCACCCTTGTTTAATTAAACCAAAAAGTGCTGATCATTGTTTAAAAATTAGTTCATAAGAGAATAAATAATGCAACTGCACAAACCCCCTTTATCAGGGTATTCAACGTTATAATAAGTTCAATGTGAAACTGAGAGGAAAAAGACATTTTCTTACCAATTACATATATATATATATATATATATATATATATATATATATATATACATACATACATATATATATATATATATATATATATATATATATATATATATATATATATATATATACCACTGGAAATGCCTCTATCTCCTTACTGATGACTCCACCCTCTGCCATGACATTGCTCATCCTTCAGATAGACAGACAGCAGCCTTTTCCCTCTCTTCAGTCCTTGAAAAAAAATCACAAACTGGTCATACACTTGGAATCTGTCTTTCAATCCTGACAAATCTCATATTCTGTCGATCTCTCTCCGAAAGGATGCTATGGCAACCTCCCCCACCCCATCTACTTTCTTAACAATACTTTTGAAGAAGTTTAGTCACTCAAACTCTTGGATTTCACTCTCAGCCATGACTTTTCTTGGTGAAACTACATTTCAAATTTGGCTTCCAAAGCCATTCACCAAATGGGCATCCTCTCTCGTGCAAAGCCCTTCCTTGGCACACCTGAACTACTATCCACCCACAAGGTCTTCGTCCACAGCTTGATGAAGTACTGCTCTCCCCTCATCACTGGAATCTCCCTCCAGTGCGGCAGATAACAGCAATTTTTGAGAGGAATCGTGCAAATGATGATACACGCATCAAATTTGGCACATTTGTTCTCCTGGGGATTCGAATCAAATCTGCCTGATTGGCCATTTTAAAATCCAAATTTTGAAAAATTTGAAAAAAAAAAAACTTCAAAAAAGTCCAGATCACAAATCAATGTTGGATGCTGGCTGAGATTGGTGAATGTTTCAGAAACATCATCAAAGACGTTCCAAGTCTGCCAGGCAGTTTTCTTCCCTTTACCGCGGAAGGCAGACACGACGTCACATCCAGTGAACGCATGGAAGTATGAGATCACTCGAGCTTTCTCAGGCCCTATTGCAGAAACTACCTCATGGACTGGAATCCATCGCACCTTGGCTCCTTGGCCAAAGGCAATCCACATGTTCTCAAGACCTAGTTCCTGTAAGGATGGCAGTACAGATATTGCTATGACTAGTACGTCCGTGTCATTAGCCTTAATGATAATGGACTTGATACCATCCGTCGTTGCATCCCTGACGTGTACAAATATTCGAGTATCAGCTTCTTCATGACAACATGGAGACACAGCATCCAGTGACTTCCTTGTGTTGCTGATGGCATCTTCTCCTTTTGTGACAATGACTGTGCTTGTCGTCTGTGCTTCACACATCTTTTCCGCAAGGAAGTGAAACAGCTCAGTCATTTTGCTGTCATCTCTAAGAAAGCTTCTCCAGTAAGTTGGGGTTTTATTGGTTCCTGTCACTCTTCTGATTCCTTGCCCCCTTTTCGACCTTGCCTCGGACTTCAGACTTGACTTCTTGTACACATCAAACACTACGTCCACCCTCTCGTACCTGGCACCATAGGATTCCACCTTTGGGATGATGTCTTC
Organism: Eptatretus burgeri; assembly: GCF_056783735.1. Classification (NCBI taxonomy): domain Eukaryota; kingdom Metazoa; phylum Chordata; class Myxini; order Myxiniformes; family Myxinidae; genus Eptatretus; species Eptatretus burgeri. The sequence continues at coordinate 17,716,014 of NC_140971.1, forward strand.
TTTAGCATAGTCATCAAATATCTTTGAAGTGAGTGGAGGTAGGGCATTGATAAGTGCTGAGCCATCAATGATGACTGCATCTCCCCTTGGTTCTCTGACTGGGATGTTCACTTGCGCTTCAAGAATTTCAGCCAGCTGTGACTTCAAATTTTTTTGAAGTTTTTTTATTTTTTTCAAATTATTCAAAATTTGGATTTTCAAATGGCCAATCGGGCAGATTTGATGAGAAAGCCCTGCAGAACAGAAATGCCAAATTTGATGCTTGTATCATAATTTGCACGATTTTTCTACTATCTACTACACGAAGTCCACACATGGGTTACTGACTACTTATACTCTCATAGTCAATGTGTGGCTCTCAATGGAATCCTGGAATCCTTTCAGCTCCTCTCCCTGCCAAGGCTGGAGTAGTGTTCTTGGAAGTGTTCTTGGCCCACTTCCTTCGAGAAGTCTTCATCAATGATCTCTCTGACGTGATGCTCTGGAAAATCCTCTTTATCTATTTGCTGATGACTTCAGCCTCTTCCCTGACATCTCTCATCCTTCAGACAGGCAAGCTGCAGCCTCTTCCCTCTCCTCAGACCCTGAAAAAAAATCACAAGCTGATAAAAACAGTTGGAACATGTCATTCAATCCTGACAAATCTCACACTCGCACTATCTCTCTCCGAAAGGACCATCTGACAAACCATCCTATCTACTTTCTTAACAATCATCTTGAGAAGGTTCAGTCATTCAAACTCCTGGGTCTCACGATAAACCATGTTCTTTCTTGGGAAAACCACATTTCAAAGTTGTCCTCCAAAGCCAGCCGCCGACTCGGCATCCTCCGTCGTACATCGGCCTTCCTTGGCTCACCTGAACTCCTATCCACCTACAAGGCCTTCATCTGCAGCTTGATGGAGTACTGCTCTCCCCTCTGGGCTGGCTTCCCTGTCTCACATCTTGCTCAGCTTGACAATGTGGAAACCAAGGCCTTTAATAGTATTCAAATCTCCCATGATGAAGCTGAATGTATGGGATTTTAATTTCATTTCATTTATTATTTTGTAGGTACATCAAGACATATATTGCGCCTCTGCAGGATTGCTAAAAAGTGAACCAAATCACTGCTGAATAGTTCTCCTGGCACTCAGAGCTCTCTTGGCACTCACCTCCACTCATTCGTTCCTCCCCCCCCCATCTCTGGAATCAACTTCCACATTCTCTTTGATCTCATTATTCACTCCAGGTCTCCAAGACAGCTGTTCACCACCATCTCAGATTATCCCCAATCCAAAACTATGATCTTTTATACCCTCGTTAACCCCACACATACCCCCACTCCTTCCAATTTTCTAGTTTTCCCTCCTTGAAGTTTCCTTCTCTATCGATCTTGTTCACCCCATGCATCCTCTGTGTTCATATTCTCCACCCCATGCATCCTCTGAGTCCATATTGTCCATCTCATGTATGCTTGTTTTGCACCCAGTTTTTGTCTTATATCCTGATCCTTTCACTGCATTAGCTCTTCCATGAGCCTCAACTATGTATATGAAAAAAGAAAAAAAACTAGAAGGGCACTCGGTAGAGCGCATACCTCCACCATGTAATGCCTCATGGTGAAGAATCACTTTAAAAATTAAATAATTGTCATATCCAGATACGGATTCAGATCTTCACCAAAATCGAATCAATTCGTCCTCGTCACAGAACGAACATGTCCACAAAATGTCTTCCGGATCCGTCCACAACTTTTTGAGATATCGTGCACAGAGACAAACGAACAGACAGAAAGGGTTGAAAACATAACCTTCTTCACCTTCGGTGGTGGAGGTAACGAGGGTAGAAAATATGGTTTTAGATGGAAGACGATCTGAGATGGTGGTGAACAGCTGTCTTGAAGACCTGGAGGGAATAATGAGATTCAAGAGGATGTGGAAGTTGGTTCCACAGGTAGGGGGGGAATGGGAACGAATGAGTGGATACCGATGATGGATTTTTACAGCACGTGCGCTGTATACAATTGCACTGAGTTTGAAATGTCCCCGGCATCGTCTACCACGTCTCCGGTGGGTCCGGTGTCCCTCCGTCCCCCCCCCCCACCACGTGCCTCAAGACAGCCAATGACGGCCGTCCGGTAGATGCAGTGCGTAACCTCGACGGAAATGGCGACAATTGACGGAAACACCCGAGTATTTCAATGGAAATTTGTGAAACGAATGTGTTATATATGTGAAAACCATTTAATTTATTGCTTGACGGAAAAAAACGAAGAAACGCTCCCCTCATGTACGAACGAACGAACGAAAGACGTCATTTCCATCCACCATGGCATTTCGCGCCGAACGCAGAAAGCTAAGCTCTTCTTATGCCATCATTCTCTTTAATATTAGCCAAAAACAAGTGTTTCGTCATGCATTAGTAGTTGAAATTTACTTACAATCATTCTTTTGCGGCCTCCTGCCACGCTGTATCGAACGATTTCATTCCTTCTGTTATATATATAAAGGTGCTTATCACAATAATAACAAGATTTTTACATTTCAAATGTTAAGTACGCTTTTTAGTTGTTTTTAAACTAAAAAAGCATAAATTGCATATTTTAACATTAGTGTACTCATTTGATTCACCACACGCGCTGTATTGAAGGATGTCACTCGTTAGAATTTCATTCGAAGGGGGTTGTTGGTGGACCACGTGCACCCTGCAGACTGCAGTTACCTGGGGGTGACAAAGCACGGAAAGGGTAGAGGGTGTAAAACCAGAAAGGAGGAGGAAGTCTGCGATGGCGAAATGACACGCCCAAACACTCAGATTCATAGAGACGGAATTCCAATGATCGTGAAAGCCATCTGTTCAGAAGAAGAGCGATCATTAGTGATTAAAGTTGGCAAATACATGTGCGAATGCCCCAATTCAGTATTAATAATGTGCGGTATAAAATATATAGATGTATATAAATATATATATATATATATATATATATATATATATATATATATATATATATATATATATATATATATATATATATATATATATATATATATATATATATATATATTACTATGTAATATACATATTCCAAGTGTTTGACCAACTTGTGATCTTGTCAACATCAAAATCGAGGGAAGAGGCTGGAGCCCATCTGTGTGAAGGATGAAGGATGACGTCAAGGCAGAGGGTGGAGTCATCACGGCAGAGGGTGGAGTCATCAGGGTGGAGTCAAAACTGCAGGGGGTGGAGTCATCACGGCAGGGGGTGGAGTCATCACGGCAGAGGGTGGAGTCATCAGGGTGGAGTCAACACGGCAGAGGGTGGACTCAAAACTGCAGGGGGTGGAGTCATCACGGCAGGGGGTGGAGTCATCACGGCAGGGGGTGGAGTCATCACGGCAGGGGGTGGAGTCATCAAGGCAGGGGGTGGAGTCAACACGGCAGGGGGTGGAGTCATCACGGCAGGGGGTGGAGTCATCACGGCAGGGGGTGGAGTCATCACGGCACGGGGTGGAGTCATCACGGCACGGGGTGGAGTCATCACGGCACGGGGTGGAGTCATCACGGCAGGGGGTGGAGTCAACATGGCAGGGGGTGGAGTCAACATGGCAGGGGGTGGAGTCAACACGGCAGGGGGTGGAGTCATCACCGCAGGGGGTGGAGTCATCACGGCAGAGGATGGAGTCATCACGGCAGGGGGTGGAGTCATCACGGCAGGGGGTGGAGTCACACGGCAGCGGGTGGAGTCATCACGGCAGAGGGTGGAGTCTTCACGGCAGGGGCTGGAATCATCACGGCAGGGGGTGGAGTCATCACTGCAGGGCGTGGAGTCATCACGGCAGGGGGTGGAGTCATCACGGCAGGGGGTGGAGTCATCACAGCAGGGGGTGGAGTCATCACGGCAGGGGGTGGAGTCATCACGGCAGGGGGTGGAGTCATCACGGCAGGGGGTGGAGTCAACACGGCAGGGGGTGGTCATCACGGCAGGGGGTGGAGTCATCACGGCAGGGGTGGAGTCATCACGGCAGGGGTGGAGTCATCACGGCAGGGGGTGGAGTCATCACGGCACGGGGTGGAGTCATCACGGCAGGGGGTGGAGTCATCACGGCAGGGGGTGGAGTCAACATGGCAGGGGGTGGAGTCAACATGGCAGGGGGTGGAGTCAACACGGCAGGGGGTGGAGTCATCACCGCAGGGGGTGGAGTCATCACGGCAGGGGGTGGAGTCAACAGGGCACGGGGTGGAGTCATCACGGCAGAGGGTGGAGTCATCACGGCAGGGGGTGGAGTCATCACGGCACGGGGTGGAGTCATCACGGCAGGGGGTGGAGTCAACACGGCACGGGGTGGAGTCATCACGGCAGAGGGTGGAGTCATCACGGCAGGGGGTGGAGTCATCACGGCACGGGGTGGAGTCATCACGGCAGAGGGTGGAGTCAACATGGCAGGGGGTGGAGTCAACACGGCAGGGGGTGGAGTCATCACGGCAGGGGGTGGAGTCATCACGGCAGGGGGTGGAGTCAACACGGCAGGGGGTGGAGTCATCACGGTAGTGGGTGGAGTCATCACGGCACGGGGTGGTCATCACGGCAGGGGGTGGAGTCAACACGGCAGGGGGTGGAGTCAACACGGCAGTGGGTGGAGTCATCACGGCAGGGGGTGGAGTCATCACGGCAGGGGGTGGAGTCAACACGGCACGGGGTGGAGTCATCACGGCAGAGGGTGGAGTCATCACGGCAGGGGGTGGAGTCATCACGGCACGGGGTGGAGTCATCACGGCAGAGGGTGGAGTCAACACGGCAGGGGGTGGAGTCAACACGGCAGGGGGTGGAGTCATCACGGCAGGGGGTGGAGTCATCACGGCAGGGGGTGGAGTCATCACGGCAGGGGGTGGAGTCATCACGGCAGGGGGTGGAGTCAACACGGCAGGGGGTGGAGTCATCACGGTAGTGGGTGGAGTCATCACGGCACGGGGTGGTCATCACGGCAGGGGGTGGAGTCAACACGGCAGTGGGTGGAGTCAACACGGCAGTGGGTGGAGTCATCACGGCAGGGGGTGGTCATCACGGCAGGGGGTGGAGTCAACACGGCAGGGGGTGGAGTCAACACGGCAGGGGGTGGAGTCAACACGGCAGGGGGTGGAGTCATCACGGCAGGGGGTGGAGTCATCACGGCAGGGGGTGGAGTCAACACGGCAGGGGGTGGAGTCATCACGGCAGAGGGTGGAGTCATCACCGCACGGGGTGGAGTCAACAAGGCAGGGGGTGGAGTCAACACGGCAGGGGGTGGAGTCATCACGGCAGGGGGTGGAGTCAACACGGCAGGGGGTGGAGTCATCACTGCAGGGCGTGGAGTCATCACGGCAGGGGGTGGAGTCATCACGGCAGGGGGTGGAGTCAACACGGCACGGGGTGGAGTCATCACGGCAGAGGGTGGAGTCATCACGGCAGGGGGTGGAGTCAACACGGCAGGGGGTGGAGTCATCACGGTAGTGGGTGGAGTCATCACGGCAGGGGGTGGAGTCATCACGGCAGTGGGTGGAGTCATCACAAATCAGCAAATGGATAAAGAGTGGATTTTCCAGTCAGAGATAGTTTCACTTTCATTTCCCATTAAGAGTGGTGCTTGAGCAGATGTTGTATCGTCCCTTCAACACGATAACAAACATTTTGTTTAGTCGATTTGTGGAGGCCCCTTGGGTAACTGGCCGTCTGCCCCGTCCTAAATCGAGCCCAGCAACCAACGTGGGAAAATGGGAAATTATCGTCTTCCCAAGTACGTCGACTATAGGACCTATGTAAAAGTATTCCACCAACGAGGTCGTAACACCTTTTCCAAATATACCGTGTAATGCGTATTTTCTATGTCATTTAACCTATTGGGCGGTGTATGTTTCACGTCGTTGCTGTTCTTAATTATTTGTGCATATAATTACGAATTTCTATATCCTTTCAAAGCGCCACTCGGCGAATCGGTATTGTGTACAGTAATAAAGTCCGTCGCGTCTCAGCAGCTGGGCCCGAAACACGTGACCGTGACGCGCGGTATTTGTAAGAATGGCACGTGACGTATTCGACTTTCGGAAAGTGACGTGACGTCACGGTACGGTGGCGGCGCGTGACATGAAACCCAGATTCGAGGAGCGCTGCGTATGGAATGTCGGTAAGGATTATGTGGGAATGATCGGTTTTCCACACTGTTTGGGATTGGGAGGGGGTTGTTAATATGAAACCCCCCGTTTTTTATGACGATACAGGATTAATTTGTGGGCAGTGTTTGTTGAATCATTTGAGCACGGCGCAGGTCGACGTGCTTGTTGTTCTGTACAGGAAGCGTGATAATTATTTAATTTGTGAGGTGTTCATCCTTTTATTTGTTTTGATATGTCCTGTGTACAAATCCTCTTTGTATAGTTTTACTACAGTACACACACACACACACACACACACACACACACACACACACACACACACACACACACACACACACACACACACACACACACACACACACACACACACACTACCCACGTACAGGATGTTTATAAAGTCGACGTACACAATTGAAGCGAGGGCTTCCTGTGTGTGAGGACCCCCCCACTCTCTCTCCCATGCAGTGTGTGGGAGCCCCCCCCCCCACGCCCTCTCTCTTCCTGTGGGTGGGAGAGCCCCCCCCCCACGTCCTCTCTCCTCCTGTGGGTGGGAGGGACCCCCTGAAATTCCCTGGGTTGCCCCATGATTGAGAACACCGCTGAACCCCAGTTGTTTCCGAGTAATTTCATCAATAGCGTTTGTGATCGGAGTCCTTGGTTCATCCAAATAATGTGGTTTTGACGAGTAAACCAGTTTTATCACCACCCCATAAAATGTGTTCCAATGGGAACAGATCAGGCGAACGAGGTGGGAAAGAAATTGGTCCATGTTTCCCGATGCACTTGTACGGGAAGCCGTCATTCGAGAATTCTCGTACATTCGAAGTCGAGGGGCAGGGAGTCTTGACTTGTTTGGAAGAATGTGATGTCTGAAAGATTCAATTGTCAACTTCCCCAATAACTGTTGTTTCTTCAAAAACAAAACCACCAATGATGCGTGACTCCCTGAGAATGTGTTGCAGGCCGGGGATCGGTGTGGCGAGGACGACCCTTAGAGGGAGCAGCAGAGTCACCTCCACCGAAAGCCCGAAATTTAGGTCGTACCTTTCAGATAAATTCGAAAGGTCACGGGTCCCTTATCGGACTGAAGATCGCCAATAGATAGACCACGTGGGGTTGGGTCAATTGCCAATTTCAATATATCTAATTACCCACGCGGATGAACCTATCGGAGAAATTCACCCTCGGCAAGATCTGTGCGAACCGGGCCGTTACCGAGATGGATCCGAGTCGTAACCCGAGCGGAGATTACTAGAAACCTGCCGGCCAAATGCAGTATTATGGCAACAATGAGGCCTCCTAATTCCTGTTCGCAGCGTGGCAAACCAATGAAGGAAAGGACAAGGATGAGCAGGGACATTTAACAAAAAGGGGATTTATTTACAACAATAATAATAATGTTAATAATAGGCAAAAATGGGGAAGGGAGACACAGAGCAGATTACAACCGAATAAATTCCAATGTACATTCATGCAAGCTCTTAACGATTCTACTTAAAGACAGGGCCATAGACACACACAAACACCCCAGAAGAAATGACCTCGAGGTCTTTATTTGGCCCTCCAGCCGATGAGGATAGTTCAGCTGGGGGTCAGAACCTGGCTGCACCTGCCCGCCTCGTGTGGTTTCAGACGACCTGGCTCGGTGGGACTCGAACCCGTGACGGCGAGGCACCTCCAGCAGGGTCGCGGAGCAGTCATCCCATGGCAGGCATGCAGCAAGCAACAGTGCGGTGCACAACACACGGCTCTCCTTGCTGTCCCCGCACACCGAACTCTCTCGTCCACTCGCCGACCCCGCGCACCGGAACCCTCTGGTCTGCTCGCCGACCCCGCGCACCGGAACCCTCTGGTCTGCTCGCCGACCCCGCGCACCGGAACCCTCTGGTCTGCTCGCCGACCCCGCGCACCGGAACCCTCTGGTCTGCTCGCCGACCCCGCGCACCGGAACCCTCTGGTCTGCTCGCCGACCCCGCGCACCGGAACCCTCTGGTCTGCTCGCCGACCCCGCGCACCGGAACCCTCTGGTCTGCTCGCCGACCCCGCGCACCGGAACCCTCTGGTCTGCTCGCCGACCCCGCGCACCGGAACCCTCTGGTCTGCTCGCCGACCCCGCGCACCGGAACCCTCTGGTCTGCTCGCCGACCCCGCGCACCGGAACCCTCTGGTCTGCTCGCCGACCCCCGCGCACCGGAACCCTCTGGTCGGCTCGCCGACCCCGCGCACCGGAACCCTCTGGTCGGCTCGCCGACCCCGCGCACCGGAACCCTCTGGTCGGCTCGCCGACCCCGCGCACCGGAACCCTCTGGTCGGCTCGCCGACCCCGCGCACCGGAACCCTCTGGTCGGCTCGCCGACCCCGCGCACCGGAACCCTCTGGTCGGCTCGCCGACCCCGCGCACCGGAACCCTCTGGTCGGCTCGCCGACCCCGCGCACCGGAACCCTCTGGTCGGCTCGCCGACCCCGCGCACCGGAACCCTCTGGTCGGCTCGCCGACCCCGCGCACGGGAACCCTCTGGTCGGCTCGCCGACCCCGCGCACGGGAACCCTCTGGTCGGCTCGCCGACCCCGCGCACGGGAACCCTCTGGTCGGCTCGCCGACCCCGCGCACGGAACCCTCTGGTCGGCTCGCCGACCCCGCGCACGGGAACCCTCTGGTCGGCTCGCCGACCCCGCACACCAATCTCTCGAACTCCTCGTGCCGTCCTGTCATGCCGACAATTATTCCCTCCTTCCCCAGAGGGGAGGACCCGCAATTCCGACCCGCTCTCCCTCACTGGAGGGTTTTGGCACTCAAATGCGCCCGTCGCCTCTGTCACTGTCCAAAACGGGCGCCAAGTCCGTTGATTGGTCCGCGGGCGTGGCGATATCACGCGGACCCCCCCTCACTCAGTGGAGGAGTCCCATTGGTCGGAGGACGGCAACCTCGCTCGCATCACCCCGATTGGGCGAGAGTCGCCTTGAACTCCGCCCACCGCGGGCGCTATGGCGTCGGGTTGAGGAAGCGAGGCGAAGGCGTGTTGTTACCGTTGTAAAAATCCTATCTATAAAATAACTCTCAGCGCACGTACATGTAATTCCCTTTAAACAAGGGGAAGGATTCTGACTATGAAACACACACTTATCGATATAACTGTTCTCTGCGACTCTGAATGTTGTGTGCAAATGGTTTCCAGATTCGTAACAGTATTGATGTACATGGAGCTCCTTGAAAACTTTTGTTGAGGAGAGTTAAAGCCTGCAAATGTTGTGAATGTCTTCATGTGAATTAATATGTTCAGTACCAGCAATGAAAGCATAGAAGAGCTCCATACCCAGGATAATGGTCAAGAGATCCACTAAAATCTGATTCATCGCACTTGGAAAATTTTGCTGAGCCTGGTGTTTCATCAGTGTTGTGCTGGTGTACTCAAATGGCCAATTGGCAGTAAATTAAATTTATCATCCAGCAGCTGCATCTAGATTTCCTTTCCAGATGTCTTGGTCCTGCCTTGCCTTTGGAGTATTCATCACACTCTCCGAAGCTTGTTTGATGAGATGTTTGTCCTATGCTTAGCAAGCATTTGCAGCATTAGGTCTCGGCATACATGCTGAGGATTCAGCATTGATTCAGTTGCTCGGCATAAGTTGTGCACATTGCTGCCAGCACCTTGTTGAGCAAACACGCAGCCCTATTTTGGGATGACCTACAGAAGGGCCCAAGAAAATGTAGTCTAAACAATCTGGCACCACCCCCAAGCTTTGGCAAATTTCAACCAAAATTCATTTGGAATGCATGTCCAGTATAACACTGTATTACCTGGAATTGTCCCGGACGTAAACTGAATTGAATTAAGAAAAAAAAACATCCATTGTGATCACAGTGATGACTCCATCTACACCTCACTCTCCGAAAACATGGACCATCTTCTATCTTCTCATCCAAACTCTCTCTTCCTCTTATGTGGCGACTTCAATTGTCATCACGCCAGTTGGCTAGGTGTGGGTACCTCTCTCACCTGCCATGGGACATCAGCAAAAGCTTTCTGTGACTCATTGGGACTGACTCAATCGGTCAACTTCCCGACCCGGATCTCAACCAATGGTACTCCATCTCTTCTGGATCTGATTTTGACAAATTTCCCTGACAATATCTGCTGCTCTTCCTTCGCTCCAATTGGTTCTTCTGACCACGTCCTTGTTAAAGTGGACATCTCTCTGGCTGTTATCAGAGAACCACCTCACCGCCGTCGAGTCTGGCATTTCACTCAAGCCGACTGGCAGGGTCTCCGAGCAGCCATCAAACTTAGACTGGTCTCCTATCACTACTTTCTCAAACATCAACTCATCCTGGGAATTCTTTCAAAGAAACTTGCTCTCCCTCATGCACAGATTTATCCCCTCTCGTGTTCAGTTGTCTTACCCTTCCTCCCGCCCTTGGTTTTACTGAAGCTTGTGGCGAGGCAGTTGTCCTGAAACAACTTGCCTTTGCCTCATGGAAAGCAAACCCAACTGAGGGCAATCTCAGTTCTTTCCACAAAGCTCGGAACAAGTGTGTAGCTACCCTCAGGAGAGCCAGAAAACAACATCTTTCTCATCTCAAGTCTGAACTCTCAAACCTCTCTCCCTCCTCAAAATCCTGGTGGCGTTTAATCAAATCTGTTTCTGGTGTATGTTCCCCCTCCATCCCCTCCCTTACCTCAAATGGCCGCACTGCTGATTCCACACGTGATAAAGCTGAATGTCTAAACTCGGTGTTTGCAGCTAAATCTTGTGTCCTAAACCCATCACTATCTCTACCCACTTTACCCAGTCGCACCCAACTGTCCCTGGACTCTGTATCCTTTTCTCCTGACAAGGTGGAGAGCTTGCTTTCAAACCTCGAGTCAGATTCTGCAACCGGTCCAGACGGCATCAGCCCTCGTGTCCTCAAAGCCTGCTCTTCTGCTCTTGCTCACCCTCTCTCTGTTCTATTCACCCTCTCATTTTCCCAAGGTCATCTGCCATCTGCTTGGAAATCTGCTAACATCACTGCCCTGCATAAAAAAGGTGCAAAAACAGATCCCTGTAACTATAGACCAATCAGCCTTCTCCCAATCATCAGCAAGGTTATGGAATCCATCATCGCTTCAGACATGAAATCCTTCCTCTTCTCCAATGGCTTGATTTCCAATCATCAATTTGGTTTCAGACCAGGTCACTCTACCCTAGATATGCTGCTACTGCTCTCCCATCAATGGATGGAGGTCCTCAATGCCAGACAGGAAATCCGAGCCGTATCCCTGGACATATCACGTGCTTTTGACACAGTCTGGCACCCTGCCCTACTCACCAAACTCTCTTCCCATGGTATTCAAGGCCATCTCCACTCATGGCTCGCAGACTTCCTCTCCTGTCGCAGTCAACGTGTGGCCCTAAATGGAGTTCTTTCATCCCCTCTCCCTGTGCAGGCTGGAGTTCCTCAAGGTAGCGTTCTGGGCCCTGTTCTTTTTCTGGTTTTCATCAATGATCTCTCGGACTCTCTGGAAAATCCTCTATTTCTCTTTGCCGATGACTCCACCCTCTGCCGTACCATCTGTCATCCCTCAGACCGGCAAGCAGCAGCTTCTTCGCTCACTGCAGATCTGGATAAAATCACAAACTGGTCCAACACGTGGAACATGTCTTTCAATCCAGACAAATCTCACACTCTCACTATGTCTCTTCGAAAGGACCGTTTAAAAAACCAACCCATCCACTTTCTCAACAATCCTCTGGAAGAAGTCTTTTCTTTCAAGCTTCTGGGTCTCACTATCTGCCATGACCTTTCCTGGGAAAGTCACATTTCCAACCTTGCCTCAAAAGCCAGTCGCCGACTGGGAATCCTCCGTCGTGCAAAGTCCTTCCTCGGCCCTCTTGAGCTCCTGACCACTTACAAAGCTTTTGTCCGTAGCCTGATGGAGTACTGCTCTCCCCTCTGGGCTGGTGCTCCTGCCTCCCACCTTTCTCGACTTCACGCTGTCGAAACCAGGGCTTTTAAGATCATTGGCATCTCCCGCAATGAAGCTGAGTCTTTGGGCCTCTCACTCAATCACCGCAGGTTGGTCGGTGGTCTTTCTGTCTTCTACCGACTCCTCTCCAGCCTTGCCCCCCCTGCTCTCTCTGTGATTTGTCCCAACCACATTTCCACAGGGCGCTCAAGGTCCGCCAACAACCCCCTTCTGGTAAAACTACCAAAATCACGAATCACTGCTCATCTTCACTCTTTCATTCCTCTTTTTTCCCGCCTTTGGAATAAACTTCCTCACTCTATTCTTTCCCATTCTTCCCTCCAGGCTTTCAAAACAGCTGTTCACCACCACCTCTTATCTTCCCCCATCCAAATCCTCGATCTTTTCTACCCCCGATAATCCACCCAAGCCCACTTCCTTCAATTCTCCTGCTTTCCTTCCTGAAAGTCCCTTTAATGTCCATCTTCCCCTCGCCATGTTCCCCGTCCCATCCCCATCCCTCTCCCTTCCACAGTTCACCTGTGTCTGTTCCCCAATGTTTTGTCCCTTCCACTCCCGCCCCTCTTGTCTCATGCCTCCTTGCTGTGAGTTGTGTGTTAGCTCTCATACGAGCCTCGACCAAGGTATACAAATTAATTGGCGAGGCTTAATATTTGCATTACTGCCCTCGACGAAACATGATTAATTGCTAATGCGCATCTTGAGGAGCAACACTGTGCCTTCTACTTGAGTGGAAAGGATGAAAGGGACAGAAGAGAGTATGGAGTTTGTTTTGCCATAGAAACAGCCTTGTACCCGTGTACGAGGAAACAGTTACCTGCAGCTCTATAAGCATGTAGACTATCAATGTGGGTAAACACCGCATATTCTCCCATTGCCATCATTTCAGCTTGCACAGCAACTCTTCCAGTTGAATTGGATGATTATGATGCCTTCGATACTTTACCAGATGAAAACATTGCAAGGATACCTCATCAAGATCGATTTATCCTGTTGGGTGATTTGAATGTTTGTGTTGACAATGACTGGTGTGCATGGTGTGATTATTATTGGTCCTCACGATGTTGGAAAGATGAATGAGAATGGCCAGCCCCTTTTAGAACTTTACACTAATCATGAGCACGTATCAAGGCAAACAGCTGAGTTTAAAAAATAAAATAAAATAAAAAGCAAACAAACCTGATAAGACCCACATTGAGGTCTCTGGCATCGGCTTAAGTTTCTCTACGTGCTTCATACAGGGAGTATGGCATGGTGCCATTTGTGGTGCTGGTTACTCACTGGTGCTCTGCAAGACCACAATCACACCCTGTGAGTTTGATTGTGCAAAGCATAAACCCATCCCAAAGCTCGAAGCAGCCAACATGAAACCCCATGAAGTTATGGCTAAATTTCCAATGGTTTTTGAAGACCAATTCCAGGGCACATACATCCACACGCAGCATAGCTGAAAGGTCGATATGCCTTCATGATAATCTTGGATATTGACATCTTCAGTTGCGTCAGAGGCTCAAGCCCACTGGCTGAAAGCAAGTATCGGGACTATTTATTTACTTATTTTTGTAAACCAGTCATTGAAATCGAACTCATTGCACAAATGAGTTACGTCAGGCCCATCTCATGAAACACTTGAAAAAATTCAGGCAATATCGCTGTACTGTTCAGCATGAGACAATAAATTGTACTCAGCAGTACTAGCTGAACCTTTGAATGTATTCAGAAATGAGCAAAAAACATGACCCTCGAGGCAGTACAATGGCATGCACTCAGACCAGTTCCAAGGAAAACTGCACCACTTTTTGAGGCCACTGAAAATCTCAATACCAATCATCCTGAGTAGTGTAGTAGATAGTAGAAAAATCGTGCAAATTATGATACAAGCATCAAATTTGGCATTTCTAATCAAATCTGCCTGATTGGCCATTTGAAAATCCAAGATGGCCACCAAGTTAGCCTCCTGAAGTTGACTTTTTGCTTAGAAGTATTTGTAGTTGTCCGATTTTCATGATCTAAGTGTGGATTCCTATGTTTTCAAGCCTGCTGGATTGGATTTTCCTGTTTTTAAAGCCCCCTGACACACGCTTTTTCTGATTTTGCACATTTGTTTATGATTTTCATACGTTTGCATGACTTAATATGTATGTATGTAGTAGTAGCTACTTATGCATGGGGTGTAGGGGTGTAGTGTTAGAGGTAGTACCTTTGTTTCAGCAGTCAGCCATGTCCCTTGGATGGACTACTGTCACTGATCCTCATCACTGGCCCAACTCTCATCTATGGCTCCAAGAAGTTGCTAGTGCACGTCATCGGCCACACCCTGGTAAATCGCGTTGGCTTGCGGGCTAAACTAGATGAGGATAGCACACAGAAGGTCTCTGCATGTGATGGAGTACATCTAGCTCTAAATTTTTGAAGTGCACGAAGTTGATGAAACAGATGTGCTGATTGAATCCAGGCCACTTACCAGTCCTTTAATCAACATTTCCAGTTCATCGCCAAGTAAGAATTTCTTGAAGGAGTGATTGTCGGGCACTACCAAGGCACATTGGTGACATCATTGCTGTGAAACTCAGTTTGGGGTTCAGTGTCAGCGAAGTAGGAATTGTATGTTGGCATCATTGTTGGCATCATACTGCAACAACTTACTGGTGTCCCAAATGTTGCCAAAGCAACCCCGGATCAGTTAGGCAGCCGCACCTGAATCGACAGGACGTGCCAGCGTGGGAGAGCCGAGCCAAGGATAACGGGGTTTTAGTTATCTGGATGGTGTACAGATCGCACGGGACTTATGACACTGGATAAACGATTGGACTAGGTGTAGGGCAGATGCATAAACCTAGTTGTATCCCATACAGGAAAGTGTCCATTATACATGTACAGGGTGGTAAAAGGATAAACCCTCGACCCTGAACGTCATGCTGGCCATAGACACGAGTTCTACTGGTAAATCATGGAACACTGTCTGGACCAAGTGTTGCCTCTGTCAGGAGGCTAAAAAAGAAGATCTAAAGTCCCCCCAGGCCAATCCTGCCATAAGAGGAGATGATGGGTATATGAACTTTGCAAGGAATATTCCTCTGTTTCACTCACTCAATGCCATACCCTCCCTGCGCTTCAAAGATATTTGATGACTATGCTAAAGAAGACATCATCCTATGGTGCCAGGTACGAGAGGGTGGACGTAGTATTTGATGTGTACAAGAAGTCAAGTCTGAAGTCTGAGGCAAGGTCGAAAAGGGGGCAAGGAATCAGAAGAGTGACAGGAACCAGTAAGACCCCAAGTAACTGGAGAAGCTTTCTTCGAGATGACAGCAACAAGACTGAGCTGTTTCACTTCCTTGCGGAAAAGATGTGTGAAGCACAGATGACAAGCACGGTCATTGTCACAAAAGGAGAAGATGCCATTAGCAACACAAGGAAGTCACTGGATGCTGTGTCTCCATGTTGTCATGAAGAAGCTGTCACTCGAATATTTGTACACGCCAGGGATGCAACGACGGATGGTAGCAAGTCCATTATCATTAAGGCGAATGACATGGACGTACTAGTCATAGCAATATCTGTACTGCCATCCTTACAGGAACTAGGTCTTGAGAAAACGTGGATTGCCTTTGGCCAAGGAGGCAAGGTGCGATGGATTCCAGTCCATGAGGTAGTTTCTGCAATAAGGCCTGAGAAAGCTCGAGGGATCCCATACTTCCATGCGTTCACTGGATGTGATGTCGTGTCTGCCTTCCGCGGTAAAGGGAAGAAAACTGCATGGCAGACTTGGAACGTCTTTGCTGATGTTTCTGAAACATTCACCAATTCCAGCCAACATCCAACATTGATTCGTAATCTTGACCTGGAGAAATTCGTTGAACTCATGAATGACAGATCAAGCGCAGCCACTGGTGTGGACGGAGCAAGACTGGATCTCTTTGCCCGAAAGCAGAGGCCGTACAACTCAATTCCACCAACACAGGCAGCCCTCAGAGAACATGCAAAGCGTGTGGCCTATCAGGCTGGGATCATCTGGGGCCAGGCAAACATCTCCAGTCCAGACACGAGCAGTCCCGCTGAATGGGGATGGATACAGAAAGGAGAGACGTGGCAGATATGTTGGACAACACTACCCCCTATTGCAGCCAGCTGTCAGGAACTGACCAAGTGTTCCTGTAAGAAAGGTTGCAACCAGAGATGCAAGTGCTTTCAGTCAGGGCTCCCCTGCACAGCACTCTGCAGCTGCATATGTGGACAGTAGCAGCTGGAGGAACATTCGCATGGTATGCATAACTTTAAACATTTACTAGCCAGGGCCTGGTTGCAGAAAGTCCTTGGCTTCATATGACAATCATTAAAGTGGTGCAAAATCAGAAAAAGTGTTTGTTAGGGGGCTTTAAAAACAGGAAAATCCACTCCAGCAGGCTTGAAAACATGGGAATCCACACCTAAATCATGCAAATCGGACAACTACAAATACTTCTAAGCAAAAAGTCAACTTCGTGAGGCTTACTTGGTGGCCATCTTTAAAAATGGCCGCCATCTTGGATTTTCAAATGGCCAATCAGGCAGATTTGATTAGAATCCCCTGGAGAACAAATGTGCCAAATTTGATGCTTGTATCATTTGCATGATTCCTCACAAAAATTGCTGTTATCTGCCCCACGAGAGCAACCTGGTAGCTGGGTAGATTGTTTTAATGATTTATACTTGTGCAGAATCTCTGTCACTGAAGAATCGTTTTGATCGATCCCAGAACCAGAACGATCCCAGAACTGGTGGTCTTCAATAAAGACAGTTGGGGTCCGTTTCTGTGTGTGGGCCCGTCTTTTAGTAGCAACTGTTAAGTGCCTTGTACATTATTTGCATTTCATTTCTATTAGTCATGATAACTCTGCTTCTTACATGCTCCCCTCCTTCCCTACCTATTATAAATAAACCCATGTGTTCAATGTATCAGTTCGTTTTGTGTTTCCTTCCATTGGTTTAACACTGTGCGTGTTGGAGAATTAGCCAGGCTGTTGCCGCTGTAAAGGGACATTTGGACCGACGAAAGCTCGGTGACCATCGGCTCGGGTCGCACACGGTTCGAGTACGATAGCGTCTTGTTCCGTACGAGCATTGTCGAGGGTGAATTTCCCCGGTAGTTGGACGATGTGGGCATTTAGGTAAATTGAAATTGGCAATCGACCCTTCCCCACGTGGTCGACCTATTGGTGAACTTCGGTCCGATAAGGAACCCGTCGGCTCCGGAGTTATCCGGGGTGACGACCTATATATATTCCGGGTGATCGGTGGAGCCGACTCTACTGCTCCATCTGGTGGTCGTGCTTGTCGCCAATACCCGGCCCCGCAACAATATAGCGCGATGTCTCAAAATTTTATGGATGGATTCGGATTAAACTTGGTGGACACTGGACAGGTTGGGTGTGTGATTACAAATTCATTCGATTTTTTTTTTTTTTTTTTTTTTTTTTTTTTTGTGAGGATCCAGTTCTGAGAATTTGTTTTAATTTTTTTTTCAGTGATTCTTCACCAATGAGAGATGGCACCAAAAATATATATAGCATGCTATCTCAAAAAGTTGTGGACGGATTGTGATAGAACTTGGTGGATGAGTTTGGGAGATGCCGAGAACAAGCTGATTTATATTTTGGTTCAGGTCTGGATGTAGATCTGGTCTCTCGGTGGGATACAAAACGTAAACTGTTCAGCCTGGTGGAGGTATGCGCTCGACTGAGTGCCATTCTAGTATTTTATGGTTTTCTGATGTCTATTGGGTTGGGCGTTTGTTGTCTGTTGGGTGTTTGGATATGGACACCCAGCAGGATTAAAAACAAAACCTGTCAAAGGGCGGGGGAGCTCCTTGTGAGCCAACGGCCATCCATATCTAGTGCCCAACTGTGTCTGTGGACGTCCTCCTGCAGTTGGGTTACTTTTTTATTAGGAGGTTGGTGGCAGGATTTGTACTCCGGCCACCGTAAAACCTTTCATTCCGCAAAGCACAAAAACGCAAAAAAAATCTGAAAACCCACTCCGTGGGAGTACCTCCTGTGCAGCTTCCCTTCGCAGGGCAGCTCACCGGATGACAGGATTGGGGCAAAGCCTTCGGGACCCCCAATCTTTGATGATAGGAGGGAAACCACGGGGTAACATCCCTGGGTCAGATTGCGGGAGAGTGTCGGAGTGGTGCTGAGGTGTCGTCCACCAGACGGCGGTCTCCTTGGGTTAACCTGAGGCGGTCCCTTCGGGTGGGTGCCTGGAATGTCCTATCCCTAAGAGAGGATGATCACCTGTCTCTGTTGTCATCTGAGCTCAAGCGTTTGGACATCGGGATTGCAGCTCTCCCTGAGGTTCGGAGACCGGATTGCGGCGAGATAATGGTGGGTGGTTACACCGACTATTGGTCTGGTCGCTCTGATGGTTGCCATAGCCAAGGAGTTGCTGTGGCTGTGTCCAATAAGCTGACCCCCATGATAATTGAGGTAACACCGGTCAACAAGCGTGTTATGAGATTAAGGATTCGTCACTCCTTAGGTGTCATTTCCCTGGTCTCTGTTTATGCTCCGACTGAGGCGAGTGATCTCACCGTGAAGGATGCATTCTACGCCATGCTAGAGTCTGTGGTTGATCAGTGCCCCAGACGAGATACACTTCTAGTCTTGGGGGATTTCAATGCATCGACTGGAACTGATAGGGATGGTTATGTGATGTGTGTTGGTCCCCATGGGTCAGGAACTATGAACCAGAATAGCACTAAGTTCCTTGACTTTGCAAGAAGTCATGGACTTCAGGTGGCTGGTTCATGGTTTCAGCGCCCACAAGCTCATCGCTGGACTTGGTATTCCAATGCTGGCAGTGCGGCAAAGGAGATTGACCATGTCCTCATTGACGGTCGCTGGAGGATGATCCAGAACTGCAGGGTCTACCGGAGTGCTCAGTTCCTCAATACTGACCACAGCCTTGTTGTAGCAACTCTAAAGCTGCACCTTAAATCCTGGAGAATGGTACCATGCCAGCCTAGGCTAGATGTTGGCAAGCTCAGGGATGAGAGAGTAGCTGAGGAGTTTGCGAACAGGCTGAGTGGACACTTGGGGGGTCTGGGTGCTTTGGGGGGTCCTGAAGAGTTGTGGAGCGCCTTCAAGACCACCGTCCTTGATGTTGCCGGTGGATCTCTTGGAACTCACCGCAGGGCAAAGAAGAATTTTGTCTCTCAAGGGACACTGGATACCATTGACCAGAGTCGCAGGGCCAGGCTGAATTGCAGAGCTGAGCTGTTCAGGGAGCTGAGGCGTAAAACTGTACGTGTGCTAAGGGTGGACAAGGAGGCCTATGTGCGAGGAATCTGTGAGGGGGTAGAGCATCACCTGTGGACAGGTGATTCTCGTCCCGCTTACAGGGGAATTCGTGCATTGCGTTCATCCAAGCCCATCCCTCGGAGCACTGCAGTTCGAGCAGAGAGTGGTAGGCTCTTGACAGAGGAGTCTGAAGTGAAGGCCCGCTGGGCCGGTTACTTTGAGCGGTTGTACCAGGCTGATCCCCCAGCTGTCGAGTTGGACGTCAAGGGTGTTATAATCCCTGTTGCTGACCCTCAAATCAACTGTGGTCCACCTTCGCTTGTGGAAACACGGGCTGCGGTGAACCGGTTGAAAGGGGCCAAAGCTCCAGGGATCTGTGGCATCCATGCTGAACTTCTCAAGGCTGGTGGAAATGCTGCACTCGTGTCGTTGCATGCAGTTTTGTGCTCTGCCTGGAACACAGGCATCAACCCAACTGATTGGAAGAGGGGCCTTGTTGTCCCTCTCTGGAAAGGGAAGGGTGATCGCCAGGACTGCAACAACTACCGAGGGGTGACGCTGCTCTCGGTGCCGGGCAAGGTCTTTGCTCGGATAATTCTTGATAGGGTTCACCACCATCTGCTTGAGCACCAGCGTCCAGAGCAGTCAGGCTTTACACCAAAGAGGTCAACGATTCACCGTAACCTTGCTCTTCGTGTCCTCACCGAACGCAGACGAGAGTTTCGGCAGGGACTGCTTGCAGCCTATGTTGATCTCTGTAAAGCGTTCGATTCAGTGAATCGGGATGCTCTCTGGAGGATTCTTGGTCTTTGTGGGGTGCCACCAAAACTGATCGATCTGATGTCTGAACTCTACTCTGGTACTCAGAGTGCTGTGAAGTGTGGTGGTACCATCTCTGACTTATTTCCAGTTGTTACTGGAGTTCGTCAGGGGTGTGTACTGGCCCCCACACTTTTCAGCACTTGTATGGACTGGATTTTAGGGAGGATGTCGGAGAGATCAAGCTGCGGTGCATCGTTTGGGAATGTCAAGATCTCGGACCTTGATTTTGCAGATGATGCAGTTATCTTTGCGGAGACTTTATATATCCTTTTGGGGGCCCTCGAGGTGCTGAATGAGGAGTTGGAGCCGCTGGGATTATGGGTTTCTTGGGTCAAAACTAAGATCCAGGCTTTCGGTGACATCTTGGATGCTGCTGTCCTGTCTGTGTCTGTTTGTGGTGAGGATGTTGAGGTCGTGGAGAGATTCACTTACCTTGGCAGTGATATTCATGTCTCTGCTGGCTGAGTCAGAAGTCAATAGATGTCTGGGTCGGGCCTGGGGAGTCATGGATTCACTGGATCATGGGGTGTGGCACTGCCGGTACCTGTGTGGGAGGACGAAAGTCTGAGTCTTCAGGTCCTTGGTACTTCCAGTCTTGCTCTATGGATGCGAGACTTGGACTCTGACCAAGGATCTGTGACGGAGACTTAATTCCTTTGGTACCAGGTCTCTTCGGAGAATCCTTGGCTATCGCTGGTCGGATTTTGTGTCCAACGAGCGGTTGCTGAGAGAGACTCAGATGATATTTGTTACCTACATAGTCCATGAGCGTCAGTTGCGACTGCATGGACATGTGGCTCGTTTTCCTGACGCTGATCCTGCTCACCAGATTCTCTCAGCGTGAGAGTTCTCAGGGAGCCTCGTGAGTGGAGGAGGCCAATGGGCCGACCACGTGCCTCGTGGTTGCAGCAGGTTGACCATCATCTCAAGGAGATGGGGATGGGCCTGGCATCTGCCTGGGGGATGGCCAGACGGAGGCCCCTGGAGTGATCACGCCACCCGACGTCGGGGCCACACCACCCGATGTTCAGCCATTGGTCGGGCAAAAAGGGGTGTGAGCCTCTCCTGATCCGAATTCCCTCCTAAAAGGAGTCCACATGCATCGCGCTTGGGGGTGGGGCCACACCACCCGACGTTTAGCCAATGGTCGGGCAAAAAGGGGCTTGAGCCTCTCCTGATCCGAATTTCCTCTCCCGTAAAGGCATCCATTTGTACTCGTGGCTCGACGCGTTCGGCAACAATTACCGAATGGTCCTGCACAGCACAACGTTCGGTGTTGGCAGGTGGTGTGGTTGATGGGTGTGGAAGGAGAAAGGCGAAGGTGGTGGGGGGTTTGCTGTGGTGGTTTGGTTGTTGGCGGGCGTCGTTTGGGAATGGCAGTGAAGCGATGTTTGCGGGGTCAGTTGTGGAGGTAAAGAGGCGAAGGTGGTGGTGTTTGAGTTGTTGGCGGACTTATTGGTCCAAAATAACGATAGAGAAAGAAAAATGGCTAACTCAAAGCGTCGCAGCCCGGATGAATTACACATATTCCCTCTAAACGACGGGTGTGGACTAACTACACATGAACTTATCGATATATCTAACCTGAGGACCTTTCTGGTGCATTGCAAATTTCCACAGCCGTGAGAATATCAAATGTGGCGGCCATATTGAAACTCAAGATGGCGGCCACCAGGGGGCGTTTCAGAGTTGGGTCCTAATCGAAAAATGTTCCTACTGGGGCCCTCCACCTATCTGCAAAGTTTCATAATAAGTGAAAACCAAAGAAATACATCTGTGGATACCAAAATATTTTTTAATTTTAACAATTTTCTGGAACAAATGGTACATTATTTCAAAAAAGTACAAGGGTGCCAATATTTTTGGCCACAACTGTATGTCCTTCCATTTGATGTTCAGAAGCACCTTATCCAGATACACAGTCCATCACTGGTAGCGATCCGTCAGGAGTCTATGTAGCACATGCCCGTCCACTCGGGTCATGCACCGACCCACATGGTTGAGAGTTTGCAGTACGTGCAGCTTGCCCGTTCATCAAGCCGAGAAGGTTCTCCAAGTCTTTCGTTGTTCAGACACAAAGCCCTTGCTCTCAGTATTTTTTTTCCATGTATTTCCAACTTCTTTTTGAGCTTTGTGAGCCATTTCAGTTTACAATCCTTTTCCTGGACACAAACTTTCTTTCTCCCCAAAAACGGCAGTTTCCTGAGTTTTGTGCGAATGCGCACCAAGCATTCTGGGGCAGATTATGTGATTTTTTTTTAAGCCTTTTATTCCTTCTCCGCTACCTACAAATACCTTTGTGTTAACAATCTGCCTTAAAAAGACAGTCATTATGGCACAGGGCATCCACGTGACCCTTTGCATTAGCATTGATGGCACTGAACTCAGTTAAGTTCTGCTATTTTGGCTCTACCAATACCAGTTCTGCTCCATAGGATGCTGAGATTATTATTTGTGTCAGAAAAGCTTCTATTAGGTTTGGTAAGGTGATTGACAAATTGTGGAACAGCAAGAAGCTAGCAATCAGAACCAAAGTTTGTGTGTTTGAAGCATTTGTTCCTGGCACATTACCCTGCACCATTGAATCCTCATGAACTTGCAGTCATCATAGTGGGGAAACAGCTAAATATAGCATAACAATTGTGCATTTTGTGAGGAAAGCACCATATTTGGCACACTAGTAGCCTATCATATTGTGACTTCCACAGGACTTGAACAGTCCCGCCAACGTAGAATGAGCCGAAAACGATGGAGGCGGTTTATTTATTTATAACCCAAAGATGGCGGTTTTAATCGCTCTACCGCAAACGGGACGAGGAAGGTGGCACGAGTCGCTTTTCACTGAGTTAATAATGTTTATTTCTCTAACCAGAAATAATAAGACTCGGCAAGAGGAGGGATCCGGGGCGATTCGACGGGATGGTGGTGTGGGTTCGGGCGTGGGGAAAACACAAACAATTCCAATGGATATACAAATCTCAAACCCTCCAAGGCGCCAGGCACACACACACACACACACACACACACACACACACACACACACACACACACACACACACACACACACACACACACACACACACACACACACACACACACACACACACACACACACACGCACACACAACGTAGCTGGTCCTGGTGGTCAGGCTGGCCCGTGGTGTAGACGCAACAGTCCCTGGATTGGCGTCGGACGAGCTGGCGTTGCGCTCATCAGGGGCAGGAGACACCGTGGTGCTGTCGACCTCCTGGTCTAGGCCCAAGACCGCTCACAGCCACCAGGGAGCCAGTTCTGGCACCAAGTTGCGAGCAGGAGAGGGAGGCAGGTCCGCCCGCCGTTCGACCCCGTACTCCGAGCCAGCAGAACCCCAGAGCCAACCGAGGTGAGGCACGAGGCACAGCAAGGCCACGAGACACAATCAACCCAGGAACGAACCAGCGCAACAATTGAGCACGCTCTGAGCACAACAGCCTCGACCAAAAGGTTTTTCTTTATCGATGATCTTCTTCCGCCCCTTCTCCCCGAACAGAACCTTTTTATCCTCGAGTCCTCGTCACTTCCAATCGAGCCGTTTTATTGGCCCTCCGCCGTCGCCTTCCACCAATCGTGATCACGGGGCGGAGCCATCCGCAGCACTGTCCTGTGACGTCACGGCAAGCCTCTAGGGAATACTAAAAGGGGTTTACGCAGACACACTTACCCTAACCCGTCTCCCTGTCTAATGACGTGACAATTATCATTTCCCCCTTAAAGAAATGGACATTTACTAGACAACTTATCACCACTGAATTGCTACTTATTACATCGAGATCCTGGTACAACTCGAACAGCATGGCATACCTAATTAAACATCCTAATTACCCTTTGAATGCATACTCCCCCCTCAAACGTAACAATATTATGAACAGATTTGGATATTGGGCCATCTCAAAATTTTTGATGGGCAGTGGAAAATGGCTGGCACAGCCATCAGCGGCTGAATTTGAGATTGCCCAATATCCAAATCTGTTCATAATATGATAGGCTACTAGTGTGCCAAATTTGGTGCTTTCCTCACAAAATGCACAATTGTTATGCTAAGTTGCCACACTATCATAAGAAATGTCTTCACAATTTCCATCTGTGGTGCTTGCATCGTTTCCTCAGTATTAGACTTGGTGCATGCTATGACAAAAGTCCTCACACAATTATTCTAGATGGGTGCAAGACATCAAACCATGGCACCATCCTGGAAAAGAGGTGGCAGGATATGTCCACTGCATGGAGGATGTGTATATTCCCAAGGACATTTGCTATAGTGAACATTTAGATTCTCCATGTTGAATAGGGCATCCCAAAATATGATTCAACGATGTGCTGAAAAGAAATCTGCGGCAATTTGACATTTATCCAGGTACATGCTTGGTTGTAGCTGACGATCTGTATCAATGGAAGTCTGTCCTACACCAATTGCTTCAGTAGCAAACCAGAAGTTTATTCACGATAAGATAGCCAAGGGAACTGCTAGAATCAAGCCAAAGACTATGGCAGATGCAGAGCACAGAGATTTCTGAAAATTGGCAAGTCTGCATATCAATTAATCGCTCTTTACAGCTCCATGCAAGAAAATGCTTCCCTCAGCACCGACTAATCCTTTGTGGATGGAAATTGGCAATGATATTGTTACAATAATGACTGTACCACCCGGATTACAGCGCGTGCCAGTGATGTCCCCTCGAAGCTCAGGCATCCTGGGAGTTATCTCCGGCAGTCCCAGGTCACACATTAAGGAGACCCAGTACTGTTACAATATTTATATGTATATGTATGTATGTATGTATCTGAAAGCATTGCACCAGCATTGTCAGTTGGCAAGTTGAAGTGACTTTCCAGTGATCTCCCTTGTGGCATTACCATGACATCATTTCCAGCCATCTCAGTGACCAATGGTGGATTTTGGAATTGTTCTTTTCTTTTCTTTTCTTCGCTTATTGCCCCAACCTATCTTTTCTTTTGCCAAAAGTCAGAATGTTTATCCCAATTTTGCAGTCTAAGAAAATGTCTTGTGTGTCCTTCCAGGTATGTGTGGATATACCAAAAGATACTTGTTTGTATTTTTCAGAAATAATGCCTTCTTCAATTATCCCACTGCTTCTGTCACTGTCGCTCGCCATCTCGCCATCGCTTGCTGCCCCCAAAAGTGACGAGATCACTGAACTCCCCGGTCTGCTAAAGCAACCAAGCTTCAAACATTACTCTGGATTTCTCAATGCATCTGGGACGAAGAGACTACATTACTGGTGAGTCAAGATTTATGGCAAAAATAAATAGTTTACATCGTCAACCACATTGAATACAATAGGTAGGCAGTGGTCACAAGAAAATTCAATTAAAAACCGTTTTTTGGGGGTTTGAATTTAGTAATGCTTTACATAGCTATAACCGCTTAACTATAATGGTGACCATGAGCCCCTGTTCCTCACCACACGTGCCACAAGGGTCCTGACAAAATGTGTTTACGTGCCACACACCCACCTTTTTTAGGTACTCACCACACAGTTATGGATATCTCCAAACTGCAAGCAGAGAAACCATAATGTCCAAATTGTGCACACCTACTCAGTTACAGTGTGTGTAAAATAGAACCACCCACTAAAGGGGTGTTTGCTTGCTTCCTGTGCGACGATTCGCACTGTGGTGTTGATGTTGCTTCCCCAATTATGAGGCACTGCCTCTGGATATTGCTACTTGATATCTGTGGTGCTGCAGTGTCTGTGGATCTGCACTTTTTCCTTCAAGCACATTGTGGTTTGTTTACATTTGGGCAAAGAAGTGGGCTCTGGTGAAAGCTTTGGCCATTGTTTTCTTGCCACTTTCCTTTGGTTTTGTTTAATGTCAGAGCATAAATGTGTGTTGATGAGAAGTATTTATGAGAATATGTTTTGATTTGAGGTGGAAAAGCAGCTTTTTAGGCAATATTTAGGTGAAATGTTGCACGCAGATGGATACCATAAATGGTTGGTATAAACATGTTCTGTGAAGGACTGGTCATCGATACATTCCATCACACCACTTCCACCTCAGTTCCCCTTTGTTTGTGACTTCCCTCCCCAACATCCCCATGATCTTTGAACAGGTTCTTAAAGGTCGAGTCAGTTGAGCCACTTGTTTTGTTTTGCTTTACCGCTTGCTGCCTATGGTCCAGAAAATGAAGCACATTGCTTTGAACTCTTCTCCAGATTGATAGTCAGAATGGGTGGTGATCCATAATGCAAGAGTGGGGGTGAGGGGAAAATATTTTTGAGTTGAAAATAAATATTTTGCATGGCCACATATTTTATAACTAAAAGTTGGAACATTTGAACTTGAACTGCCCAAATCTATCGCTGCAAAATTTCCTGTCAGTAGGTATACAAAACCTCCACACAGAATATTTTTGCTTTAATATGTGGGGTGCAAAAGTATGAGTGAGCCTAGTGTTGGCTAAGTGGTTAGGGTGGCGGCTTGGGATCCCAGGGTCCTGAATTCAAGCTCCGTTGGCCGCTGAATTAATACACCAGGGAGTTGACTCAGCTGGTCATCCTTCCAAGGTTGGCGAAATGAGTACCAGTGTGTACTGGTCGAGGGGCAATGCATCAGCGACAGTCGTGCTTCCAAGAAATGATAGCTACTCCGGCAGCTAAGCTGCCGTACGCAATAAGAAGAATAAGAAAAGTACGAGTTCAATAGGGCATTTATAAATTGAAACTTGATTAAAATAAATTAGAACAGCAACTCTGCAAGCAGTTATGCCGAGTACCAAACGCCGCCCGTGCCAACGACTATGCCATCCGACGATGCTTGTTACAATGACCATGCCGTCCTATTTCGTCATTTTTTTGAAACTATATTTCTCATTGCTGGTTCGTCTTAAGAACTGCCACTTACAACTACAAGCGGTGATTTCTACGTGGGCGCTTACAAAAAATGTGAACGATGAGGAATAAATTTTGAAAAGGATGACGTCCCAGTTCACATGGGTTGGCAGCCATATTGGATTGAAGGAAAACCGTTAAAAACCATTTTCTCTGAAACTACTTGACTGATGAGGATTTAGTCATTAAACTTTTATCGTCATAGGAATTCAATGATGTACCTAATGTTTTGCATTTATTGGTTCAGCGGTTTGACAGAAGATGATTTTTTAAAATGTATTAGCTTCGATCCAATTTAGCCACCCAACCACATCACCAATGGTGCTTTAGTTATCCAACTTTATTTATCATGGTTAGTCCATCATATAAATGAATTTTCCCATCGATTTGTTAAGCGGTTTCGGAGAAGAAGATTTTTTAAAGTGTCTGTTTTTCAATGTTAATGTGGCTGTCCAACCACACGACCTATTATGTCATAAATTTAAAACTCGACTCTAACTGGGTAGTCAATCACATTTGTTAAGTTTCATTTTGATCAGATAAAGTTCATTTTTCGATTCGGTATGGCTGCCAAACCATGTGACGACATTTTTGTGATCACTCGTATATCCCCAAGGGTAGTCGATGACAAAGTTAAAGTTTCGCATCATTCGGTTCAGCAGTTTGAGAGAAGGGTTTTGAAAGGTTTTTGCTAAAATCCAATATGGCTGCCAAGCCATGTCATTGATTACATCATAAGTATCAAGCTTTGTTCCACATGGGTAGTCTATCATACCAGTAAAGTTTTGCATCAAACTGTTCAGCCATTTTGGAGGTGTGTGTGTGTGTGTGTGTGTGTGTGTGTGTGTGTGTGTGTGTGTGTGTGTGTGTGTGTGTGTGTGTGTGTGTGTGTGTGTGTGTGTGTGTGTGTGTGTGTGTGTGTGTGTGTGTGTGTATATATATAATCTTAAAACGCGTGGAGTGTGACTAGCACTCCCCCGATCCCCATTGGACACAGTCCTACACCAAAGCGTCACCTCCAACACAGAGGCCTCGGCCCGGTGACTGTTTGACAGACAAAGATTATATGGTCAATATCAGTTAAACATCAAACGAAGCTACCGATCCGAATTTTGGGCTCATTTGCCCTCATCACGATGGCATACCGATTAAATATCTAACCAATGATGACTGCAATCGTCGTTTATACATCAGACGCACCTCCTGACTGTTATGGTGAGCATCGCCACGGATTATGTCTCGCACGGTAAAACTGCATAATCCGCACAGAGCAACCGTCCGTTGTGCTCTGAACATCTGATGGCCACATTGGAAAACTACTGTTAAGACGTGATTGCTTTGAGTGAGACAGACTCCCAACGGCCAGATAGAATCATGCAATGGTCACATTGAAATGTCAGGTGGTGAAACGCACTACGCAGGTGTTGGAATACTGATGTTCGCATGGCAAAAAACTGCTGCTGCGGCGAAGAGTGGCAGCAGCAGTCAAGACGGGTCTGGAGGAGAGTCGGTCTGTCGGGGTTCGGAGTCTGTCGGGGAGCTGCAGAGAGGAGAAGCCGGGAACGCGGTCGAGGGCGCAGTGGAGTCTCTCGTCACGGGACCCAAGCAAGCCAGCTATCCTCTTTCCCCAGAGCATCAACAACCCCCCCTGTTTCCCCCTGCGCTGAGATAGTGCGAAAAGGGGGGCCCCGTTCCCACCCCATTCCAAGCAGTGCCAACGAAACCCGCGGAGGAACGCGGAGTCGGGGCACCGCCGCCATTTTGCGGCTCATCACAAGACGGGTAGGCTCCACTCGGTTTCGGCCCCAGGCTCGTCTGCCCCCTTGTCGTTGAGGGTGGCCCTTTTTCTTTTGCTTTGGAGTATATGTGTTGTCGGCGCCGTCTGAAAAGTAAAACTGTGTAAGTGTTGCCGTGTGCTCGCGTAGTCGGTAGTAGATCTGCATTGTGTTTCTTTTGTTACATTTGCTTTTGGTGCATAATTGTTGTGTTTCTTTTACATTTGCTTTTGGTGCATAATTGTTGTAATTGTATATGTGTGCTTTCCGTTTGCCGCGGAATAAATGTGCCTTATGTTGAACTGTTTTTCCCGTTTCGCTTCGTCTTTTCTTTAATTGAATCTCCATCTTTAAATTCATTAAATTGAATTTAATTGAATCTCCGTAAAGGGTTGGTCGTGGGCTAAATATGCCCGAGAATTAATCGGAACCGTCGAGGTTGACGATAACACCGCTCGGTTATCCCGATAGTATGGAACGGGTCGCTTAAAGTGGCCCGTGTCCGAAGTCGACCTGCGGCGAGGTGCGATCGCCCGGTCTACCCTCCGTGTGGGTACTTAGGTAGGTCGAATTTGGCGAACAACCCTATCCCACGCGGGGGGCCGATTGGCACGATCGTGGTGAGGCCGAAAGGCCCACCCGTGACTAGTTCCCGGCGTTAGTCCGAGAGGGTCACGACGGAATTGTCCGTTCGGTGGGCGACGTGCCGCGATTCGAGTTACGTGGCCGCTCGCACGCCGGCGGGCGCGAATTCGCAACAATATATATTGCTTTGCACAAAAAGAACGACAGAGGTCTGTGCGGAAATTGCAGAACACTTGCACTAATCAGCCATGCAAGTAAGATCATTTTCAATGTGTGTCAATGCAGACTGGAAAGAACTGCCAGTATCAAAGTGAGAAACACACATTGTGGCTTTGTACACGGTAAGGGCACAACTGATGGGATCTACCTTCTGATATGTGTGGCCCTGGCTTACTATGGAGGCAAATGCCCTCTCCACTTATTTTTGTTGACTAAAAGAACACATTTGACTGTCAACCATGCACTACTATTTGCAAAACTGTGGGAATTTGATATAGAAGAGGATGTGATGCGACTTACTGAGGATCTCCACATCAACTGAAATGGTCAGCTCTGTTGGAAAGGCTGGACAACAAACGAATTTGAGATGCCATTTGGAGTACCGCAAGGCTGTCCATTGTCCACTGTACTCTTCAGCCTCGACACAGATAAGAATGCACATCACACCTAAGGGCACCAAATGCAAGTGGTATCTCCATAAAGGAGACTCTAGTGATGATGGTGTGATGCAGAGCTGACGCAGAAGAGATGCTTGCTATCCTGGGCAACATATTAGATGGGCATGGGCTAGTCCATCCTGAAAAGATGCTTTAAAAAAAAATTACATTATTTAAGACTCGTAGTAGAATTGCTACACACATATGGACATAGACGAACATACGCGACACATCGCAAGAGAGTTTGATGGGATAATCGGCCATTGAGCTTGGGGAAGTGCGATCACTTCCCAGGGTACTCGGTACCAGCAACGTCACAACAATGGTGCTGCTCTTCTCACCGCACTCAGTGGGGCATTTCTTAAGAAGAAATTTCCTCCTCCTCATGGATGCCAACTGATGGGGATTGTCCATGCTCCATCCTTTTAAATGCTGAACGTCGAGCAAGGAAGCACCACGTCCCATTTTAAAAGTCTTTGGTCGGACTCTGCCAGGGTTTGAACTGCCTACTTTCCAGACTCAGAGCAGACGCTCTAACCATCACACCACCGAGTTTGGTTAAATGAGTTCAATAAAAGACACACAATGAAGTTAACTTTATTAATTTGTATATCCCTGTCTCCTTTTGACTCGATCTCTATTTACTCCTGTTTTCAGTTCAGTGTTTGTACAATTATTTTCTTGTATTGCAGTCAATTATAACTTCTAGTTGCAGGTGATTGAACTTTATATTCAACTCTTAACTTCCCTAATTTTGACAGAACGAAAAGCGATGAACGAAAAATTGAAATTTTGTTGTGCATTTTATGGTTTGGTTGAACATTTGACCATGGGGGTGAGGTTGTTTTTGTGGAAGGACCAAGAGTTTTCTTTTGTTTATTTTTGAGTGAATTTTCTTTTGTTTATTATAAAGTGACGCCTCGTTTGCTTCTGATTCACACGTACTAAAAAAACATGAGAGTGAGTGAACCGAGTACAGAGAGCAGATTTGTGGTTGGAGGCTGTTTATCAGTACCAAAAGAAAAATTTTACTTTTTCTCCAGAGACAGAAATACTGTATGTATAAATGTATGTCTGTAACAAGACCCGATCACATCTCTCACCTGCAATTAGAGGGAACAACCAATCAGCTCTCACCTAATCAATTATTACCACAGGCGGCTCGGAATATATATCGATATATATATATATATATATATATATATATATATATATATATATATATATATATATATATATATATATATATATATATATATATATATATATATATATATATATATATATATATATATATATATAAGGTTGAAAGTGTGTCTGTTTGTCTGTGACCTATGCACGCGAAAAGTACTGGACTGATCCTCACCAAACTTCACATGCTGACAGAACATGTACCCGGGAGTGTCCTGATGTAAAAGAATTGTACTTCCGACTTCCGGTTTCCGAATTATGACGTCATAACCTGATTTCGTAACGTTAATTTTTCAAGTTCAGCCGATTGACATGGGGCCAACGCCATATACAAAATATCTAACATATGATTTTAATTTTTTGTTTGTCTGTTTGTTTGTCTGCACGCTCTAATCTCCTGAAAGGTGAAAGATAGGAGCTAACCACTGAAACAAAAAATGTTGGGATGGGCCACAGGAAGGTTATAGGCTATATGGCAAGGCCCCAAGGCCAGCGGGGGTGGGGGAGGGGTTGTGTTTCCCCCTCACCAACCCCCTTAGCCTATGACTGCCATGGCCCAATAGGGAACCGATTACTGTGCTCGCGTCAGACTTATGTATAGAAGATTAAATTCATTCAAAAAGAACTTGGGCAGCCCCGGGTGTATTCACTGTGTGTGTGTGTGTGTTTGTGTGTGTGTGTGTGTGTGTGTGTGTGTGTGTGTGTGTGTGTGTGTGTGTGTGTGTGTGTGTGTGTGTGTGTGTTTGTGTGTGTGTGTGTGTGTGTGTGTGTGTGTGTGTGTGTGTGTGTGTGTGTGTGTGTGTGTGTGTGTGTGTGTGTGTGTGTGTGTGTGTATAATGCATACATGAAAATTCCTTTATTTTAATGAGTTCCTGATTAATGGCCAAATGGACAATTGAAGGGGACAGACATAAAGAAGACATCAAGTCTGATAATGCTGTTGGATCAAATTTCCAGAGCTTTTCCCCTTTGTCGGCTTTCTCAAGACTATCTTTCTTGTAACCAAGAGGCGAGTTATTGTTGCTCCTGACTTTGTTTTGACTTATTGTGGAATTCAATTAAAAGTTTCAGAAAACACACGTTTTCCATTTTTTTCTCTTTTGCAGTTTTATTGTTCCAGACTTCTGAAAATCCAAAATGAGAGGCATTTCTGCCTGGCACCATGGTCTGTCTCTTGGATTGCTGATGTTTCTCGCTGATTTGGGAGGCGTAAACAAGCACAAAAGGCACAACAGCCTTCCATCTCCACATATTCTATGCATTGGTTTTTCTTTTTCGATCAAACTTTGCTGTGCTCTTTATTCGCACAAAGATTCAGCCTGACAGCAGGTGTTGGCAGGAGCACAGTGTGGGCTTCAACCTCCAATGGGAGACAAGGTTGCAATAAGTGGATGGAGATTTATTGCTAAGGCAGGATTTCGGAAGCGATATGATCAAGGGAGGCCAGAGTGTGTGAGTGGCACCAGGATGTCAGGGAAGATTCGTTGAGAGAAGTGTAGTGGTGCCAGTCAAAAGCTGATAAACAAGCCAGCAGTCTGACTGATACAGAATGGGGCCCATCCTCATGGTCCCTCCACCCTTTTTCCCAATCAATCAATCTTGTATTGTTGCCATGCCACCACTCTTCAAGATATGAAGTGAATGGGATAAATCTCTGACGAGAAGGCAGAACTTGGCAATTGATCTCTTCAGTTTGAGGATGTGTTAATTGTGTCTCAATGAACACTCATTGGGGTAGCTCTGGTGTTAACAGAGTTTGCAGTTCGACGTGTACAGACTGGATGGTCCTGTTGGTTGTGGCGATCAACCTGATGTGAACAGGATTTTTGAATGTCGCTTTGAAATTGACTTGTTCGTACTCTTGTTAAAAAGGCATTTTAGCATCTTTACCAGTGCAATAAAGCAGATAATAAACTATTTGTGGTTTCTTAACAGACGTAATTAATAATTTTTCTTTAGTGCACTTTGCGCCGTGTTTTGGCTTTTCACAATTGTTTCTACCAAGAGTGACAAACATTACATTTCACACTTGTTTACATTATGCCACCTCTGAAATTTAACTTTGTTATCTTGTTTATTTTGGCAAGGAATTAGAACCACCAATAACAGAAAGATGTGGGGGTGAGAGGGGGTAATAGAAATTGGCTCTAACGATTATTGATTCTTAACAATGTTGTGTTTATTTTGATGCTATCGAGCATACTGAAATCGAATTGGGTTTTGATGCTATTGAGGTGCTGCATGTTCCATTTTTAACGAGAACTGCACTCTGTAGAGGAAACCTCCGCCAGGCTGAACAATTTACGTTTTGTATTCCCCTGATAGGCTGGATCTGCATCTGCATCTGGACCTGAACCAAAATCTTATCGGCTTGTTCTTGTCACCTTGTCATGGTCCATCCACAAATTTTTGAAATAACATACTATGTATAGTTTTTGGCCCGATCTCTCAATGGTGAAGAATCACTTTCAAAAATTGAAAAATCCTCGAATCCAGATCCGGATCTTCACCAAAACGAATCGATTCCTCTTTGTCACATACTCAACCTGACCACTGAGTTTTGTCATCATCTGTCCACAAACGTTTAAAATATCCTGCTTTTTATATAGTTTTTGGCCCATCAATGGTGAAGAATCGCTGAAGGAATTTTTTTAAATTCTCATATCTGGATCTTCACCAAAATCTAATCAACTTGTCCTTGTCACACATCCAACCTTTCCACCAAGTTTTGTCTGAATCCGTCTGTAACTTTTTGAGATATCCTGCTCACAGACAGAGAGACAAACAACAGTGAAAACATAACCTCTGTCCACCAAATGAGTCACAATTGTGTTGTTCTTTTTTTCCAAGTGTCTATCCTGTAACTAAGAACCAATATGGCCATCTTTTAATTGAAGGAGGCGAGATGAGTTCGGTTCATGTCTTTTTTTAAATTATTATTGTTATTATTATTATTATTATTTTATTTATTTATTTTAAAGATGCTTGGTTGGAACCTTCAGAGTTTCTGACTATTCTGTGTTGTCCATTCCTAGGTTTGTGGAGTCCCAGCGTAATCCTGTTAAAGATCCTGTCGTGTTGTGGATGAACGGCGGGCCAGGATGCAGCTCCATGGAAGGCCTGCTTTCAGAACATGGGCCTTACCTGGTGTGGCCTTTGTTATTTTTAACAAAACTACATGAGACAAACATTTATTGCAGTTGTTTGTTTTTCTTTTCATATGCTGCATTGCATTCTTCGTCTTTGTCAGATTCAACCTGATGGAGTCACCCTTGTTTACAATCCCTATTCTTGGAACTTGGTACGTAGTCACCACTGTTTGTATGTAATTTGTTAATTTAAAATGGTCAATCTATTTCTGGATGCTAAAATTGGTCCACATCATATTTTTTTTGAATTTCAGTACTTTTTCGATTTGTTTCCTGAATGTGTCAGTAAGCCTTTTTTGTTTATCATGAATTTGTGTGTTTTGTTTGTTGTTTGTTTGTTTTTAGTTGCGTATGCTCAGCCCATGAAATCTGATTTACTTTTGATTGTATTGTTCACTTGTGTGTGATTCCCAAAGTCGTATGTGATTTGATGTGCTCTTTTTGAGCCTTAGTGTTGAACTTTTATTATCCTGAAGATCTTTTAAATCGGCTGTTGTTCTTTTTTGTCATAGTTTTGATTTTTATGATGTCCAACTAATCTTTGAAAGTATTGATTAATTTGCAGTGTTACAGGTACATTGGTCAGCTACAATGACTCTACCTTACCATTGTTATATTTTTGATTCCTGTCCATGAACACCTTTTTTAGGTCTCCAATGTCCTTTACATTGAGGCACCAGCTGGTGTTGGATTTTCGTACTCCCATGATGCGAGCTACACCACAAATGATGATGAGGTTTCTCTTATTATCCCTTCTTTTTTTATTTTTTATTTTTCTTTGTTTTCCATCTTCCCTCTCCCAATCACTACTTTGATTTGAACACAGATTTTGAATTCCATGGATAAACTAATTGCATCATAAGGTTGAATATTTGCATGTATTCTTATGGAGTAATGGAAAAGAGTTGGAAAGCACACACATACACACACACACACACACACACACACACACACACACACACACACACACACACACACACACACACACACACACACACACCAAGATTATAGAGTTTAACAGGTTCTGAATTGTTTGTGGAGGGTAGGATGGTGGTGACTTTGAGTGATTCTGGGAAAAGATTTGGGGTGGATTTAATTCTGAGGGATGAATTGGAGGTGAGCAGTGAGTTTTGACTTGTGGGCTCTCGTGGATGAATGAAAGCGTTGGCAAAAGCTGTGCAAGACATAGGACAGTAAAATATAGCAATGTTGCCAAACTCCTTTTTAGTATACAATTGATTACCAGTCTCTGTGAAGAATAGTGTCTGTCTGTGTTGATGCGAAAGATAAACAATTCATTTTATCAATGGAATTGATAAGATTATGTTTATTTCCATGCAAATTGAGAGGGGTGCTGAGATTTCAAGTGTTAGCCCCTTCCTCAGTAAAACAAGGCTCCATAAGTGGCATTTAGAACCCTTTTTGTCCCCCCCCCCCTCCGACAAGGTGCGACCTTCATGCATCTTGGACCTTCATGACATCGCCTTGCTGGTGTAGCAGTCCACTTTTATTGTAAACTAGCAAATGCCACCCGTCGCTTCACTGATGGGAATACTGGGGGGTGGGGGAGAGAGAGAGTTGTGGGAGCGAGGAGAGAGGGAGAGTGAGGAAGGGTGGGGGAAGGGAAGGCAGACCTGCGGTGGAGCAATTATGATTCATCCTGTCTCATCAAAATGATTCGGTAGATTGCATACGTCCACCAGGCTGAACAGTTTGCATTTTGTGTCCCACTAATAGGCTGGATCTGGATCCGGACCTGAAACAAAATCTAATCGGAGAAGAATCGTTAAAAAAATTAAAAAAATAATTCAAAATTCTTGGATCCGGATCGTCACCAAAATATATTCAATTTGTCCCCATCACACACCCAATTTGTCCACCAAGTTTCGTCCGAATCCGTCCAGAGCATTTTGAGACATCATGCTGAAAACAAACATTCGATGAGTACAACAAAATTTAAATATGCATTTCAATAAAATACACATTATCAATGCTTTTCGACTTGCACTCCTCAGGATAAAACTGCAAACAGATGAAGAAGAAACACCAAACTCTCATTTATATAGTTACAATGGGATGAGCTCAACGTTTGGTTCAGAGAAAGAGAGGATGGGAGTACCTGATTGGTAGAACCATAGAGAATCATGAACAATGAGTCGGTGGAAATTAACCATCATGAATAATGATTCGGCAGAGATGAATCGCCAAAGTACTGGTGGAAACATAATGCTCATTAGCTGAGGGCTAGTTGGGGGATTGGTGGGGGGTAGATCTTTCTTGCTCTATTGACCAAGATACCAACCAATCCATTTTTGTATCTCAAGGAACTGTAATAGTCTCACCGAGTAAGCTGTCCGGTAAAAGTAGAGTTAAGGTAGACTGTGGTTTTATAAGCATCAGCCGATTTCTCAACCAAGACGTCCAAGAAGGGAAGTATGCTGGAGCATTCCATCTCTAAGATGAATTTCAGGGATGGATAGATGGAGAGTTCAGGTATGCCAAGAAGACGACATGCTGAGGTTGACTCAAAGACTGATAGATGGATGGAAGGGGGTTGAACTCCAGGATGTGGATCTACAAAGGCATGTTTTTCACAGTAACCCACAAAGATGTTTGCCAAGAGGGGATTCCATTGCTACGCCATCGATCCGAGTATACATTGAATCATTTAAGCTGAACTTGACAGACCGGGTCACCATATTCATTAATTCGCGTGCGGAATAAGCGTGTTGGGTGGAAAATCCAAAAAAGTCTAAGAAGCGTGCAGGTCCGAATAAGAGGGTACGGTGGAAAAACCAGAAATGTGACAAATATAGAACATGTATTTTATTGTTCAAATACATACTGTGACGAATTTGGGAATTCTATTGCACACAACATAGTTTCATTTAGTCAGCTATGTCCATAAGTGCTTGTTCCCTAGATAGCTCACCTTCCATTGTTTAAATGCTCAGAAATCGATTAGATGCGCTGCGGATCAATTTAATAGTTAGGGAACGAACAATGGAGATGTCCCTCCCCCTCTTCTGAGAAGAGGAAGAACCCTGCCGTCCCATGACTCATGATGTCAACAACTCCCTCCCACCCGTGGTTGAGCGGGGGGGGGGATGGATCACGAGGGCATGAGTCACGCCGGGTGTGGAGGAGGGGGGGGGCGGAGAAGGATAAGGACAAGATCCTTTCTTTGTTCTTGGTTCGTAAACTTTTTGCTTCGGCAGAGAGCAGTCGTTCAGCAGACCTTCGGGTCCTGTTTGGCTTGGGTTAGGGTTGAGGCCTTCAGAAGCTTTTTGCTTCGGCTGGCTCAATGAACTTCAGCTGAGGCCTGGCTCGGGAGGAGGCTTTTTGAAGGCTCTTTGCTTTGACGGTCCCGTGAGCTTCGGCGTGTGCTTGGCTCGGGAGAGCTTTTTGCTTCAAGCTGCCCTGTTTGGAAGGAAGTTAAGTTTGGAAGGAAGGAGTGGTGGCTTCTTCTTCTTCTTCTTGGTTCGTGGAGCTCTTTGTTCTCCATTTTGGTTCCCGGCTTGGTGCGACTCATTGACCTCTTCGTGGAGGTGGTTCCTCGGGGAAGCGACGCATCGACGGGAAGGATCGGCGCCTCGTCTCACCAGCATGTGTTGAGAAGCGCGGGAGGTGGTTCCTCTGGGAAGCGACGCATCGACGGGAAGGATCGCGGATCGGTGATTGGATCCAGCTCGCTCTCGCTGGAGCCTGGGTCCGAAGAACTTGAAGACCACACGAGGTGGAGAGGTTCGAGATAGTTTCTGGGTTTCAGCTCACCTGTCCTCCGAGCTGGAGCTCGTTATTAAAGGCCTCTGCCACCATTTCTTGGGTGTGTGTGTGTGTGTGTATGTGCGTACGTGTGTCCGTGGGCCCGTCTAATAAGTAGGAACTGCTGTTAAGTGCAAGTGACTGTACATAATAAGTAGACGGTTGTAGTTCTTTTGTCGTGCATTTGTTGCTTGTATAATTACATACGTGTTTTGCCTTGTTTAATTGCATACGTGCTTTATTATAATAAATGTCCTTGTGTGAATGTAAACCTGTTCGTTGCGTCCATTCCCTCATTGAACTGCCCCATCTTGCACTCGGAATATAGTTGGTTTTTAAATAGCAGATAAATAGAATCAGGTCCGGCGAGGTTTGGCGATAATACCCGCTCGGTTATCCCAGAACGGAACGGACTGCTTAAGCGGTTTCTGTCCAAGCAGGCCTTTGCCGAGGTACGGTCCCTCGGTAGGTTATCCGCACGGGTACTTAGGTATATCGATATTCGGCGATTGACCCTATTTCGCGCGGGTAGAATACGGACTGGGCCGTGGTGGGATTAAAAACCCACCCGTGACTGGTTTCTGGCGTTATTCCAGAAAGTCACGACTGAATTGTCCGTTCGGTGAGCGAAGCGACCGATATTGGTTAGACGCGGTCGTTCGCCCGCCGGCGGGCGGAAATTCTACAATACATTACATCAGGACGACACATCTCTCGACGGGACAACATCATCACCCAACACGCTCGCCAGTGTAAATATGACCTGAAGGTGGCAATAACAATTTTTTAATAAGCGTGTAGACCCGAATAGAGGCCGTGTTGGGGGGATTTTCACCTCGAAAAAAATAAGCGTACATGCACGCTTATTCGCGATTTGAGAGTAATATGCTGTTCAACCACGAGTGATTTTTCACCACCCGTTGGTTGCTTCCGTCAGTCCAAAAAGATGTTCTGCCCGCCTCTCATACAAGTAGGATTATTTACGAATTTCAGTGCCAGTGTGATGCTGGGTATGTGGGCCACACATCTTTGAGATTGAAGGATCGTATTGAACAACACGTCCCTTTGGGGATCAGACGGGGTCAGTCAACTGAACAGACAACCAACTCGGGCTTGTAAGAATGTACACAGTATGACAACTATTCCCTGTGCCTCTGCAATTGGTCACCATTTACTGAATAATCCTCAGTGTGCAGAGCAATATCGTCTTGGCTGGTTTATAATCCCGGGTAGAGGATGCAGTTAAGCTCACCTTCATGCAGCTCTGTAATTATGGATCCCATAACCTTGTTTATTATTCATATGGGGGCAACTTGTCATTGCGTTTATGGAAGAGATGTCAAATCCGGTATTAATCTGTCATTTCCTCTGGCTTTTCAAATGAAGACAAAATTGAAGGACTTTGCTTTAGCTGCTTTCATCATGATATCGTCATTTGTGAAGGAGGTCGCATGTGAGGAGCACTACACAAAAGAGTGACTTTATCAGGAATTTGAGAAGTTTGTCTTCCAGGAGGAGATGATATTTTGCTTGATTACAAATTCCTCTCCACTCATCTTTATTTTCCAAACCAAATTTTCAGTGCTCCATGAAGATGTTGGCTTTGTGCCAAAGCCTGGCCAAATGCAGTCTGGTATTTGGTAAGCTCGCTTTTCTTTTCTTTTTTCCTTCCAAGAGCTTTTAAAACTCTGCAGAAGTCGAGGCTCATGAAAAATCTGGACAGCGGAGGTTGCAAAGCCATCACATGGACCGAGGGGATTGGTTGGATAAGGGACATTCGAACAACAATGGTGCCAAAGTTGTGGGTTGACAAAGGGCAGTGATCCCCAATCTATGGCTCACGGAAAACATTGGTGTAGGATTTGATGAATAAGGAAGATAATTGTTGCTTTCAGTATCTCCTTACATGGGAATATAGTGGGTCATCATCTTGAGACCTTTTTTTAATTTTTTATTATCATTATTATTATTATTATTATTTTTTTATA
This sequence comes from Eptatretus burgeri, assembly GCF_056783735.1. Lineage (NCBI taxonomy): Eukaryota > Metazoa > Chordata > Myxini > Myxiniformes > Myxinidae > Eptatretus > Eptatretus burgeri. The sequence continues at coordinate 17,756,215 of NC_140971.1, forward strand.
GTTGAAGCTCATGAAGGAAGTAGCAGGTGTCTTTATAATCATCTTTGTTTTGATCTACACTTACTCCTCAAGGGCATGATCATTATATGAAGTGATTATTTGTGAATACAGCTTCTGTACATCATTTTAGTTTTTGTTTGTGTTCTGGTGTACAACTTTGAATTTTGCCTTTGAAATGAAAAATTTGAATAGGCCATATTTCTTTTCCTTCGGGACTTTAAAATTTTTCAATAGAGAGACTGAAATAGGCCTTGTTCATGAGCCTCTTTTGCTTCAGCTGGACAAGCCATTGAGGCACCAGCTAAAAGCCTACAGATTACTTCAAGCTAGGTGGCACCACTTATCGCCTCACCCCATGCTAGTGTCTGGCCACCATGCTGGTTCGACTGGCTTCCTGCTGTCAAGCCTGCTGCCTGGCCTGTCATCAGTCCTGTCAGAGTAGTTTGATGGCTCGTAGATTGGAGGGCAGTAAGGTGTTGAGAAAGAAGGGAGAGGCAAAGGATGAGGGGGGAAATGGCAAGTACATTGTTTGGGGGTTTAGTGTCCTGGTCTACTTAGGGTTTGAGAGCAGATTAGTTAGGCCTTCTCCTTCTCTGCCCTTTCAGTACTTCCTTACTGTCACCTCTTGACCTCTCGGTGCTTTGCTAGTGACTTTTCGTGTCGGGACTCACTTGGATAATGTGGAAGTGACAGGGGTAGCAACAATTTTGCCGTGCAACATGTTAATGGTTGTTTGGTGTTCTAAAACACTGTGCAACGTACTGCATTTGGATTTTAAAGTGTTCACTCATCCTGACGTATGGAGCATTAATTAACACCAGGTTTGATTCAAATAGTTTTTCTCTGTGAAAAATACTTTTTTGAAACTAGTGCTTCGTCTGCCAAGCTGTTTCAGGCCATCGCGGGACAACAAAATTATTTCTGGTTCTATTTCAATGAGCAATGATGACTTGTAGCATTTAATAGCATAGCATATTTGTAGCATAGGATAGCATTTAATGTTTTTGTTTTTGTATTCAAACTACAAATGAATGGATCACTTTCTGCTTGGTTCTTGAGACCCTTTTTATTTACTTTTTTTTCTTTTATTATCTATTATTTGTGCACAGGTCTCTCTCAACAATCTCTTGGCATTGAAGCAGTTTTTTCAGCTGTTTCCTGAGTTCATCAAGAATGAATTTTACATCACAGGCGAGAGTTATGGTGGCTTCTACGTGCCAACACTGGCTGTGCGCGTGATGGAGGAAGGCAGCTTGAATTTGATGGCAAGTTATGTGGATTATTGTATTCTAATTCAAAGGTCGATTTCTTCACCACCGAAATCAAATTCTAGTTGTAAAAAATCTAAACATAAATAAAAATTCTTCACATGTTAAATTTGGTTCATAAGTATGGTGGATAACTTGTTAGCCCATCTGCTTGCACAGCAGGAGATGGGATTTTGCAATCACATATATGTGTCGATGTGTCTGTCCATAACTCGTTTACCATCTGAGATTTCCTTATCAAATTTTGAACAAAGCTTTATTGTGAGAATATGGAGAAGACTGTTGAATAATTGGGTTGAAATGTCAAAGGAGAGTGACAATGAGTATAAATAGCCCTTATTTGCCCTCCACTGCACCGCAGCGCAAGACCGCCGTTTTTTAAAAATCACTTCTAATTTTTTATTTATTCATTTATCGTGAGCAATTACCACCCGTCACTTCGCTGATGGGTATACTAAAAGGGGGAGGGGGAAAAAGAGGGGGGAAGAGGGAGAGGGGGTTGGGGGAAAGAGAGCAGGGAGAGAGGAGGGATGGGAGAAGATGACAGTTTGAGGTGAGAGGAAGGGAAGGCAGATGTGTGGTGGAGCGTTAATTACTGCCCGGATGCATCCAGAGACAAACACCGCCAGGATGCGTCTGGAGGCAAGCTGGCTGGAGACAAACACCGTCCGGACATGGACAGACAGAGGGGAGGGGGGAGTGAGAGAGATGTGAAGGTGGGTACTGCATTATATTGGAAGGAGGTAGAGCAAAGAGATGGGACAGAGAGAGACAGAGAGATAGAGATATGCTTCAGGAACAACACACACACTTGGCTAATATCAGCAGCAACCCAAAAACCTTGAGTAGCTTTCACTGAAAAACAACGTTGCATTTATGGAGACATTTCAGGGATATATTCACAAACATGAATCTTTATAAACAGCTGCGTGTGACTGATGGGGAAAAAATTTAGAAAACTATTTCGGTAATTTAGAATTGAGAAAACGCATTAATAAGGTCAACGACTCGGAAATCGGGTGTTATTTCACAATCACTCGCTCAAGGCGACGTGACGGGCAAAAGCGTCCGCAGTGAGTGAATGATTCACTCAGGAGGACGTAGTGCGGTTCTGCTATCTACTAAGGTGGTTCAGCAAGTGGCTTCAGCATTCATGCAAGCACTCCAATTTCTTTGTCGATATGGAACGGTTGGCAGGGCTGTCGCTACATATATAGGATCCCTTTAACTTTAAAGCCCGTCTTCACCGCACATGCAGCCATTAATGAAATAAAATGAATGAATATAATAAAATGACTTTATCCACAAAAGAGTTGTCGCTTAATGCAGAACAACCCTGGAGACATCGCAAAGTTCAATCGCCCGTGAAATAAACATTGCAGATAATCCGCCATCTTGCCTGCTCGTCTGTGCATGCATAAAGGGTAATCGGTTTGGAGTTTGTGCAAACGTTATAACTTCTTTTTTTTCAAAACTTCCGTTTTTTTTATACCAGATTTGCTTTCATTCCCTGCAGAGCACCTCGTGAAACCTCCGAAAATTAGTAAATTAATTTTATGGGATATTTTCACAAACTCGTACTGTAGAAATGCCTGGTGTTTGCTTAACGGTTGGGGTGGTGGGCTTTGGATACCAGGATCCTGAGTTCAAATCACACTCAGCTTTTGAATTAATACCAGGTGGGGTTGACTCTGCCTGTCATCCTTCCGAGGTCGGCAAAATGAGTACCACACTTGCTGGTATCTGCTGTCCGAGTGGCGACCCCTCCAGGATTGTGACCAATAGCTAAGGAAACTGCTTAAGCAGCACCAATGCTCTGCACAGAGTATGGTCCTAATGGATGGATGGATGGATGGTATCATAGAATGCATGAAATTGCTCCAAGCTCATAATTTGAAACCAACAGAACTTACAAAAGCGATATATACCACAATTCGTAGCTATGATGAACAGGCATGAACAGATAATATGAGTGAGGAAAGTGGGAAAAAAAACTTTATCGTGAAGAAATTGTTGCGGCCTGTTCCAAGTCGAGCATGGTTGAACATCTGCATGCCAAAACACATGGCGGCTTCAGACCCTGCAAAGTTACCCAGGAAACGCCTTAAGACCCAGAGAGCGAGGTGGCTGAGAATCGCCTGATGAAGGATATAATTAAATACGGCTGTTGATTATCTTCAAAAGGAATGTTTTAATAAACCCAAACACTCAATTTTCACTCTTTCACTTCCTTGGAGTTTTCTTAGTGTGCATGCAATGGTTCAGGCTGCAAGGTTCCATGATTTTGGAGTTATGGAGGACACACATATACACACACACACACACCCTTTTATCAGTATAATATATATATATATATATATATATATATATATATATATATATATATATATATATATATATAAAGATAGCTGGTGCTTATAGACTGCACAAATAAAGGGGTGTGTCAGAAAAACATGTTTGACGCTTGGAACAAGATCACTTTTCGGGTGGGTACTCTGCTATGGTATTAATAATCGATGAAGATAATTACATGTCCCCTTCCCCACGCCAGCCACTCTCATGCTCCTGTTTCCCTCGATCCAAATTAAATACAATAGTTTAGTTGCATATTTATTTAGCTTACTTTTCTTTGATGGTTTCACTGTGGCAATTTGGTGAAATTGGAGTTTCCCACTTTTGGCTCACTTGTGGATAACTAATGACCCTGCCTCGTAACAGTCCTTGCATAGCCTCTTCAAACATGTCCATCGCAGAACACTTGATTAAATTATTTATATAATGATCCAGGCTCGCATCTCGTACTCATTCCAAGCTTTGCATAATATTTGGTTTGCCATCTCGGATGAGAATGCCATAGAGTTCTTTATTTTCTGACTTGTCCTACTGTTCTGCTATTAGTTATTATATGATGAAAAATAGTGTTAAAATACCTTGTTCTCCAACAATCCCAAAGAGGAACTTCATCTTGGTTTTAAATAAATTATTTTCGATTATGATTTAAAAAAAAAAGTGGTGCCAAAAGTTGTCATTGCGAGACATTTCTGTGTCGTTTGGTGTCACAGTTGTAATTGACAGACAGAACATGTTTTTTGACGAAAGCACAACCGAAGGATTTTTGTTCCGATTGTCCGTCTCGTAACCATCAAACTTGCTCATGAAAACTAACGCTGGGATATGAAGCTTGGCTTGGAAGTGTTTGCAAAACTGGCAGGGGTTCAATGATGAAAAAGTCTTGTACATACAGACTTTCCATCGCTCTAACAGGAAGCAGATTAGTTTTTCATTTCAAGAGGCTTGCACTGAAGGCAGCTCTGTGCCAGAGAGAGAGAGAGATAAGATGTGCACTGGATCCAATTTAGCTCATTAGTGCTGCTCTGTTACTTGGGCTAACCCATAGTAGAGTAGGTTTTGCTAACCACTCAAGCTTTGTCTGCTTGTTTGTTTGACCACAACTAATTACCACCATGTGATGTTAATCCCATACCTACACCTGATCCTTTTACATTTTCGATCTTGTTTATTTGTGTATCTTGTCTGTCTTGGTTCCTTGTTCCCTAAGCTTCCGTTCTGTCCATAATCCTCATTTTCCGTACCGAGAATTGCATTTGAAGTCAAAAAGATTAAGCAAGGTTGCAAAGTTGTTTTTTTTCTGTATTCTTATCTTTAAAACGAAATGTAATTGTAATTGGCTTATTTAATTTACTGCTTTAATGGAGAGAAAACTAAATTAATAAACACATCTGATGTATATTGCTCGTTTATCATCTTTCCTCCCATGACAATCTCTAGTTTATCTTAAAACCTTTATCATTGGTTTGTTCATTTTTATTTACAGTACAGTATTGTAATTATAATCTTCATCACCATTGGTTATTTACGTGTTTACCTAGAATTGATGGTTACCTTGTTTCATTAATATTGGAAGCCTGTGTGAGGATAAGACTTGATGGTGAGAGTAGCAAGATGAGTGTATGTAAAGATGGGAATGGTTGAGTAGTGGACATTAACCAGGCAAGGCGTGGGATGCCAAGAGGAACATGAAAACTGCATACCGAACAGCTTGCAAATATAGCAAAGTGATGGTGCTGGGCACAAGACAGTCGAAGCAACCACATTGACCGCTGCTTACACAAGAATTTAATCTGTGGTGCCGCTTGGCAAAGGCCCTTTGAAGTAGCGGTGCACTCTTTCACTGGACCGTAATGAACCTTCGTGATAGTTGAGGCCACGGCGGCCTCAACAGTTCACTTTTTGAAATGAGCCATGGCTTCCGTCTCGCTGTGAACATCGTGCGATAATTGCGAGGCCTGTGTGGAGTTGGCGATTTCTGGCGCCGCGTTGACGGACGGTGTTAAACACTTTAACTGTTTAACCATAAAAAAAAGCCTTCTCTTTGTGGAAAACTGTGGAACAGTTGCTTGCAAGTGGCTTAACACGTCGACGATTGGAGAAGCTTTTGAGGGCATTCCCGTAGGATGGAAACTTTCCTCCACGACCACGACTTGATTGTGGCTTCAAAAGTTTCACATGAAACCACAGCCCTTTGAAGTCTTTTCTCTGAGTGTGATGCTCTCAATTCGAGATAAATTTTGATTTTGAGGCATCGCAGATGAGAGTGATGTGCTTCGGAGCCAAAGGTTGTACTAAGTGTGTTGTTCTTATGATTTTCAGTTTGTTTCCCATTAAAATCTTTGACCGGATGAAGGATTTCATCAGTAATAATGCTCAATAACTGAACTTGATGCTGTTCTCACACTGACTGTGAGTTTCTTTGCCGTGTTGGGATGCATTTTTTTTTTAATTCCTTGGGGTACAATGGAAAGTCTCCATGCTTTTGTTTTCTCTCTCTGTGCAGGGTTTGGTGATTGGAAATGGCCTGTCCAGTTGGAAGATGAATGATGATTCTCTCATCTACTTTGCAAACTACCATGGGCTGTTTGGCAGCGAGTATGTCTTCAACATTCTCAGCTCTCTCCTTGTCTTTTCTGAAATGGCGTGAATTTATGTTGTAAGGAATGCCTTTTGGGGGGGGGGGCAGCTATTTATTAAGTACGCAACTCTTGTGGAAGTTTTAAACCTCTTTCCCCACCTCCTAAGGATCTTGTAAATATTGTGCCAAAATAATTTTCTTCTCAGATATATGTCATCGTTTTGCTGTAAGTAAACAAGGCTTGCCAAGCTGCATGTCATTGTCTGATGCACAATTTTTAATATTTTTTAAATAAAACTATATGGTATCGCCGTGAACTGACTTTTGGCCCGTGTTGTACTTCGATATAACTTGGACAGAAAATTCTATTCAGTATTTACGATTCATTATAGTCTGCTTTTCCACTCAGAAATACTTCTTTTAATTTTTTTTTGTGTCCAGAGTCGAAGCTCATGGAGGAGCTATAGCACAGAATGGATCAGGGCATAAGATAACAAAAAGAAGAGTGGAAAAACAATGGGTTGGGGGGAGGGGTGGGATCAGAGCAACAGCAGGACAGATCAGGGAGACCTGGAGGAAGAAAGGACCTTGGAAAGAACAAGAACAAAGGGACGTGGGAGGAGGATCGATGATGAACAAGCTGGACGCGGGTGCAAACTTTCAACCACAGAAGTGGAAGGGAAAATGGGAAGCAGAAATGAAACGACAACAAAATAAAATGAGGTTGGTGAGGTGGAGGGATGGGCGGGGGTTAGGGGGTGGGGCAGTGGAGACATGATAACCTGGAAACCCAGAAATAGGTGGGTTTGAGAAGGGTTAATGAGGCTATAAAAGACCATTGTTATAGATGGGGGATGAAATAAGATGGTGGTAAGCAGCTGCGTTGAAGTCTTAGAGGGAAGAAATGGATTGGATAGACTAAGGAAGTTGGTTATGCATGTGAAAGGAAGGAGGAACGCATGAGTGGAGGTGAGCAGTGAGCCTGGATTTTGGGAAATTCAGCCGAATTGTGTTACTGGCAAACTGTGTGCACCCTGCATAAACGTGGGAGGGTTGGTGGCAGGGCAGAGCAGAGCATGGGAAAGGCAGAGGTTGCAAGATCAAAAAGGAGGTGATGAAATACTGAGATCACCGACCTGTCTGTGATGTGAAAGTGATAAGCCCAGAGATTCAGTTTCAACATGGGAGGTGTCAATAATTTTGAAGGCCTTGATTTCCACAGCATTAAGCAGTGGCACCAACCCAAAGGGAAGAGCAGTGCTCCATCAAGCTTCAGATGAAGGCCTTGTTAGTCGATGAAAGTTTGACTATGCCAAGGAAAGACTCTTAACAACTGAGGGTACCCAGTCAGCGGTTGATTTTGCAGGCCAACTTAGATATGTGGTTTGACCAAGAAAGATAATGGCTGATGGTGAGGACCAAAAGTTTGAGACTGAACTTCTTCAAGAGGTTTGTCAAGGAAGTAGATGGGAGTGTTTGCCAGATGGTCCTCGAGAATGGACAGTGAGAGTGTGACGATTTCCAGGTTTGGAAGACATATTCCATGTGTTGGACCAGCTTGTGATTCTATCAAGGTTTTCAGAGGGAAGAGGTTGCTGTGCCTCCCTACCTGAAGGATGAGGGATGTCATGACAGAGTGTGGAGTCCTCAGGAAAGAGTTAAACGGGATTTTCCAGTAAGTCAGAAAGCTCGTTGATGAAGATAGGACTGGGCCCAAAACACTGCTTTGGCAGATTCCATCCTTTATAGGGAGAGGATATGAGAAGATCCCGTTGAGAGCCACACGTTGACTTTGAGAGTGGGCAAAGTCAGTCAGCCACGAGTGGAGTTGGCCTTGGATGCCTTCGACAGAGAGTTTCGAGAATAAGGTAGGATGCCAGACTGTATTGAAAGCTCGAGATGTGTCCAGAGAGACGGTCTTCATCTCACGTCAGAGATTGAGGGCTTCCATCCATTGTTGGGAGAGTCGAATGAGCATGTCCAAGGGAGAGTAATGAGGTCTGAGTCCAAACTGATGGTCTGAGATCAGGCTGTTGGAGAAAAGGAAGGATTTTTGACAACACAGGCAATCCTGTCACTCACACTACGTCAAGTTTATTCACTATATACATCACAATACAAACGTATGATCAAATAAGAAAATAGAACCTCCCACTCGACTTTCCTTAAAGTTTCAATTCGATGACCAGGGGTGTTCAAAACATTAAGTTATTTTTTTTTTTAATTTTTTTTTTTTTTTTCCTGTCTAAATTTTCAAAGAACATCTAAAGCGCGAAACTTTTCCATCAATTGTTTCTCATGAATTATTTCCTTTCGTAAAAACGAACCAAATAAGCATCTTTATTATTTTAGAATGAAATGTTTGTTTTGTCAATCACGTGTACAAATGGCACTGTGCATGGCCATCCAGAATCTACTTCTGTTACACAGTTGGAGGTTTCAAGGTAACTTGGGAAGCATTTTCCTCTCCCATTGTAGGTGCTTTGTTCTTTGAAAAGCCATTGCCTTGTGCTGTTTTGGTTTATGGCAAACTAGTACATTGATAATGCCCTATTACCCAACCGCTGAATGATAAAGTTTGCTGTCACGTGCTGAAGATGCATGTGGAAATATACCAGCCATCTTGATGGCCTGGGTATGGGAATATATGATGATGTTTTACCATCAAGAGGTGCTTTTGCACTCAAGTGTTATGTATTGTGGACTCTCACTGATTTTATTTTATGGAACACATAAGTGGCTTGCAGAGAAGAGTGGAACTTTATCGGTGTGTGTGTGTCGGAGCAAAAGTGTGTCGGAGCAAAAGTGTGTCTGCAAACTATCCAAGGCCTAGAACAAGCACTTTTTCTGGCTCTGGTGAGCGAGTCACTTCCTCGCTGCCATTCCAGAAATTTGCCTCTGTGCTGATAGCACAGTGCAACACTGGTGGGAAATTGTGCATGCGAGACCAATTGATCGACGTTTGGAAAAGAATGGATAAGATGATTTAGTTGGGATGAATATTGTAATGTGGATTTTTTTTTCGTACTCTTGCCAGAGGATACTTTGAATCTTTCCGAGATGCAAGTTATAATTGCGGGAAGAGGTAGCCGAAGTAGTAGAGATCGGCATGGGGCTGGTATTACAATAATAAAGGGGAAAATTGAGGTAAAGATTTTTGTTGGATTAACCTTTAGGGAAGATGTTGTGGAGAGCGAATGTAATTTATGCAGCTCCTCAAGTTGTTCTTTTTGTTGTTGCTTGAATGTCGTTTATTTTTGTTCGGCTGCTCAGCCATGTCGCTGATAGCTTAAGCACTGGTGGGAGACCTCATGTTTGAGCAATGAGTGGAATATCACATCCATTATCGAGCAGTTTAAAAGAAGCATGCATGTTCTGTGCCCGCGTGGGAAAAGATATGCGGCACCGTCACTGGCTTTTCTGCAACCCTTCTTTCTTTGGGTCACTGCCTTTCAGCACAACAAAAGTAAACTGTTTGAATGCAAAGTTTCCTGCCTGCTAACAGTTTCTGCCATTCAAAGTGCATTTCGTAAAATGCCGTGCCACTGCTAAAGCTCTTGCTTGGAATGGTGATGTATGCTTCGGGGATTTTGCAACTTGATTTTGTTTAAATGGATACCAGAAGCCCTAGATTTATATTTTAAAAGGGTCCAAATAAAAATATCAAAATCCAAATTGTCTCTAACTTTCTTGTACTCTACCTTCCTTTCCACTATCTTCCATGTCATGTGTGGTAGGTATATTTAACAATATACCTCTTGGTCATCAGTTTCATGTCCTCAAAGAAGCACGGCTCTACATATGTCTAACTTGCTGTTCCGTTTCAGATTTCTTACTCTTTCTTTTGGTATTCCTTGACTTTGCAGTTTGTGGATGCGGTTGCAGGAAGGTTGTTGTTTTCAAGACAAATGTAACTTCTACAACTCCACAAGAACAAAGTGTTCAGATGTGGTAAGATTATCCCATTTCCGGAAGTTTAAAGGCGATGTGACAGAGTTAAAGAAAAGGTGAGAGGTCGGTGCATGAACAGAAAGGAGTCTGTGGAGAATATGGGCTGATATGGGACAGGCATCCAGACAAGTTTTGTGGGAGTTGTAAAAGTCTTGAGTTTGGTGTGAAAGAGTGCTGAGTAGCACCTTGAAAGATTAGGGTGAACAGATAAGGGAAGATTATTCCACAAAAGGGAGTGATGGTGGATGAAAATATTTGCTCTGGAAATGCTGACAGTTACAAAAGGAACAGTTTGACCTGATGGAGCTGGGGATCGATGAATGGCTGATAAGAGTGGAAGTACAACACCAGAAATTTGTGATGGAATACTTTGAGGCCATCAACTTGATTGTGGTGTGAAATAATAATGCCCCAGTACAGACTTTTTCTTCCTTGAGAAATCCTGTTGAATTGGGTGCTTTTGGGACTATGCAGGTTTTAGGATAGCCAGATGGTCTCGCTGAGCTCTGGCTCAAAGTGGAGGAAGAATGGTGTCCCTGGAAAGGTCGTAGCAGCAGAAACAAAAGGTACATTTAAACTGCTATTAGCTATGTACCTGGGACAGAGGGGTACATACATGTGGGCAGGACAAGGAGTAGTGTTCACTCGGGATGGGTGAATGTATACATGTGTTGCGAGTGTGATGTCTGTTATAGGGTACATTCATAAGGTCAATATGCTGTTGGTATTTGTGCATTCCTTACCCTGCAACCTTCTTTACTTCTTCCCCTCCTCCTTTTTTCCTCTTTCATGCTCCCCCCAACCCTCAGTGAAACTGAGTCAATAAATTGATACACTGAATTGATGTTGAATTGATAGAGCACAGGCATATAATGGGCAAAGTGGCTCTTCCTCTTCCGATGTCCATGTTCCTTGGAGCCTGTGTCGTACTTCAATATATTAAATGTTTCAGACAAACATGTACATCTGACAGATTTGTGTTACCAACCATAAGATTATTGGAATATTCTGCGCTGAAGCTTAGCCTATGGGCCTATCACTTTCCCATCACAGACAGGTCGGTGGTGTCTCTCTTCCACCACCTCCTTTGTGGTCTTGCACCCTCTGCTCTTTCCAAGCTTTGTCCTCCCAGGTTTCTGCAGAGCTCACACGGTCCATCCTCAACCCCCTTATGGTGAAACTACCTCAATCCAAGATCACTGCTCACTTCCACTTCTTTGTTCCTCTTTTTTTTTCCCCCCCCACCTGTGGAACCAACTTCCACATCCTCTTCGATTTCATTCTTCCCTCCAGGTCTTCAAGACAGTCCCAAATCCAAAAACATGATCTTTTCTACCCTCATCAGCCCCCTACAGCAAGCACCCCAAGCCCAACATGTTCCAAATTTGCAGTTTTCCCTCCAGAGTTTCTTTCTTTAACAATCTTGTCCACCCCATGCATCCTTTCTTGCTCCCATTCCTTCCTACACCCCTTATTCGTCCAAGTCTGCATCTATTTTGTCCTTCAACCTTGCTGTTGGTGTACCCCCCCCCCACACCCCTCCGCCTTCTCCATCTACTGTTCCTTTTGTCCTGTTGCGTCCTCATCTGTTCAGTGTTCCCGCTCTTCCACGAGCCTTGACTTTGTATACAATTAAGGGAACCTACTCACCAGATCCAAGGACAAAATGTCTCATCTTGGAATGTATCTCTTGAACTTTTGAGCGATGACTTTTAACCACTCAAGTTTTTGGCTTTTATTTGATTTGCAGGTGAAGGAAGCAGACAACATTGTGGAGAACATTGGCCTGAATATATACAACTTGTACGGCCCATGTGATGGCGGCGTTCCAAAGAGCATTCGGTATGTGCAATTGATTTTGTTTGATGTTTTGTTTTTGTTTACTCATCCTTTTTTTTTTCTGATGAACCAATTGAAGCAAGAGGATGTGTCCTGTTATTCTATGCACAACACGTATTTTTGCTTCCTCGATTACCTTTTTGTACTTTTACAGCAGTTTGTTAAATGTTTGGGGGAGGGGATGTTTTTAATTAGTGTTTTCTATGTTTGTCTTGTATTCAGTTCAGAAGGGAAGCGATTGATCCTCCCACATCCTGGGTATCTCTTTTCTCAACACAAGTTTCAACAAACCTGGCGAGAGGTAAACACCTTCTTTCTCCCTTTGTATTATAACAATTACTTCATCTTTGTTCAGCTCTTCCTGCTTTCTGCAAAGCAGCAAGATAGCTCATTTGGTAACTTTCTCACCATTGAGCTGTCTTGCCTGCGTTTGATCAGTGGCAGGGTCAAACTTGTTGAAATAAATAAATAAATAACCACTGTTGTCATTATTTGGAGGCAGAAGGGGCTACATTTTGGAGCACCATTTCTTCAGATATGGATGTAAAGCTGTCTGTACCTTCTACATTTAAGTTATGGATGTGAAAGATCCTGCATTACCTTTCAAATATAGTAGGCACTAATATTTCGCTCCAGAAGCCTCGCCAAATACTCTGCTTTTGGGGTCACTGTATTTGTGACTATCTGAAGTTGGTGGGAGTGTTTGAATGTAGATTTGGCACTTGCATAAGAGACCAAAAATTGTCTCCTTGTGTGTCTAAGTTTCTTTTATATCTGTGTATGTCTCGGTGTTCTTGATTTAAAAGTCTGCCTTGTGATTCAGTTTTGATGGAGACCTTTCAAGACACAATTAGCTGTTCCTTAGTTTAACGAGTAATACTAGTCCTGGTAAAGAACAGTGATTGGATTGCATTGGCGGAGAATACAAAAATGGATATTTCTTTCAAATCTGTAAGTGCAGGTGTATCGCCATGGGAAACAAGGTGAGGCTACCTTTCATGCATTATATTACATTTTTTTATCTTGCCAAACGCAGAGCGTTTTGCAAGATGTTTTTTCGTCGGTTTGTTTGTGTATTTATTTTTATGTTACAATTGATTTTCAAGTTTCAACTAGCTCTGTAGATCACAGTTTTCGTGCAATCGCTCTCAAACTTGATATGTATACTGGTGAGCGCAATAGCTTTCGACACAAAATGTTGAAGGTCAAGGTCACCAGAAGGTCAAACATCAAAATCAACGAAACCCTTAACTTTTGAGTGATTTTTATCTGATCATCTCCAAACTTGGTGGATATATAGTATATCGATAGGCGCTCAGCTGATTAGTTTTTGGTGGCGATCGGCCTTGACCTTCATGGTTTGCGCCTAAACTCGAAGTTGACGATTATGAAGGTCATTTTTAAATCTTTGACGAACAATATCGAGTAGTACCTCAAATTGAAGCCCAAGAAGAGTGCTTTTCAGATATAGCTATAATTTGACGACAGAATCTTTTGCTGACGTCATTGACGATATAAATATTTTTGTTTTTGGCAAGATAACCTTCAGCCTATGGCTGAGGGTCGGGCTAGTTTTTTTGTTTTTCCTCCAACAAATGTTAACCTTTCAAAGAATGCATCAGTATCACTTCGTCTTCTCAAATTTGAGTGTTCACACAGGAAAGTAGAGAAAAGTGTGTTGTTTTATCATATTTATGATGCACTCAAAAATTCAGGAAAGTGTGCTGATCGTATTTGTGTGTATGCACTCAAAAGTGTTTCATACAGTAACACGATTGTTCATCTCTTTACTGCTGCACATTTTAAAGTTAGCTTCAATGATGAAAAAGTATCAGCAGCAACTGGCATTATTTAGAGGGCATAGGAAACATGTCATGTGACAATACCTACAGCCTTTCTGGGAGAAAACGACGCCGAGTCAAGTGCCAAAAGTAAACTGCATCAATTTCCATCACTGTGTCCTTGTTTGACATTTACGGACGTTGTGCACTCAAGATGTGCATTGGCAAAAAAAAATCTACCCTGCGAGTTATCATTAATTTTTATTTCGAAGTCAGTGCTTCGGATGAAGCCAACGATGTGCATTCTTTTAGGACATATGTGAAGCCATTGTGTTTTTGGTCCTATCTCTTGAAAGTGAAGAATCACTTAAAAAATTTTAGTGTCTGGATCCAGATCTGGATGGTTCTTCACCAAAGTAGAATCAATTTGTCCTTGTCACTCACCCAACCTGTCCACCAAGTTTTGTCCAAATCCGTCCATATATTTTTTGAGATATCCTGTTCACAGACAAACTGGGATGAATACATAACCTTTATCCACCTTCGGTATCTCAAATAGTTACGACAAGATTCGGCCGAAATTTGATGGACAGGTTGGGTGTGTGACAGACCAATTGTTTCGATTTTGGTGAAGATCCGAATCTGCATACGAGAATTTTTAAGTGATTCGTCAACATTTAGAGATTGGACCAAAAACTAAAGACATAGATATACAACACAATATTTCAAGACGTTATGGATGAATTCGGATGAATAGGTGACAATAACAAGCCGATTAGATTTTGGTTCATATCCAGCTCCAGATCCGGCCTATCAGTGGAATACAAAATGTAAACTGTTGAGCCTGGCGGTGGTGTGTGCTCTACCGAGTGCTGTCCGAGTTCTTTCTTCAAAAATATTTTCAAAATTTATCTTAATTAGAATCTATAGTTTAAAACTTTTTAATGATATATCTGCTACCACACACAGTGGGATATTGCACAGTTCATTTTGCGGTGTGGAAAGAACACATGCCATGTTATATGGGTGCTAAAGATCGTGCATGTTCAGACCTTCATGTTGCATCTCCAAAAACTATCCTACCCCTCCCCCCATTTTTCACCAATCTCCTTTAACCTTTCCTACTCTCCCTTTCATCCATGCTGTATTTTTCTTGTTTTGTCTTCTCTTTAATTACTTATTTCCTCATCCCTTCCCACCCTTTATTTGGCTTGTGTATCTACAGTATAGATTGTTCCTTATGAAGTGCCTTCTATATTTTCATAAATTCCTATCAGGGTGTGGTTTTCATACCTCGAAATATGTATCGTTTTAAATATATTATGCACTTTAAATCCAGAGCTTAGCTAGACAAATCCATCATCTTCTATTTCAGATAGCGTCCTATTTTCAATCTTGTTTCTTCTGAATGATCTCCTTCAACATCTGCCTGCCTTTTCTCTTCGGTGGAATTCCACTTCACATTTCTCTTGCCTCTGTGTATGGTCTTTTAAACACGATGTTCACCAGGTCCTGCTGCTGCCCGCTTGTGTTTGGCTTTTGTTCAGCACTATGCTTCTCCCTGATTTTTAGAATGAAAATAATTTTCAATCGGTGCAGCTTACCATTATCAATTTGTTCTCACTGCATCTCTCCTCCTGTGAAACCTCAGAATCGCCGGCTCGTTCACGCTGGAACTCTCGGACTTATTTTGTGTTGTCATTTGTGTTCTATATTTATTTACACCATGACATCTCGCCATTGCATTGCAATTCATTGTCATGCAGTTGCTGTAGTGCAGAATCGAGCAATTTTGGACACCAAACCATAGGCAAAGGGATAAGAGCATATGGAATCGACAAGACGTTGACCGAGGAAGTATTGACTGATTAATTAAATCTGGTATTGGTGTGGTGCAGGCATGATGGGCCCAATGGCCTCCTCCTGTACGTAAAAATTCCTTGTAATTTATTGAGGTATACCAACTGCTAGCTGTGGGATACAAGAAGTGACATTTCAGGCACTTACCCTCTTCGGAGCACAAGAGCTTTGCAAAGGTAAAAGTTTTCTCTCCAACATCTTAAAGTGCTTATAATGCTGTTGAAATTGCAAGTTTCTGATGTTTTATTGATATGATGTTGAAAAAAATCTGTTTTCTTTAACCTGTCAGAATATAAATATTCCAGTGTAAAAAAAAAAACTGGATGCAAGCAATGTCAAAGCAGGCAGAGAGCGCTCTTATTAATTACTACAAGCGGTACCCGGCAAAAAATGAGCTTTCACCCTTTTCTAATCGTGCGAATAAATTATTGAAATATCAGCTGCTTTTTTTTTTCATGTCCTTTTCTCACGTGTGTTGGAAGTAGAATGAAAAGCATTCTAAAGTCGGACGTACTGTTTGATCGGGAGATTTATATTATTGATATACGGATATAATGGAAATGTTGAAAAAGACGTATACTGAATATAGCAAGTGTTTTCTTCATGTAACCGATACGAGAAACGGGATTGAATGAGACTTTCCATGATTGTAAATGAGGGAGGAAGAGTTTTTGTTTTCATGTAAATTGAAGCAGCCCAATCTATCCTCACCTAACTCAATGATATCATACTGTTTTCAGATTGGGCTTGATTAGTGGTATCCCCTCAAGGACAATTGTTGACGGACACAGGCACGCCGAGACCGAGCTCCTTTTATATTATAGATTTTATTGGTTTAAAAAGTGTTGTCCAGATAGCCTCGAGGTATGTGCACTCCGCTTTGAGCTGTCTCAACTCTACCCACTTTGAATCTCAACCCAGTTATAAACTATCAACTTGGTGTTTCGCATCAATGTGTGTGCGCCATCCATCAGAAAGTCATTAAGCCAGAGGACCCTTCTGCCAGCACTGGTTGTTGATGAACGTTAAAAGATCCAACAATGTATTTTGTGAAGAGTTAGTCGAGTTGTCGCCGGCACCTTGAACAAATTACAAATCTCCGCCCTGACTGGTGACTGGGAAGGCAATGGCAAACCACCCAGCACAGGCAAGACCACCCAGCTTGGGCATAACCACTACATAAGGTAGTTGCTACCAAGCATCTTACTTTTTCAACATGGAAGGTGAATGTAACCATTGTTTTTTTTTTTTGGGGGGGGGGGGTTATGTTGAATTTGGAGGAACATTGTCACCCCCCCCCCCGTCTTCTCCCCACTTTTTTGAAAACGAACCGCTCTTTGTCTGGAGTGTAGTTTTTTTTATCAAATGAGCCGAGTTATCTTGTTTACCACCAACGTGTTTACATTTTTGCCAGAAATAGAGGGAACCGAACATTCACAGAGTTGGGCTACAGAGAAAGTGCCATTGTCTGAATAACAGTTGAACAACGGGTACTTGTATTGCTTGTGTGTACTTCTTAATTTTAATAATGCATTTCAGGAGAAACATTTACTTTTTAAGATAAACTATTACTGATGAGCAGGTTTTTACTATTCCCCTTTTGTGTACATCATATTGAGTTTTTTTTTTTTTAAATGAAGTGCGCAACTCGCGCTCCACGCACGCACTCCTCACACATTCCTCACACCCACACACTACTCACACGACTGACAGTCACACTCGCTCACAGATATCTATCCATTGTGTCAGTTGCATGAAGCTGACGCGATGCATAGAAATCTGTCCGGAGGATTGCCATCATTTGACCAAGCCCTTGAAAAATGGAGAAATTATCATAAAAAGTTTCATTTTTCGCTCACATGGACTTCAGTCTGGTGAGCTTATGTGATTGGGCAGTGTCCGTAGGTCAGTCAGTGTAAACACTTCAGTCGTTCTGGTTTGAACCAAACACACGATTTTAATAAAACTTGGCCACAAGTTTCATATTTGATGCCCTGATGCCAAACAAAGGTTTACTGACTGCATCGAAATCCACACTCATTAAGGGGATCTATGGGGTGGTTTTGACCCCCCAATAGGTATATGCTCTCTTCTCTGAAACTCCACACACCATTTCAATGAAACCTGACCACAACCTTCACCACCCATGATGTACTAAAGTTTGGTCATGGCATTAAAAAACAAAACATGATCGAAGCGGGTTTTCAGGGGGTATGAGTGACTGTTGCTCCTGATCCAGGTGTGCTTCAGGACGCATGGTCCTATTTATAAACATAAAAACATAAAACTTTCAAACTTCTCTTAAACCTGGTGGTGCATTTGTAAGTTTGTCTCTGATGTATGTTCCCCTTCCATCCCTTCCCTCTCTTCAAATGGGACCACAGCGAACCCCGTTTGTGAGAAAGCCGATTTCCTCAATTCAGTGTTTGCTTCCAAATCTTGTGTCCCCAACCCCTTGCTCTTCTTAATTTCAATAACTTGATTTTATCCTTCCCTGTCATACACAACTGCTCCTGGACTCTGTGTCTTTTGCATCTCAGAAGATTCTTTCAACCCTCGACTCTCTCTGCCACTGGACCGGACGGCATCAGTTCACATGTCCTAAAATCTTGCTCTGCTGGTCTTGCACATCCCCTCTCTACACTTTTCACCCGATCATTTCACTCTCAACGAGACGTATCGGCTTGCGTCTCATCAGCAAAGTCATGGAATCTATCATCGCAGTTGATATGAATACCTTCCTTTTCTCCACCAACCTCATCTCACATCACCAATTTCGTTTCAGACCGGATCATTCCACCTTGGACATGCTGCTTCTACTCACCCAACAATGGATGGAGGCCATCAGGGCCATTTCTCTGGACAAATCTCATGCTTTTGATAGTATGGCATCCTGTCTTGCTCTCCAAACTGTCTGGCCTTGTCATCCAAGGCCAACTCCACACATGGCTTACTGACTTCCTCGACTCTCATAGTCAACATGTGGCACTCAACAGGATCCTTTCATTCCTTTCCCTGTCAATGCTAGAGTATCCCAAGGCAGTTGTGGGTGCAGACCTATTCCTGATCTTTATCATTGACTGGAAAATCCTCTTTATCTATTTGCTGATGATGCCACCCTGTGCTGTGACATTCCTCATCCTTTAGACACGCAGGCTGCAGCCTCTTCCCTCTCTTCAGACTTTGACAAAATCACAAGATGGTCAAACATTTGGAACAATTCTTTCAATCCTAACAAATCTCACACTCTCACGATCTCTGTCCGAAAGGTCATTCAAACTCCTGGGACTCACTATCGATTATGATCGTTCTTCAGCCAACCACATTTCAAAGCCAGCCGCCGACTGGGCATCCTTTGTCGCACAAAGTCCTTCCTTGGCATTCCTGCACTCCTATCCACCTACAAGGCCTTCATCTGCAGCTTGATGGAGTACGACTCTCCCCTCTGAGCTAGCTCCCCTGCCTCACATTTTTCTCAGCTTGATGCTGTAGAAACCAAGGTCTTCAAGATCATTGCAATCTCCCACAATGAAGCTGAGTCAATGAGCTTATCACTTCACCATCACAGAGAGGTTGGTGGTCTCTATTTTATACCGCCTCCTTTCTGGTCTTTCACCCTCTGCTCTTTCTGTGCTTTGTCCCCCACAGGTTTCTGCAGGCCTCATACAGTCCACCATCGACCCCCTTTTGGTGAAAATACCTAAATCCAGGATCACTGCTCACCTCCACTCATTCGTTCCTCTTTTTCCCACCTGTGGAATAAACTTCCATATCTTATTCAATCTCATTCTTCCCTCTAGGGCTTCAAGACAGCTGTTCAGCACCGTCTCAGATCGTCCCCAATCCAAAATCATGATCATTTATCCCCTCGTTAACCCCACCCAAATCACTCTGAGTTGTCCAGTTTGTTTGTTTCCCCCCCGCCCCCCCCCCGTAGAGTTTTCTGCCCCATACATGCATGTTTTTGCGTCCTGATTTGTTCAGTGTGCTATATCTCTTCCACGAACCTCGACTATGGATACAAAAATAGAAGTGGAGCATCGTGTCACACTCTTTATGAATTGGAACATCATGTCACACTCTTTTTTTTGAATCGGTAAGTGTGTTAGCTCTACACTAAGTTGTTAAAAACAAACGATCAGGCAAAATAAACGGGCTATTTAACTTCATGAAAGACTGGCAGGCAGATGATCGGGGTAAGAAGGGTTTTGTAAACACTTGTCTCTGGTGTTGAAATAATAAGACCAAGGCCTTAGTCTCATCTTGTTTACCTCCTCCCACTGAAGGGGAGCCGAGGTTATGTTTTCACCTCTGTCTGTCTGTCTGTTTATGTGCAGGATACCTCAAAAAGTTGGTAACGGATTCGGTTGAAATTTGGTGGGCAGGTTGGGTGTGTGACAAGGACGAAGTGGTTAGATTTTGGTGAAGATCCGAATCCGGATCTGGGTGGTTACGTGCTCTACCGAGTGCCCTTCTAGTTCTTGTGTTTTTTTGTTTTTTTTTCCTTCTGTTTTTCATTCTGTAAAACAAAACTTGCATTTTCCTGTCCAACAATTAAGTGATACATTTTCTTGAGCTCATTTTAAGTACTTTACAAGCATAGACTTGGTCTGGTCAAAGCAGAGTTATCCATTCTGTAATACGAGATTGCATAAAGTTTTTTTTTTTTGCTTTTATTTTTAAAAGTAGTCTTTCAAAACATGCTAATTTGTCATGAGGCTAAGATTATTTTATTATTATCATTATTATTGCTATTCCTTTTACACTTTGGTGCTCACACACTGATAATAATGGGCCTTTGTAGAAGTGGTTGTGAAAACACAGGATGGTTTTTGCAACAGGTTGTGCAACCGACACATCCCCATTAAATGGCTGCTTTACAAACCTTCATTGATCGGGAGGAATACCTGAGGCTTGCGGTTGACTTGAGGAAATGAGACACCTGAGATGGGGAACACTTAAATGTGGCAATGATGTGATGATAATAGCTGGTTTGTCATTTGCACATCCTTGTACTAGATGGATGCACACCTTACTTTCTTTCTTTTTTTTTTTCTTTCGTCATGCCCAATATCGTCACATCGTGCTGACTAATCGTTGGGGTCCCACTATCACGCCGATTGATTTGTCGGGGTCCTCACCGTTGCGCCTCGTAATTGTCATGCCCCACCCCACTGTCACGCCCAATTTTCATCAGGGTCCCCCTCACCAACTCCCCCTCCACCCCCATCAAGCTGAATAATTATCTGATCCTCACATCGTGCCCATCCCTCTGATTCCCTAGGAATTTTGTATTATCGTGTTGGTGCTATAGTTGGCTAACTGTACTATCATCTATTTTGATAATTGCTCTGTTTTCTGTTTAAATTGGTCATATCTTGAAGCTTGCCTGTTTTGTTGCAGATATGACAATTGCATCGAATTAGCTTGCAAAAAAACAACAAAGTTTTTACAATTGTTGCAAATGAAAAGTTTGTATTTGTTTTGGCTCTTGAAGTCCTGAATTGTTCTGTGGATTATTATTATTATTGTTATTATTATTTTTTAATGAACATTCCTATGTTGGAAATGTTGCTCTGAAAATGTATCCAATGTTGCTCCACTTTGGCTTGTGCAGTATCTGCTACAGCTGAGTACTAGCTTCCCATCTGTGGCCATGGACCCTCCTTGTACAAACACCAGTAATCTACAGACATACCTGAACAACGCGTACGTGCGCAAGGCCATTCATGTACCTCTCGAGTTGCCTCCTTGGACAGTATGCAGGTATGTAACTGAGGGATCTGAGATTTTAGGGAAATTATCACATTGCTGAGATGAGAAAAAACTTTTCACAAGTTTTAGAATTTGTTTAAAAAAAAAAAAAACCATTTTAAGGTTTCAAATTTGGAATCTCGCTCGACATTTTATTTTGAAATTTCAGTTCACTTGTTTATGCAGAGAACACTGTATAAATATGCAACATATTTGAATTCAGTTAAATGACCGTTTTTACAGCCATTTTTCCCTGCTGTGCAGGGGTTTGGCTTTTTCTTGAGGCAATGTTTTATGGCCGGATGCCCTTCCTGACGCCAACCCTGGTCGCCTCTTACGACACACAGGGATATGGTACACCTATTCTAACCGGGGCATACACCGGGACCAGTACACTGGCACTCATTTCGCCGACCTCGGAAGGATGACAGGCTGAGTCAACCCCCTGGTGTTAATTCAGCAGCCAACGGGGCTTGAACTCAGGACCCTTGGATCCCAAGCCGCCACCCTAACCACTAAACCAACACCAGGCTATTTTAATTCAGTTAAACCCTTTAAAATGAATTATCTTGTGTTGGATTCTCCATGGCCATGCAGCATGACATTTCTTCATGGAGGATACATTTCCAACATTGATGTTCACATCAATTTGTGTAGCATTAACTTGCTTCTTATGTATCAGTGTTTATTCGCTTTTCTTTCCAGTTTCATCATGGCATGATGATTCCACATGATGCCATATTTTGGTTTCTCTTTTTAACATGAGTACTGCTTTCCCATGTGGGATGACACCCCAGCATTACATCTGTCTTTCTGGAATGTAGAATCTAAAGCTCTCAAAATTATTGTATTCTTTCGTGATGTGACCAAAAGCGCATGGTCTGTTGCTTTCACATCACAGATGGGTTGGTGGCCTCTTGTTTTTTTTTTTTTCACCATCTCTCCTCCAATCTAGCTCCCTCCTCTCTCTCTCAGTCCTTTGACCCTCTCCAGCAAATCGACAATGCACATGTTCTTACAGTAACTCCTAAAATTCAGATTGTCTGCATACCTCCTCTTTTGATCCTCGCTTCTGCAGTCTTCAGAACTCAATGAAGCTGTTCGATCTCAATCTTCCTTCCAGAGCTTCGTGAAGGCGAGACACCACAGTCACGTCATCCCCTTACCCACCAACAATCTGTATTACCCATCCCCCCCCACCCCCATGAACCCTTCCTAATTCAATCCTCTTACTTACAGGTTGCTGTGTTTTTCACTTCCCCTCCTCTTTCCTTTTTTACCTGTTGGTTAATTTCCTTGCTTGTTGTATCCAACTTTGACTGCCCCACTATTAGTTCATACGTGACATCACCTCATTCCTCCATTAACCTCAATCTTGTACATTTGGTTTCCTGATCATTTAGTGTGATCTGCAAATGCAATGATTCTGTATTTTGGATTTATCACCAGCATTTTTTTTTCATTCACTTTGACTACTTGAAGGTCCAGAATTTATTTTATTTTTTTATTTTTTGAAAGCCAAGTCTATTATTTAATTACAGCTCAAAATATTGTTACACAAATATCTTTCATTTTTGTTTTAACATGAGAACTTCCCTGTTTGTTTGAGCTAGCCTTTGATTGCATGCACTGTGGCCTTCTCAAAGCCAAACCGTTTAATTCTCTACTGTAGTTTTTGTCTGCAAGCCCATCTTTATCCTATATTTAGAACTCCACTTGTCTGATATTAAATATGACATTGATTTGGGGAGTGGAAAGGGGGTGGGGTTGGAACAAGCATGACAGGCCAAACGTCTTTTCCCGAGTTCCTAATTTATTTGTGGTCCTTATTGTTTTTATTATGGATCATCTGTTGAAATTGTTTTTGGTCATCTGCTTGGTCAGTCGTTTAGTTTGTGTTGATTGTAATTTTTCGCCTTTTGGTCATACTTTATTTGTTGATGGTCAGGTCAGTTAAAACCATTCTGATGCACTCTGATGGGCAATTATCATACATTCATTTTCTGGAACTGAGCAATGAGACCATGCCCATGACCATTCATCGTGTGCCTCCTGTTAACATTTGTGATGATGCAAGTCAAATGCATGTGTGGGCAATTGTCACAGCTGTTCGTATATTACCCAGGACTTGTGATTGCGTAGTATACTTGTCCATCATCCATCCATTGGGACCATACTCTGTGCAGAGCAATTGGTGCTGCCGAAGCAGTCTCCTTGGCTGTTGCACACAATCCCAGATGGGTCGCCACTCCGACACAGGATACCACCAAGCTGGTACTCATTTTGCCGACCTCGGAAGGATGACAGGTCGTCACCCCCCACCTGGTATTAATTCAGCAGCTGAGTGGGATTTGAACTCAGGATCCAAGGATCCCAAGCCTACCACTCTAACCATTAAGCCAACACCAGGCATTAGCATACTTGTATTGCAAGTAAAGGCTGTTAATTATGTTGTTCGCGTCTTACAGAATGTGAACCTTCTATCAAAATACTGATAATATTATTATCCCGCCCCCTCCCTGATATTGTAATCGTCCGGTTTGTTTGTCTGTTTGTCTGTCTGTCTGTTAGCAACTTTACGGCAAAACTGCTTTAGCAAACACTATCAAATTTAATCCACAGGTGGGCAATGAACCTTGGACGACCCCATTAACTTTTGGGTCCAATTGGATCAAAGGTCAAGGTCAAGGTCACGAAAAGATCGAAATCGTTTTTCACTCATAACTTCGTCAAAAATGATCTGATTTACTTCAAACTAAGCTTATAGTGAACCTTATTCTATTTTTCACTTATAATCCTACCCATTCCTATAGTGAAAAATGCATATTTGTGAAAATCGGTAGGGTCCGAAGTTTTGGGGGTCATGTCCATCGGTCAAAATTACAAATTTTCCATTAAAACTAAAACATGGTTACGAAAATACAACTTTATGGGAAAACGGCTGGCTCAAACACTGTCAAATTGTATCCACAGGTGGGTAATGAACCTCGGACGACCCCATTAACTTTTGGGTCCAATAACATCAAAGGTCAAGGTCAGGTCACGAAAAGGTCAAAATCTTTTTCGCTCATAACTTCGTCAAAAATGGTTTTATTGACTTCAAACTAAGACTAAAATATTCCTTATTTTATTCCTTATAATCAACATTCGGGTTAAGGATATATCAAATTTAAATTTGATCCCCAAAATAACTTTATGCCTTAAATGGGCGGGGATTTGTTGTGCCTGGCACCACTTGTTGTAATTATTTTGGTCGCCTTGTAAATGGTCATAATTCGTTGAAGCATGACAAATGTAAACTAAAACGGCACTCAGTAGAACGCATACCTCCACCAGGCTAAACGGTTTACGTTTTGTATCCCACTGATAGGACGGATCTGCATCCGGACCTCAACCAAAATCTAATCAACTTGTTCTTGTCACCTAAGCAACTCATCCACATAGTTTTGTTATAATCCATCCACAACTTTTTGAAGAATCTTTCTAGAAATCGTTTTTAACCCTATCACCTCAATGGTGAAGAAATACTTAAAATATTCTTGGATCTGGATTCGGATCTTCACCAAAATCGAATCATTTCGTCCTTGTCACACACCCAACCTGTCGACCAAATTTCGTCTGAATCTGGCCATAATTTTTTGAGATATCATGCATGCTCACAGACAGACAGATTAGGGGTGAAAACATAACCTCCGTGCACCTTCGGTGGTGGAGGGAAGACTCAAAACGCACCAAGAGTGTATTTCGTTGAAATGTAAAATTAATCATACAGATGTTTTTAAGATGTTTTCAATTGGGCTTCGTTTTGAGGATTGAGCTTTGCAAAAGCCGAATGGTTTTTGGTGTTGCATCACCAGCTGCATATGGGAAACTCAGAGCTGCCATGAACCGAGCAAACATACCTGCCATAAACTTGGCAAGCACTACTTTTCCTGATGATTATTATTAATCTCACTTGGGAAATGGTGAATATGAATTGATTTTATATATATATATATATATATATATATATATATATATATAAATAATATTTTAAACGTCATTACCCTGTCTATCTCGTACTCTGGCTGACAGCACCACCATATGGTGATGTTGATGCAGATAATGTTAAATCTCCTGTCGCCAGGATGGCTGAGATGGGCTTTGGTGGTTAGTCTGGGAAAGTGAGCTCTTTCTGCCTCCCACAAGTACAGCCCGAAAGGCCTATCTTGGTTTGTCTCTCCAAGCGTGTAATCAAGATTTTTCTACAATGGGAGAGGTTTGGAACATGGTCTTCTCTGTCTCGGTTTTCTTCTCTGGTGGATAAATTGGTATGGCCACCCTCCCCCCGCCCCCACCCCCATGGTTAATTGGATGACTATATTGTGATCGTGTTTTTGTCCCTCGTCAATACACTGATGTCTTCGGGTGTTGGATGCTGCTAAGCATCTCTTCCAAGCGCAAAGCGTGTGTTGAAAACACTGTTCATGATGTTATTGCGTCTTCTTTTCAATGTTTTTTTTGGTTATTTTAAATGCTTCTATTGACTTTAAAACTCCACTTTAAAAGCTATTTTTGGTTATGGGATGAAGCTTCTGTAAGCACTGGTTTCATCCTGTACTAAGTGCTTTGTGACAGCACTTGACCAATTTGTCCGTACATGCACACTTGATGGGGTTAGAGAAGAACTGCAGGTAATCCTGGTCATTGTCGCAGATTTTCTTTTATAAGCCGAGTGGAAATCGTAGCAAGCTTCATAGCTCTGACCTTTGCTAACCTTGGTCACCCATTTTCCACTCTTGTTCAGTCCCTTCCCCCACACAACTTCAAATACGGTGGGCAGGATAGCTCGGGGATGGCACACTCCTGTCTTTGAGCTGTCTAGTCTGGGTTCGTTTTGCGGTCCGACTATAAACTGTCACCCTGGTGAGGTGCAGGTAGGGTCAGGTGCACCGTCCATAGGATACGATGTTATGCCGAGAACCCGGCTGCTAATAGTTGTCGTTTTGCGGAGGTCAAAATCCCACAGGACCTCCTGCAAAGAATACGCGAGTTACCAGCATCCTAAAAACAAATCGCAAATTCCAACGCGATCCGACGTAGGGACACTGCATTCCAAGAAATTATTCAACCAAGCAGTCAGCTGCTGCACATGACTGAATGGATTTCTACAAAGTAACTTCCATTCATTTTAAAGGTTCCCTTTTCTAATTGATTTTCTTCCCACCACTCTGCTCACTCGCTCAATGTACATAAAGGTGCTTTTGATGATACTTAGTCTTCTGCCCCCTGCCATCGTCGTCGCCGCGGTCGTCGTCGTTTCTCCTCCTCGACAGTGCTCTTTCTCTCCCCTTTCTTCCTTGTGAGCATTGTTGCCTCTTATTCCCCCCTCCCTTTATCCTTGTTTGTACTCATAAGGTACAATGTGTGTCTCATCAGCACTCTCAGCCTCCCCCCTCCCCATTTTTCTTCCTCAATGATGGTCCTGCCCTCTTCTCCCTCATTGTCAGTCTTCCCTTTTCCCTTCTCATTGTTTCACCCTTACTGTAGTAACCCAAAAAAAAAAGTTTTATTAACATTCTCATCTGCAATAACTTTATGATGTTCACCCAACCACAGTTATGACGTGGGCCTGCATTACAAGACTCTCTATGAAAACATGACACAACAGTACCTGAAATTGTTGTCATCAATGGTTCGTACCTTTAATCTTTAAAGCATCATGAGCAAGACTCAGTCATACATAATATTATCACATAATCTTCATGGATATGCAATGATTATGATAATTTGCAAACTGTACTTGTGTAGTTAACAATCTGTTCCATTCTATTTCTTAAATTACCTCGTTTACCTCATTCTCATGCAAAAATACTCGGAACATCAATTCCTGAAACTTTATACTGGAACTATCCCACTGCAGAAATACCGCATCCTCTTCTACAATGGCGATGTGGACATGGCTTGCAACTTCTTGGGAGAACAGTGGTTTGTGGAGTCTTTGCAGCAGAAGGTAACAAACTGATGGTTGAAGTATGATGATGTAAATATTTTTTAAACTCTTATTTATTTTTTTTTTTTTTTTTTTTTTTTTTTACCAGTTTAGAGTTGTTTATTCCACTTTGCTCTTCGACATGCAAAATGGAACTTCATGCGATAGGACATTTGTGTCTGCATTATATTGTTACGTTTGAGGAGGGGTATGCATTCAAAGGGTAATTAGGATGTTTAATTAGGTATGCCATGCTGTTCGAGATTACCAGGATCTCGATGTAATAAGTAGCAATTCAGTGGTGATAAGTTGTCTAGTAAATGTTCATTTCTTCAAGGGGGAAATGATAATTGTCACGTAATTAGATAGGGACACGGGATAGGGTAAGTGTGTCTGCGTAAACCCCTTTTGGTATTCTCTGGAGACTGGCCGTGATGTCACAGGACAGTGCAGCGGATGGCTCCGCCCCGTGATCACGATTGGCAGAAGGCAACGGCGGTGGGCCAATAAACGGCTCGATTGGAAGTGACGAGGACAGGAGGATAAAAAGGTTCTGTTTGGGGTCGAAAAGGAAGAGGAAGAAGATCGGGACAAAACGATCGTGTTTTTTTGGTGTGGAGGCTGTTGCGCGGAGAGCGTCCTTGTTGTTGTGCTGATTCGATCGTGTTCTTCATCGTGTCTTGGAGCCTTGCTGAGCCTCGTGCCTCACCTTGGTTGGCTCTGGGGTTCTGCTGACTCGAAGTACGGGGTTGAACGGCGGGCGGACCTGCCTCCCTCTCCTGCTCGCAACTTGGCGCCAGAACTGGTTCCCTGGTGGCTGTGAGCGGACTTGGGCCAGGACCAGGAGGTCGACAGCACCACGGTTTCTCCTGCCCCCCTGACGAGAGCAAGGCCAGCTCGTCCAACGCCGATCCAGGGACAGTTGCGTCCACACCACGGTTCAGCCTGACCACCAGAAATAGCTACGGTGTGTGTGTGTGTGTGTGTGTGTGTGTGTGTGTGTGTGTGTGTGTGTGTGTGTGTGTGTGTGTGTGTGTGTGTGTGTGTGTGTGTGTGTGTGTGTGTGTGTGTGTGTGTGTGTGTGTGTGTGTGTGTGTGTGTGTGTGTGTGTGTGCTTGGCGCCTTAGAAGGTTTGAGATCTGTATATTCATTGGAATTGTCTGTGTTTTTCCCCACGCCCGATCCCACACCATCCCGTCGAATCGCCCCGGATCCCTTTTCTTGCCGAGTCTTGTTATTTCTGTTAATAGTAAAAACAAATAAACATCATCAACTCAGTGAAAAGTGACTCGTGCCACCTTCCTCATTCCGTTTGCGGTAGAGCGATTAGAACCGCCATGTTTGGGTTATAAATAAATAAACCGCCTTAGTCTAGAAGCCAAAATCTGTAGCTAGCCTAGAAAATAGGTTCGCTGCTGATTTCATGTTAGAATGGTGCAACTGGTGTTTTTGAAGAGTCTAGGCATGACCAAGTCTAGTTCCACTTGTTGCCAAGTCTGCATCTGAATATTATGGCCGCCATGACAGTAATCAAAATGGCCGCCATCAGATTTAGTCTTTTTCTTACTGCAAATTGTACTAGCCAGAAATTTGTCATGATTGTGAAATACTATGTAATCTGACACGAGGAACACTATTTTGTGCTTTATTTTTGTACTGGATCACAACTTTTCACATAATTGACAACTTAAAGACGAAATTGAAAATGCACATACGAGCAACAAATGTGAAAAAGAAAATGTTTAGCACTATTGATGGAGATGGGTTTACAGTCAGTCAAAGGTTATTTCAACAGCTGTCAGATTCTTTCTAACACAAAATTACGTTGCTTTGCAGAAGAGAAAAGTGTTGTGAGAACACCCAAGTACAATTTTCAGAGCTATTGATCGACTTGTACACTGAACGGGTTCCTACAAAGGGCTTTGCATCCACATGCTTTCGTGCAAGGCAGTCCATTCCGTGTACATTTGCACCGTCGAGTTGAGCATGACCCACGGCATTTGCATGTCGTCAGTTCTACACAGTAAGCAGTAATAGGCTGTGCAGTCATGAGTCACGGCTGAAATGTCTCGTTGCCATCTTTGACGACCTGTTCCCACCCACAGTTCTCAGGTGCAGGTAGATGTGGTTCAGATTCCAAGGCTCTTCTCCACACAAAAGTCTGGTAGTGCACTCGTTTGATGTGTAGAATCAGAGCATCGCGAGTTGGAGGCAGATTCTCAATAGCTTTGGTCAGACTGAGAAACAGATCACATCTTACTCGCTGAATTGAGTTATCTTGGCCATGAGGGTCATAAAGCCTGCAGACAAATGACTCAGCATCTGCAATCACATTCTCATCAGGAATTTCCTCTTTGCCTAGGTTATTCAACAGGTGGGAGTTGTTTTGAAAGACAGCCCATGCAGAGCGCTTCGCAATTCCAGCAAACTGGCTTGTGCTGTCTGAACCTGTCACTGCATTAAATGCCAGAAGTGACTCCCTCTGCGAATTTGGGATATTGATGGAGTCAATGGGAATGTAGTGTTGCTTTTTGGGTGTCCCTGCATTCATCCAGAGAAAGGGACTGAGATGCGGCTGATAGGCAACAAGGAGAATGAGGACATCAGTGTCCTGAAGCCACATGAATAATGTCTTGGCAGATGCTCAGAACTTTGTTCTTGGTATCTGTCTCATCCGCTTCTTCATTGTCCATCTTGTCAGTGCTGTCACCACCACAAAGAAGCTTTACAAGCATGTACAGGGTTTCAGGTACAATTCGCTCTGCATTTTCTGTGTTCAGTCCACCGATAATGCTATGCCCTGGAGAGTGTTTTACGTCACTGTAAATCTTTATGCCCACTCTGAAGATCCAGCTAAGGATTTCGTTCTCATGATGAGGCAGACTGCACTGGGCCAATTCATCTTCTTCAGAACTTTCACCTTCTTCAGATAAATCATTCACGGCGGTTCTCATGGCAAACTTTGTCACAGTTGAGGACGCAACTATGAGGGGTTTTGTGACATCCAATGGCTGCACGAATGTCACCTTGTCACTACCAAAGTGAACCTCCACTTTCTGCTTGAAATTGTAGCTTTTGTAGGCTCCAGCCTCAATTCCAAAATCATTCAATAACAGCATGCTGTAGTGTTCCCAGATGTTTTTCAGGGTAAACACATGTCCCTTCTGCAGCTCTTTCTCAAGCTGGTTCATCACATTTCTGAAACAGATGCTTTCAGGAGACTGGTTTTTCTCTCCACTCTCCTTTTTATACTTTCTGCGAAAAGAAACATAACACTTGAGGTGATATTTACCTTCAGCTGCCATCAAGTCTGAAACACCTGCAAACCTGTGACGCATGGTGGGGTCAAATTGGGCCAAACTAAGCATCCTGGATGATGTGTGATCAAATTCAACATTTGTCAGGACACCAGCTTTTCCAGGAATGTCAGTCTGGCAGAAAGCGCATTTTGACCAATCCATAGCGCTGTGCGCGGATCTTAGTGACTTTGGGACATGGTATTTCTCTGAGGAACCTGATATTGTGGGTATCTCTTCTGCGTAAGTCACAGATTGTGGCTGAATCCTTGACTTCAGTCTGTCTATTTTTTGTGCGTGAGTAAAGTCACTATAGCAGAATTTGTGCCATTGAATCTTTTCGACGTGCTCCGGTACAGAATATTTTCTGATTCTTGAGAATGAGTCAACATATTTAGCGTCATTATATTTCTCTCTTTCTTTGCAACATTCAGCTACAGTTTTCACACCAACGATTGTAGTCTTTCGAAGTGGCGTTGACTTGCTAGTTTTTGAACTGTCCTGGCAAATAAAGCATTTATTCCAGTCTACATGCTCTTCTTCTTCTCGATCCCTTGAACCCCCTGTGAGAAATCTTGCAGCTTTCATTTTTCAGTTAGTCCTGGGTAACAGAAAAACACACAGTTATGTAGTTTAGGTTCATTTTATAGCAAAGTTGTAAAATTCATTGATTGTGGTTTGTATAATCAGACATTCTAATTCGAGCCTGAACATTTCTTTAAAAATAATATAGTGAAAAACAAGTCATATTATTTTTAGAAAATGGATGGAGCAATTTTTTTTCTATACTCCCATCAGCTCAGGCATGCTCAAAAACATGGAAATCGACCCTAATTTTGTAATTTCATGTCAATTTGCGGCTGAAATATGACGAAAAGTGTATTTAATGGCGACCATTTTGTAAACTGTCATGGCGGCCATACTATCGATATCCAGAGTTGGCAACAAGTTGATTCACGTTTCTGTGTGTCTGGACAGTCAATTTACACCTGTTGCACTATTCTAACACGGAATCAGCAGGGTCGTTTCGTTCCATCGTTTCGGCTCATTCTACGTTGGTGGGACTGTTCAAGTCCTGTGGACGTCACAATATTATTAATTTAATGTAGACTACGGTAAGTAAACATTATTGTGACGTGCTTACGTTCAACAAGTTTAAGCAAGCGGCTTTGTGCAAGCGAGATCTAAAACGAAGTCGGAACATCTGTGCCAAGTTGCTCGCGTCTGTCTGGTTGGCTGTTTCCTCGAGGTGTTTGTTGACGTGAAACATCACACACGCCATGCTTGTTGCCACAATTTTTGAATGTTTGAGTACATAATACTTTAACACCTTGAAGAAAAACGGCAACTCAATGTGACCCCTAGTTATCTGTGTCAGATAGCTTCTCCCCCGCTAATTACACGTGCAAAACTACAATGTGGCATTTTAACCTGGTCTTATTGGTAATGATGCATGAGTTGATGGGTATCACTCAGATGTTGTGTCCTTGTTTTTTTATCTGTGTAGTCTGGGTTTGATTTCCAGCCTGGCTATAAAATGTCAGACTGGTGCTTCGCAGGCAGGGCATTGCATCGCGAAGTGCACCGTCCCTCGGAGTGGATGTTAAGCCGGCTGTCCTGTGTGCTCATTTTCACCGGTGGCCGTGAAGGATCTCATTGTGCATGTCAAAAATAACGGGCCGTTGTCTGCCGGTACTCTGACCAAGTTCGAAATTACTGCCTTGAAAAGGCAAGGGTCGTTGGATCGATGGCCCATTATGATGTGGACGCCAAAATTGTATAACCTTGTTGATCTGCAACTGAATGTCAGCCGGAATTGATTTTGCATCTTAAATGACTTCTGTAGTACGCGAGTATAGTAGGATATCAAAAGACACTTGGGATAATCTTTTCAAGGTATTTAGTTGCAAACATATCAGAGCTTGAACAGAGAAAGTATGCAAGTTTAATCTTGCACATCAAATATGCTCAAGGAAGGAGGGTATGATTCTGCAGGAAGCAATTTCTGTTACCAAACAAAAACTCACCACAACTACCATATGAATATGATATATTCTTCACTGTCAGAGATTCCAATTGCTCATAGTAAGTTAAACCACAAATATCAGTCACTCAACAACTTGCTTTCCAAACACAGTGACTGACTGCCAAGAACCAGTGTTCCATAATCGTCAATAAATATGCAGTTGTGCAGCATTCTGGCATATTAGCCTAATGAACGACAACCAATAAAACTCTTGTTACCAATGGACCAGTTGTCAAAGAAAAACTATCATACGATCAGTAATTGTCAGACTTTCATTGTTTGATTGAGTAGGTAATGGAAGTAATTTGCCCACTGGTGATGGGACTTGGCGTATCGTAACAAAAGATGGGTTACGATGTTATTAAAGATAAATTAAAATAAGTTCTGATTCGTGTCACTATCTGAGAATCGCATGTTTACTTCCTTGAAAGAGTAAGTAAAAGTCAGCAGATGTTGCTTCAAACAGGATTTTCCATGCAGTTAGGAGCACGCCCATACAGTCTGGCACCCTATCTATGGCATGGTGGTGGTCATATGGCAGCTTAGCTGCCGGGGTAGCTATCGTTTCTTGAAGCGCGACTGTGTCGCTGATGCAGTGCCCCTCTACCAGTACACACACTGGAACTGGTACTAATTTCGCCGACCTCGGAAGGATGACAGGCTGAGTCAACCCCCTGGTGTATTAATTCAGGGGCCGACAGGGCTTGAACTCAGGACCCTAGGATCCTAAGCCGCCACCCGAACCACTGAGCCAACACCAGGCTGCCTATGGCATCAAGGACGAACTCTACACATGGCTTGCTGACTTCCTGTTTCTTCTGGATTAAATGGCATACCCTGCCAACAATCCTTCCATGGAAGTTCACTCACTCAAACTTTTGGGTCTCACCATCAGCCATGATCTTTCTTGGACAAACCACACTTCTAATTTGGCCTCCAAAGCCAGTTGCCAACTGAGAATCCTCCATCGTATAAAGTCCTTCTTTGGCACATCTGAACTCCTATCCACCTCCAAGGACTTCATCTGCAGCTGATGGAGTACTGCTCTCCCCTCTGGGCTATATACTCTCCTCTCCTCCCCCTCGCCTCACACCTTTCTCAGATTGATGCCGTGGAAGCTAAGGCCTTTGAGATTTTTGGAATCTCCCGCAATGAAGTTGATTCAATGGGTTTATCACTTTCACGTCGCCGATAGATCGGTGATCTGTCTGCTGCTGCCTCTTTTCTGGTCTTGCACCCTATGCCCTCTCCTTGCTTTGCTTCTCCGCCAACCCCCAGTTTTCTGCAGGGCGCACACGGTCTGCCAGCATCCCTCTTCTGGTAAAACTGCCAAAATCCAGAATCACTGCTCACCTCCACCCATTTGTTCCTCTTTGTTTTTTTCCATATGTAGGAAGTTCATACTGCCCTCTTGTGGGCTTCGGATGTATAATATTTACAATCTCTCATTGATATGATTATTCATTCATGGGAACAGAAGTTGTAGCAAAAACATGGACAGGAAAACCACTCGGCTAACAAATGAATAGCATGACTGATGCTTTTTTTCTTTCTAAAGCCTGCAACCACGTGAAGGGAGTCAATAAGACAATCATTTGAGAGGACAAAGTGGATGAATCCTTCCTGGATTTTTCTTCCCCAGGATAACTGGAATAATTTTCATCTCTAATAGCTTGTCTGCACTTGGAATTTTGATGTAGCAATGGAAATGGTACTCAATGTTGGAGGGACAATATGTTGTTGGTTTCCATTCGAATGATCCACACGTGATTCGTGACTCATCTTGTGATTTTCAAAGGTAAGACTCGACGAGACTCGATCCTTTTGACTCGTCTTTAAAGCTGCATCTCACCGGTCATTTTAGAGTCATTAAATATTTAATTGCATGCTTTATTCCCCCCCCCCCAACATAAATCTCGCTCGTTGAAGAACTAAACAAGGCGAGCAGCAGGTTTACGGATTGACGGGATCAAAGGGGAACGGAGACTATGACGTCACACATGAGAGGATGAATGGCAGAAAGGAAAGGGGTGGGGGTGGGATGGAGGGTCAAGGAGACTAGAACTGAGCAAGGTTAGGTGTGGGAGGAAGCATGGGGTGACGATTGACAGCACTGTCATTCATTTGTCAAAAAGATGATTTGCCATGAAGGGTGTGGGGTGCAGAAGACTAGAGCGGGGGGTCGGGTTCGTAACAGAAGAAAGTACATTAACATGCTAAGTATTTAAAAATGAATTATTTGACTACCATATTGATGACAGCATTGTGCTATGACTTTTATATCTTAAAAAAAAAAATGTTGGGACTGGACCTTCTTTATGGCACTGGTGCATGCTATGATTTGGTTGAAGACTATGATTACTCCTTGGCTCATGGGGCCAGAGGACCCCCCTGGCCGATGAGGCTCGACATTCCAGATGTGCATCAGACATCTCGTGCAACACTTCGACCTGTGATCAACGTACCGTGATGCGTTTTGGTCACGAGGTCTTAAGATGTTCTTTTGACGTTGAATCGGTGTTTTGTTGTTCCATTTATTTGTTCATTCATTCTCGGAAAAACCAAATTGCATTTGCAGCATTATCGGTGCAGGCCAGTTTTGTCTTGCGTCTGGCTCGGTGGCATTTCAGTGGATGCTTTGTGCAAAATAACTTTGTTCTCAAGTCTTTATCAACATTTAATCCATTGTCTAGACTCTGCTATTACATCCCTGAGGTTAATCGAAAGGGCGGCAGAGCGGGAGATGAGTGTGAAAAGCTTTGTTATAATTACCGGAAGTTTTGTAGATGGGACAATGCAATAATGTTTTCCATTTATTAGGGTGTTGTGGAATTGTTTTTCCTTCTCTCTGTAACTTAAGTGTTCTGACGTTACTCAATCAGGTGCTTTATAACTATGACAATACTATCTGTTACCATGCCGAGCAAGGCATTTCATTGTTGTTTTTTGGTCTTATCGGTTATTGAGACCCAGTGAGCAGATGTTGTTTTGTATTGCATTATATATCATCATAATGGTATGGCCTGGTGGTATAAGTGTCTGTGTGCAATCAGCACGGCTTGTCAAGTCTTCCCATCTTCATCACTGTTTGAGCACGCTCAATGTATCCAAAAGCTGAACCTCTTGTTGGTGTTTAAAAAAAAAATTGAAGCCAGTTGAGTTGCTCAAAGTGGTTTCAGCTGTCATGTCGTGCTTCTAATTTAAAAAAAACAGTGTGCCGACTTTTTAAGCACTTGAGACCTCAACTTGATGTGACAGGTTAGCCTCATGCTCGGTTGTTGTACCGGGTTAGCCTCATCCTAGCTTATTGTGTTGGGTTAGCATCATCCTAGCTTGATGTGTCAGGTTAGCCTCATCTTTGCTTGATGTGTCAGGTTAGCCTCATCCTGGCTTGATGCAAACACTTAACCTCATTCTGACTTGATTCTCTCTAATCCTGCACACGTTCTCCTTGGACCTTTTATACGCTCACTCACCACATTCTTACCATGCCCCCCCGGAGGACATGCTTCCACTTGCTGATTGAATTTTGCCATTTTGAAAAGCAAAAAGATAAATTAATTTGGAGATGGAGAAACCTCAACACAAAGTTCAATTTGTTTTATTGTTTTAGAATTTAGATGATTAGTGACACAGAATATTTTTCATTGATGTACAAATCATCAACCGACACGTGGCAAGTTATTGTGGTTATGACATTTTCTTGGTGCTGTAACCTATTAAAACCTTAATGAGCCCAATAAGCTGCAACCTTTGGGCTGATGATTCAGGTGAGCACCAAATTATTTTAAAGACAGCTTCATTACAACACAGCCCTTTTTAAAATTGTATCAGTTTACTCACTGTAAAAAAAAAAAAAAAACATTTTCAGACCAATACGTTTCTCCTTAAAGAGTGTCGGTTCAACAAGGTTGCCCCCGCTTCCATAACGCAGTCGATGGATCTGCTGTCTTTCTAGGTGGAGGTCCAGCGTCGACCTTGGCTGATTGGAAAGGTTACAAACCAGGTTGCTGGCTTTGTGAAGGAATTCACAAACTTGAGTCTTCTTACAGTCAAAGTAAGTATTACATCATGCATGGTATAACTAATGTAGCTTTTCATTTCGGGCGATGTTGTGACATTGCCCCGATTTATCTCATCAAGTGGCATTACCAGCTCGTTTTTGGTACCAGAGACCTGATTCGTTACTCCTGGTGATGTCTGGAAGTGGAAACCATGGTTTTTCTCCAGCCAGGTGCTTAAGTTGAGCTGTTTGAGAATGAGACTGGGACCAGCTGTCAAAAATTGCCGTCGGAGATTCATTCCTACCAACAAACTTTTCAATCTTGGCCACCGATCCTATTCATTATAATGGCAACTGAACGATTATTATGCATGAGCTAAAAGTGTAATAAATGCAGAACAAATTCTCTCAACCGTATGTTGAGGGGTATGGTAACCACCGTAGGGAAGAAGAAGAAGAAGTGATGTTTCGGACACGAGCAGCAATTTTGATTCGTGCTGTCTCAGGATGCTGTAGCTTAACCAATTTGAATAGAAAGATCTGAGGAACAATCTTCTAAACTCGCAAGGACATTGGACACTTTGTATTACCACCTGTGGTGTTGACAGGATAGCCGAGACGAAAGGTACACGCATTCACCTCCAAGCTGTCTTGCCTGGGTTTGAATCCTGACCCAGCTATAAACTATCATCCCAGTGTTTTGCAGGCAGGGTGATTCATCAACGTGTGTGCCGTGGCTCGGATGGATGTTAAATTAGATGTCCCGTCTGCCGGAATTACTTAGTGGACGTGAAGCATTCCACGGTGTCCTTCGCGAAGTCTGTGAGCTGTACCTGGCACCATGAACAAATTATAAATTCCAGCCTAAACCAGCAGAGGGCATTGCATCAGCGGCACAGCCATTCCCCCCCCCCTCAGCCAATGATGCTACTCGTAGCCATGCACTGCATATGACAGAAGACTCTTTACTCGTATGCTTAAAGTAGCAAATCTAATCCCACAAGGCCTTGATTAACCTTGATTCATTGCCAATGATGGAAATGAATTTTCATTACACAGTGTGTTACATCATGTGAAAGATTATGATCCACCAGCTGCTTTGATTGTCTCCTGTTGGTTGAGAGAGATTTTGGTCCGATCAGGTTTATTCATAAATGTCGTTTGACTTGACGATCCAGTTTCAGTCCCACTGAAAGTTGATATCCTTCCTGCATATGGTCCATTCTCAAATGTTTAAATCTTCCAATTAAAAAAATGTTTCTAATGCTTTGAATGCTTGTATTTTTCAGGGTGCTGGACATATGGTGCCAACGGATAAACCCGAAGCTGCATTTGCAATGTTTTCGCGCTTTATCCAAAAGCAGCCGTTCTAACAATAAGACGTCTCTTATGAAATGTACGCCATTTTGTGTGAAGCCACATCTGGGCTATCACTGTAGTTTTATTTGATTTGTGCAATGCAGGATCAAAGTCAATGATAAATGCTGCTGCTTCATCCCATTCCCTTGATTTAATCCATCTCTACGCAAAACATTGGCAAAATTGGTTGTGTGCAATGTGATGTAGTTACAAAACCCTATTGTTGTGCTTTAGCAGAATCTCAGCTTCCCTTTTCTTTTGTGGCCCGTTTTAAAGCTTTTCTTCAACCGATGCATTGTCTGAGATCTTTTATTGGTCACACGTGTAACGTGCCTTTTGGTATTTGGCTCAGAATACACCTCTTGTCATGTATATACATGCTTGGTGTTGGCTTAATGATTAGGGTGGTGGGCTTTGGATCCAAGGGTCCTGAGTTCAAATCCCGCTCAGCTGTTGAATTAATACCAGGTGGGGTTAACTCGACCTGTCATCCTTCCGAGGTCGGCAAAATGAGTGCCAGCTTGCTGCTATACTGTGTCGGAGTGGCGACCCGTCTCGGATTGTGCCCAAGAGCCAAGGAGACTACTTAAAGCAGCACCAACGCTCTGCACAGAGTACGGTCCCAATCTCCTCCTCTTCCTCATGTGTATGTGTGTGTGTATGTATATATATATATATATATATATATATATATATATATATATATATATATATATATATATATATATATATATATATACTTGCATGCATGATAGTGCCACAAGTATTGGGACAGCACAGCCCATAAGTCTTCAGTGTATTGAGTGCTTTGTCAAGGTGTTTTATGATATCATGAGCAATGCTGCGCAATTGACTTGAGAAACCGTGGTGAGGACCCTTTCGTCTACCAAAATAGGAACACACCTTTCCATCCTGCTGTCTTGTGAATTTATGGGAGTGGTTATGGATGTGTGAGATTCGGGATTGTGCTCTGACTGTGGGTAACAATATTAAGGTTTAAATACTACGTTTCTGGAAAACAGCGAGTAGGGGAGAATTGCCATGTTACTGCTTGATTGGAGGGGGGAGCTGAACCCAGCGAGCTAATGGAGGGGGCAAAACTTCCTCCCCAATCCCCATCTGACGCAGCCCCTGAATGCCTTTAATGTAACTTGCCATGGGCATTAAAGTGCTGCCCTTGCAAAGGCAAAATCTCCCACCTCCACCTCACCTTTCCTGACTATAATTGGTTCAAGGACAGGAATGTTAATAACCTGCCATAGCCAGGTGACAACACCTGCCATGGCCAGGCTGAGTGACAAGTGACAACACAAATATAATATAACCATTCTGGGACAGCGTGAGTACCACATGAGGGCCAAATTCACGACCGAACCTGCACTCGCCCCGAATGAGAAACCATGAAATATTACACAATCTAACAACATTTGGTACAAAGTGTGAGTGATATTTCAGTGCACCCTACTTTAAATGAAATAGACTGTTGTGAATTAGTGAGGTGACACATTCTGTTATTGGATATTTCTCCATTCCGTTTGGTGGCAATTGCAAAAATCCCACCAAAATGGTACCCCCCCTTTCCCGAAATGGTACCCCCCCCTTTCCCAAAATGGTACCCCCCCTTTCCCAAAATGGTACCCCCCCACCTTTCCCAAAATGGTACCATCCCCCCTTTCCCAAAATGGTATCCTCTTTCCCAACTCTCCTAAATGGTCTATTTGTAATGATCTAGAATCCTCCGGAAGTTGACCGAGACATGTTTGTTCTTTTATTGTTCGCAACAGTCATTTGCCTCATCTTGGGAAAACGTTTCTAAGGCCCCTAGACCTCGTCTGTTTGAAAGTGAACAAACATTGAATAACTCCAGGTTGCTCGTGAATGATTTTTGTAAATTTGTGAATTATGGTTATCGCAATAAATGATTTGGGCTCAAGTTATATGATGCTGTCATAATTTATGGAAATCTCACATCTGAAGTTTAAATGTGCTACGAACAATTACTTTATTGAAGAAAATGCTTAAATTGCTGATTACTGGTTGTTCAGACGGTATTTTTTGTGGAAAGCTGATGTAAAGTTATAAAGTGAACAATTTTGAACTTTTTCTTGGCCATTATATTGTATGAACCACGTGTTTTCTGTTTGCTTGTTTGTCCGCACAGAACTTGCGTGTTTTTCTCCGCAACCGCTTGTCAGATTGAGACAATTTTCACCATTGGTGCGACTACTCATGCAAAATGTTTTAATGATAATTATGACGTCATAAGTCACGTGGTGCGGCATCCATGTTGGAGAAACGCAAAACGTTGGAAGCTCTTTATCTCTGAAACTGCACTAAGGAAAAAAATTAAACTTGGTACATGGCAAGTTCTCCTCATGGGGAATGTGATTTTTTTTTTAATGATGTTATTGGTGCCTTCGTAACGACGTCATAATTGCACATGCAGAACGCTACATCCGATCAATATGAAAATTTTTGAGGGTCATCTCGGGATAATAAAATCGTTCACAAAAAATAAAATTGATGACGTCATCGGTCCCATGATTCAGCAGCCATATTGTGTAAAAAAAAATAACCTTCAAAAATCTCAAATGGCTGAACAAGTCATCACTGCCAGCTGTTATAAAGTGGCAGTTTTAATTATGTCTCTCATTAATTACACAACACAAACACCACACAAAACAAGTCCTGGCAAGGGTCTGCAACCTCTGATTGCTCTTTTTCTTGTTATCAATTGGAAAGATGTACAACATACATATTGTCACACACCTCGGGCAGCAGTTAGCAACAACCTGACGGTTGTGAGCGAGCTCAGACCGAATCGGATTGATTGGAAAAAAAAAGTTTGCTTCATCTCCCAAACATTTAATATGGAGCCTAATCACATACTGTCTTGAGGAAAAGGACATGGGCAGGGGCTTTTCAACTGTTGTGCACTAAACAAACGGGGCTAGGCATTGCCATATTTGTCTGAATTCTGAATCTGAGTTGCTCTGTCCTTGGGGCATGAAAGAGCATAAATATTTTTTTCAAGTGCAGTACTGTTGGACCCTGCATATTCACGATTGACAAAATGCGACCTGCGTTGACATTCGTGGCCCTGAAATGATCTGTTGGATAAGAAGTCACAGATTCACCAGAACATCCTGCCATTGATGCCAAGTCAATATGGCTTGAATAGGAGGCCTTCTATCCAGACTGAGTCGTAGGCCTTGTGAATGTTGAGAAAAACTCCTAATAGGGGTTCATGATTGTTCAACGCCTTACTGATGTCATTGGCGAGAGAAACTTTGTTCAGTCGGGGAATGACCCGTCTTGAACCCACTTTGGTACTTGCAGAGCATATTGTTCTTCTCCAAAAAGAAGACCAGGCATTCATTGACCATCTTATCCATAAATTTACTGACCACCGAAATGAGAGCAGTCGATCGATAGGAGCATAGGTTGGAGGGAACTTTCCCGACTTTCTGAATGGGAATGACAACGGAGTATTTCCAGTCGTGGGGAAGCTTTCCTAAAGACCAGGCCTTGTTGAAGAGTTCAAGAAATACTCCCAGCACTCTATCGTCCATGTGTTTGAACATATAAGTTGATTGGTCAAGGCCAAGCACCATATTTTTTGGATTTTTAAATGGCTTCCTTGAGTTCCTGAAGTGAGAAGTGCATGTTGAGCGTAGAGCTCACCGGGCTGGTGTCAGATGATAGCTTGGTGTGGATTGGCAAATTGACGCCTTTGGGCTTTGAGCTCCAGGTCGAGGTTGGTGTCTCCAGTGGGGTGGGAGAATTGAGCTCCCAATGTAGAGGCCTTGACACTGTTCAAACGGAGGGTTTCATTGTAGATGAGCACAGGGATAGTTCTCCCTCCATCTTTGCTTCCGTTCATTCGTTTCACTCTTCTCCAGATGGTTTGGAAGGGGACGTCTGGGTTAATGGAAGCACAAAAGGAGCACCAAGAGGCAGACATGACTCGCTGGGCTTAAGCTCTTCTCCTTTTTAACTCCAAGGTATCTTGAAACGATAGGGATTTTCTTACTCTTTGAGCGTCGTTCCAAGCCCGGATAGCCTGATTGCATTCATCATTCCACCAGGGGACTGATTTTTCTGACCAGCTGAACTTTTGCAGATGGGGATTGAATCCTGGGTGATGATCTTTATAGTGTTGACTAAACTACTGTTGAAATGTT
Organism: Eptatretus burgeri; assembly: GCF_056783735.1. Taxonomy (NCBI): domain Eukaryota; kingdom Metazoa; phylum Chordata; class Myxini; order Myxiniformes; family Myxinidae; genus Eptatretus; species Eptatretus burgeri. The sequence goes on from NC_140971.1 coordinate 17,798,437, forward strand.
CAATGTCCTTATTTGAAATCTCAATAGTCACTTCCTCAGAACACAGAGTCGAAAAGTGGTCCCACTTGGCCTTGGAAAAGTTCCACGAAGGGATCTGTCAAAATCATCTGCGTCCCTAACCAATTTAAGGCAGGTGATCACTGGGAAGTGGTCACTGCCCATGCTGTCAAAGTAGACGGACTATTAGCACCTTGTGGCTGCAGATGTGGAGACAAAGGTCAGGTCAAGAGGTGAAGACAGCCTATTAGATGGATTGACAAAAGACCCAGCACCATCATTTAAAAGCACCAGGTCGAATTTATGGATGATGCTTTCGATGCATTTGCCATTTCTATCGGTGAGTTTCGAACCCCAAAGAAAGTTGTGGCTTTTAAAATCGCCACACCGATGGATTACTCCTTCACACTTACTTAAGACCTCCTGGAGTGGGTTGTGCAGTTGTGGCCAAAAATATTGGCACCCTTGCACTTTTTTCAAATAACTTTCAATCTCAAAAAATAAGTTGAAATTGACAAAAGTATTTCGTCTACACAATTCTTTATCTCACTGTTAATATTGGTGCGGGTCAGGGGTGTTGTGGAATTTTTATAAACCAACTCGGGGTAAATACTATTACTCAATTTGTAATAGATTTGGTTTGAACTTGGTTTGAACCAACCAACCACAGCTTGGTTTG
>NC_140971.1:17819112-17951612 GCF_056783735.1 Eptatretus burgeri
GTTCAACACCAAAGTCAAGGAGAATCACCTGCTTGAAATCGAATTATTTCAAACAACTTCTAAAAGGTGCCAATGATATTGTCCAGGTCATTTTCGGATTCGTGTGGAATTGGCAAAGATTTAGAACTTTTTTCAGCTTTATTTGTTTTGTTCCACTGCAAACCAAAGAAATACTTTTGTGGACACCAAGAGATCTTTTAATTTCAACAATTTTCTGAAAGTAATGGTGCATTATTTGAAAAAAAGTACAAGGGTGCCAATATTTTTGGCCATGACTGGAGATTCGGGGTGTGCACGGATTGTAAAAATTAACAATTATAAAATGTTCCCTTGTGTTGGGGAGTTTGATATTACATTCGAGCTGGGCATTGCAGTCAGTTTCTATGAAGGGAACACCAATCTTGGCGAACACCTCACATCGACCTCCGTTCTCACTTGCTCTGTCCCTGCGTATAAGGGTGTAACCAGAAATCCAAAAATGCTCGTGATATTTTCACCAGGGGTCTTGTGTTCAGATTATATCCAGTTTGGATGTGAGATCGCTGATGTATTTGGTAAACTCTGACCCATGTGTGGCTAACTTTTTGCATTCCATTGGATGACTTTCATTACTCAGCAGGGGAGTCTTATGACTGGAGTGTGACCTTCTGCGATTATGGACTGATTGGCTGAACATTTTGTTCATCTTCCTGGAAGAAAATCCCTCCCAACCAAGGTGTTTGATGGCTGCTGTGGAAATCATGATTTTCTGAGATCTGCTTTTAGCTTTGGCTGAACAATTAACCACTTCGGTGATGAACCCACTGAACCCCATTCTGCAACATTCATACCCACATTGGTGATTGCACTCTCTGTTTGGCACTTTGAATCTTTCGTCTCGGTCTGAACTCCCACTGATTTAGTTTGTACTTTGACTGGGCCCTCACTTAGGGTCTTACCATTGACCTCGTTTTTTGGGGTCTTGATTTTGTGGACCTTCTCGACAGCCTCAGCACAGGAGAGTTTCCCTTGAGTTTTCAACTGTTGGATCTGGGCGGCTTTGAAATTCAGGGCATCCTCTGAAGGCTGAGCTGTGGTCCCAACCACGGTTAGCACAAGACATGTTATCGCTGGTGCAGCTTCCATGTTCATGCTCTCCTTTACATTTACTACATCGGTGTTTGCCTCTCCATGCTGGAGCGGTGAGACCAAACTTTTGGCATTTGTCACATCTTAGTGGGGTTGGAATATATTCACGTAGAATGAAGATTTGATACCCCAATAAAACTTTTGGGGAAGCTCTGGGTTTCTGAAGGACAAAACCACTGATGAGGTTTCAGACTTCATCCCAGACTGTAGTTAGACGATGGGCGTCAGCAACTCCCACATCAATTTAATCGCTCATAACGACATGATTTCAATGGAGGGGTCAATACCCTAAATGACTCCTCGGCTCTCCCTCAGAGACCGAGCAATCTGACACGAGACTCGAACACCACCGAAATGTGAGGCTGTTAACACTTTCTTCCGTTGAGTGACCCATTTACACTCAATTAGTAGATCACCGGATATGAGATTTTTAGCGTTGGACACGTCTCCAAATTCTTGTTAAATAAGTGTCGCCATTTTAATTGGGATATAAGGATTCAAGGGTTGAGAGCCATCTGAGGCCGAAACTACGACAACTAGTTTAGTGTGGTGCTCTTCTGGGAAGGGTGAGACCGCTTCAGGTGGGTCTGATTCGTGGTTACTGTCCTACCGCGGTCTGACCCTCTTCCAAGCTTGGTTACCAGACCATGAAGAACCCTCATCATCTTCTGTAAACACGATCATCTATGATCACCTCCTTCCAGAACCCCAGAGGATTTCCTTTGGCTAATTGAGTAAAGGATCAACCATTATCCAGGCAGCACCCTGGACCCTCAAACCCGTCCTCACGATCCGATCTGACGTCACGATCCAGCCGTCGCTCCGAACCTGCTCGCCAGATAAGATCACATCTGGCCTTTATTTTTACTCGCCCATGTATAGTGTTACAGAAATGGCCCTTAGTATGCTATTAAATATAGGATTAGCCCAGACCCCCCATTAAATGCATGTTTAGCCAGGTTGTTCGGTAAATGGACACTACATGTGTGTCGGGAGGTGTAGATGCATGTTTATTGTTCGTACATTGGTGGTGTACCGAGAGCTTCTTCTTCCTTCCTTCCCCTCTCCGGACAAGGCCCGGCCCAGTCGGCTGAGAGGGGGTGGCCTAGAGAAGGAAGTGAAACTGAGGGAAGGAGCCAGTGGGCTTGAGGCGAGCGAACAAAGGAAAGGCAGTGTGGATCTGCGACGAGAGCGCCGAGGTGGTGCGATCGGCAGTAGGAGAAACTGCATGAGGGTTTTTGCGATTGGCTTTTCGTAAAGAGCGAGCCGAAAGAAAGGCAAGGAAGGGACTGAATGAGGTCTGTCTGCCATCGGCTGGGAGAGGATCTGCCTGAGGTCGAGTGTGCGATCGGCAGTAGGAGGAACTGAACCTGAGGGTCGAATCTGCCGAGGGAGGAACTGAACCTGTGGGTCGAATCTGCCGAGGGAGGAACTGAACCTGTGGGTCGAATCTGCCGAGGGAGGAACTGAACCTGAGGGTTAGGCTGCAATCTGCTTTGAGAGGACCTGGCTGCTGTGTGAGTCTGGAGTCGGCTTCGACAGGAGGTCATCGACAGGTTCAACCTGCGTCTAACCACGGAGCCTCTGTCCCGACTCACGGTACGGCTTGACACGTTTGTCGACCCGCCTGCGGAGCCCAACGCCTCGATTTGGCCTGGTCTGGTGAACAGGCCAGATCTGGACTTGTATGCTGGACCTTGTGAAAAAACAGCTGAGACCCACCATCGATCTGACGGTCTTGTGCCGTCGACATTGCGCGGGGTCAGAACGCGCTGAGGAGGGCGTGCGCAAGCGGTGCCTTGAGAAGAAAGAGTGCGGCGCCACCATCTTGCCATGCGGAGTGCTCGAGCTTGGGGCTCGAATCAGTGGACATCCGCTTGTCACGAACCACATTCGTGCCTTTGACACTTTCCTCTCGTCCATGAAACATCACCAAGTACTCCGTGTCTTGTTTGCATGTCGTCTAAGGTTTATCTCGTTAGAGTTCCCTTCGAAACCCGTAATCCGTAGCTCCCTAGTTAAGAACGGGTTATAGATTAATTATAACATTGTCGTGAATGTTTTGCTTGTGTCGTGTTCCCCGATGTCCCCAATAAATGTGGCTGATTCGTATGAAGTTGCCGCTTTGAATTAATTCGTGCCGCGCCGAGGAACGATCCGCTCGATTTGGAGATAAAAACCAAAATGGTTACAGGCTGGCAGAATTTGCTCGGTCTCTGACAAAACCAGTCTGTAACCGGGGTCTATTTTCCCAACTGGTGAGGTCCAGGGGTACGTTGGTATCGCGATTCGAGATGTGTGACCCGAGGCCTGTGCTGAACTAGCTGGCGTTATAACCCCGGAGACGGCGGTGGTTAGGGTGGTGCCGAATTTGTAACATTTGGCTGTCGTGAGTAGGGTGCGAGAACCCAAACTGGTTACAGACAGTGATTGACGCGCTCGTCCGAAACCCGCCACTGCTGAATCCTTAACAATATATTTACACAATTTGGGTACGTCGGCACGATTCTACACCTGGACGCAACCGGAGTGCGGTAATCTTCTTCTTGATGAAGCAGCACTCACACAGAAGGAAGGAAGGAACACGTCCAGGTCCGGTGAGCATGGTGTTGCCATGGTGATGTGCTGCGTGTGGAATAAAAAAAACATTGTATCGTTTGCTATCCTCGTTATCTTTCAACACAAACATCAAAACCTGACAGATTGAACATATTAAATATAAATGCCTGTAATAAAGAGTCAGCCGGACGCCATGCTGGTTTCAACTCTAGCTTTATTCCGTCCTCATCTGAGGGTACTTCCGGTTCCGGGGACCGGTTATTATTTGGATATTACATCCCTCTCCAACTTGCATAAGAACAAAATACCATGCAAACTATTCGGTAAGACGGTAAGGTAATAAAATGGCACTAATTATCAGAACATGCAAACATTTCAATCATTTTCATAGATTGCACATTTCCTCTCTAACTGTGCAAGAAAATGCTGCGCGCTTCGGACACGGAATAAACAGGTAGAAAACACCATGGAAGGTCCGAACCGACTTAGAGTTCTTCAATGAGTCGGCCGTCCTTTTAACGGTTCTTTTAGGGCACGTTGTGGATTCGGGTGTTGTCGTTGAGGGCGCCACTAGTGGTTGAGGAACTGGAACGGGCGTTGTTACGACAGGATTTGGGTGGATCGTCGCTGGGACCAGTTCATCGGGTGGAGGATCAAGGGAGATGTCACTGTCGATCACCTTGGATGTGGATGTGATCGGCATGGTGTGAAACTGAGACGAGTTTCTGGTCATGCTTGCGCCATCTTTCCATGCTGCGGTGATCATGGAGCCTTGTGCGTTGGTGAAAACCATCGGTTTGGGGTTGTAGCGCGTGGAGAACTTGTTCTTTCTTTGTTGCCTAACGAGGACAACATCACCAATATTGATGGGGGGCTTTAACGCGCTGGCGCGGAGATCCTTGCGTGCCTTCATGATGGTTTTTGCGGCGGCATCGTTGTGGTGGGCAAGTTGATCGTCGGGTCACGGGTCAGAGTTCACAACTGTTGGGATTTTCGTTCTGGGTTCCCACCCAAACATGAGACGGTGTGGTGCGAATAGAGTTGAGCAATGCGGGCTTGCTCGATACATGCGGAGGAACTTCTGTAGCTCCGTTCTCCAGTTCGATCCTTGTACGATCGCAGCGCGGATTGCCTTCATGAGGGGTTTGTTGAAGCTCTCGGCTTCTGCGTTGGCTTGCGGCCATAGCGGGGTTATTTTATGGTGTCGTACACCGAAGGACTTGAGATAGTCTTTCCAAGCTATGCCCTGGAACGGGGGTTCGTTGTCTGTTTTCACAACAATGGGGTATCCGAACATCGCGAACACTTTTTCGACTATCGGTATAACTTTCTCTGCGCTAGTAGAGCGGGTGAGTTCTACCACAGGGTAGCGCGAGTATTCATCCGTTATTACGAGCAAGTATTCGCCCATCGGTAGCGGACCACAAAAATAGGCGCTCAGATTTCGCCACGGGCCACTTGGGAGCATTGACATATTGAGTGGTTCCGAATGTTGACGATTACTGTTCGCCTGACAGGGGATGCATTTTCGCAGAATGGTGGAATCGCATTCCTCAGGTGGAATGGCACTCGGCTGTGCTTTCTCGCTATCGGCGGGACGGTTCGATCGATGTGGAGCATGACTGCCTCGCCTTTGAAGCAACCAATGCCATCATCAATTCCGGGGTATTTGTTGAGTATCGGAGCTATATCCTCATTCACACAATGGACTTTGTCCATACGCGGACCAATGGTGAGCACTTTTAGTGCTTCGGCAGTAGTCTTCCCGAGCAGTGCTGGGGTGTCAACTGCAACGACTAGCATTTCAGCGGTAGCAGAGTTGTCTCCCACTGAGAGAACGGCATGGATGAGGTTGTCGCAAGATATCGGCACGGAACCATCCGAATGAATTTTGCGGTTGTACTTTTGCATTGCGGCACCATTGTACACAAGTGATTTTGCAATGTCACTATTGATGATGTTGCAGGTGGTGCCAGAGTCAATGATCATGTCGACGATAATGCCGTTGACAGTTATTTCGGTGTTCACACTGCCACCTACGGCATAGGGTCACTCTTGGTATTCACTCCCGGGTTCGGTGCGGCTTCATGAACGTATCGGACGGTGGGCGCAGAGTTTTTTGATCGACACATGATGGCAAAATGACCAAGGCGGTTGCACTTGTAGCATGTCACGTTTCGGGAGCATCTGCAGTCATCACCGGTGTGGCCCATCCGACCACAGCGATTGCATTGTGTGTCTCTGTGATGATCCTGACGGGGCTCCTGACGGGATTCTGTGCGGGGCGGTTGTTGTGGTTTTCCACCATGGCGGCTGCTGTGACCTCACTGGGACGGCTTCTGCGCGTTGTGGCTCTCGCTGTGGACGGCGTACGCTTTCTCAGGATCGGTGCGTTCGTGAGCCATCTCAGCGGCTTGTCGCTCCGAGGCCTCCATTGCTTGGCCGAGTTCCAGCGCGGTCTTCAGCGTCAGGTTCATCTGTGCTCGCAGTTTGGTGCGTAGACGCTTTGACTTGCAGGCATCAATGATCTGGTGACGGATGAAGTCATTGATGACCTCGGGCTCAAATTGGCTGAAGCAGGTCTTCGCCATGGTACGCAGACGTGTGGAGAATTGAGCTACGGTTTCTCCATCCTTCTGCTTCTCTTGGCCGAAAAGGTGTCGGGAGTATGACGTGTTTGTGAGAGGCGCAAAGTACTCTGTGAGTGCAGCTTTGGCGTGTTGTACGTGTTCGGCTCGGTTTCTGGCAGAGTGTCAAAGATGTCCTGCACATCTCAGCCAGCGCAGTGCAGTAAAAGTTCTCTTTTCTGCGCAGTGTCTGTGCAGCCGGATGCAGCGGCGAAGCGCTCAAATCTTCTGAGCCAGCGCTCCTAGCGCTCTGACACGGTGCTTGGCTCACCATGTGCATCAAAAGTAGCTAAAGTACAAAAGTATCCCCATGCTCATACACCACAGTACCCACCTGGTTTTGGCGTCACAATTTTTTTCCTATTTTTTTTTCTACCTTTGTTGTTCTACGGCTGTTCTGCCCTTGTAGCGATGGGAGGAGTGTTGAAGAGCTAATACCCGTTATCCTCGTCGCTAGTTGTAATAAAGACTCAGCCGGACGCCATGCTGGTTTCAACACCGGCTTTATTCCGTCCTCATCTGAGGGTACTTCCGGTTCCGGGGACCGGTAATTATTTGGATATTACAATGCCCTGCAACGGTTTACTACCTTGTCATTCCCAACTACCTGTTCTTACAGACGGTGCTGCTTGGTTTACATGGGGTAGGGGGTGTTCCACGACCAATAAGATTAGAGACCGCTCGTACTCGTGGGCCTGGTATCTACAGTTGGTCCTTGACCTGTTGAAGAACGTGCTTCACGTGGGTTCAACACTCAAACAAACAGTACAACAAAATGGTTGCTAAGGAACGCCTCGCTTGGCAAGCGATAGCAAGCTGATTAGGTCACGGGACACCACCCAGCACGGCGCCAGATTTATCGCCAATTTCAATTTGGTTTTTAAGTGTAATAATAACACTTCGGATGGGAAACAGTGGTTTATTCAAGCGATACGAATCTGTCCGTGTCGTATTATTTTACCTATTCATTCCGTGGTCGAGAATTATGCAAGAAGTGGGCGGTCCCAGTGTTGCGTATTATGTGGGCGTGGTTAATGTGACGTAATAAGAGTGACGTCACAAGCGACGTTCCAAGTTGTTGGTGTTCGTTGGCATCGTGACAGTCGCAAAAATGGACGGTCGCAACAGCATGGTGAGTTAGTGAAGCAAGTTAATGTATTTATCGTGATTTTCGTTTCATTTCGTTGAGTTTGATCGACGCGTTCGTTAAATCAGATTGTTTACGTCGCTGTGGAGACCGTGTGTCGGTTTTCACTTCGTCGCCATTTTCGATGCATGGCAGGATGGACGAGACGGACGCACTCTTGTTTCTAAGCTGTGTATCCTGGGTTCGAATCCCGACCCAGCTATAAACTGTCGTCCTGGTGTTTCACAGACGACGTGATTCATCAATGTGTGTGCCGTCCCTCCGATGGACGTTAAGCCGGGTGTCCCTTCTGCTATCATTAGTTGGTGGATGTTAAACATCCCACGGTGTGTTTCGTGAAGAGTAGGTGAGTTATCGTCCCCACTCTGAACAAATTCCTTCCGTAACTCCTGCTGGGAAGGCAATGGCAAACCAGCCAGTGTAACCCTAATGGTAACAAACTGCTTCGACAGAACAAACACTCTGAAAAGAGAACAGTGAACCCTCCAATATCGCGGGGGTTCGGTTCGTGAAAAATTCCGAGACGGTTAAAACTACAATCTTGGAAACCAAGGGACAAGGGGGAAAAGGGGGTTCTGTTCTTGTACTTTGAGAAAATGTCGAGGAAGGTGGACACGGCACCCAGAAATATACACATCACCATTGAGATATATATATATTGTTGTGGTTACCAAATTCGCAAACCACCATTCAGGTCCCTTAGGTGAGGTATCTCGGTAAGTGCATGTGTAGTTAGGCCCAAACCCGTTGTCTAGTGGGAATACATGTCATTTATGCGTGCTGCAACTCTTCAGGATAGCCGTTTTTCTTTTACTATCTTTATTTTGGACCAACCGCCATGATTACCACCACAATCACAACATCAACCACCAACCACAACGCCGCTTCACCACAACCGCCACGACCTTCACGTCACACCTCGCAGCCGTCGCATCGCCACCGTTCTTGCGCCGCCTGTGGGTACCGGTGTTGGACTCGTGCAGGGCGCGCGCCGAACAGCGTGTACAAAATCACGGATTTTGTGCTTCAAAAACGGATCAAAAACGACACACGCCCACTTTTTGCCGTCCAATCGGTGAGCGAGGGGCGAATTGGCCCCGCCCCCAGGGCGATCGATATATGCAAATTTATGGATCAAAAAGCCTTCACGCCCACTTTTTCTCGGGCCAATGGGGAGCGAGGTGAAAGGTCGAAGGGAGGGGGTCAAAGATGAGAGGGCGAAGTTACGGGGCGGATAAAAGGACCGTGTTCGTCAGTAGACAAGGAGAGTCGAGAGTCGGGGAGTAGGAGAGTAGGAGAGTCGAGAGGCGGAGAGTAGGAGAGTAGGAGAGTCGGAAACAGAGAGTCAAAACTTCGCGGGCGGTGGAGCTGCTCGTCGTGTGCGTTGGAGTCGGAACGGAGGGGACGGAGCTGTGGAAAGGCGGCGACACCAGACGAGGGGGTGCTCGCGTCGTGCAGGGAGCTGCACCCGAGGGAGGCCGACAGCGCGACCTGGCCGAGGTGGAGACGCTCGTCGCGGGATAATAAAGATCCTCTATACCCCGAGCATCAGCAACCCCCTCCTGTTTCCCCCCGCGCTGAGATAGTGCGACCAAGGGGGCCCCTTTCCCACCCCCTACCACACACTGTCCGCGAGGCCCGCGGAGTTGAGGCGCCCTCGCCGCTCCGCGTCTCATCACCAGACGGGTAGGCGCGACCCGGTCTCGGCCTCAGGCCCGCCTCATCCTTGAGGGTATTTCTTTTCCTTGGTTTTGGGTATGTGTTGTCGGCGCCGTCTGTGAAGTAGAATTGTATAAGTGTTGCCGTGTGCTCGGTAGTCGGTATTAGCTCTGCATTGTGTTTTCGCTTTTATATTTGCTTTTTGTGTAAATGGAATTGTGTTTTTCTTTTCTGTGTGCTTTTGGTGGAATTGAATATGTGTGCTTCCCGTGTGCCGCAAATAAATGTGCTTTGTGTTGAACTGTTTCCTGCTTCGCTTCGTCATTTCTCCCATTGAATCCTCATCTTGCTTCACGTAAAGGGTTGGTAGTGGGCTGAATACGCCCGATAATTAATCGAACCGTCGAGGTCGACGATAACACCGCTCGGTTATTCTGATAGTACGGAACGGGTCGCTTAAGTGGCCCGTGTCCGAAGTCGACCTGCGGCGAGGTGCGATCGCCCGGTCTACCCTCCGCGTGGGTACTTAGGTAGGTCGAATTTGGCGAGCAACCCTATCCCACGCGGGGGCTGATTGGCTCGATCGCGGTGAGACCGAAAGGTCCACCCGTGACTGGTTCCCGGCGTTAGTCCGAGAGGGTCACGACTGGATTGTCCGTCCGGTGGGCGACGTGCCGCGATTCGAGTTACGTGGCCGTCAGCACGCCGGCGGGCGCGAATAACGCAACAATATATATATATATATATATATATATATATATATATATATATATATATATATATATATATATATATATATATATATATTACATGTATATAATTTCATCCTCATTTTAGTGCAGTAAAAACAACAATCACAACAATTTGAACACCTTTGCTTTCTGTGGTACCATCAGGAGGAAACTTTGTGTTACCCCCGTTGAAGGTGGTATTTTCTGGGACTCCGCAGCTGACTGTGAGACTCGGGCTTCCGTGGCCCTTCATCCTCATCCTCCTCTACCTCACCTGTGATAGACGAACTTAGGAAGGGTAGATCTCTTGCGCCTGAGGTCTCCGATCGAGCACGACGAGCAACCTCATTTTTTTCGGCAAAGAAGAATCGTTGGTGGATGAACGGAAGGTTCACTACAAGCAGGATGAGACATTTCTTCAGACGTGTTTCACGGTTCTCCTGTCGGGGATGAGGGTAAAAATTGGATCTGCAATCTGCATGGGGAAACCTTGAGAGGTATCGCTTCAGTTGGTCCTTGAACCGTTGAATTGGTAATCAGTTCAAGTCACGAGAGGGACATGCTCCTTGGGAGAGTACCGAGACTAAGAGGCATATCTGGTAGTGTGGATGCTCCTCATATCTCAATTTATGAAAGATAGCAATGCCACAAATTGGTAACGGAGCTTTAAAAAAAAAAAAAACGTACGACAGGTGAGCGAGGTAACTGGCCTCGAACCCAAAATCCTTGGGACGCGGATAGTTAGTTACGAGGCATGCACAGTTGCAACACGACCTATTGTCATGACATGCTGAGGACAGGTGGCCCCACTCAAATAGCCACGCCAATGTGTACTTACGGAAGAAGTCTACTTAACCAGACTGATTAGCTCAAATTACTTGTGAGTATACACCATTAGCGCAAGCAATTACCGAAACCTGGTTAATTGGTTTCCAGGTCATTGCTGATGCAAAGGTATTCCTGGTTACTCTATTGTGAGAATAGATTGAGGAAATGGCAAAAGGTGAGGTGGTGTCCTGTATATCGCTGAAGCCCCAGGGCTAACTTGCACACCATCTGACCATCTCTCTTCCAGAACAGGTTTTTACGTGACCGACACCTGCCTTCGCCCACAACTTAACTGTTGGTGTTGTATACAGACCACTTAATAACTCGAGACAGACAGCAGGATGAGAGACTGCTTGCAGAACTGGCAACCCACTTTGCAATGACGAGGGACGTGCTCCTCAACGGTGACCGAAATGCACCCCACGTTAACTGGGATAGCATGATATCTACCAGAGTACCAAGCTTGTTCAGCAGTCGATTGCTCGACTTTGCTGTTGATGAGCTACTTACTCAGCATGCAGTGGAACCTATACGCTCCTCTGTGGGACAGTAACCATCACACTAAGAAATTGTCTTTACCAAGGAAATGGTGGCAACATGGTGCTCCATTGGGGGCATTTTATTCCTTTCAAAGATGCACCATGGCTTTTGACTGGGAAGAACCGAAACATCTGGAAAGCTGACTTTGCAAAGGGATGAGATGTGCTGTTGCTAATATCCATTGAGAACTGGACCGGACTGGACCGGTCCGGACTGGACTGGACTGGAACTTGACCTTTCGGGCAGCGATCCACGACCTTGTGCGGAAGTACGCCACAGAGCGGAAGGAATACTAAAAGTCAGAATTCCTTGGTTAATACGGGATAGTCTAAAACTTTTAGCAACAAAGCGAAAATGGTGGAGCGTTATCGGAGAACTGAATTGGAAGCAGACTATGTTATTGTTTCACTCATCATTTATCAATGTCAGCTTAGTCTCAAAGAAGCGAGACTGCAACATGAGACAGCAATTGCAAGTCTGGTAAGGACAGCACCGAAACGTCTGTACACCTACCTATGGGGCAAGACTGCACCTGAGAAGGAGTGAGCATGCTTCGAGTCGAAGATGTAACCTGGACAGAGGATATGGAAAAAGCGAAATGTCTCTTTGACCACTCTTGTGTTCATACCCCAGCAATTGGAACCTCTTGCAGAGTCTATGACTCATGACGCATCTCTCTCGTGCCAAAATTCACGACGACCCATCTCAAGCTTTTTGAAATTTATTTATTTATTTATTTATTCTCAGCTGCTGACATGGAGAGACAACTTCATAGGTTAGATCCCAATAAAGTGTCAGCACCTGACGGTATTATTCACCCCAAGGTTCTGGTTGAGCTTGCTCCTGTGTTAAGGCGCTGTCACACCTTGACGATTTAGCCAGCGTATGCCGACTTATGAAAAATTTGTCAAACGCTGGCACACGGCGAATACGTTATGGGTAAGTTTTGTATACATTAAGAGCACGCTGAAAAACACGGCCATACGTCGTAGTACGCTGGCTTTCATCGTTGTACTTTGCGGTTGTCCTCAAATTTTAGCATGCTTGAAATTTTACGACGTATGCCAGCGTATGACTCGCATGTTCCGCTACGCTGGCCATAAGTTGTAGGCACGTTATGCGATCGTTGACGCATGTCGACACACGTTACTTGTAAGTTACTCATAAGTCGAGGTAATGATTAGCGCACTCGAAACTTATTTATAACCTATGAGTAACGTGTTGTAGGCACGTTACACGGTCGTTGACACACGTCGAGGCACGTTATGCGATCGTTGACACGAGTCGAGGCACATTACTTGTAAGTTACTGATAAGTTGAAACTTGTCGAGGTAATGCTTAGCGTACCCAAAACTTGTTTCTAACCTATGAGTAACGTGCTTTGAACCGATGTGTAACGTACTTCCAACGCATATTGACGTATGTAGACATATTTGATTGATGTCTTCCGGACGACCACAGAACTTACTTAACGTATTTCTAATTTACAGCTACCGTATAATGGCGTAATGGCAGCGTTTAAAAATAAAAAAAATAAAAAACAACAATAACTTCCGATATTTCGTCACGTGCCGTTACGTCATGTCTGATTGCCTCTTCAGTTTGCTCATGTCTTATTCTTAGTTCCTCCTCTCTGAATATTTTCTGTTTGAGGATATTGTCACGTCGACGTCGAAACTTAAAAGCAAATGTCCGAATGTATTTTAAAATTTGTGATAGACTCAAAAAAACAAAAGAAAACAGCAACAACTTCAGATATTTCGTCACGTGCCTTCACGGAGCCAAGGAGAAAAAAAGAAAATGTGCCTTTGCGGAGAAAATAAGTTTCGGGTATGCTAAACATTACCTCGACGTGTTTCGACTTATGAGTAACTTACAAGGAACTTGTGTCAACGATCGCATATCGTGCCTACAACTTCTTCCCAGTGTAGCGGAACATGTGAGCCATACGGCGAGTACGCCGTAAAATTTTCAGCATGCTTGAAATTTCACGACGTACGAGATGTACCACGAAATATGACAGCGTACTTCATCGTTTTTCAGCATGCTCTTAACGTATACACAACTTACCCATAACGTATTCGACGTGTGCCAACTTTGTTCGGCAAATTTTTCATAGGTCGGCAAACGCTGGCTAAATCGTCAAAGTGTGACTGCGTGGTTCACACTTTCAATTTTCAGGCGGTTATGATTTAAATCGGCGTGCGGCAGGTTTTTAACAGGCTACGCCATGAGTTCGTCGGCGATACATGCAGCGCGCTATGCCTAAGTTAAACTATCGTTGGGCATAGGTTGTGAATGCCGACAACAGGCGAAGCATTCGTTGGTATAAGTTATCTATAAGACAACGAAACGTTCTGTGCCCGTTACTAATGTTATGCATACGACCAACACGTTATGAATATGACCAAAACTTAAAAAAAAAAAACATCAAAATTTCAGCGTACGCCAACGTTTTACATACATTTTTATCCGGTGCCATTGCTGACTAAATCATTAAGGTGAGACAGCGCCTTTAGCCATGCCATTATGGAGAGTCTTTTAACTTGTCTACATCCACTGCGACCTTGTGTCAGGATTTGAAAATGGTGCATATATCATATTTCTTTAAAAAGGTGACGAGTAGCAGCTGGAAACTACAGACCTGTGAGTCTAACATCAGTGGGCTGCAAAGTTCTGGAGTGACTGCTGAAATATTATATTTTGGCCTTTTTTGGAAGAACACAACTTATAATCCTGGTCCAACACGGCTTCCAGGAGAAACTCGTGCCTCTCAAACTTATCAGCGCATGATAGTTGGACACTCGCAATCGACCAATGCCTTGCAGTTGATGTCGTCTATCTGGACTTCAGCAAATGTTTTGATCGTGCCATCCTGAGTGACTTCAGCTGAAACTCGAAGGGCGAGAAATTCGACAACTCTGACGAGGACAACTTTGGTGGAGGACAATACATGTTGCTGGATGTGAGCCTGGGGAGTAACTGCTGAACTCTGGGTTCTTCCTGACATCTTTGTTCTTTGTTCCTTTCACATTTCTTTCCAATTATTTATTTAATTATTTATTTTCACAATTCTCTTTATTCATTCTAATTTTTGCTTTTTCTTCTTTCATGCCTTTTACTCTCTATTCTTCCCTTTCATGTCTTTTACTCTGTTTTTCTTTCATTATCTTTCTTTCTTCAGAGAAGTGAATTCTTGCAGAAATTTTTCGATAATGCTCATTTGGGTGGCTGATGCAACTGAATCCCCGAAACTGCAATGTTATTCACATAGCATGCCAAAGTTCCCTGCAGACGTGTAGACTACTGACGTTGGAGTCTGCACGCAGGTGAAAGTCACTGACAAAATAATGTGCTTTGGCTGCAAATGGGGCTCAAGGAGTGCTTTTTGCCATTTGTCGTGCTTTTGATGAGATTACATCAGATATTTTTCATGATCCATGTGCTCCCCTTGAAAGATCACATCTTGAATGTGCACTTCCTGTGTGGAAGCCATATTTGTAACGTGACAAGTATACTTGAATGTGTGCAACGCATGGAGACAAGAACGGTGAAGGGTCAAGAGCCGATCACATCTGCAGGACGACTATTTAACCTCTGTCGTGTCATTCGACGAAAGATAAATTTGAGGGGATTTAATCACCCTCGACATAATCCTGCATGGGCACCTTCGTGTCTCTTGAACCACTCAGTCATAGCTGGGATGTTCGCTTTTGTGGTAATTCCTGGAAACGGACAAAGCCTGCGGCCCATAGCAGGAGGAGAGCAGTTTATTTCTCTCATCGAGTGGTCATTGTTTGAAATGGACTTGATGAGACTGTGCAAGTGTCATCAGTTTATCTTTTCAAGAAGAATGTGTACAGAGTGGTTGAACATCAATAGCACCATTTTGGGCTTTTGCCCTCCTGACCTGACCATCATGCATGTTGACATTGACGTAAACATGGAAATCTAATGCAGTGTAAATTAAAAAATACACAAGACATTTACCTTTAAAATTTATGACAAAACAGTGAGGTGAGTATGTTACATACTCTGCTGAAAATAGGAACCACATGACTTGGCTTGGAATCATGATGGAGTGGAGAGTGGGGAAAGGGTGAGCAGAAAGCGGGGAGCTTGGAGGAGGGGTGAGCAGGATTTTGCGATCGGAAAAACAACGTTAACTTTTTCGACGAAGTCACCCACCATCAGCGTTGCCACAAAGGTGAAGGGTAACACGTTCCTTAACCATGTTACCTTGAACCCATCTTTCCTGCTTGGAGGGGAAGGTATGAGTCTGCACCCTCTTCCAGAATAATCCTGTCTCGGCATTGAAGTCCTACACTGGCATAAATCCCTTAGCCTCGATTGGTTCCATGAGCTGCGGTAACCTTCGGAAAATAAGGGTATGAGAATGGGCGTTTAAGAACGGGGGTTCAAGTCTGGGTGTTGGAATCTGAGGTTTGGGAATGAGGTTTGAAGATGGAGTTGGAAAATGAAGGTTTGGGAATGAGGTTTGAAGGAATGGGGAAGGTTCAACTTGCTATCATTGACACAGTGATGACTGCCCAGAGATGCTGCATTTTCTCCTCGAACCAACCGTTCCCACAACTCCATCTTTTCACGAAACCTCATAACCATTCTCGGACTCATTAAAAATGGTGTACGAAAAACACCACAAGGCTCGTAATGGTGCACGTACGGGACACAATCGCTCATTTATCTGAGCTTAACCACGATTGGTTGACATGAAATCCTGTGATAACATCGGAACAATAGGTTGCCCGCGATTGGTTGAAACCCGTGACATGAGAACCCCTGATATTTGAGGGTTGACTGTGTGGTCCAGGTTTAGATCTAACCATCGATTCACTGATCATATTCACTTTTTGTGGGCTGGGAGTGGGGGCTCGAAAGATCATGTGGTTGGATTGTGCCGGTTGTGCGTCGCTTCCTCGTCTGAGAAAATGGCAGAGATCCTCCTGCTCACTCATTCTCCATTTTATGTAGTTATGTATCTGCTTTCAGAATGCAAACACCACCAACTGGTACAAGTATAAATTTGCTCTTGTTTTTGTTTTACAGGAAAGGTTTTCAATTGCAACATGTCCCACAATGGAAAATGATGATTTGATGAATATGGTAAGGGAACCCCAAGCTCAGCTGTACTTTGGATGTCTTTATCTATCAAAGTATGTTTGATTAAAAGTTTAAATTACCATTATGCTTTGTGTTGTCCCGGCAGAATTGTGAGGAGTTGCTTCACTCTTGCCATCAGAGGGATCTTGCCAACATCCATCGGCTAGGTTCAGAGATGCAGAATCTTAATTCGCGCATCAATTTTCTGTCCTCGCAAAACCACGATCTGAAACAGGACTTGGCGCAGGCCCAAAAAGAAAAATCAGGTGAGGTTTTTTTCTCCTTTCTTTCAAAACTTAATTCATGGTTATATATTGATGAGGTTTGGAGGATTCGTGGTGATAGAACTTTGTTAGGGGTGTTATTCCTAATGAGAAAGATCTTTCTCACATTTAACATTAAATCTCCTTTCGTCTCAGACACTCATTACTTTTCTCCTCCTAAAACAGTCATTTTAATTTTACAGATATTTTGAATAGAAATCTCCAACTGGAGATGCGGGTGGAGAAACTTGAGGCCCAGCTGCAAAAGTTGGAGGATCACGCTGTGCGCAAAAATCATGAAAATGTCCGCTTGAAGGAATTGCTTCATCAAAAGGAAAATGATTTTGAGGTCGAGGTGAGCATTATAAAGTGAGGAAGCTGGGGTCCTGATATCACAGCCGGCTGTAAAAGTGGCAACCTGTTTCTCGATGTTTTACTCTACATGTGTCTAATCAAGGTATAACATCACAATGTAGGGGGATGGTGTGGAGGCTGCATCATAGTTGTTTGATATTGTTTTTAGGTCGGCCGCAGGCCTGACCTCATCGGCTCTCTAACGATGTTGTTGTTCTTGTTCTTCCTGTTGTGGGGGGGGGGGGTGTAATGCTTAGTTTTCAGAGCGTATTCCTTGGCTATGTGTGAATGGATTGGGTTGGAATGTGAATACATGAGACCATTGTCTATCGACGCTCAGTCCCCGATTTTCGATTTCCATTTCCGGTTTCATGATTTTGACCAAAATTACTTCTGGAAATGACAAAATAGCCTTATTTCTCAGCCATTATCAGACGGATTCAATTGAAATTTGGTAGATGGATGCAGGACATGATTATCCGTCATCGCCCCGTGCCCGATTTTTCGATTTTCGATTTCCGTTTCCGGTTTCAAGATTCTGACCAAAGTGACTTCTAGAAATGCAAAATTGCCTTTTTCTCGACTACCATCGAACGGATTTGAATAAGGACCATGAAGGCTGCCATGGTTCACTCATCAAAGTAAAGGCCGACCTGGGGCACATCCTGTGCTTGTTTAAATAAACCTAATTTTGGAGTACTGTCGGACCACGACATTTGTGGTCCCGCTATTCGTGGACCCCGCATATTTGCATTTCATAAACTGTGACCAGCTTCTACATTTGTATATTCCCAGTTTTTGTTCTTGTTCTTGTTCTTCTTCATCCACCTGAGAAATTGCAAATCGGCTAACACCTCAGAGGCTGCAAACGTTCCTCCCCTTAACTCCAGCTCCATAAGCTTACTTCCAATTGGCAAGGTCATGGAATCCATCATCACGGTTGACATAACATCATTCCTTTTCTCCAACAACGTAATCTCAGATCATCAATTTGGGTTCAGACCTGGTCACTCTACCTTGGACATTCTGCTTTGACTCTCCCAACAATGGATGGAGGCCCTCAATATCAGACATGAGCTCAGGGCTGTCTCTCTGGACATATCTCAAGCTTTTGATAGTTTGGCATCCTGCATTGCTCTCCAATAGAATCCAAGACCCACTCCACTCTTGGATTACTGACTTCCTCCCATCTCGTTGCCAATATATGGCTCTTAATGCAACCCTTTCATCTCCTCTCCCTGTCTTGGCTCGTGTACCCCAAGACCGTGTTCTAAGCCCCCATGTTATTCTTAATCTTCATTGCTGATCTCACTGACTGAAAAATCCTCTTTTATCTCGTTGCTGATGATGCCATTCTCTTCTGTGACATCTCTCAACTTTCTGACACACACAGAAGGATGAGAGATCAGCAAGATCATGATCTCTCAACCTTCTGCCTCATCCCTCCTGTCAGACCTTGAAAAAAATCACAAACTGGTGCATTTTGCTTGTCTCCATATTGTCCACCCTTTCTGTTCTCCCTTTCCCCTTGTCATGACCTGCATCCCTTGCTTGCCCATCTTGGTGTACTTTCTCCCTTCCCCGTGTTGGTGTTTTCCTTTTCATAACAAAGGGAACAGCAGGTGATGTGTGTCCTGATTTGTTCTGTCATTGCTCTTCCACAAGCAAAGACAATGTCTGAAAATAAATAAAATATAAAACCTCGACATTCACGGCATTTTTCAGGAGCGTATCCCCTGTGAATACCGGGGTCCGACGGTACTCGTTTGCTGGTTCAGATCGATCGAAACGAGAACCTTTAAGTTTTGTGATTGTCTAATGGTGCTCACATAATCAGTACAATGAGAAAGAACATTTTTCAGATGCACATGAATGTCAGGAGTAAAAATGCCTTCCACAGTAAAATAATTAAATAGATTCAATCATCGCTCTTTGCTTTGTGTGGAGGTCAATGTTTCCTCCCAACCCTCACATTAATTTCCAGACCTCTATTTGTGAATCAACAAGTCTATGTTATGTGAAATGATGATACCTCTCTTCATTTTCTGTTCCAGGTCGTGGCACATGAGAAGGAAATTAAATTGATGCAGCAAAGGTTTGCTCAGCATCCTCAAAAAGAGAGCATCAGCGCTCGAATGAAGAACATGCACTTGGAAAGAGAGAGGAATATTGCCGAACAGAATGTTGCTGTGTTGCACAAGAAACTTCAAGAAAAGGAAGTTAAAATATTGAAGTTGAAGGAGCAGCTGAAGCAAAGTGAGGAGCACAATGTTGCAAGGTTTCATGACCTCGAGAGACCGACAAGGGAGGCTTTCACCGATGCCGAGATTTCCCTGAAGAAGGGGAAGAAACGCGTTTTGGAAGCCTTCAAGAATGAAAAGAAACGGGTAAGTTATTCTTGGAGGCGAGTGATAAATGAGAACGAAGTGAAACTGGTCCGAATACTGCAAACCCAAGAACAATTGCACTTGTAGCTGAGGGTAGAGGAGCACGTGGGGTTGACAAACCTTCTGAACAGATTTGAGGTTGAACCAAATTTATGTATTCATGGCCGTTGGTTATTTTACTCAACAAGACCAAAATCATCACTTGCTAGTCGTGTAGAATTTTGTTTATTCATGAGTTGTGTTTGGAGAAAGTTGATCCCATGCTATTGTGCGTTATCGTTTGAGAAGTTGATGGAAGGCGATGAGTCAAATTTTGAAATGCTTCGATCATTTTTCCACGACGACGTGTGACTTTACAATTGACATTTTCAAACAAATTTCCTTCCATATCTTTTTCCTGTTAATCCAATTTGCATGTCGTATCACGATGTTGAAGGAATTGTGATGAGATTAAAAGTTAATACTTTTGTTACCATGTTGTGACGGTGTTGGTAATGTTTGCTTTCTCTCCCATGCATTTAGAAATCTCCTGGCATATTTAAAAGATTTTGGGCTTGGCTATGCCGAGGAAAGTAGAACAAGGAGGAGGAGGGGAAGAAGAAGAAGAACTATGAAGACATTCTGGAGTAAAAAATCAGTGCCCTCAATGTTCCATCGTCTATTCTTTGTCGGAAGTGCAGGATCTCTTGGATCATTTGGATTCCTGTAATGCACATCATACAAGGTGATGACTTCTCTTTGTCAACTCCAGAAGTCTCGGCTCATGGAAGAGTAAAACTACAGAGAGTGATATGGGAGCAGACGTAAGATGATGCAGTGAATTTGATTGAACTGAAGTGAATGTTCTAAACCTGATTATTTCCTCGTTTTATCACAATTTAATGGTTCATTGATTGGCTCAGACTGGACAAGAAATAGAGATCGATTAAAATGTTCTCTATTACTTTGAAATGCTCATTGGTCTGACGAATTGATTTATCATTGTTTTCTATCTCCTAATTCTTCTAATTCAACTTTTTTGGAATGTTCATGTTATTTAATCTTTGTCTCACTGACATATCGTTATGTTCCTCTGACTATAGAAACAACCGAAGGGTTTCCTCCTTTACCTCATTGATAAGATGAAGGATGTGAAACCAACTTTCGAGCCAAGGCTCGTCAGTACATTATCTGAGGCTGGCATCCACCAAAAGGTAATTCTACTTCTCTTTGTCTTCTTCCAACTTCTTTGCTTGTGGAAGAGAAAAATTGCATTGTGTGCCAAGCAAGCAGACTGACATTGGTGAAGTGTAGTAGACAGAGAATAGCACAACGATGCATCTCAAAGTATTGAGAGTAGTCTGTAGGAGAAATTGTCGACATTCAGCCGGTGCAGAAAATCTCAGGAGTTGTTCGCATGCACTTGAGGAGAAAGGTTACAGTCTCTTGAGGAGAAAGGTTACAGTCTTCTTGGACTAATGAGGAGGGTATGAGACAGCAAAGACTGGGGATAAGCACATTATTTTTTTTTATTATACTCTTGAATAACCTGTTCTTAATGATGGGTTCATTCCCCAGTTAATTAAATTCCAACCACCACTTAAGTCATTTCGTCCAGTGTTTCAGGATAGCATCAGTCAAACACACGCACAACTGCGAACAGCACTCGGTGGAGCGCATACCTCCACCTGGCTCAACAGTTTGATTTGTATCTCACTGATAAGCCAGATCTGCATTGGGACCTTAACCAATATCCAATTGACTTGTTCTTGTCACCTTCCCAACTCATCCAAGTTTTATCATAATCCGTCCACAACTTTTTGAAATATCTTCATATATATATAAATAGTTTTAGCGCCATCTCTCAATGGTGGTAAAACACTTTAAAAATACAAACAATGAAACTCATGGATCCAGATTCGAATCTTCACCAAAATGAAATTGATTCATCGTCGTCACACACCCAACCTGTCCACCAAATAGGTCTGAATCCGTGCACAACTTTGAGATACCTGTTCACACAGACAGTGGTGAAAACATTACTGCCGTTTACCTTCACTGGTAGAGGTAACACACACACCACCACCACCACACACCACACACTTTATTTTTATTTTTTTGAATGAAATTGTCATTTTGTAAACTAATCTTTCCCGATAAGTTTTGTCTCTTAAGTTCCCCTTTCAACTTCTCTGTTTCATTGAACATCTTTAAATATAATTGCAAAGGATTGCCAAACCAAAACTGTGACAAAGGGAAACACTCAGGCTTGATATTTTACCGGAGAGTATGCTCATCAGGAGATGACACAAGCAGCACACAACGCTGTTGAAGTGCTTTACCCTCAGGAGTTTTGGAAATGCGAACAAATGAATGTTGAAACGCATATTATTTTCTGATTTTTATTTTTTATGAACATTCTGATTTTAGACATGTTGCTGATGTTACTCCTTTATTGAATAATTGATTTTTCACTCTTGTCTGTGGGTATGGTGTGTGAGAAATTGCAGCGGAACTTGTGTTTGTGTACCTGTGCTTTTTGCAGCCAACTGGTATGGAGTGTACTCAAATGATGAATGTTCTGAAGCGATTTAATGCTTTAATTCCACAATAATTTAATTGCTTTATTACAGGTGCTCCATGGTGGAGGAACGTACACTCCCCTCTCACTTGTCTAGCATGGGTTTAAATCCCTCCCCCAGTTATAAACTGTCTTCCCAGTGTTTCCCAGGCAGCGTGATTCTTCATTGTGTGTGCCGTTCCTTGCATGGCCGTTAAACTGTGCGTCCCGTCCGTCAGCATTAATTTGTGGATGTTAAAGATATTGGTGTGCTTTGCAAAGATTAGGTGAATTCAGGCTGGCAATCTGAAGAAACTCTCAAATTCCTGCCCCTATTTTTAGTCAAATCTCAGGTTTGGCCAGCCGGTTCATGAGAGACTTTTTGACGAAGCTGCTCCCGGCCGACCTCACAAGAATGTGGGAATAATTGTGGCCGATGAAAAAGAAGACAGGTGCTCCGTGTTGTTGGCATCTCATCATTCTTCTATTCTGTCACCTGTGAAGTAGAATCCCTAAATATATTTTCTTCTTCCTCTCCAAGTCATTCAAAACTGCTGCTGGAAGTCTCTTCCTGCTTTCTCCCAAACCCACTGTCTTATATTTTACTCTTGTTGACCCCTTTTTATTCTCATTGACCACCTTGCCCCCCTCTTCTGCCCATTTCCTTTCTGACGCGCATTCACTCGTGTATTTTCTTTGTCTGCCAATTCCGGTTTTACCTCCCGTCATTCTGTGAATTTGAACACCTTTTAAATTTTGTTCCTCCATGAGCCGACATTTATACATCCAAAAAAAACAATGAAAGTTGTATCGGTTTATTGGTCAAATGACACTTATTCCCAAATTCCTGTTCGTCTAAGTAAATATACCTGCAAGGGTCTTCCCTCCAAGTCCACCTTCAAGGGTCTTCCCTCCTCCAAGTCCACCTTCAAGGGTCTTCCCTCATCCAAGTCCACCTTCAAGGGTCTTCCCTCATCCAAGTCCACCTTCAAGGGTCTTCCCTCATCCAAGTCCACCTGTAAAGGTCTTCCCTCATCCAAGTCCACCTGTAAAGGTCTTCCCTCATCCAAGTACACCTGTAAAGGTCTTCCCTCATCCAAGTACACCTGTGAAGGTCTTCCCTCATCCAAGTACACCTGTGAAGGTCTTCCCTCATCCAAGTACACCTGTGAAGGTCTTCCCTCATCCAAGTACACCTGTGAGGGTCTTCCCTCAACCAAGTACACATGTGAGGGTCTTCCCTCATCCAAGTACACATGTGAGGGTCTTCCCTCATCCAAGTACACATGTGAGGGTCTTCCCTCATCCAAGTACACATGTGAGGGTCTTCCCTCATCCAAGTACACCTGTGAGGGTCTTCCCTCATCCAAGTACACCTGTGAGGGTCTTCCCTCATCCAAGTACACCTGTGAGGGTCTTCCCTCATCCAAGTACACCTGTGAGGGTCTTCCCTCATCCAAGTACACCTGTGAGGGTCTTCCCTCATCCAAGTACACCTGTGAGGGTCTTCCCTCATCCAAGTACACCTGTGAGGGTCTTCCCTCATCCAAGTACACATGTGAGGGTCTTCCCTCATCCAAGTACACATGTGAGGGTCTTCCCCTCATCCAAGTACACATGTGAGGGTCTCCCCTCATCCAAGTACACATGTGAGGGTCTCCCCTCATCCAAGTACACATGTGAGGGTCTCCCCTCATCCAAGTACACATGTGAGGGTCTCCCCTCATCCAAGTACACCTGTGAGGGTCTCCCCTCATCCAAGTACACCTGTGAGGGTCTCCCCTCATCCAAGTACACCTGTGAGGGTCTCCCCTCATCTCTCTCACCATAATGATGAGTACCTTCTTGGTGGGCAGGAAGGTTGAAATTTTCCAGACTGATGCAACTGGAAACCACTATACCAGGAAAAATCAAAACTACTTCAATGTCCATAAACGAAAACATCCAAATAGAAAAGTTGGTTCGTAGTCTTGCTCCCACTCATGGAGAGTCACATGACCAAAGACGATAGCAGTTTACATGATTGGATAGTGCCAAGTTGTTCCAAGGCATACCTTTAATCTTGCATTATTACATATTGTGATGGCTGTGGTGGCTTCTTGATTTGCCCTGCAAAGCAAGGCTACTCGATGGGCTGCCATTACTGTTATGTACTCAGACCACTTGTCCCGGCATCACTATACCAGTTTAAGCCTGAGCAGGATAAAGCAAGATGCGGTGTAAAACTTCCATATATTTTATTACAACACAAGCAATTGAGTGGGAAATGACGGGAGGAATGGTGGTTGGGAGAATTCAAATGGGAAATTCGCGGGAAGGATGGCAGTTGAGGAATGCAAACAGGAAAATGGCGGGAGAATTCAATGGGGGGAGAAAGACGAGGCATATTCAAATATCTACAGCATGTGTGCATTCCCACTTGTCCCCTCCGCAAACGTTCATTCCCTCTGATGCCAAAGAACAATGACGTGGCACCTGTAAACTCGAAATGGATCCATACACCCGAAGCAAGGACACAGTTTGGGTAGAGGGGTAAAGAGAAAGCGTGTGAGAGATGACCATGGGGACATATACCCTCATCTGCAGCTACCTCTGTGGAGACTACTGTGCCCACTGCTCAACGTTCAGGCTCGCCTCCCTCGCAGTCCATCCCTGCCTCCTGCAGCAACGGTTCATCTGGTGAAGATGTTGGATTTCCTTTCACTGAAGTAATGACCTGCGTGACTCCAGAAATATTGAGGTGTTGCAATGCACAACGGGTCCGTAAGAGTGCCAGCAAAGCCATGGGTATCACTTGGAAAGAAAGTGAAGAAGAAGCATTATGGTCTGTGTGAATGTACGTGGGTGGAAATGAAGCGAGTTGAATGAAAATCTAAGCCAGTAGAATGGCAAAAAGGCTCCTTGGTTGACTGACCCAAAAAACCTGCCAGAGGAAGATTAACGACTATAAAAAACAAAACTAAAAGACAACTGCTCGTGTGTTCCTCCTTGTATTCCTCCCCCTGTAATGGCTGTCCCGCTGCCTTCACATCGGCCCAGCGTCCCCTCATTGGCGCAGGGTTTTTCGCGGGTGGTTGAGTGGCCCGTGATGACTGTTGGAGGGTGGGGGGGGCGACTCTCCTGGTTGTGGCTGCACCTAATTGGCACAGCTGTGTCGCAGCGACGTCATGCCCGGGAGTGGCGGAAGAAGGGTTTTGGCCTTGTCTTCATTCCTTGACTGTTTCTGAGTTTGCTCCTATGCAGAAGAATGAGGCACTTGTAGATTGAAAAAGTGTTTTATTGCATTGTTTGTGAGATGTTGAGAATAGAGAGGGTGAAAATAAGAGAAACTAGTGTTAACAAACATTCGCAACGCACACATAGCCCGTGTATACAATCTAATGTCGATGCAAAACAATACTACAATATAACTGACTCATCTTACGTCTATGTCCTTTTGCTCACCTGAGAAGTGCTCGACATCCTCTTCATGCCCACAACCATCACGATATATTTCATGATTAATGTAGAAACTGTACCTATTCATAATGAAGCTAATTATGAATAACCAACATAATTAGCTTCCATTTTGTGTTTATGGGTAGGTTACTGGAACTGAATTTTTTTTTTTCCTGTTTGATTGAAACGAAGTTCATGAATCACAGATTTACAAGATTGCCAGTGACTTAACCTTGTGCTCTGATGTACTTTAACTTAACTAAAGGTGATTGTTCGCTATACTATGGAAGGTTGGTCACCATGTCTACGACATCATTATGTCTGACGTATAATGTCACCGGCATGGGAGATGGGCCGAACTTGCTCACTCATTCTGTATTTAGTTGATTTACCTGCTTGTGGAGTGCAAGCATACCCCACCAGTTATTTAAAAAAAAATGTTTGGGATTCCATTCTGTCCGTGTTTGAAGATTTGGAATTGAATGTCCATCTCATTTGTATAAACAATTGTGTTCGTCTGTGAGCATCCTAGTATGGCCCCTGTGTCCTCTTTCTTTAAAGAAAGAATGCTCCAGGCAGGTTACCAACGCTCGAGGTTTTAATTACTTTTCCTTTATTTTAAAAGACTCCAAGTGTGATGGTAAAAACCATGCTTTTGTTTTTTTTTCTCACGCTACCTCTGTTCCTCCAGACAGGGAAGAGCAAAACATCTGTGGCCCTTTCAGTGGAGATGACTCAACACATGTGCGGAGGATGAATACGCACGAGGCAATACCTGAATATGCATGAGATAAGATGTCGGCAGAGCATAAATATAGATTTTACATTCAAACTTGGTGACGTCAGTGAGTGCCATCCTCTCTTTTACAGTTTCCATATGTTATGCAGTGAAGTAAATGGTTTGTTTTGGCAATTTATCTTCATGTCCTGCTGTTGGTTTATATTGATCACGTTTTCTTTGCAAATACGAGGTGTGTTCAAAAAGTATCCAACCTTAATTTTTCGTGCGTAAACAAATGAAGCTATGGAGGCGTGGTTTGGTGCATGTATGTAGGCGATCCTAATCCGTATGCGTGAATATATTCCCGCCTGCAGAAGCTGTCAGTCGACAGAACGCCGATGAGTGAGGAAGTGTAAGTGAGCGCCGTCGGATTTTCGTTTTTGACAAAATGACGGATCACTGTGGTATCATCGCCAGTGATCACCGTGTTGAAGTTGGGATTGCTGTTCACAGTCTCCAGCATGTCCTGTGCAATCTCCAAACGGAGTTGCTTCTGCTCGATCGTTAGCAGCTTTGGCACGAACTTTGCTGAGATTCTCCTTCAGCCCAAATCCTCAGTCACAATGGAATGAATGGATCCAATGCTGATTCCCGCCTCGTCTGCAAGTTCTCTGATCGCGATTCGACGATCCTTCATCAGCAGGGTCCTCACTTGGTCAATGACATCTCATTTCGGGATGTTGAGGGCCTACCAGAACGTGCTTCACTTTCCACTGATGTGCGACCATCTTTGAAGCGGTTGTACCACTCTTTTATCTGTGTGGTGCCCATTGCTTCGTTCCCGAAGGCCTGTTGAATCTCGCGGATCGTTTCCACTTGGGAATCGCCAAGCTTTACACAAAATTTGATGCAGTAGCATTGTTCAAGTTTTTCTGTCATTTTGTCAAAAACGAAAATCCGACGGCGCTCACTTACACTTCCTCACTCATCGGTGGTCTGTGGGCGACTGACAGCTTCTACAGGCGGGAAAATATTCACGCATACGGATTAGGATCGCCTACATACGTGCACCAAACCACACCTCCCTAGCTTAATTTGTTTACGCACGAAAAATTAAGGTTGGATACTTTTTGAACCCACCTCGTATTTTGCCATTTAATGATGGTAATAAAGAAGAAGAAAATCTTGAAGAAGGAGACTCTCCAATAACAGCAGGAGAGAATAATACCTCTGTCACAACAACACATCAAGGTAAATAATTTTTTTTGACCCTATTCAGGAAGAGGATACACAGACATTTAAATTCACACACTTTGCCACCAAATCCTGGGAAGTTTGCTTTGCTCTTCACAATATAACGGAAGGACATCTTTCTCTTTTATATAATTTTATCACAGCTTGCCTTTCTCCATTAAATACATTCAGAACAATTATGAATATAGAGGGAAACATCATATCAGCAGAGCAGTCATTTAAAAGTGTTTCTGTTGAGGTTTATTTACAACGAGCAGATACAACCTGTCACTTCACCGTTAGGGGGAAATGGCGAGAGGGTGGTGCTGTTTGAGGGGAGGGGCAGGGAAGGGAAGGGAATGCGGTGTTTGTGGGAAGGAAGGGTAACTACACAGTTCATATTTGAAGAATGACTGTAGATCTTCACAGCGCCCCCCTCCCCCCCCAATGGTTACCAGTCTGTGGAAGATCAACTGTGGATCTACTTTCACAGATTCTCCTTTGATCTTGACAGTTGATCTTGAATTAAGTATCACTGCTCGATCACATTTCCGGAAGGTGAACTCTGCTACAGATTTCCCAACCATGGATGCTAGAATCTTTTCTCCAACTGTTCTAGATCTTTCAATGTTGACTCCTTCCTGGGCTGTCATGCCATTTGCAATGTTAATGAGGGACTGATCCCATGCGAATGGATCTCTCTCCCCGAGATAGCTGATAATATCAAGGGTGTCATTGACATCTCTAGCTTGTCTAGCTTTTGACAGGTCTTTGTGCTGGTCACTGGTTTCAAATGAGATGCCACTGAGCTTCTGCATGGCCTCGTTGATATTTGCACATGCTGGCATGGAAAGGACCCACACCAAACGCTGAGTTTCTGTCATTCCTTTTCCTCTTATCAGGCCTCCATGTGTCTTTATACTTCTCATCAGCACTTGCTCAATTGTGAGATCCATGGATAGTCCTGCCCAGTACCTATCACTGTGCCTCACCACATGGTATCCTTTCTCAAATTGCTGATGGACATCTGGATGACCTTCTGGCAGATTAAGCATCATTTGCAGGTATACATGTGCAGATTTTGCATATCGCGTGTGTCCAGATGCTGCAAAGTATGGTAACATTTATTGTATTGATTGAAGGTGTAATTTCCAGTTGCCTGTCCGCTCAGCTTTACGAAATCTTCGCAGGATGTCTACCATGTTCAGATACTGCACCCAGAGTTTTGCTGTCTGCATAGTCATCATTTCTTTCTTCTCATTCAGTTTACTTTGGAGTCTTCCCAACACCTCTTCTGAACACACTTCTTCTATAGTAGAGGTAGAAGATACTGTTCTGTCATAGAGTTATGCTGCTGCTGTTAAATCGTTTATGAAAGTACATGTATCTTGTTGTACAGCTATTGTCCCTACACAATCTGTCTCACGATCTGCACTTGCTACCTCCCCTACATGTTCCACTGTTGTCTCCCTGGTCGTAAATATCAAGTAGACCGACTTAATATATTAAACATGTTAAAACCACCCATTAGGAGCCCCTTGGTAAGCTGGTTAGTTTAGCATCTCATATGTATAACTTATTTCTGTAAGAAAATGGGTAATTTGTCAATTTGATGTAACCTATGTAATTAATTGAAGGAATGTAAAAACAATATTCAAGTTTTTAACAGGTTACTCACCTTAATTTGCCTTTCTTGTGTAGAACATGATGATATCATCCATGTTGGAACTTCCATTGAAACAGCCAAAAGGGGATTTCCTATGGGGATTCCCCTGGATTGCACCATTAAGTGAGGGGTACCTCAGGGGGATTGTAAAATTGCAACATGTATCATGATGTATGTAGAAACAACAACATAATTAACCTCAAATTTGACCAGAGTCCACCAAATATTAGTTTTGGGTCAAGCCATTTTATTGCGATTATCATGGATTGTAAGCAAATTATATTTGGTGGTCAGTTGGAATTATGCAAATGAGCTTTTTATCTGGTTAAATACTGTAGTGTCCTAGATGCATCCAATGAAATTTTTAAGTATTGCAAATGCATCCTTGGATCCAAAGATCTCATTATAGAAATTTAAATCACTAAAATACATCATCTGAGAGCAAAGATTTGGCAAGATATTGATATTTGGTGGCCATATTGGAGTTATGCAAATTAGATGTATTTCTACAACAGGGATTTCTTAGGACTTTTAGTATGGGACCTCATAGAAATGCATTGCGCTAAAAAAATTCTGTTGCAATTTGTTCCCGATCAAGTGAAAAAATGGGCTCGATTGCCTGGACTATATCGCTGATTCGCCAATAAGTGATGAAACCGGTCCAGTCACTGAGAGCGTGTGTATAGTAGCATTGGGATGCTCATGTGTGTCCAATGTGTGAACGTCTTTATAGTTGTTGAGGAACTCTGGGAAGGGTTCAAAACTGCATAGTGCTGACTTTGTGCATGATTTATTGGGTTGCTTTATGCAGCTTCTTCAGTTGGAGGTGTGTGTGTGTGTGTGTGTGTGTGTGTGTGTGTGTGTGTGTGTGTGTGTGTGTGTGTGTGTGTGTGTGTGTGTGTACACATTTAATAAAAGGAATAAATTCCTGTGTGCAGTTAGTGGAACATGTTAGCTGTATATTTTCAACCAGTCTAACAAATCGTCAGAATCAAATCACAGGAATAAATTCCTGCGTGAGGCTAGTGTGAAAAAATTCAGACAACCCTCGACTCAAACCTCAGGACAAAGGACATAATCAGTAACATGGTGACAGGCAACTGAACTATTGTCGTATTTAGTATATGTTCAGAAGTTTCTCTCGTGTGTGTGTGTGTGTGTGTGTGTGTGTGTGTGTGTGTGTGTGTGTGTGTGTGTGTGTGTGTGTGTGTGTGTGTGTGTGTGTGTGTGGTGTGTTCTCTCAAAGGTCCTTTAATTTTTCATGTGATCTTTGATTGAGATCTAACTTAACAGTGGGTTGGCATCTATTGTGGGTGGAGGCATATTCATTGATGCATTTTTGTCAAATTCCACTTTCTCGTTCATTCTGAAGTATTACACTTTTAAAAACTCTGAATGCATACACATTAGTGAAAAATGGATGTGTTTATCCTGATGCTTTTTGAAAAAAGTAGGGGATATTGTTGTTGGCTGTTTGTCTGCCTTGTCCATCTGTCACACCATCTCCTCCGAGACAATTGAGCAGAAATTCACCAACTTCGTCGTTACAGTATCAGCACATGGCATGGAGGTACAAGAGCAGTGTCATTTTTGGCCCCACCCTCAGGGACAGGGTTAAGAGATCAAACACTGAAAATGCAATTATGGATGCATTTTTGAATGAAACTTTGTGTGTGCAATCAATATTGGAAAACATGAAATATGTGAATTATTTTTGATTTGATCCCCCGTTCATGCCCCAAGGGATCAGGACTTTGAGTTCCAGGGGTGAAAACGGGTAAAAGAAATTAACCTCATAATTTGATATTGGGTCATTATTGGTCAAACCTTTTGCCATCATTCAACTTTGCTTAAGATGGGAAGCTTGGAGATTTGTGACGGGGTGCCACCAGCTTCACTCTGGTTTATTGAATGTTTTACCTTGTGGGTTTGATCTTGTGTACCACTTCCAATGGAATTAACAATTTTGATTGTCATTGATATGGATTTCATATTTTGCAAACATGTGATGCAACTGAATGGGTTTTTGCAGTGTCAGAGGTTAAGTATGGAAACATTGCAGGAATTTAAGGATACCATTCATGCCCATCACAAGAAGATACCGAAGGTAATGGGGGAACGATCCAGATGCCAACTCCACCAGATGGATCGAATGGAGGTGATCAATCTTCAACATAAAAGGAATATTCTGTCATATTTCAAAGCATAGATGAAAGTAAATGAAGTTGTGTAGAAAGTGAAAACTTTGCTGCAATTGATGTTTGACCTTTCTATGCAGGTCATGGACTTGAAAAAGACAGTTTCAGGTAAGTATAAGGTGGGTAATAAAAGCCGATGAAGCCTTTGCAGCTCCTGTGTGAAGCGGGACCATCGCCGTTAAATATAAAACACACAGGAAATGGCTCTCTGGCAGAGGCGCGGCGGTGATGGCAAAATGTTAACCCTCAGCCAGGCAAAGATCCCGGAGGTTACACTGCATATTGAGGAAAGCAAAGCATTGCTTCCTTATTTGGAGCTCCATGGATGTATCTTCGCATGACAGACTTGCGTGAATATTGACAATTCCAGAGCGTATTGGTGTTCCTAAGGAGAAAGTTTTAAAACACCTGAAATTACTGGGACCTGACAAAATCCACTCCAATGTTCCTTCTGCTTTGGTGAAGTAGCTGAGCAGGTCTGTGATCCCATCTGCTTGATCAACAATAAATCCCTTAAAGGAAGAGTTCTATCAGCCTGGAGTAGAGTTGACATGCCGAGCTCCGAGAAAGGAACAGGCAATGAACGAGGCAATGAATCACCAAGCCTGCCATGTTCACAGGAGGCGCTGCCGCAAGCTTCAATGTCCACTCACTGGCAGCGATTGTCGACGATTTGGGAAGCGCTCGTCTGGACACAGTTTGTCGGGCTTTGCACCGGGGACATTCCATTCAAGTGTACACACCCTCCCGACATCAATACCTCATTTTCTCCCCAGATGTTGGTCATTTATTCACTTGGGTGAAAAACTCAAAATACCAACTTTTATGACCTGTGGGCCCATTGGGGCCCATTTTAGGGGCCCCCCAAATTTGGGTGCCCCTGGCTGCCCCACAATCTTCCAGAGGCCATATCACAGGTTGTAGTGGTCCGATTTGGCTGATCTTGGTATCAAAATGCTCGTAAAAGCAAGATCTTTCGAATCGCGTAAAGTAAAATCACTCAAACAGTAATTCAAAAGGTTATAGTTTGGGGCGCATTTTGACCTTGGTCCCCTGCTCCACATCCAAACCGATGGTCCCTATTTTTTTCGTGTGAGAAAACCCCTTCATATACTCCAACACCTCAGCATAAATGAAAATGGGTTCAAGTATGTAGATGGTTTTATTGTTCGGGGACTCGGGTGCTGGACACACAATATGCCGCAATACATAGCACAATATTTGAACACAAGATTTCCAATACACTATATCAGTATATTGTACATAAATTTTCCACATGCACATGTAGGAACTGGAAGCGATAAGAGTTTTTCCTAGCATATTATAGTCAAGATTTTTTGCCAACCAATTTTTATTTGACAGTTGTTTCTTTTTTACTGATTGTGTAGGTTCAACCTGTCGCAGTTGTTGGTTCTACAGAAAAGTATATCAGAAATGTCTAAAATGCAGTGATCTTCAATGTCAGGTAAAAAGAAACTATTTGTGGGCCCGTTTGGATGAAGAAAATTCACTTTCACTTCATGAGTGTCCTGAAAGGCTTCCATGATGCCGGCAAGCCACCATTTTCCATCATAATGCACTGTGACATAACCTGAGTTTCCAGTTAAAAGTTGGTGTTGATTTTGAAATAGCTACCTCGATACGGTGTTCCTCGCTAAGGCTGAATTCGCGTACTGGAAGAGCAGTTTCAGAAATAGGGATGAAAGCATGAAGTTTTTGAGTTCCAGCGATGGTTTTGGCCGTTTTTAACCTTTCTTCCAGATTTCGTTCTTCCTCGTCATACGCCTCTTGTATCCTGTAACCGAACTTCATTTCATTCAAACCATTTTCAGCAAAGGCGAAAAGATCTTTTGCAGAAATAATTTGACTGTCATAAGGTCTACGCAGGCTCACGTGTTGCTTCTCATTTGACTGCACCTCCCACGCCATCTGAATGGCTCTTGCCATGACTTGTGGCAAAAAATGCCATTCTGCATCAATGCCCTACTCTGATTTGTGACGACATAGCTTTATGAAGGCTTTGCAATTCTTGTATTGGCCAGCGCAACCGTCTGAGAAATAGTAAAGTTTCTTTACATTTCCAAAGCGAGATTTCAAGTGTTCAATGAGCATTCTTTGGCAGAGGTGGACTGAGACAATGTCGTGAGTTTCTGATATGGATTTCCTATGGAATTTCTGAGACATTCTGATATAATCGTGAACGAATCGTGGTTTAATTTGCCATCGTCCGATTTGAAATAGTAAACCGAGGGGTGAATTGTCCCTTGAGAGCAGTTACAATGGAATCCTTGGGCCGCATCCTGTACGACAAACGAATAGTTCTCTGAGAAGTCTCCAATAATGACAAATTCTCCTTCACCGATTTCGTCTTTCTTATTTTTGAGAAACCGAGATTGGGCTTGGCAATGAAGTCGTGTCTCACTAATTTCACCGCGCGTTCACAGAATTGATTAATGAATTCTTCCAAAGGCAGGACCATGGAGCTCAGTTCAGATATGTCGGTGGATGTCCGCCGTTTAAACTGAGTTTCATCAATATCCTCGAGTACATAAGCACTCAGTAGCTCGGTTTGAAGTCTTCAATTGATGGGCAACTTTCACAAGTTCTGAAATACCATGCCGGTTGTGCTGGGTTACAAACTATGCATGCTATCACATGATGATAGCTCGGAAGTTCGGCTATCTGTGGCATTTTGGAACCAAACATCATGAGTTTCACATTTTGATGTAGCGTACATACACATACACTGTGTGTACAGCCAGAACCGACCAGGACACACTCCGAGGGATGGAGCATGGCGAACTTCGCGAATCCAACTTTCAAGCCAGGGTCCTTCTCTTTGAATTTCTGAAACAGTTCCTTGAGATTGTTTAGTACCAGGTGCTTTTGAATTTTGTCTTTTCCATGTTCATTCCTGACCACCACACAGTCCTTTTTCCCCGCATTATTCGGCTGACTTCATCACTTCGGTAAAATTCGGTTACGGCGGATTTCACTTCGTCAGGCAATATTTTACCCTGTTTGGGATTTGGAGACCATAGCATACCATTTTCTTTCTCTACATTTTTGGCTTGCACAGCCATTCTTTGGGAGCAACTGAATTCACTCATCATCCCTCTGATGCTCATACTCCTAGCAAATATTGTCAGTATACGTATTTGCTCTGAACGGCTCGAAACAACATTTTTTTCTTTCAGGCTTTTGATCACCTCTGGCATGCAGTTTTCATCACATTTTGACGCTGTATTTTGTGTTTTCTCTGCAGTGCTTGGTTCAGTAACTAGTTCTAATTTCTTTCGCACAGAATCTTCCACTTTACTTTGCTTTTCAGGAACATACCCTGGGTTCCTTTCCGCCTTTCGTTTGTCGAATGGGCTTTCGCCTATCATCGATAACGATTGGTTTAATAGGTCAACTTCTGCTTCTCGCTCAAAAACCTCCTCGTCCTCATCTGTCGAAATAGATTCTGCAATGCCTTCGATAGTACCTTCTGATGATTATTTCGAACCGGTCAAAGATGATTCTTCAATATGCTCTGGTGACAACTGAGAGTTTTTTTCTGCACAAAGTACAAAGTCTGTCATCTTTTTTCACCTTTGAAGAAAATTTCATCAACGTAAACATTGCTTGTACATCTTGTCTATCAGTTTTGTTTGCAGCATTATCTACAGCAGCCTCACGGGCCTTACTTGAGTGAATTAGTGATGGTTTAGTGCGGTCACATGGGCGTGTGAATTCCACATCATCGATATTCTTTTCAATAATTTCCTTCAGTGCAGCACGAGTGGTAGTTCTGTGTAAACTATCCATCATCATCATATTGTCATAATCTTGTTGTACTTTATCAATGCCTATATATTCACCAGAGCTGAGTTTATCTGCAAGGCAACTGTAAAACTCAATTTCTTGGCTGCAGAAATTTACAGAATCATCTGAATCCTTTTGGTCTTTTTCTGCAACTGGTTGCTTGACCAGGTTGTATTTTTTTCCACTGATTTGCCAGGCAGGTATTATGATACATCAAATCTCCAGAAAGTGGGTCCTTTGAATTTATCAGTTCACTGTAGTTCACCTTCCACTCATCATTGTTGCATTTTTGCACAATCACTGCCATTTTTTCACCAACATTTTGACATCTGTGAAGAATATCTGTATTTTTACCCTGACAAAAGAAGCACTCAGCTTTATTGAACTTCCTTATTTGGGAACGTGTGCATCGTACTGGTGCAGAAGAAGATTGTGTAGAGCTACAAGATCGAGGGCGACCTCTCTTTCGCATTAGCTGGGTAGAGTCCCGTGTAGCGAGGGCTGTTTCATACCACCTGCTGGATCTTCCAATGTCTGTGACGTTAGTAGTTTCTGCATAGCATGGAGCATGCCACTTCGCATGTTGGTCCTTTAGCTGTTCTGCAGTTATTTCACCCAGACAGTTATGAATTCCAAGGAATTCCAGTTCACTTAAATCAGCCCTACGACGGACAGAATGCAGAAATTTTTCATATAATGAATATTTTGGGTGTTGTCTCAACAAATCACTGCTATGTTTTTGACATTTAATACACAGTTTATAGTTTGTATTGGTGTGTGGTCTTTTTGTAGGTGGCTCTCCCATCTTTCTTTAGCCTGTTGTAGCTATATTCTGAAAAAAGCAGAAACAAATATTTAATAAATATTAAACATGTGATAATAGGTATTTATGGGAAAATAGTCAAATTAGGTCATGATAACAGCGATGAAATATCAAAAAAGAACATAATAAAAATTTCATTATTTTGGCTGCCGCTAAAAGCTAAAAAATGGCATTATTGACAATTTCCTCGTCAAGTTTTATATTTAGACCTTTATAAAGTATCACAAATGATTGCTAGCCCTCTAAAACATACATTTAGACACTAATATCATGTAAATACCTCTATCAGAGGTAAAGATATGGTCGGAAATGTGTTTTTACCCGAGCGAATTTAAAGATGGCCGCCAATAATCCAATATGGCGGCCAAAAAAAATGCCAACCAGAATTTTTGATAAATTTATGGTCCATAGTCACTAAAAAATTAGGTTGGCAAAAATTAACCCAAAATTTTCACGATATTACACAACAGCATATACTAAGTTCTCCCTTGGAGGCTTTCAGTCGAGATTCTCTGAGATTAATGGCACGCGCAAAGTAAATGCTTGGCGCTTCACTTGGGTGGTAGCACATGGGTTGTACTCGACCCATGGGCAACGATGGGTGAGGGACGGTGGGACATATCCCCCCCACCCACACTTTTTTGATAAAGGGGATCATCCCGCCACTTTTTGATAAAGGGGTTTCATCCTGCCACTTTTTTGGGAGAACATAATATAAAATACGTTGCTCTGTACAAGCCACACAGGGCAGGATGCAGGTTGCTCCCCAAATTCATCATATAATTGTGTGTAAGTCAATATTAACTTTCCCCAAATAATTTATCTCTGACTATGCTGGTGGGAATTATTTAATAACAGAGACTGGTATTGATTTGTGCATGTCATGCTGGATTTCATTAGTCCGTGTATAAGCATGGTCTGCAGCACGGTTGGTGCACATGTGCTGAGAATATATCACTTGATCAGTGAAGACGTTGGGTAAACAATCCCGCTGCAGTGCTGTGTTCAAGGTTTCTTCCGAAAGAGCCTCTTTGCTCACCCACTGTAATACTCATATAATGCAGCTTGTGTGTGTGTGTGTGTGTGTGTGTGTGTGTGTGTGTGTGTGTGTGTGTGTGTGTGTGTGTGTGTGTGTGTGTGTGTGTGTGTGTGTGTGTGTGTGTGTGTGTGTGTGTGTGTGTGTGTGTGTGTTTTGAAATACTGTATGGCCCTGCATTAAAAAGGTGCAAAAACAGATCCTGCAACTACAGACCAATCAGCAAGGTTATGGAATCCATCATCGCTTCAGACATTAAATCCTTCCTCTTCTCCAATGGCTTGATTTCCAATCATTAATTTGGTTTCAGACCAGGTCACTCTACCCTGGAAATGCTGCTTCTGCTCTCCCAACAATGGATGGAGGTCCTCAATGGCGGACTTTAAATCAGAGCCGTATCCCTAGACATATCGCGGGCTTTTGACACGGTCTGGCACCCTGCCCTGCTCACCAAACTCTCTTCCTGTGGTATCCAAGGCCATCTCCACTCATGACTCGCAGACTTCCTCGACTGAAGCAGCCAAGCTGTGGCCCTAAATGGAGTTCTTTCATCCCCTCTTCCTGTCCAGGTTGGAGTTCCTCAAGGTAGCGTTCTGGGCCTTGTTCTTTTTCTGGTTTTCATCAATGATCTCTCCGACTCCCTGTAAAATCCTCTATATCTCTTTGCTGATGACTCCACCCTCTGCCGCACCATCGGTCATCCCTCAGAC
Source organism: Eptatretus burgeri (assembly GCF_056783735.1). Classification (NCBI taxonomy): domain Eukaryota; kingdom Metazoa; phylum Chordata; class Myxini; order Myxiniformes; family Myxinidae; genus Eptatretus; species Eptatretus burgeri. The sequence continues at coordinate 17,856,628 of NC_140971.1, forward strand.
CGGCAAGCAGCAGCTTCTTCGCTCACTGCAAATCTGGATAAAATCACAAACCGGTCCAACACGTGGAACATGTCTTTCAATCCGGACAAATCTCACACTCTTATGTCTCTCCGAAAGGACCGTTTGGCCCCCCCTCCCCCAAATCTACTTTCTCAACAATCTTCTGGAAGAAGTCCTTTCATTCAAGCTTCTGGGTCTGACTATCTATCATGATCTTTCCTGGGAAAGCCACATCTCAAACCTCGCCTCCAAGGCCAGTCAGAATCCTCTGTCGTACAAAGTCCTTCCTCAGCCCACCCGAGCTCCTGACCACATACAAGGCTTTCGTCCACAACCTGATGGAGTACTGCTCTCCCCTCTGGACTGGTGCTCCTGCCTCCCACCTTTCTCGGCTTCACGCTGTGGAAACCAAGGCATTTTGGATCATTGGCATCTCCCGCAATGAGGCTGAGTCTTTTGGCCTCTCACTCAATCACCACAGGCAGGTCAGTGGTTTTTCTGTTTTCCATCATCTCCTCCAAATCCTCGATGTTTTCTACCCCCATTAAACCACCCCAAACCCACCTCCTTCAAATTCCCTGCTTTCCTTCCTGAAAGTCCCTGTCATGTCCATCTTGTATTCCCCATGTTCCCTGGCACATCCCTCTCCCTTCCACAGATCTGGTGTCTCTGTTCCCCACTGTTTTGTCCTTCCCACTCCCCCCTTGCTGTGTGTTGTGTGTTAGCTCTCATACGAGCCTGACAAGGGATACAAAAAAAAAACAAAAAGCAGAGAAACTCGTGGCAGCATTAACAGAGATAAAAACGAGAATTGGTTCGCCATAACCCATGAATAGATCATGTTCTTAATGCTTGCTATAATTGGATTTATGACAATGTTGAATGCCCCAATCCACACAATCTTATCTTTAACCAATTCCCCAAACCAGGAAACTTATGACTGTATACCAAAACAGTATTTCTATATCCTTTTCCTTCAAAAGTTAAGAGATTATTCTTTCTGCACACCCTCAAGTTCCCCAATCAACAGAGAAATCAAGGTGATCAGCAACATCGATCAGAGGACCGATCTCTTCCCTCACAAACCTCACGAGAGTGAAGAGCTCTGTTTTTGGAGGAGAGAGACAGACAGACAGACAGACACATCCTTGTGGTCTTCGGCTGGGACGGGGCCACCAGAACGTCATCTCAAACAGGTCTGAATCCCCTCCCCGCCCCCCATTTAATTTGTTTATACCCTAGCACATAATCCTTTGTTATTTGGGTTCCCACCACCTCCCTTGTGTTTAAATTGGGATATCTGGTGGAGTGTTTATTTGTGTTGTCTTGGTACCTGTTTGCCTTTCCCGAATCATTTCTTTCCCACCGCATGTCAGCGGGATTTCCTGTGGAATGTTTATTGATTTGTTGTTTATCCTGTGTCTCTGATCCCGAGTAAAGGATTTGTATTCATTCCACTGTGCTCAATTGTGTATGCATCTGCTTTACCTTTGCATTGCTGGATTTGCATACTGTGTGTGTCGGTGAGTTTGGGTGTAAATTTTCGTCGCCATTCGGATGGAAACTCCGCTTGGTGTAGTCTGATTGCTTATAGAGCGCGACCCGCACACAGAGAACAACCTTCGGAGAAACAGACCGTACCCCGAGTCCCTTACCAAGCGGCCAGGTCGTAACAAACACACAGTGGACATTGGAAATTATTGAAACAATCTATTTGGATTATTAAAAGGACAACGTGATGGTCAAATTCCCCTATATTTGCGTACGTTATAAATGGACGCCCCTGCTGCTTTTTATCTATTTTACGAGCATCGCACTGATGAACGTAACGTGTCCTCAGCCCGAACTAAACTAACTTACAAGCTTTCACTTTGTGATTGTAATAGTAAATATTAAACCTGCGAAGTGAGAATTATCTCCCTCGAAAAGAAAATCATCATTGGAGATGAATGGGTGGAAAGATAAACAAGAGAATAAGATGTTCCGATGAGGATCCGGGAACACACTTTGTTTACAATCATCGATGCTGCTCCGTCATGAGAGTTGGCGAATCAGAGTTCGGAGCACGTGCTCAAGCATTTCGGCAACCAATGCTCAGACGCCACAGCTGGGCTACGTGGACGCTTTGGGTTTAAGAGGGAGGAGGCGGTAGTGATCGTCATATCTGGACTGTCACGGTGGTCTTTCAGGGCTTGAGGCTCCCACTTTCCCGTTGATAAATAATCCGTTAATAATTACAATAATAGTGTGATCAAGCATGGGAGTCAAACTCATTTTGCGCTCACCGAGCCAGGCGGTGAGTGACTTGCACGTTTCCTGCCCTGCAGGTTGGTCCGTGGTTCAGCTCAAGGAGCATTTGGCGAACGTTTATCCTGGGCAGCCGGTAAGTCGTTTCTGGTTGATTTATTCCGTCAATTATAAGCGCTCGAGTTGTTGAGTTCGTGATCTAATAGTTTGTCTTTCCCAGGCTCCCCAGCACCAGCGTCTTGTACACTTGGGGCGACTCCTCTTGGACCATGCACGCCTGGACGACCTTCTGCCGAAGGTGTGCACAGCCTCAGACCCCCCCCACCCAAATATCACCACCCTTTCCCCCCACCGACCCATCACCAGCTCCTCACCACCACCCCCATAATCTTCCTCCCTCCTCCCCCCCCCCCTCCACACTGCACCACTGTTATGACCCAACAGTAAACATTTTTTACATTCCTGATGTTGAATAAGCTTCTGAAAAGCAAATATGTTGTGTGTCCCAACCTTGAATCAAGTGGTGCGTGCCTGATCGTACAGGGAGAAGAAAACCACGTACTGCATTTGGTTTACACACAGCCATTAGGCCAGAACCAGCCACAGGGGTTGCCAGAATCCAGCACTCTTGCACCAGGGCTTCCAGTCGATGGGTTGAGGCAAAGGACCTTGAGTCAAGACCACACCACACAGCCTGTCACAACAGGGTGAGTTGGCTTTGGTATTGATTTGTGCCACTTGGCACCAGGTTGTTGGTTGCGATGCAACTGGCAATCACGGATTGGCTGCAGAAGAGAAATACATGCAATGCTTCGAAATGTAGAAAATTATTTCGTCTGTCCAAGGTCTATGGTGATGTTTGTAGAAGCGTGTACATGGAAAGATTTCAACCTTGAGATTGGTAGTGTTTGGAGTATCTGCACATCAGTTGATTGCTCAACATCTGATAATCCTGTTAACTGTCCTTGACTGGTGGTACAGCTGTGTGTTCTCATGTCCTTGCCCACAGGAACATGACCATGCAGGGTGACGGTGCAGCTCCAGCCTTTGGCAGTCCCTATTCTATGTACTCACCCAGCATGGCCTGGCTGCAGCATGTGTATGCACAGCAGTATTATTTGAGATAGTAAGTTTGACATGTTCAGTAAACGGTATCTCCTATGAATAGGATTGTTTGCAGTGTTCTAAGGGTCTTGGAAGTGGAGTTTCTAAAATGTATCGCATGTGGGACAGACAATGGGAGACGTCAATGGACGTATTCACTAATTGCAAGGACATTTACTGCATGTAGGATATGATCCTGGGCTCACAACGTGAGTCAGGGATTCAAACAAAACCAGGCCAACCCAAACACCAATGGTTAGATGCCATGCTTTGGCTTAAATCTTCTCACCATCAAGGATCTTTCGGAAGATGGTTTCAACTTGGATTGTGCAAATGGTGCACTGTTACATTTCAGCCATTAAATCTGGGTTCAATTTCCAACTATAAACTGTAGGATTTGCTTTTTGCATGCAGGGTGTTGCATCACAGTGCAACATTACTCAGATGGATGTTGAGCCAGGTGTCTTGTCTGCTAGCATTAGCTATGGACTTTGAAGATCCCAGTGTTTCATGAAGAGGAGGTGAGTTGTCACCAGCACCCTGAACAAAATTCTTATCCAAATTGGCCCCAATCAAATGTCAGTCCTGGTCAGCTGGTTCGTGAAAGACTTCTGCAAACCCCTCCCAAACTTTGGGAATAATTGGGTCTGTGAAAGATGACTTGTGCTACTTGATATGGTTAAACATTCATAGTTGAAGATGCTTTTTCTTGTACAGCAGTATAATTATTTGTTTTATGCATCTCATTCGAACATTATAAAATATATTGGTGGAAAGTGTTAATTTTAAATGTACAGCTGAATATGAAACAAACTAAAGTGTTCTCCATGCATTTTATCAGTCAGGCCATGTCTGCAGCAGCACTGGAACAACCCTCACCACTTGCAAGCCAGGAAGTTCCAGAAACAGCCAATCAGGGTAGAGCGGTCACAGTGGGGGAAGAAGAGCGGGCCAACGGTGACAATCGGGTTGATGGCCAAGGCAGAGCCGCGCAGGAGGGGCATCGAGATAATGATGAAGCTGCAAACCAAGACTGGCTCGACAGGGTGTACTCTGCTTCGCACGCGTTGCTCCTATTCAGCATTTTGTACTTTTATTCGTCCCTGAGTCGTTTTGTCTTCGTCATCTGTGCAGTTCTCATCATCGCCTTGTGAGTGTATACACGGCCTTGCGTTGCAGCAGATATTTGCCTCTTCAGGCAGCACTCATTGCTTACCTGTAGCAGATGGTCTTTCTGTGCTGTGTACAGACGGATAATATGTGATGGTTTGCTCACAGGCATCAAAGGGGCTGGTTAGGCCATCGACAAAGGGCTCAAGGGGAAGTGAATGCTGCCGTTCAACTTGCTGCACCCCAGGTAAGTCACCAAATGGTGTGGGAAGGAAAACTCCCCCCCCCCCCATAGTCTGAGGGAGAGTGATCCTCATGCAAAAGCAATGACCCCATTCTTCCACCTTCCATTTCTCTTTAACAGTGTGTATACAGTAGTTATGCAAACAAAGGTAACTGCTTCACCAAAGAAATGAATCCAATTTGAGAAGCTGAGCTACAATCGGTGTTTAAAGTTACAGAACCCCATCCAAGGATAAGATGAGGGAGAGGAAAAAGACTATACAGTATAGGCAATCCAAAAATAGATATTCCATGTTAACATGAGTTAAGTTAACATGAGAACGTATTCAACGTACAAGTACTCTTCCCTTCCCTAATTTCAACATACTGTACAAGTACTCCTTCCTCCCTCCCAAAGGTAGCTCATTCCTTCCTGCATTTACAAGTTTTCTTTCAATGACATACTAACAGTTCCACAATGATAAAACATCCTCAATATGTACTTTTACCCCTTAAGGCCCAGTCACACCTTGACGTTTTAGCCAGCAATGGCAACGTATTAAAATGTATGTAAAACGCTGGCTTACGTTGAACTTTTGATGTTTTTTTTCGGATTTCGGACGTATTCGGATGTATTCATAACGACTTGGTCTTAAGCATAACGTATTAGTAACGGACACAGAACGTTTCGTTGTGTTATAGATAACTTATACCAACGAATGCTGAACCTGTTGTCGGCCTTCACAACCTATGCCCAACGATAGTCTCACTTATGCATAGCGTGCTGCACGTATCGCCGACGATCACGTGGCCTATCCTAATTAAAAGGCTGCCGCACAACGATTCAAATCATAACCGCTGCAGAAATGGAAGTGTCAACATCGCAGTCACACCTTGGCGATCTTGCCAGCGCATGCCGACCTCTGAAAAATGCGTCTAAAACGCTGGTACACGTCGAATACGGTATGGGTAAGTTTGGTATGCGTGAATAAAATGCTAAAGTACGCTATCATACGTCGTAGTAAGTGGAGTACGTCTTGTAATTTTAAACATGTTGAAAATTTTACGACGTACTTGCCGTATGACAACGCTCCACATGCGATGGGAATAAGTTGTACGCACGATATGCGATCGTTGACACACAGACACACGTTACTTGTACGTTACTCATAAGTCGAAACGCATCAAGGTAATGGTTAGCGTCAGTGTTCCAGACTCCCGTTTTTTTTTTTTTCTTTGGTATGACGGTGTTCAGTGTACAGTGTGGTTATGATTTAAATCGTTGAGTGGCAGCCTATTAATTATATTGTATTATAACCGCACTAGAAATCGGAGTGTCAAAATCACCATCATACTGAAGGAAGGAAGAAAAAAAAAAAACTAAAAGAAAAAAAACCAGGGAGTCTGGAATACTGACGCGAACCATTTCCTTGATGTGTTTCGACTTATGAGCACCTTACAAGTAACGTGTGTCTGTGTGTCACCGATCGCGTAATGTGAGTACAACACGTTACTCATAGGTTAGAAATAAGTTTCGGGTACGCTAAACATTACCTCAATGTGTTTCGACTTGTGTGTCGACGTGTCAACGATAGCGTAACGTGCCTACAACTAATGGCCAGCGTTATGCGGAACGTGTGAGTCATACGCTGGCATGTCTTAAAATTTCAAGCATGGAAAATTTGAGGACAACCAAAAAGTACAACGACGTATGGCAGTGTTTTTCAGCGTGCTCTCAATGTTATCAAAACTTACCCATAACGTATTCGACGTGTACCAGCGTTTTAGACAAATTTTCCAAAAATCGGCATAAGCTGGCTAAAACGTCAAGGTGTGACTGGGCCTTTAGATTCTTCTGTCTTTATCAAAAATTAGAACTGCACTCAGTGGAGTGCATACCTCCACCAGGCTGAACAGTTTACATTTTGTATCCCACTGATGGGCCGGATCTGGATAATTTTCTGAACCAAAATCTAATCCACTTGTTCTTGTCAACGAACCAACTCATCCACCTAGTTTTGTCATAATCCATCCACAACGTTTTTTTTTACCTCTGCCCTCGTTTCTCTGTCTGAGTTGGATATCTCAAAAAGTTAGGGACTGGTTTGGACAAAATTTGGTGGACAGGTTGGGTGTGTGCCAAGCACAAGCAGATTATACAAATTTAGTTCGGCTGGATCTGCATCCGTACCTTATCGGTGGATACAAAACATAAACTGTTCAGCCTGACGGTGGTATGCACTCTGCCAAGTGCTGTTCAAGTTGAAATATTGTGCTATTTATCATTTTTGACTATCTCTCATTGGTGAAGAATCACTTAAAAAGTTCCAGTTTCCAGATCTTCACCAAAATCTAATCAATTAATTTGTCTTTGTCACACACCCAACCTGTCCACCAAATTGCCCAAATCCATCCACAACTTTTTGTGATGTATATCATTTTTAACCTATCTCTAAATGGTGAAGAATCGCTTGGAAAATTCTTGGATCCAGATGCAGCTTCAGATTCTCGCCAAAATCGAATCGATTCGTCCTTGTCGCACATCCAACCTGTCCATCAAGTTTTGTCCGAATTCATTCATAACTTGAGATATTCTGCTCATAGACTTGAAAACAACCTCCGTCCACCTCCGGTGACGGAGGAATTATAAATGGATCCAGAATTGAACCTTGTGGAACTCGACTACCTGCCCCCATTTCCACTGTGATTGTTGTCTTTCATTCTCCTGTTCCTGAACCAGTTTTGTGTGAAAATTGTTGCCTTGCTCTCTGTGCTGCTTTCATTTTTAACCACTAACTGCCTATGTGCCACACCTTTACAGCTTTGTGCATGTTGTCAATCTGGTTTTCGGCAAGTCCAAGTTAATGTCTCCTCTGAAGCAAAAATTCATCTTGATTGAAATATTGCAAAATATGTCATTTTAAAGCTAAAATTCTGATGTTTATGGTCCTTATAAAAATACATAAAATGGGAAATTAACTAATGCAAAGGTAATATTTTACATAAATAATTAATTAGCGTGATGTACGGGACATTGTATTTCTTGATCTGTAATTTAAGAAAAAATTATGTTGAGGACGGAGTACTGGAATATTTTGAACAAACATTTTCATTTTGAAAAAAAATTAATTATGCTAATTACACCTTGTCCAATATGTAATATCCCATAGGTTTTTTATTTTTCAATCCAACTAGGAAATGAGTCTTTTCAAAAAGAATATATTAGGTGACGTTCTAATTTATGGTAGTTCTTCATTAAAAAAAATTTAAAAACGAAATTTCCATGGTAATTATATAATCAGATTTTAAAATGTGACATACGGGACATACGAGTTGAAAACCACAAGTACGTAAGTGAGGCATCAAAATGTGAAGGAAGTGGTTCCACAAGAAGCATATTTGCCATTCCAAAAGGTCTGAAAACTGAATAGTCCCTTGGAATTTACTGGAATTCAGTCCCTTGACCTTTCCACCAAACCTTTGAGTGGGGCTTCTGAATTATGTTGATGCAATTTCTGCTGAAGGCTCGGGTATTGATAGCCAATCCACAAATTGCAGTTCTGGAATAATCAAGTTGAAGGAACAGTGTAGTTACCCATCTTAATTTGTACAACCTCAGTTTACAAGTTGTCTGCACCTTAAAACTTATTCATTACTGGTCTGATGGAGTTGGAAGTCAATTCAAGAACAAGTTTTGTTTCACACATATGCCTTTTCATGAAAAGGACTTCAATGCCACCATAGACTGGTCCTTATTTGACACTGCGCATAGGAAAGGGAGCAGTAGATGTAGTATATGGCACAGTTAAAAGGATAGTATGGTTTGCCATTCTTCACAACAAAGTTATTGTAGCAGATGTAGAGACATTTGCAAAGGTTGTTGAGGAACTCTGCAGGGAGATCAAAGTGATGTTTGTTCCTGCTTCAACCATCAACGAATGAATTTGAGAGACATTGGAAAAACTGCAAGGCACTTCCACACGCACACAAAAGATGCATTTTGTTCATCCTGCAGATGCATCTACAATTGCAGCAGAAATAAATACATCATTCTCACCTCATGCAGCTTAAAAAAAAAAACTATCAGCTGATACCATGACTGTCGACACAGGCACCTGATTATTTTTTATATATGTATATATTGTTATGGAAATGGCCCTTCGTATGCCATTAAATATAGGATTAGCCCAGATCCCCCATTAAATGCATGTTTAGCCAGGTTTTTTGGTAATTTGACGTTGCATGTGTGGCGGGAGGTGTCGGATGCATGTTTATTGTTCGCACAGTGGTGGTGGTCTTCCTTTTCTTCCTTCCCCTCTCCGAACGATAGGCCCCACCCAGTCGGCTAAGGGGGAGTGGCCTGGAGAGGGAGGTGGAGCTTGGGGAAGGAGTTTGTCGGCTTCGTAAAGAGGTGCGCCCCAAAAAGAGAAAGTGGTAAGAAACAGAGGACGGAGTTGAGCAGTTGGGCTTTGAGGCGAGCGTGCGCCGGGAAGGCAACAGAGAAACGACGGTGTCGAGGCACGATCTGCTGGATGAGCAGTCGGTTTTTGGAGGCGAGAAGAAAAGGAAAGCGAGTGGTGATTCTGCCAGGAGAGAAAACTGAACCTGAGGTTGAGGCGGCAATCTGCTTCGAGAGGACCTGTGTAAGTCTGGAGTCAGCTTCAAGAGGAGGTGATCGACAGGTTCAACCTGCATCTAACGACGGAGCCTCTGACTGTCCTGACTGACCTCATGGCTCGACGACGTCTTGGAATCCCATGGACCCAGCCTGCTGGAGCCTGGCACCTCGATTTGGACTTGTATGCTGGACCTTCTGAGAAACCAGCTGAAACCCATCATAGACCTGACGGTCTTGTGCCGTTGACCTTACGCGGGGTCAGAGCGCACGGAGGCCGCGTGCGGTGCGACAAACAAGGGCGAGCGCCATTTTGCCAAGCAGCGTGCTCGAGCTTGGTGTTACGCGTATGATGTGGGCGGTGCATTCGGCTGTTCGCTCCTGCAGTCAGGGGTGCCGGTCGAGGCCGTCCCCTCCTGCCTCAGCCCCAGCTCGGGTATCTTTCCCCCACCATCGTCGAGCGCTCAACATGGCGAGCAGCGACCCGAGTTTGGCGGTCGCACGTCCGTCGCTTTCTTTCCCACCTCGTGCGGGGGTGGGGGGGGGCACCTGTGCTCCGTGTGTCCCATTGGGGGTCGATACACATTATATGATACATGCATGGCACATGCACATGATTGCTCTTGACAAACACACACATGACATGTGATACGCACATGATTCACACGGTATATGCACATGGTACACACATGTGACACACACGCATACGTGATACACGCATGACATGTGATGCTCGCATGGCACACGCACGCGTGATACACGCATGGCACACACATAACACATGATTCACATGGTGTACGCACATGATTTGCACGGCACACACACGATACACATATGGAGCACACATGACTCACACATGATACACGCGCATGATTCGCACGATACACGCAAATGGTACACGTATGGCACACACATGTCACACGTGGCAAATGGCACGCACGTGACACACACGTGATACACATGGTACACGCACATGATTCGCATGATACACACGTGACACATGTGATACATGCGCATGATTCGCGTGGTGCACGCACATGGTGCACATATGGTACACACGTGGCATACACGTGATACACACACGGCACACACATGATACACATATGGCACACACATGACCCACACACATGACTCACACATGATACACGCGCATGATTCGCACAATACACGCAAATGGTACACGTATGGCGCACACGTGGCAAATGGCACATGCGTGATACACACATGACACACGCGCATGGTGCAGGCACATGGTACGCATATGGCACACGTGATACACACATGGTACACGCACATGGCACACACATGATACACATATGGCAGGAATCCTGGAGGTGGCACTACATGATACACATTTTACATGGATAATTTGCATCTCCTCATCTCCCCCAAGACCACCGGTAAAGATAAAAACACCCCCATAATTAATTGTGGGTGACAACGATCGGGTCTTTTGGGTCTTCCAGGTATTTTTGTTCTTTTGGGTCCTATAACGGGGTCTTTTTGGACGTCAGGATCATTTTGGTCTGGGGGGGGGGGGTACTTGGATCCTTTGGGTACTTCAGGTTAAGAGGCAAAAATAACAATGCAGGTCAAGCCAGATACAATCTGTGACTTGCTGCAGGTAACACGTAAACCTGTACTAACCTGTTTCATGGTCGGGTTGTCGGCGACCAAATCGTCCCCCACCAGGTTTTCTGGTGAGGAGGGTGTATGGGTATGGACACCCAGCAGGATTAAAAACAAAACCTGTCAAAGGGCAGAGGAGCTCCTTGAGCCAACCTCCATCCATTTCTCATGCCCAACTGTGGCTGCAGATGTCCTCCTGCAGTTTGGTTACTTTTTCTGAATGAGGTTGGTGGTCAGATTTGCATTCCAGCCACCTTGAAACACTTCATTCTGCAAAACCCACAAATGCAAGGATATCTGAAAACTCACTTCATGGGAGTACCTCCTGCGCTGCTGCCCTGTGCAGAGCAGCTCACCAGATGATAGGATTGAGGCAAAGCCTTCGGGACCCCCATTCCTTGATAGTAGGAAAACTACAGGGTAAACCTCCCGGGTCAGATTACGGTGGTGTGTAGCGGAGGTGCCATCCACCAGACGGCGGTCTCCTCGAGTTAACCTGAGGTGGTCCCACAAGGTGGGTGCATGGATTGTCCTATCTCTAAGATAGGATGATCACCTATCTAATATCATCTGAGCTCAAGCATTTGAACAAAAGTATTGCAGCACTCACTGATGTTCAGAGACTGGATAGTGCCGAGATCATGGTGGGTGGTTACACCTACTATTGGTTGGTCTCGCAGATAGTTACCATGCCCAAGAAGCTGACTCCAATGATAATTGAGGTAACACCGGTCAACAAGCGTATGAGATGAAGGATTCATCACTCCTTGGGTGTTGTTTCCCTGGTCTCTGGATATGCTCTGACTGAGGCGAGTGATCTCACTATGAAGGACGCATTCTATGCCATGCTTGAGTCTGTGGTTGATCAGTGCCCCAGACGAGATACACTTCTAGTCTTGGGGGATTTCAATGCATCAATTGGAACTGATAGGCATGGTTATGAGACAGGTGTTGGTCCCCATGTGTCTGGAGCTGTGAACCAGAATAGCACTAAGTTCCTTGACATGGACTGAGGGTGGATGGTTTCAGTGCCCACAGGTTCATCGCTGGACTTGGTATTCCAACGCTGGCGGTGTGGCAAAGGAGATTGACCATGTGCTCGTTGATGGTCACTGGAGGATGATCCAGAACTGCAGGGTCTACCAGAGTGCTCAGTTCCTCAATTCCGACCACAGGCTTGAAACAACTCTGAAATTGCAGCTAAAATCCAGGAGAATGGTAGAATCCCAGCTGAGGCTGGATGTTGACAAGCTCAAGGATGAGAGGGGAGCTGAGGAGTTTGCAAACAGGTCGAGTGGGGATTTGGGAGGTCTTTGTGCTTTTGGGAATCCTGAAGAGTTGTGGAGTGCCTTTAAGCCCACCGTCCTTGATGTTGGTGGGTGTCTTGGAACTCAACGTAGGGCAAAGAAGAATTTTGTCTCTCAAGGGACCCTTGATACCATTGACCGAAGTCACAGGGCCAGGCTTAATGGCAGAGATGAGCTGTTCAGCGAGCTGAGGCGTAAAGTTGTACATGCACTAAGGGTGGACGAGGAGGCCTATGTGCGAGGATTCTGTGAGGGGGTAGAGCATCACTTGTGGTTAAGTGATTCTCGTCCTGCTTACAGGGGAGTTCATGCATTGCATTTCTCCAAACCCGTCCCTCGGTGTATTGCAGTTAGAGCGGAGGGCGATGGGCTCTTGACAGGAGTCCGAAGTGAAAGCCCGCTGGGCCAGTTACTTTGATCAGCTGTACCAGGCTGATCCACCAGTTGTGGAGTTGGATGTCAGAGGTGTTACTATCCCGATTGCTGACCCTCAAATTAACTGTGATCCACCTTCATTTGTGGAGACAGGCTGTGGTGAACTGGTTGAAATGCTGTACTTGTGTCATTGCATGCAGTCCTGTGCTCTGCCTGGAACATAGGCATCATCCAAACTGACTGGGAGAGGAGCCTTGTTGCCTTTCTGGAAAGGGAAGGATGATCACCAGGACTGCAACAACTACCGAGGGGTGACGCTGCTCTCGGTGCCGTTGCTCGAATAATTCTTGATTGGGTTCACCACCATCTGCTTGAACACCAGCGTTCACACTTTTCAGCGCTTGTATGGACTGGATTCTGGGGAGGATGTTAGAGAGATCAAGCTGTGGTGCATCATTGGGAAATGTCAAGATTTCTGACCTTGAGTATGTAGATGATGCAGTCATCTTTGTAGAATTCTGGATATCCTTTTGGGGACCTCGAGATGCTAAATGAGGAGTCGGAGCCACTGGGTTTATGGTTTTCCTGGGTCCAAACTAAGATCCAGGCTTTCAATGACATATTGGATGTTACTATCTTGTCTGTACCAGTTTGTGGTGAGGATGTTCAGGTCAACGAGAGATTCACTTACCTTGGCAGTGATATCCATGTCTCTGCTGGCTGTGAGCCAGAGGTCAATAGACATCTGGGTCAGGCCTGGGGAGTCATGGATTCACTGGATCATGGGGTGGGGCGCTGCCAGTACCTGTGCAGGACGACAAAAGTCCGAGTCTTTTTGGTTAAGGATTTCAGGTTCCACTTGTGGGTGATGTCAGGTCAGCTGTCCAACCAATGGGTGAAGAGTGGACATGCATGCATAATCACAAACACGTGCTCCATTATTATTGGTAACGTGGGCATCACAACCAAATTGCAAGACAAGTCAAAGGCAGTACAGTTCAATTTTCTTCAGCAGGTCAAACTTGGAAAAAATTGTCAGCAGTGGTCGTCAGACATTCAATCAGTGAACTAATCTGAAGTATTTTACAAATCGCTTAAAGCTCCCTCTCCAATCTCAGCCTCACTGTTCTCTCTGCTTGCACTGAATGAGAAGATAATTAATTATTTTACTTGATTTGTAATGCTTGATTGTATATTGTATTGATGTACCAGGAATATAAATTTCTTGCCCTTACAAATTCAGTCTTAATGATAAATTTTTGTTTAAACAATCCATTTCTCTCTGGTCCTGCACATCACAGAGCATATTAATTAAAATGAAACCTTGTAAATGGAAGTGTACAACATTGATGTTTGCATTCAAGAAAAAGACCACAACTAGCCTTCAAAACTGCAAAACAGATTCTCTGATTTGTCTTTTGTTTTTAATCAAGACTGATTTAAAGGCTCTGAATAGTCCTATAAGTCACATGTCAAATAGCTTGGACCTGCTCTTTTGCACTTCTGTTATGGCAACAGCAAAAAAGGTGAAGACTGCAGATTTCTGATCTGAATATTTTTACCATGTGTACATAGGAAGTTGATGCCCCCTTTTTCAGGACCAATAGAGTAAATTTTGATACAAAGCACAGCCTTTTAAAATCGAATGGCATTTTGTAAGCATTCTTAATGTCGGTGCAATCTCTATCTCCAGGAGGCAGCGGTAGTTGTACCTGGAAGGCAGGAGCGTGTGCAATATGAAGTCCCACTGGAGAATCGGAGGGCTGGCTTTTTGGTGTCCACTCGCTCATTCTTTGCGTCCTTCTTCACATCTCTTCTCCCTGAACCACCAGCTGCGAACTGAAAGCTGTTTCTCATGGGACTGAGTGGACTTGTGGCCTTGCTCAAGCTTCCAAACAGTTTGTTTTGTGGATAATCATTTATAGCCAAAATGAAGTTGAGCTTTTCTCATGGATGACATCCATAGACAGAGACGAGCCTTTAGCCATGCTCTTGCCACATACCTGGCACCCCACTACAGGTGATTGAAAATTGATGCAATTGAAGATCCTTTTTGGGAAGTAGGTCGTGGTACTAGCCTGAGTTTGCTGCTAAAAACTAACCTACTACCATTGGTTTTAATTTTGTTTTCTTTCACCAGTATCATGGCATCCAAGGCCTACCTCCCAGTCGGACCCCAGTTGTAAGGGGTCAGACTCACTCCAATACCTGCACCTTTTGTTGAAATAGGGTTGGGCTAGAGGCTATTTGAAATGCTCACCATAAGGGGTACTCGCCCCTGCCCTGTTTTTAGCGTTTTGGGCCGAGCCTGCTTCATACAATTCAAAATACTCATTCCATTTGAGTTGGACATGATTTATTATACTACTCCTTATATGATGACATAAATTGTTGCACTAAAAATCTGTTTATTTTACTATTGGTTAAAAAATTTTTTTGCTTTGAATCAACATTTTACTGTGTATATGTATAATATACGAAAATGATAAAGAAAAGTAGATTTGTTGATTTTAATGTGTAAATTATATTCAGATTAACATTACCTGGGCATTGAGTTTTGTCAACCACAAGTGCAAACAAACATACCCCAAATTAAACTGTTTCACTTGATCAAAACCACAAACAGAACAAGGAAGAAGGAAAGAGTACGCTCCTCTCAGAACGGCTGGTTCTTCAGGAAGTGTGTGATCATGTAAAAGGCAGGCTGCGGCTTGTTCTTTGGGCTCATGTGACCAGCCCCCTGGAGAACAAGAATTCATCAAGTGATGATCTTAATGGCTGTAAACCAAAGCTGAAAGGTTCGAAAATGGAGTTTAACGAGTGACAGCAAGTGCATTGGTCCTTGCACTTTTAGGTTATGTGTAGTTGTTAGTAATGTTCATGAGAATTGACCTCTGACCCCACAAGAAGATTCACAAATATGCCAGCATTTGAGACTGCTGCTCACACTCTTTTAAACGAGTATCTTACCTTCAGGGTGAGGAAGGAGAGGTTTGTGAAGTATTTCACAAACCCCCCAATTTGTCTTCCTTCGTGTTTGTCCTCATAATACCATGGATGATAGCTCTTGAGTAACTGAGGAGTAGGTGAAGTGACAGCAAGACTTTAGTGCTCTACCTTGAAGCACCAAATAAAGATTGTAACATGACTTGTAAATAGCCATTCCGTGCACCTGGGCAAACAGGTACTTTCATTTGTTCATGCTCAAAACTCAAACTTGCATTGCGAGCCCAAATATCTGGCAATTGATTTGATAAGCAACTGTTTGGGGATAAATGTTCAATCAGCACTTCATGGAAGATCAATACAAATGTCAAGCTACTTTGAGGGTCAATGACAAAAATGTAATAAATGGATTTGTTGCTTGGAAGGAAAAGAAAAATCAGGTTCAAGAACACCATCTGAAGTCCCTCGATGGTATTCCATTGGCATTAGCTTGCGGGTAGAGTTTATCGACTGTTGTGGAAAAACATGGAACTTGTCGTGAATACCCAGATATTCTCAATGATGGGTGTGGGAGGACTCAGTGAATACACCCAGGAAAATGTAAAACACCCTAATTTAAAAATTACTTTCAAAGAATAAAGTGTTTTACATATGCACATGTGATGCTTTACAACCAATCGTGGACCCACAACAGTCGAAAATTTGTGCATTCACAAAATATATCGGAAAACTCAGCAGCACCACATAGGTTCTCCTCCATGTTATGCTTTCTTGGAGGTGCTCTGCATACACCTTGCTATGGTGTTTTTCCAAGGCACAAAATAGCAATGAAACAATTCCTCCAGATTCTTTACAGGGGAGTCCAAACCAACATTGGCTAAGCAAGTGCAAAAATACGGCAAAGGCCTCTTACTTGTGATATAATTAAGGCCTCTGAAGTGTCACTCGTAACACCCTCTCCCACCACCACCAGATGTGGCGCCACACGAGACACTTCTGCAAATAATTTGTATGGGCCCCACCTTTAGAACCCTGGAGGGGGGATGGGGACTAAGTTTGTTCCTCTGGCAGGTTTGGTTCAGATTGCATAAGTAACAACCCAATGTATTGGCCACAGACAGACTTAGACACACCAAATTGCGTATTTTAGCATGACTAGTGCATGCCCGTACTTGCGTGGCCATACGTGCAAAAAAACAAGAAACTTTTAAACCATGTGCCAGAAACAACCACACAGGCCGTTCCTTCGCTCTCGCGTGGCCGTACCTGCGTGGCCGTACGTGCAAAAAAAAAAAAAAACTTTCAAACAATCACACAGGCCGTTCCTTCACTCTCGTAAACGACGACTGGATTGGGGCATTGTGTTTATCTCTCTATAATTTATATATCGAGAAATCGAGAAAGTACAGAAATCTAGAAAAAATACAGAAAGTCGTTACCATCCGGAAGTCAAGTCCTCACTGTCTGGAAGTTCGCATATCGCACTTACGATTTTTCGCAATTTAGTTTTAATGGCCAATTATTCAATTAGCACCAATGTATTTTGCCTTTTCGCAATGTCATCGCAAGGAAAAACACAAAGAGAAGAGAAAAAAACCCAGAAAAAAAAAACGTACGTGCATGGCCATACATGCAAAAAAAAATAAAAAAAAACAACTTTCAAACAACCACACAGGCCGTTCCTTCGCTCTCGTAAACGACTGGATTGGGGCATTGTGTTTATCTATAAACGCGTATAAGAAATGCAGAAATTATTAGAATACAGTAAGTCATCACTATCCCGAAGTCCTTACGTTGTAACCCGTAATGGGGAACACGGCTGAGAATCTCTTCCCCCATCGGCCACACCTACGCAGCACCGTGTCCTGTCATTGGTTGGGAAATAAATGGCCATAACTTGGGAAGCACTTGTCCGATTAATATCAAACCTTGAAAAGGCACATACTCAGGTCCCCAGCAATATACCTGGCAAGTTTCAATTAGATCGGACCAGTGGTTGTCGAGAAACAGCGGTCACAGACACACAGACACACAGACCGACAGAGATTTCTGGAATTATACATAGATGACAGCAGAGAAGAAAAAAAAAATCCCCATCGGTTGGCATCCATGGGGAAGAGGAAATTAAAATTCCTCCTTAATTTCCACATCGAGTGTAGAGAGAAAAGTGACAGCTGGTACCCAGATTTCTCTGGGAAGTGACGTTACCTCCCTCAATCTCATTGGCTATGTTTGTATGAGAGTCAAATCTGGTGTTGTCTCATGTATCAATCTGTATGTATTTATAATTTGCATCACAGCTCCTCCATGAGCCTGAGAGCCTGTAAAAACAAAAATGATAAAACTCTTGCCACATTCCTCGACGACGTCAATCAACCTGCACAGACTCGTGTCTGCGACCATTGTGTACCTTCTGCTGCAGAGATTCCACAAACCACTGATCCCCGAGGTAGTTGCACATCATATCCTGGTCACCATTGTAGAGGAGGATACGGTATTTCTGAAATCAAAGCAGCAAAATGTATGTTAGATTGACTCAGACAGATATCACATCCTCAGCGTCAACAACCTTTGTTGTCAACCAACAAATAACAACAACCAACATCCGGACAAATCTCACACTCTCACTATGTCTCTCCGAAAGGACCGTTTAACCCCCCCCCCCCCACCGACTTTCTCAACAATCCTCTGGTAGAAGTCCTTTCTTTCAAGCTTCTGAGTCTCACTAGCTGCCATGACCTTTCCTGGGAAAGCCACATTTCCAACCTCGCCTCCAAAGCCAGTCGCCGACTGGGAATCCTCCGTCGTGCAAAGTCCTTCCTCGGCCCACCTGAGCTCCTGACCACTTACAAAGCTTTCGTCCGCAGCCTGATGGAGTACTGCTCTCCCCTCTGGGCTGGTGCTCCTGCCTCCCACCTTTCTCAGCTTCACGCTGTGGAAACCAAGGCATCTCAGCTTCACGCTGTGGAAACCAAGTGTCTCGTGTGGCGCCACATCTGGTGGTGGTGGGAGAGGGTGTTACGAGTGACACTTCAGAGGCCTTAATTATATCACAAGTAAGAGGCCTTTGCCGTATTTTTGCACTTGCTTAGCCAATGTTGGAGATGGAATCATTAGCATCTCCCACAATGAGGCTGAGTCTTTGGGCGTCTCACTCTCTCACCGCAGGCTGGTCGGTGGTCTTTCTGTCTTCTACAGTCTCCTCTACAGCCTGCTCTCTCTGCGATTTGTCCCCACTGTGGTGTAGCCATGCCCACGGGGAGGGGCATGATGATGATGCATGATGGGCGTGATGGTGGAGGAGTGGCCGTGGGGTTCGGCGAGGGATATGAGGTGTGCACGCCGTCTGAGGCGTCGTAGTAATTCTGGAGTCGGCCGGCTCGTGAGTGTACCGCGTACGGAATAAAGGAGAGCCGCGGGCACAGTACGCCCGCGCTCGCACTCGTGCAACACAGCCCGGCTCGACTGTTCCTCCGCTTCGTGTCTGCCTGCTAAGTATCTCCCAGTACAGTACAGTACACCCACCACATTTCCACAGGGTGCTCGAGGTCTGCCAACAATCCCCTTCTGGTAAAACTACCAAAATCACGAATGACTGCTCACCTTCACCCTTTCATTCCTCTTTTTTCCCCGCCTTCGGAATAAACTCCCTCACTCGATTCAATCCCATTCTTCCCTCCAGGCCTTCAAAACAGCTGTTCAGCACCACCTCTTATCATCCCCCATCCAAATCCTCGATCTTTTCTACCCCTGTTAATCCACCCAAACCCACCTCCTTCAAACTCCCTGCTTTCCTTCCTGAAAGTCCCTGTAATGTCCATCTTGTATTCCCCATGTTCCCCGCCCTATCCCTCTCCCTTCCACAGATCTAATGTCTCTGTTCCCCACTGTTTTGTCCTTCTCACTCCCGCCCCTCTTGTCTCATGCCCCTCCTTGCTGCGCGTTAGCTCTCACACGAGCCTCTCACACAAGGCATACAAAAAAAAAATAAAATAAACATTCCACAATCGCAAAAAAATTAAAATTTCACTCAAAAGCCATCTCACACACCCCCTTGCAAGAAGCTCCAATTCTTTGCTTTTTCGAATGGCTAAAAAGAGCAAGCAAGCTAAGATGGACACAATACGAGTCATTAATGAGGCCGACCTTTGTTTTCAGCAAGCTCAGGTGTTGAGCTCGCATATCCTCGTATTGCCACACAAAGTTGCGATGGACATCGTCACTAAAACACACGGATGGAGGAGAAAACGATTCTTAGAACAACGTAAGTACCAACAAACAATTTTGAGAAACGAAAAACTTGAATTTGAGACAACTTTTGGGAACCACAATGAATAACGATCATTATTTTGTCGTAATGTTGAACGAAACCACAAATTTCTGCATTTCTCACATGTGTAACCTCAACCACATCACAAACACTACTTTGAAAATGCATAGGCCTATCCTTTTCAGCATCGAAAATGACAGTCATGAAAATACATTTAAATACAGCACCAACATTTTTTGTCAGGTCAGGTCAGATTAGATCTGTGACTTGTAGATCTGTGGGGGGAGTTTACAGGAACCATGTAAACCTGCACTAACCTGTTTCATGGTCGGGTTACACTGAACAACAAAAATCTTTTACTGGAGATGTGTAAAGTGATTTAGACTAATTTGGGTACGCTGATTTCAAAAATCATAACCGTTTTGCTGTATCACGTCAGGATTTTCAGTAACAGAAATATTCCCATTGCCTAGAAGTCAGGATTTCAATGAAATTTACAAAAATTCATTTATTCATTTATTTCATCATGAATGCTTCAAAATTATAGAAATTACAGAAAAACTCCACTAGAATGTAATTAAAAATGCTTTAGGCATTTGGCTTTGCGTTTGTGCTGCTCTGTGTCAGTTTCACGATGCAGGAACCAGCAGAAATCGCCCATCATGTTCGGGTTGTGCCGCCCTTGGTAACGCGTCTCCATGAGTGAAATCTCTTGGTGGAATCGCTCGCCGTGCTCGTCCGAGACTGCTCCCAAGTTGTCAGGGAAGAAGTTCAGGTGCTGGTGTAGGAAATGGATTTTCAGGGACATCCTGGAGCCAAGTTTCCTGAAGGACTCCAGCAGCTGCTGCACTATTTCTTCATAGTTGTCCGCGCGCTCGTCCCCCAAGAAGTTGTCCGTCACAGCTTTGAAGCTCCTCCACGCTGCCAGCTCTTTGGGGTTTAGAGTTGTCGGAAAAGTTTCGTCCTTCATAATCTGTCGGATTTGCGGTCCAACAAAGACACCAGCCTTGATCTTGGCCTCCGACAAGGTGTTGCCAAACTTTTCCTTGAGGTATAAAAACCCACGCCCATTCAGATCCATTGCCTGTACAAAACTTTTCATCAAGCCGAGCTTTATGTGGAGTGGTGGAAGGAAAACCTTGGCTGGGTCGACAAGGGCGACATGCTTCACGTTGTGTCGACCAGGTACATGCTCTTTTCGCTCTTCCCAATCTTTCTTCGTCCAGTGATTCTTGTCGTCTCTGCTATCCCAGAGACAAAGGAAGCACATGTATTTCGTGTAGCCTGACTGCAGCCCTAACAACAGCGCCACCACTTTCAAGTCTCCGCAGATGTGCCAGTTGAAGTCATTGTACTTGATGGAATCAAGCAGCTGCCGCATAGTCTCATAGGTCTCTGTCATGCCGAACGCATGAGCCAGTGGGACTGATGGTTTCTCGTTGCCATTGTGGAGCAAAACAGCCTTCAAGCTGTTTTGAGGCGCCAGTCTGCAGGATCGTGATCACACCCAAGTTCTTTCAACAGACCGTTGATGTCACTGCAGAATGTCATCGTGTCTTCCATCTCAAAGAACTCAGCCATGTCTCTGTGACGTGCTCTGAACAAGGATATCTTGGTGTTAGGTTCAAGTAGATTCCACTGCTGCAGCCTTGATCCAAGCAGCTCTGCCTTCGCCTTTGACAGCGAGAGATCTCTTACAAGATCATTTAAGTCTCCCTGGTTCAGAAGGTGTGATTCTTGAGTGTCGGGTTCAAAAGGTTCATCATCACCATCCTCTTCACCACTGCTTACAGCTATGTTCTGATCAGTTGGAGGTGTTGGAACGGGGTTCTCGTCATCATGAGGCACAGGTTTACGAGCAGAGACGCAGTCAGCGTACTTGATGTGACCTTTATTCTTCTTGTTGAAGCCGGCGATGCTTGTGCAGCAGAAATAACAATCATCATGATGATTCTGCGGCTCACGCCATATCATGGGCACCGCAAATGGCATGCTCGCGCGCTTGCCCACCAACCACTGAGTCAAGGTTGTGTGACAGCTTGTGCAGCAGATGTGTGGTGCCCAGCTCTGTTCTTGGTCCCCAACCTTACACCCGAAGTAGTGAAAGTAGGCGGCCTTCATTTTCACTGCTGTAGATATACTTCGCTGTTGATCTTTTTTGGTATACCGACCACAGACATAACAGAAGTTGTCAGGATGATTGGTACAGGAACGCCTACTCATCTTTATCTGATAGAAAGAAATATAACACAAGTTAACAACAATTGTACGAAATAGACATGTTAAAGACATATGTAAATTTCATTGAAATCCTGACTTCTAGGCAATGGGAATATTTCTGTTCCTGAAAATCCTGACGTGATACAGCGAAACGGTTATGATTTTTGAAATCAGCGTACCCAAATTAGTCTTAATCACTTTACACATCTCCAGTAAAAAAAAAATTTTGAAATTTGTTGTTCAGTGTTATCGGCGACTAAACCGTCTCCCCCACCAAATTTCTTGGTGAGGAGGGTGTATGATATGGACACCCAGCAGGATGAAAAGCAAAACCTGTCAAAGAGCGAAGGAGCTCCTTGTGAGCCAACAGCCATCCATATCTCGTGCCCAACTGTGTCTGCGGACGTCTTCCTGCAGTTGGGTTACTTTATAAAAGGAAGTTAGTGGCAGGATTTGTACTCCGGCCACCGAAAAACCCTTCGTTCAACAAAACATACCAAAATAATTTTTTTTTAAAAATCTGAAAACCCACTCCGTGGGAGTACCTCTTGTGCAGCTGCCCTCCGCAAGGCAGCTCACCGGATGACGGGATTGGGGCAAAGCCTTCGGGACCCCCAAATCTTTGATGATCGGAGGGAAACCACGGGGTAACATTCCCAGGTCAGATTGTGGGAGTGAGTGTCAGGGAGGTGCTGAGGTGTCGACCACGAGATGGTGGTCTCCTTGGTTAACCTGAGGAAGATCACCTGTCTATGTTATCATTTGGACATCGGTATTGCAGCACTCTCTGAGGTTCGGAGACCGGATTGCCGTGAGATCATGGTGGGTGGTGGTTACACCTACTATTGGTCTGGTTACTCTGATGGTTACCATGCCCAAGGAGTTGCTGTAGATGTGTCTAATAAGCTGACTCCAGTCAACGAGGGTATTATGAGACGAAGGATTCGTCACTCCTTGGGTGTCATTTCCCTGGTCTCTGTGCATGCTCCAACTGAGGCAAATGATCTCACCGTGAAGGATGCATTCCATGCCACGCTCGAGTCTGTGATTGATCAGTGCCCAAGCGAGATACTCTTCCAGTTTTGGGGAATTTCAATGCATCGACTGGAACTGATGGGGATGGTCGTGGCACGTGTTGGTCCCCATGGGTCTGGAACTGTGAACCAGAATAGCACTAAGTTCCTTGACTTTGCAAAAAAGTCATGGACTTAGGGTCACTGGTTTATAGTTTCAGTGCCCACAGGCTCATCGCTGGACTTGGTATTTCAACGCTGGCGGTATGGCAAAGGAGATTGACCATGTGCTCGTTGATGGTTGCTGGAAGATGATCCAGAACTGCAGGGTCGACTGGAGTGCTCCGTTCCTCAATACCGACCACAGGCTTGTAGAAACTCTGAAGTTGCAGCTAAAATGCATGAGAATGGTACCATCCCAGCCTAGGATGGATGATGGCAAGCTCAAGGATGAGAGGGTATCTGAGGAGTTTGTAAACAGGCCGAGTGGAGATTTGGGGGGTCTGGATGCTTTGGGAGATCCTGAAGAGTTGTGGAGTGCCTTCGAGACCACTGTCCTTGATGTTGCTGGTGGATGTCTTGGAACTCACCGGATGGCGAAGAAGAATTTTGTCTCTCAAGGGACACTGGATTTCATTGACCAGAGTCACAGGGCCAGGCTTAATGGCAGAGCTGAGCTGTTCAGTCAGGTCAGGTTCGTCAGGTCAGGTTCGATCTGTGACCTGCTACAGGTACCATGTAAACCTGTACTAACCTGTTCCATGGTCGGGTTGTCGGCGACTAAACCGTCTCCCCCACCAGGTTTTCTGGTGAGGAGGGTGTTTGGATATGGACACCCAGCAGGATTAAAAACAAAACCTGTCAAAGGGCGGAGGAGCTAATTGTGAGCCAACGGCCATCCATATCTAGTGCCCAACTGTGTCTGCGGACGTCCTCCTGCAGTTGGGTTACTTCTTATTAGGAGGTTGGTGGCAGGATTTGCACTCCAGCCACCGTAAAACGCTTCATTCCGCAAAACGCAAAAACGCAAAAAATCTGAAAACCCACTCCGTGGGAGTATTCCTCCTGTGCAGCTTCCCTTCGCAGGGCAGCTCACCGGATGATGGGATTGGGGGCAAAGCCTTCTGGGACCCCCAATCTTTGATAGGAGGGAAACCACGGGTAACATCCCTGGGTCAGATTGCGGGAGAGTGTGTCGGAGTGGTGCTGGTGTCGTCCACCAGACGGCGGTCTCCTTGGGTTAACCTGAGGCGGTCCCTTCGGGTGGGTGCCTGGAATGTCCTATCCCTAAGAGAGGATGATCACCTGTCTCTGTTATCATCTGAGCTCAAGCGTTTGGACATCGGGGTTGCAGCTCTCTCTGAGGTTCGGAGACCGGATTGTGGCGAGATAATGGTGGGTGGTTACACCTACTATTGGTCTGGTCGCTCTGATGGTTACCATACCCAAGGAGTTGCTGTAGCTGTGTCCAATAAGCTGACCCCAATGATAATTGAGGTAACACCGGTCAACGAGCGTATTATGAGATTAAGGATTCGTCACTCCTTAGGTGTCATTTCCCTGGTCTCTATTTATGCTCCGACTGAGGCGAGTGATCTCACCGTGAAGGACACATTCTACGCCACACTCGAGTCTGTGGTTGATCAGTGCCCCAGACGAGATACACTTCTAGTCTTGGGGGATTTCAATGCATCGACTGGAACTGATAGGGATGGTTATGAGGTGTGTGTTGGTCCCCATGGGTCAGGAACTATGAACCAGAATTGCACTAAGTTCCTTGACTTTGCAAGAAGTCATGGACTTAGGGTGGCTGGTTCATGGTTTCAGCGCCCGCAAGCTCATCGCTGGACTTGGTATTCCAACGCTGGCAGTGTGGCAAAGGAGATTGACCATGTCCTCATTGACGGTCGCTGGAGGATGATCCAGAACTGCAGGGTCTACCGGAGTGCTCAGTTCCTCAATACTGACCACAGGCTTGTTGTAGCAACTCTAAAGCTGCACCTTAAATCCTGGAGAATGGTACCATCCCAGCCGAGGCTGGATGTTGCCAAGCTCAGGGATGAGAGAGTAGCTGAGGAGTTTGCGAACAGGCTGAGTGGACACTTGGGGGGTCTGGGTGCTTTGGGGGGTCCTGAAGAGTTGTGGAACACCTTCAAGACCACCGTCCTTGATGTTGCCGGTGGATGCCTTGGAGTTCACCGCAGGGCAAAGAAGAATTTTGTCTCTCAAGGGACACTGGATACCATTGACCAGAGTCGCAGGGCCAGGCTGAATGGCAGAGCTGAGCTGTTCAGGGAGCTGAGGCGTAAAACTGTACGTGCACTGAGGGTGGACAAGGAGGCCTATGTGCGAGGAATCTGTGAGGGGGTAGAGCATCACCTGTGGACAGGTGATTCTCGTCCCGCTTACAGGGGAATTCGCGCATTACGTTCATCCAAGCCCATCCCTCGGAGCACTGCAGTTCGAGCAGAGAGTGGTAGGCTCTTGACAGAGGAGTCTGAAGTGAAGGCCCGCTGGGCCGGCTACTTCGAGCGGTTGTACCAGGCTGATCCCCCAGCTGTCGAGTTGGACGTCAAGGGTGTTACAATCCCTGTTGCTGACCCTCGAATCAACTGTGGTCCACCATCGCTTGTGGAAACACGGGCTGCGGTGAACCAGTTGAAACGGGGCAAAGCTCCAGGGATCTGTGGCATCCATGCCGAACTTCTCAAGGCTGGTGGAAATACTGCACTCGTGTCGTTGCATGCAGTTTTGTGCTCTGCCTGGAACACAGGCATCATCCCAACTGACTGGAAGAGGGGCCTTGTTGTCCCTCTCTGGAAAGGGAAGGGTGATCGCCAAGACTGCAACAACTACCGAGGGGTGACGCTGCTCTCAGTGCCGGGCAAGGTCTTTGCTCGGATAATTCTTGATAGGGTTCGCCACCATCTGCTTGAGCACCAGCGTCCAGAGCAGTCAGGCTTTACCAAAGAGGTCAACGATTGACCGTATCCTTGCACTTCGTGTACTCACCGAACGCAGACGAGAGTTTCGGCAGGGGCTGCTTGCAGCCTATGTTGATCTCTGTAAAGCGTTCGATTCAGTGAATCGGGATGTCCTCTGGAGGATTCTTGGTCTTCGTGGGGTGCCACCGAAACCGATCGATCTGATGTCTGAACTCTACTCTGGTACTGAGAGTGCTGTGAAGTGTGGTGGTACCGCCTCTGACTTATTTCCAGTTGTTACTGGAGTTCGTCAGGGATGTGTACTTGCCCCCACACTTTTCAGCACTTGTATGGACTGGATTTTTGGGAGGATGTCGGAGAGATCAAGTTGCGGTGCATCGTTTGGCAATGTCAAGATCTCGGACCTTGATTTTGCAGATGATGCAGTCATCTTTGCGGAGACTTTAGACATCCTCTTGGGGGCCCTCGAGGTGCTGAATGAGGAGTCGGAGCCGTTGGGATTACGGATTTCTTGGGTCAAAACAAAGATCCAGGCTTTCGGTGACATCTTGGATGCTGCTGTCCTGTCTGTGTCTGTTTGTGGTGAGGATGTTGAGGTCGTGGATAGATTCACTTACCTTGGCAGTGATATTCATGTCTCCGCAGGTTGTGAGCCGGAGGTCAATAGACGTCTGGGTCGGGCCTGGGGAGTCATGGATTCACTGGATCATGGGGTGTGGCGCTGCCGGTACCTGTGCGGGAGGACGAAAGTCCGAGTCTTCAGGTCCTTGGTACTTCCAGTCTTGCTCTATGGGTGCGAGACTTGGACTTTGACCAAGGATCTGAGACGGAGACTTAATTCCTTTGGTACCAGGTCTCTTTGGAGAATCCTTGGCTATCGCTGGTCGGATTTTGTGTCCAACGAGCGGTTGCTGAGAGAGACTCGGATGAGATTTGTTACCTGCATAGTCCGTGAGCGTCAGTTGCGACTGTATGGACATGTGGCTCGTTTTCCTGACGCTGATCCTGCTCACCAGATTCTCTCAGCGAGGGAGTCTCATGAGTGGAGGAGGCCAGTGGGCCGACCACGTGCCTCATGGTTACAGCAGGTTGACCATCATCTCAAGGAGATGGGGATGGGCCTGGCATCTGCCTGGGGGATGGCCAGACGGAGGCCCCTGGAGTACCGGCGGAAAGTGGACGCAGCGACGCGCTGTTCTGGCACATGCTCCCATACCTGACCTACCTGACCTGAGCTGTTCAGGAAGCCGAGATGTAAAACTACATGCACCAAGGCTGGACAAGGAAGCCAAAGTTCAAGGAATCCGAGGGGGTAGAGCATCACCTCTGGTCAAGTGATTCTCATCCTGCTTTCAGGGGAATTCATGCATTGCGTTCATCCAAGCCCGTCCCTCGATGTACTGCAGTTGGAGCAGAGGGTGGTAGGCTCTTGACAGAGGAGTCCGAAGTGAAGGCCCGCTGGGCCGGTTACTTTGAGCGGCTGTAGCAGACTGATACACATGCTGCCGAGTTGGATGTCAGGGGTGTTGCAATCCCTATTGCTGATCCTCCAATAAATTGTGGTCCACCTCCGATTGTGGAAACACAGGCTGCGGTGAACTGTTTGAAATGTGGTAAGGCCCCTGGGAATCTGTAGCATCCATGCTGAACTTCTCAAGGCTGGTGGAAATGCTGTACTCATGTCGTTGCATGCAGTTCTGTGCCCTGCCAGGAACACAGGCATCATTCCAACAACTACCAAGGGGTGATGCTGCTTTCAGTGCCGGGCAAGGTCTTTGCTCGAATAATTCTTGATCGGGTTTGCCACCACCTGCTTGAGCAGCAGCGTCCAGAGCAGTCAGACTTTACACCAAAAAGGTCAACGATTGACTGTATCCTTGCTCTTCGTGTCCTCATCGAATGCAGAGTTTCGGCAGGGGCTGCTTACAGCCTATGTTGATCTCTGCAAAGCGTTTATTTCAGTGAATCGGGATGCCCTCTGGAGGATTCTTGGTCTTCGTGGGGTGCCACCAAAACTGTTCGATCTGATGTCTGAACTATGAGATGTGCTGTGAGATGTGTTGATACCATCACTGACTTATTTCCAGTTGTTACTGGAGTTAGTCAGGGGTGTGTACTGGCCCCCACACTTTTCAGCACTTGTACGGACTGGATTCTGAGGAGGATGTCAGACAGATCAAGCTGCAGTGGATCATTTGGGAATACCAAGATCTCTGACTGATTTCGCAGATGATGCAGTCATCTTTGCAGAGACTCTAAATATCCTTTGGGGGGGGCCCTCGATGTGCTGAATGAGGAGTTGGAGCCACTGGGATTATGGCTTTCCTGGGTCAAAACTCAGTTCGAGGCTTTCAATGACATCTTGTGTGCTGCTATCATGTCTGTACCTGTTTGTGGTGAAGATGTTGAGGTCACGGAGAGATTCACTTACTTTGGCAGTGAAATTCATGTCTCTGCCGGCTGTGAGCCACAAGTCAACAGACATCTGGGTCGGGCCTGGGGAGTCATGGATTCACTGAATCATGGGGTGTGGCGCTGTCGCTACCTGTACAGGAGGACGAAAGTCCGAGTCTTCAGGTCCTTGGTGCTTCCAGTCTTGCTCTATGGATGTGAGACTTGGACTCTGACCAGGGATCTGAGATAGAGACTTGGTTCCAGGTCTCTTCGGAGAATCCTTGGCTATCGCTGGTCGGACTTTGTGTCCAACAAGTGGTTGCTGAGAGAGACTCAAATGAGATTGGTTACCTGCATAGTCGGTGAGCGTCAGCTGCGGCTGTATGGACATGTGGCTTGTTTTCCTGACGCCGATCCTGCTCACTAGATTCTCACAGCGAGGGAGCCTCGTGAGTGGAGGAGGCCAATGGGCCGACCACGTGCCTCGTGGTTGCAGCAGGTTGATCAGCATCTCAAGGAGATGGGGATGGGCCAGGCATCTGCCTGGGGTATGGCCAGACTTAGGCCCCCGGAGTACCGCAGAAAGTGAATGCAGCGACCTGCTGCTCTGGTGCATGCTCTCATACCTGACCATACCTCTATCAGTGTTTACACAATGACCTTTAAGCACCCTATGGAAGAGAAGACTTGTTTTTTATACTCACACGCTCACTGACACCCAGATTCAACTTCCAAGGAGTGACCGCATCCTGCTTGTGGGTGACTTCAAAAATGGGGTCGACTGTGATACCATCACTTGGCCCAATGTCATTGGCCATCACAGACTTGGTGAGTGCAATGATCAAGGCCTTATGCTGCAACAACTTTGCATCAGTCTTGGATTGGTTATCACCAATAAGCTCTTCTCCCACCATGACATCCATAAAGGAACCTGGAAGCACCTTAAATCCAAAAGCTGGCTCATGATTAACTACATTTCTATTTATTCGTATGCAGATTGTTGCTGCTTGGTTGCATCATTTTCTAGGGGCATAGCAGTGCCACTGATGCAATAATCCCTGTTACCAGTAAGCTGGTGCTCATTTTGCTGACCTCAGAAGGATGACAGGCCCACCTGTTGTTAATTCAACGGCCGAACAGGGGCTTGAACTCAAGACCCTAAGATCTTAAGCCAGCCAACTTAACCGTAAAGCCAACACCAGGCTATCGACTACATAATTGCAAGCCAACACTTCAAGAGCGATGTAGTAGACTCGGTCATGCGTCACAGTGCCGATTGTTGGACCGACCACCAGCTTGTCTGCAGACGTCTCAAATTACACTTTAATATGTCTTCATACCACAGGTACCAAAAGCACCACACCGGCTTAGCATGAAGCATCTGGACAACCCGGCCACCAGAGAAGAGCCATCAGCAGCCATCTCCGAGTCATTGTATGCTACCCCCAATACAGAGAGCACACTGGAAGAACAGTGGCAGAATTTCAAGACCACAGTCTACACTGCAGCAAAATCAATCCTGGGTGTCCAAAAAAAAAAAGCACCATCTTCTTTTTGTTATATATGGTGCAAGGCTGGCATGTAGCTCTCATTTTGTTGGGACGTAACTATGCCACTGATGCCGTTCCCCTCTACCAATACACTGGTACTCATTTCACCAACCTCGGAAGGATGACAGGCTGAGTCATCCCCACCTGGTATTCAACAGCCAACAGAGCTCAAACTCGACCATAACATCCCAAGCCAGCCACCCTACCCATAAAGCCAACACCAGGCTTAACAGCACAATGAATAATGAGCTCATCTCCCAAAAGTACTCTCCTCTATCATTGATAGTATCCCCCAGGCTGACGTTGAGGCTGTATCTTCCATAATTGAGCTGACTAAGGTGGTTCCGCAGACGATGTTAAACAAAGCCTGAGGCCCAAATGCTATCCCAGCAGAAGCAGTCAACACAAACTTCCACAAACTCTTGCTGTTGAGGGAGTCTGAAACTGTCCAAGATTTCAAGGATGGCTCCATCGTTATGCTGTACAAGAAGAAATTCAGGTTCACTTGTGGCAACTATAGAGACATTACCCTCATTTCCGTTATAAGCAAGCTCTTTCGTAGTCATTTTGAACTAACTCTGGCCAACCATCGAAGCTTTCCTTCCTGAAGCCCATTGTAGTTTCCGAGGTGGCCGCTCTACTACTGACATGATGTTTGTCCCAAACCAGCTATAAGAGAAGTGCGAGCAGAACCAATGGTTTCACGTCATATTTGTAGACCTGGTCAAAGTATTTGACGATTAATCGTGAGTTGATATGGCATCTCCTCAGTAAGATTGGTGTTCCACCCAAGCTTGTCAACATCATTTCAAACTTCTATGATTGCATGAAGGGCTCGGTCTCAGTAGGTGGTGAAACAACCAATTCCTTCAATGTAACAAAGGGTCTGAAGCAGAATGTATCCCTGCTCCTTCACTCTGCATTCTTTAGTTTTGTCCTCCGTCACGTGAAGCTAAGCCAGCAAAACACCGGCATTACCATATATCACTGCATAGATGTCAATCTATTTGATCTCTGCCGCATGGGCACATGCCATACCATGACCGACACGATAGATGAACTCCTCCACGCAGATGACATATCAGTGTCGATAAAATTGTAGTTCTCCACTAGCAACATGACACTACTCCTTGCATTACACTCGGTGATTGTGTGCTGAAGTCAGTTTCACACTTCAACTACCGAGGAGGAGCCCTGTCGAAGGTTGCCTACCTTGACGTTTAAATTAATTGTAGAATTGCCAGGGCTTGAGGTGTTTCCCACTATCTCAAATCTTGTGTGTGGGAGCGGGACGGAATTTCCACCGGGACAAAGCTCCTGGTGTTCAAAGCCTCAGTCTATCTTGCACTGCTGTGGCTGGGAGACTTGGGCGACCCTGACACACCATTTCAGGAAAGTGGCGCACTTCCATCAATGATGCCTTTGCCAAATCCTCAGCCGAGCTAAATGTGTGTAGGATCCCCCATCATCACTTGTGATGGAGATGATGATGACAGTCTCAGAGTTGGAGGATTTTTAATCTCTTAAAATCCCACCCTTTCAAACAGTTGTTTTTTTCTTAATTTACACTTTTTTACGATATTGAGGCTCATGGAAGAGTGAAGATACAGGGGGTGAGAAAACAAACTGACACTGGGGCAACAGTTGGACACAAGGGGATGAAAAGACAGGAAAGAGGAGACCGGGGGGGGGGGGGAATCAGAGCAACCAACAAGTATTGTAATGGGGTTGGGTTGGAAAGAAGGGGAGGAGGAGTTATGGGAAGTAATAAAGATTGAAGGTGAGAATGGGGGGGATGATACGAGATGGTGGTTCACACGAAGTGCTTCGTGCCTTGGAGGGAAGAATGGTATTGAACAGAATCAGCAAGGCAGTTCCATAAATTGGAGAAAAAAAAAGCAGCGAAAGAGGAGATGCTGAAATGGATATACATAGACCATAATCAATTGATTAATATATTATTGAGGAGCCAATTGAATACATCGGCATTGGAAAGCTCAAAAGGGAAGTGTTTTGTTGGATTTTTAAACCTTTATCAAGGGACTGCAAAACACGAGTGTAAAATCAAGAATACATCTGGAGAATCCAGGATGGGTGGCATTCTTGCTAATGAACTCGTTTCGATCAAATGCATTGCTGAGACAGATTATATTGAATGAACAACAACGTCCGGGCAGTGTTTGTCTCCGGACGTGTCCGGGCGGTGTTTATGTACGGATGGGAGTTTGTCTCCGGACATGTCTGGGTGGTGTTTGTTTTCGGGACTGCATTTATCTCTGGACATATCCGGGTGGTGTTTGTCTCAGGGTGGTATTTATAGTATGACCGGTAGAAAATGGATTTCAGACATTACTTTGTTTCCATCTTCACTGTTATTCTATGCAGAATCATTTTGATGAAACAGTATGAATCGTAATTAACGCTCCACCGCACATCTGCCTTCCCTTCCTCTCACCTCTTGCTGCCTTCCCTTCCCCCACCCTCCTCATTCTCCCTCCCTCCTCGCTCCCACACCCCTCTCTTTTTCTCCCCCCCCCCACCCTTAGTATCCCCGCCAGCGAAGCGACAGGTGGTATTTGCGAGTCAGGAATAAATCTGGAGAATCCAGGATAGCTGGCATTCTTGCTAATGAACTTGTACATCGTGATGACCAACAAAGATCAATCATATTACCGAGACAGATAATATTGAATGACAAACCACTTAAAGCGAGTTTGTTTGAATGTGTGGCTCAAAAGACTCAAATACATTCCCTTTTCCACAAACATGGAAGATACTCTCAACCCTCTCACTTTTATGAGGTGACTGACCCTTGTTTCCCATTTCTCCAACGCATCTCATCCCTATCTCATTACCTCTGCCACCGCAGGTGGACAGAGTTGATGTTTTCACCTCTGTGTTTGTCTGTCTGTCTGTGAGCAGGATATATCAAAGTTATGGACCGATTGGGATGAAACTTGGTGGACAGGTTGGGTGAGTGACAAAGACAAATTGATTTGATTTTAGTGAAATTCCGGATCTGGATACAAGAAGTTTTAATTATTTTTTTTTATTAAGTGATTCTTCACAATTGAGGGATAGGACCAAAAATGACGTATATTACAATATTTCAAAACGTTTTGGATGGATTACACCAAAACCTGGTGGACGACTCGGGTATGTGACAAGAACAAGCTGATTAGATTTTGGTTAAGGTACACATGCAGATCCGGCCTATCAGTGGGGTGCAAAACCTAAACCGTTCAGTTATGCGGAGGTATGCGCTGTACTGAGTGCAATTCCAGTTATCTGCTGAGTTTACCTGATGAATAACCGCAAGACTGCTCACCTGCAGTCGACCCAGGCTGGCAATCCCGGTTCAATATGCAGAGCTTTGCGCACGGCTGGGTTGTTCATGAACCTGGCCATACGGCTGGTGTTGGTACAGGGCGAGTCTAGGCCCAAGCGATTTCTCATCTGTCCACTCTGCGCAGAACACAATGGAAAATATTATTGTGAGTAATTGTTATCAAAATGCACTGCATACAACACAGCTCCACGATGAGGGGGGAATGCCTGTGTGGACGAAAGCCGGAAACTCGAGCACCCACCTTCCGCCAAGCATGGGAGAAGGCATGTTTCCTGAAGAGCATTGATGGGAAATGTGATGGTATGACCTCACCATTCTCATCCCTACAGACCACATGCATTCCAAAAAAAGAAACAATGACATGAGGCTATGAAATCACACATCGCTTGAGCTTTGAAAAGCTGTTTGTCTATACTAAAGGTGGTCAGTTGATGCACCTGTTTAAATATGTCAATACCTTTAATCACCTTTCAAAGAGCATGACCATTCAATATTGTTGTAATGAACAGTGCAATAGCACACAGGGAGCTGAGCAGGATAGCTCAGAAATAGTATACTCTCCTCTGAACAATGTGGGTTCGATTCCCAACCAAATGCTTCGCAGGCCGCATGATGCATCAATAGGTGTGCCATCCTTTGGATGGACATTGTGCTGGGTGCTCTCTCTCTCTCAGCTTGCATTCACCGGTGGATGTTAACTTCAGATGCACAGTTTCATATTCAAAGAATTCCAATGTCGCTCTGTGATATTCATGTGTGCTCCATATGGCAATAAAACTGTTTGTGTCTGTGGAGCTGTAAAGATTCCGTGGGACCTTTCAAAAATAGGAGGCCATTTGTGTCGATGCCATCAAATTCCGATTCCTGCCCTTAATTACCGCTGGAAATAACAAAAGCAAACTGCCCAGTGTAATCTCTGCCTGCCACCACCTTCGGTGGTGCCACGGTTCTTGAAAGGGCACAGCCATAGATAGAACTGTAATAGACCAAACTACCCCTGCTGTTGAGCATCTGCAACCTAAATGGAGGTGCGGCATTCAGATTCAGATTTACATCCTCATCGGAAGGATGGCGTACTCTGAGATGCAATGCACTGCGAGAACTGCATTGGGACTTTATATTTTGCATTCATCTCCACGAGGGAACAAATTTGTGAGGAGACAAGACAGGTGAGTGAACACTAACTGAGATATCTTACCATCCTTTGTTATACCTTGGAAGGACTTTACTGGTCTGTAGCCTCAAGCATTTGGCAAATTTATACCAGATACCTGGAATACAATTAATCGTGAATATTTTAACCACACTGAATGCTTTTGGGTCGAGGACCAACCATTACTTACATGGCAGGTGCACCGTCAGCGCAGGGGCTGAGAATGTCGTACTCATTGATGCCGATGGTAAAGATCCTTTGTGCAGCAATCCTAACCTGATGCACACACACATACACAGACCGTACACAACTACAATTGGACGCCTGCTGAAGTGAAACAGCAAGACTCGCAAATCACAAATAATATCAGCTCAGATTATTGCAACCATCATGCGAAGCACGCCGCCAAACTTACCGAATTTCCACCTTGAGATGGCGGACAAATCAATGGAATTTGAGGTTGGATGTGTTCGTTTAATCATTGCACCGCATTAGATGCCATCTATTTATGCAGGAACTGATGAAGGTGTGTTCACACAGAAGAGTTAGTAGAAAGGAGTGAATTTGAAGTCTGGAAAGCCAAAGTGGGTGTGAATGGAAGATAGATGCGTTGAAGTTTATCGATCCGGGACCAAGGATTAGCAATATGCATTAAATATTTGAACGTTGCGTAAGTATTTGTCGGGCGAGCGGGGCTCGCTACCCGAGGAGGCAAACATGACTCGTGCTGTCTGCGGAAAAAGTGGTCATGTGATCCACATCATGCCTTCACATGAGGACAACTCGTTCATTCACGCAGACTTCAGCACGGCGTATACGTGTGGATGCACCAATGATGTATTGTGCATCGCTGATCGGTCGTGCCCACTAAGCTGGCATATACTACGACCCACTGTGAGAATAGGGTATGGTTTGTTGTTATGTGCTGTGATATTTGCTTTGTACTCGTTACCCATGACCTCACCTCCTGAGCATGGTGTGGCTTTGCGGTATACTGCGCCTTGTTGCACAGTGTTCGTGCACGTTATCACACGGAGCATCTAATGTTACTAAGTCGCACACGTGGAGCATTCAGACGGTCATATGAATGAGACACTTGCTGTCGTCCAAGATGTACCAAAAATAAAATAAAGTATCACAAAGTGCCAAAAAAATATAAATACATCGAAACATTTTCTTACTCAGTAGATCCACTTATGATTTCACGCTTATCCACGCTTTGAATGCTCCTCGTCGTACAAGCAAAACCGTGCAGTGTGTATTCGTGCTTGCATCGCACCGAGATTCGATCGAACCTGCCATTTCAAGGTTTCCTTTACTATGTAGACCAGTTCGGTTCATAACACAAGTTGTGCGTCTCCGAGTCTCATGGAGCGGTGAAACCACAGAAAGCGGAAGGTTGAGTTGAACCTGCACTCCGGGTGCTGACAAGAGTCCAAGGCCACAAAGCAGAGCATGACTGCTGCACTGGGCACAAAAAGGCCTCCTTGGTTGATAATAGCAAATAAATACTGTAAACGAGGAAAAGTTTACTTCCTTGGATACTCAAGCTTTGAAATATCATCTTCCCGGAACAGTTTACGTCTGACTTGGAGACCTGAAGTTCATGAGAGTGAGTTGTCCCAGAGTATATTTGCAGAACATTACAAGTATTTATCAGAATGGCTATCCAGAGAAACAGGGAAACAATGAGTGGACACAAGGTGAAATGTGAAACCCAAAATCGAGCAGAGGGAAGGTGGTTGTTTTTGTTTAAAGTTTTCCCTCAAAATAAAATGTCAAGGAATGGTGTAAAGATGCTTCCACTTCAAAACAAAATAATCAGAAATTGTTGTTAAGATGCATAACTGAGTGTCAGCAAAGACAGGTGTCTGCAATCATGATATTCTTGGACAAACCGAACGAAGAAACCTTCAGCATGAGTATCAAAATGAAACTGCACACGGTACAGTGCGAGAAACCACCAAAAGCGGTTTAGTTGAATTTCTGGTTTTTCAATCTCGTCACGTGTCAAGGGAAATTTCACAACAGATAAAATGGCTCGAAAAAATGGTTAAATGTAACCGTGGAAACGAAATGAGTCAGAATAAGATTTCTCAAAACCACAAAGAACAGCACTCGGTCGAGCACATACCTCTAACAGCCTGAACAGTTTACGTTTTTTATCCCACTGATAGGCTGGATCTGCAGATCTGAACCTTAATCACGATCTAATCGGCTTGTTCTCGTCACCCACCCAACTCGTTCACCGAGGTTAAGAATCAGTTAAAAAAAAAATTTTTGCCACGTTGCATAGCGAACACTGGCTCCAAGAGAGCTCTGCGTTGTTGTTGTTGTTGTTCTTCTGGTGAAGACAAAACCTTTCTGGGGGTGAGAATAGGGAGTAAAGCAGGCAGGGAGGCTACATGGAGGTACCTGATGCGCTGGGGCACTTGATGCCCTGAGGGCACCTGATGCCCTGGAGGCACCCGATGCCCCGAGGGCACCCGATGTCCCGGAAGCTAGCACAGCAAGAAGATTGACTGGTGGAATGACACAGCTCTTGGACACATTTGTCCTTGTTAAACCTTATTATCCAGATATTCACAAAAATCGAATCTATTCGTCCATGTCACACACCCAACCTGTCCACCAAGTTTCATTCAAATACATCCATAACTTTTTGAGATATTCTGCTCACAAAGAAACAAACTGCGGATGTTTTTGCCATGCAATGTAGCCCCGAGTGGGTGGGCCGCGCGCCGTCGCCCTATCCCGAAGAGAGGATGATCACCTGTCTCTGTCATCTGAGTTCAAGCATTTGGACTCTCTGAGGTTCAGAGACCGGATAATGGTGAGATCATGGCGTGTGGTTCCACCTCCTACTGGTCTGGTTGCTCTGATGGTTACCATACCCAAGGGGTTGTTGTAATCAAAATAAAGACCAATTACAGCACCAGTCTCAATAAGGAAGCCAGACAAAACAATACACACAAAACAATGGGTACTTTGGTGAATTCTGAAGAGTTGTGGAGCGCCTTCAAGACCACCGCCCTTGATGTGGCCGGTGGATGTCTTGGATCTGACCAGAGAGCGAAGAAGAATTTTGTCTCAAGGGACATTGGATACCATTTGCCCAGAGTCGCAGGGCCAGGCTGAATGGCAGAACTGAGCTGTTCAGGGAGATGAGGGGTAAATGGGACATGCATTAAGGGTGGACGAGGAGGTCGATTATGCGAGGCATCCGAGGGGAAAGAGCATCACCTGTGGTCAAGTGATTCTCGTCCTGCTTGCAGGGGAATTCGCACATTGCGTTCCTCCAAGCTCATTCCTCGGCAGACCGCAGTTAGAGCAGAAGGTGGTAGGCTCTTGACAGAAGAGTCTGAAGTGAAGGTTCGCTGTGCCATTTACTTTGAGCAGCTGTACCAGGCTGATCCACCAGCTGTTGAGTTGGACGTCAGGGGTGTTCCCCTCCTGATTGCTGACACTCCAATCAACTGTGATCCACCTTCGTTTGTGGAAACAGACTGCGGAAAATCGGATGAAATGGTGTAAAGCTCCAGGGATCTGTGGCATCCATGCTGAACTTCAAGGCTGGTGGAAATGCTGTACTCGTGTCGTTGCATGCAGTTCTGTGCTCTGCTTGGAACACAGGCATCATCCCAACTGACTGGAAGAGGGGCCTTGTCCCTCTCTGGAAAGGGAAGGGTGATCCCCAAGACTGCAACAACTAATGAGGGGTGATGCTGCTCTCAGTGCCGGGCAAGGTCTTTGCTCGGATAATTCTTGATAGGGTTCGCCACCATCTGCTTGAGCACCAGCGTCCAGAGCAGTCAGGCTTTACACCAAAGAGGTCAACGATTGACCGTATCCTTGCTCTTCAGGTCCTCACTGAATGCAGACGAGAATTTCGGCAGGGGCTGCTTGCAGCCTATGTTGATCTCTGTAAAGTGTTCCATTCAGTGAAACGGGATGTCCTCTGGAGGATTTTTGGTCTTCGTGGGGTGCCACCAAAACTGATCGATCTGATGTCTGAACTCAACTCTGGTACTGAGAGTGCTGCAAGATGTGGTGATACCATCTCTGACTTATTTCCAGTTGTTACTGGAGTTTGTCAGGGGTGTGTACTGGCCCCCACACTTTTCAGCACTTGTATGGACTGGATTCTGAGGAGGATGTCAGAGAGATCAAGCTGCGGTGCATTGTTTGGGAATGCCAAGATCTCTAACCTTGATTTCGCAGATGATGAAGTCATCTTTGCAGAGACTCAAGATATTCTGTTGGGGACCCTCGAGGTGCTGAATGAGGAGTTGGAGCCACTGGGATTATGGCTTTCCTGGGTCAAAACTCGGTTCGAGGCTTTCAATGACATCTTGTGTTCTGCTATCATGTCTGTACCTGTTTGTGGTGAAGATGTTGAGGTCACGGAGAGATTCACTTACTTTGGCAGTGAAATTCATGTCTCTGCTGGCTTATTTGAAAAAAGTGCAAAGGTGTGAATATTTTGGCCACAACTGTATAATATATATATATATATATATATATATATATATATATATATATATATATATATATATATATATATATATATAATTACAATATGTAAACTTCTGGCTAAACAATTGCCTAGGCTTCACCTATTGTGCATGAGTTTAGCAGAGCTAAAGCCCCCTACTTCCCAGAAGGATTGTACTGCAGTCAATACTGGGAAAATAATTTACTTCTCAATTTTATAGACCGGTCCACCCCATGAAGGTGGGAGGGGGGGTGGGGGGGCAGAAGATTAAAATATATATATATATATATATATATATATATATATATATATATATATATATATATATATATATATATATATATATACATATATTTCAGAATAACCCAAACACTTGAATATCAGACAGACCTGTTATGTTCATCGTTTGGACCCAAATGGTGGCGTTCTCACAATTCATGAGAAGAGAAATTTCCACATCAAAACAGCTGAATATTTAAAACAAACCAGCAGTAAAACCAGAGGACGTTGACAAGAAATAACACAGCAACCTTTGGAAAAGGAAATTGAATTTTTAAAAAAAAAGAGCTGAAATAAAGTGCAGTTTTTACAATTGTGATCACAAAATAATCACTTTTACGATTACAATTATGCAACTTTGAGGTGAAGTACAATTCAGAGTACATGCACAATTTAAAACCGAGATAGAAACATGGAAAGAACACTTACCAAGGACCTGCATTTAGCATCTTTTGGATCGGAGAACTCACATTTGGAACAGTTACAACAATACTTCTGCAGCATGGACCATTCACTAAGGGAGCAAGGCAGTACAACAAGATAATCAGGAAAAAGGTTGGAAAATCACCTTCAATACAAATCAGTAATGCTTCATTTTCACTTTACAAATGACTTTGTAACGTAACGAGACAAGCGTTGCGTGTTCCAAGATCATGATAAACACTATGACAGATTGAAAATAAATATTCTGTTGTAGAAATACTGAAATATGTGAGGTCTGTGTTTAGATAGCAAATAAAAGGACGTGTATATTTATCATATCCGAGATGGATTGAAAACTGATCTTTTGATCAAGGGTGTTCACAAAAAAGAAGTCTCAGAATGAGAAATGCAACACCCTAAAACATGGGTATGTATGTATTTATTATAATGCAGTATATACACACATGTAGTTGTGGGAATGTGTTTGGGGATAAAGAGGGTAACTTAGTGTCATTATTTCATTTTTAAATGTTTAGCAGAAGAGTATGGTATTTCGATGTAACTGTCACAACGTTTGGAAGCATGTTCCGACATATTTAATTGTGATCCTTCCATCCTCTGTTATCTTTTCATTAAATAGTCATATAAAATTTTGAGGCCGCTAAGCTGGCAATGAGCATCACCGCAGGAGGTGGACAAACCGTTATGGCTTGTGAATGGAGCTGTTGGTCAAGTAGCTTTGTTGTTCACGCGCTGGGGCCATTATAAAAGATCGGCAAATGATAAAGAACTGAAGACCGCACACAGATACGGCCAAGATAAATTATTGAATAAGGCAGACACGAATTGCTCCGTGGGGTCTGAAGAGGAGTTTTGTTTTCACCTCGGTGCTGCTGGATGCGCTGAGGCTGCAGAGAGGGCTACTGTTTCGAACGTCACCGCTGCATCCCTTTTTACTTCCTTGGTCAGCGTGCAGAACGATCAGTCGCCCCGCTCCAGAACTAGGACCAAACTGCCTCCACACTTTGCCGGGCTCTCCCTCTGGGTTTGTCGATCATCTTTTTCTGTGAATTCCCCACTTTGTCATGGTATTTGTCTAGTGAATGGCTGAGGTAAACGTTTAAGCTGAACGAGTTATCGTGGGTGCGGGGGAATCATAATAGTTTCTAATATATTGCTACAGTGGAGTACTGTACATTGATTCTGTAATTGGTGTTGATATGTGCTTTTCTCTCCTCCAATCTCCCCTCCCACATTTATTAAATCTGATTCCTTAAATTCACTTTTGTCGGTTGGTTGGCGGTTTGTTATTCGTTTATTAACCTCAGCATGGTTAAAAAGCATGATCGTGGGAAATTGATGAAATGACCTCACAGGCGGCTTAATAAAACCACAACCGCATTGACTAGGCCACCCCTCGGGCTTCCAACCTCTTTCAACGGACGATCTAGACAGAGCGTCAGATTCTTGTTTGAGCTATCTCTATGCTGAAAACTGAAGTAAAGATATACTTCATCGTCTTTACCGGCGGACGGCATATGGTCTCTCTTAACAATCCATCGCTGAATTGGTGATCGTGTGGGCAGAGGATTTGACCTCATCCAACTGAAGGCCGACCATAACAATGAATCATCAGGATTGGGATCTGGACACTGGTCCGAATCAGGTGACTATATATATATATATATATATATATATATATATATATATATATATATATATATATATATATATATATATATATATATATATATATATATATATATCTTCTTCTTTCGGCTGCTCCCGTTAGGGGTCGCCACAGCGGATCATCCGTATGATCCGCATAGTGATTTGGCACATGTTTTACGCCGGATGCCCTTCCTGACGCAACCCTGGTCACCTCTTACGACACAGGGATATGGTACACCTATTTTAACCGGGGTATACATCGGCCCAGTATACTGGTACTCATTTCGCCGACCTCGGAAGGATGACAGGCTGAGTCAACCCCCTGGTGTATTAATTCAGTGGCCCAACAGGGCTTGAACTCAGGACCTTTTGGATCCCAAGCCGTTGCCCTAACCACTGCGCCAACACCAGGCTCATATATATATATATATATATATATATATATATATATATATATATATATATATATATATATATATATATATATATATATGATTGACCCCTCCCATGCTCCTCCAGCCAAAGTAGCTGCATAAAGCAACCCAAAAATACTTACGCAAGGTAAGTGCGAAGCCCCGTTTCGAACCATTCCCAGAGTTCCTCAATAACTATAAAGACGTTCACACACAACAATCCCAATGCAACCCACTCCCCTCAGCTCCCAGACCGATTCATCATCAGTGATAGCGTAGACAGCAATGAATACCAATGAGGCACTCAAGCATGTACCACATGCAAACGTCAAAAGCAGTCAATATTGGGGGGGGGGTCAATCATTTATATAATACGAGTCCCCTGGGTGGAGTCGATTAGGTTAGAGCTGATTGGCTATTCCCTCCATTCACAGGTGAGAGATGTGAGTGGGTCTTTCTATATATATATATATATATATATATATATATATATATATATATATATATATATATATATATATATATATATATATATATATATATATATATAGTTACGGATTTCAGAATCCAGTCTGATGAATGCATCCACACATCAGGTCCTCAGACAGTTATTTCCTTAAATGCATGTTCAGATTAGCCCCATCCCCATGTCTACTGGGATTTTAAATGTGATGCGTTGAGAAGGGTAAAGGATAAATTCCCTCTCTTATGGGAAAATTTATTCTTTCCAACAGACACGTTTACACACATTTTTTTTTCACGAGCTCTGCAGCTCGCTGCGGTGCGGCAGTCAGATGTATTATGTATATATATATATATATATATATATATATATATATATATATATATATATATATATATATATATATATATATATATATATACATATATATATATATATATATATATATATATATATATATATATATATATATATATATATATATATATATATATATATATATACACACGTTACTTGTATACAGTGGGGGTTCAAAATCACGAGTCCACTTTAAACAATGCCAAGCTTTAAACAATGCCAAGCTTTCAAAAACAAATTTGTCATAATTATATCCATAAATTCACAAATTATTGTTGTTATTTATCGAATGATACTTTGTCATCAATACTAATAAAAGGGTGTGTGTGTGTGTGTGTGTGTGTGTGTGTGTGTGTGTGTGTGTGTGTGTGTGTGTGTGTGTGTGTGTGTGTGTGTGTGTGTGTGTGTGTGTGTGTGTGTGTGTGTGTGTGTGTGTGTGTCATCCATAACTTCAAAACCATGAAACCTAGCAGCCTGAAACTTTGCATGAATACCAAGAAATCGCCAAGGAAGTACGAAAGTGAAAATTGGGTGTTTGGGTTAATTAAAACACCCCTTCTGAAGATAATTAACGGCCTTATTTAATTAAATCCTTAATCATGCGATTTTCAGCCACCTCGCTGTCTGGGGTCTTAAGGCGTTTCCTGGGTAACTTTGCTGTGGTCTGAAGTCACCATGTTTTTTGGCATGCTCACCCATACCTTGACTTGGAACAGGCCGCAACGATTTTTTTAACGATAAAGTTTATTTTTCACTTTCCTCCCTCATATCGAATGCCTGTTCATCATTACTATGAATTGTATGCATCGCTTTCGTAAGTCCTATAGTTTTCAAATTAGGAGCTTGGAGAAATTTCATGCATTACATGATACGATTTTCCACGATCTACTCTCCCAGACTAATTAAAGTATATCATAGAAATATTATTTCGGGTTTTTGAGGATCAGATATTGTCCAG
Source organism: Eptatretus burgeri (assembly GCF_056783735.1). Taxonomy (NCBI): domain Eukaryota; kingdom Metazoa; phylum Chordata; class Myxini; order Myxiniformes; family Myxinidae; genus Eptatretus; species Eptatretus burgeri. The sequence goes on from NC_140971.1 coordinate 17,900,136, forward strand.
ACTAAAGAAGTGTCGAAATCTGTTGTGAAATCTGGTGATTTATAGAAATAACGAGTCTTTTCACAAAGCTGATAGATATATTTACTTTAAGCAAGCAAGGCTGTGTTCCGTCCTCCATACATACCACAAGAAAATGTGAAATTCCAAAGCATTAAACATATCTTCTTCCACTGTTTGGAGAATTATATTGAGTGAACAAAAAATTTAGGAACGTAACAAAATTAACTAGCTTCAGTGAGCTATATGATTTAATGCATTCACTGCAAAACCTCATGCCCTGTCTCCCAGAGGGACTACCTGTCCATAGCGTCTGCCAGATCTGTGTACATTTTCAGAGGTTTTGCAAGGTGCTCTTCTTGGCTCAGGAGAGCTTTTTGCTTCAAGCTGCCCTGTTTGGAAGGAAGTTAAGCCGGTCGCTCGGCTCGAGCTGCGAGTGGTGGCTTCTTCTTCGTGGTTCGTGGAGCTCTTTGTTCTCCATTCTGGTTCCTGGCTTGGTGCGACTCATCGACCTCTTCATGGAGGTGGTTCCTCGGGGAAGCAACGCATCAACGGGAAAGATTGGCGCCTCGTCTCACCAGCACGTGTTGAGAAGCGCGGGAGGATTTGCGGGAGCTCGGGAAGGATCGCGGCTCGGCGATTGGATCCAGCTCGCTCAAGCTGGAGCCCGGGTCCGAACAACTTGAAGACCACACGAGGTGGAGAGGTTCAAGATGGGTTCTGGGTTTCAGCTCACCTGTCCTCTGAGCTGGAGCTCGTTATTAAAGGCCTCTGCCACCATTTCTTGTGTGTGTGTGTGTGTGTGTGTGTGTGTGTGTGTGTGTGTGTGTGTGTGTGTGTGTGTGTGTGTGTGTGTGTGTGTGTGTGCGTGCGCACGCGTACATGTGTCCGTGGGCCCGTCTAATAAGTAGGAACTGCTGTTAAGTGCAAGTGACTGGACATAATAAGTAGACGGTTGTACTTCTTTTGTCATGCCTTTGTTGCTTGTACAATTGTTTTGCCCTGTTTAATTGCATACGTGCTGTATTATAATAAATGTCCTTGTGTGAATGTAAACCTGTTTGTTGCATCCATTCGCTCATTGAACTGCCCCATCTTGCACTCGGAATATAGTTGGTTTTTAAATAGCTGGTAAAGTGATCAGGTCCAACGGGACTGTGCGATAATACCCCGCTCGGTTATCCCAAAAGGAAGCGAGCTACTTCAGCGGCTCGTTTCCAAGCGGTCCCATTGAGGTACAATCTCTCGGTAACCTACCCGCGCGAATAATTTGCCAAATCGAAGATTTGGCGATCAGACCCTGTAGCGCGGGTAGAGTGCGGACAAGGTTGTGGTGGGATTAAAAACCCACCCGTGACTGGTTTCTGGCGTTGTTCCAGAAAGTCACGATTGGATTGTCCGTTTGGTGGGTGAAGCGACCGCTATTGGTTAGACGCGGTCGTTCGCACCCCGACGGGTGCGAATTCTACAACAATATCATTCTCTTTACTAACCCCACCTCCACCCCTCACCTTTCTCTCCTATTTTTGTTCTTCCTCTGTCTCTGTCTCTCTCATCCCTCCATCCCATGGTATAGCAAAGTTTGGTGAGGCATAGCTCTTCCAACCTCGCCCCCCCTCCTCTCTCAACCCCCCCTTTCCTTAACACTCCATCAGCGAAGCGATGGGTTGTATTTGCTAGTAATAATAATAAACAAAGAAAAAGGAAAGAAGCTCTGAAGTTATCCTCACCTTTGGTTCTTAAATCAATACATTTATTATCAAGCAAGCATAACGACCAAGCAATGAAAATAATTTTGCGCATTCCTGATGTGCGCTGCTCATCTCTGAAATGCATCCATTAGGCAGTGCAAAATATTTTCCACATTACAAGGTACAGGTTATGGATCTGTGGCCTTTTGTGTTGAATTTACAACTTATGAACACATTCAACTGATACAAGAACTCACTCGTCTCCCAGCACTGTGTGGTAATGCAAGAAGTACATCATGGAGTTGTCGTTCATCGACAGGCTGGACAGTCCATTACCAATTGCAAGTCCCTGCACCAAACAAAACGGAAAATTAACTCAATGTCAATACCTATCCATTTGCATTGTCATTAATCACAGGAAGATGTTATACTGTTAAAACATATTGCATTGAAAACATGGGGTACTCAAAAAAGCAGAAAGCATGCTATATTCAATAAAATTCGTCTTATTGAAAAAAATTAGTCATTTCACGTGAGTTTGGCGTGCTTGGAGTCGAAAGAAATGCTGTGTTTGTACAACTACTGAAAAAATCCAATATAAATGCTCTGATAAAATGTTCTATTTCATACCCTCCTGATTTGCCCATGATAGCTTGGCTATTTGCACTTTCAGGTCACATAGCTCTGGCATCATGAAAAATCAGCATGCAGGGCAGAATTCTTTAACTGAGGCTACAGTGCAATGGTTGACAGGGTTTCCTCAACAATATTTAGCAATCATTAGGAAGTTGATCAATCAAAGCGAGTGAGGGAACATTTTTGACCCAAGTCTTGGGGACTAGATAGCTGGGCCTGACAGGTGACAAGAACATGTAATTTGTTCAGTTGGATTGGCAAGATTAAACAAAAAAAAAGAAAAAACAAGGATGTGCTAATTTGGTATGCAGTACAGTAATTGTATATCGAAAAATAAAAAGTTGGCATTTTAGGGGCTTTTTCATCATTCTTCACTAACCTTCCCACGTATCTTGCGACCATGGAAAGCAATTCCGTGAAAAAAAAATATAAAAAATTGCCTCATGTTTACTTTCCAGTGAACTCTGATAAACAAGTAAATTGGAATACTGCTCTCCCCGATAGGTTGGCACCCCAACATCACATCTGTCTCTCCTCGATTCTATGGAATAAACAGTTCCCAACATTATTAGACTCTCCCATGATGAAGCCGAATGATAAGTGATGTTGCTCTCACATTGGAGGCAGGTCGATGGTCTGGTTTTTTTTTGTACTGCCTCTCAGCTTCACTCGAGCTCCTCTGCTCTTTGAACCCTCCTACCCTCCCCAGCTCCTCCTGGAAGGAAGCCTTCTTTAACTGATGCCCTCCTTGATAAACTCCCTAAATCCAGACCGACTGCACACCTCAACCACTTTGTTCATCTTTTGTCGCATTTGTAGAATTGCACTCTTCCCTCTTATTGTCAGGTCAGGCCAGATCAGATCTGTGACTTGCTGCAGGTATCATGTAAAACTGCACTAACCTGTTCCATGGTCGGGTTGTCGGCGACTAAACCGTCTCCTCCACCAGGTTTTCTGGTGAGGAGGGTGTTTGGATATGGACACCCAGCAGGATTAAAAACAAAACCTGTAAAAGGGCGGAGGAGCTCCTTGTGAGCCAACGGCCATCCATATCTAGTGCCCAACTGTGTCTGCGGATGTGCCCCTGCAGTTGGGTTACTTTTTTATTAGGAGGTTGGTGGCAGGATTTGCACTCCAGCCACCGTAAAACTCTTCATTCCGCAAAACACAAAAACGCAAAGAAATCTGAAAACCCACTCTGTGGGAGTACCTCCTGTGCAGCTTCCCTTCGCAGGGCACTCACCGGATGACGGGATTGGGGCAAAGCCTTCGGGACCCCCATTCTTTGAAAAGAGGGAAACCATGGGGTAACATTCCTGGGTCAGATTGCGGGAGAGTGTGTCGGAGTGGTGCTGAGGTGTCGTACACCAGACGGCGGTCTCCTTGGGTTAACTTGAGGCGGTCCTTTTTGGTGGGTGCCTGGAATGTCCTATCCCTAAGAGAGGATGATCACCTCTTTCTGTTATCATCTGAGCTCAAGCGTTTGAACATCGGTATTGCAGCTCTCTCTGAGGTTTGGAGACCGGATTGCGTTGAAGTCATGACAGGTGGTTACACCTACAATTGGTCTGGTCGCTCTGATGGTTACCATGCCCAAGCAGTTGCTGTAGCTGTGTCCAATAAGCTGACTACAATGATAATTGAGGTAACACCGGTCAACGAGCGTATTATGAGACCAAGGATTCGTCACTCCTTGGGTATCATTTCCCTGATCTCTGTATATGCTTCGACTGAGGCGAGTGATCTCACCATGAAGGATGCATTCTATGCCACGCTCGACTCTGTGGTTGATCAGTGCCCCAGGCAAGATACACTTCCAGTCTTGGGGGGATTTCAATGGAACTGGAACTGATATGGTCATGAGTACATCGACTGGAACTGATAGGGATGGTTATGAGACATGTGTTAGTCCCCATGGGTCTGGAACTGTGAACCTGAATAGCATGAAGTTCCTTGACTTTGCAAGAAGTCATGGACTTAGGGTGGCTGGTTTATGGTTTCAGCGCCCACAAGCTCATCACTGGACATGGTATTCCAACGCTGGCGGTGTAACAAAGGAGATTGATTATGTGCTCGTTGATGGTCGCTGGAGGATGATCAAGAACTGCAGGTCCTCAATACCGACCACAGGCTTGAAACAACTCTGAAATTGCAGCTAAAATCCAGGAGAATGGTAGAATCCCAGCTGAGGCTGGATGTTGACAAGCTCAAGGATGAGAGGGGAGCTGAGGAGTTTGCAAACAGGTCGAGTGGGGATTTGGGAGGTCTTTGTGCTTTTGAGAATCCTGAAGAGTTGTGGAGTGCCTTCAAGACCACCATCCTTGGTGTTTCCGGTGGATGTCTTGGAGCTCACCGCAGGGCAAAGAAGAATTTTGTCTCTCAAGGGACACTGGATACCATTGACCAAAGTCGCAGGGCCAGGCTGAATGGCAGAGCTGAGCTGTTCAGGGAACTGAGGCGTAAAACTGTACGTGCACCAAGGGTGGACAAGGAGGCCTATGTGCGAGGATTCTGTGAGGGGGTAGAACATCACCTGTGGTAAAGTGATTCTTGTCCTCCTTACAGGGGAATTCACGCATTGCGTTCATCCAAGTCCATCCCTCGGTGTACTGCAGTTGGAGCAGAGAGTGATAGGCTCTTGACAGAGGAGTCGGAAGTGAAGGCCCGCTTAGTTTGAGCGGTTGTACCAAGCTGATCCACCAGCTGTCGAGTTGGATGTCAGGGGTGTTGCTATCACCATCTGTTGATCCTCCAATCAACTGTGGTCCACCTTCACTTGTGGAAACACGGGCTGCTGTGAACCAGTCGAAATGGGGTAAAGCTACAGTGATCTGCGGCATCCATGCTGAATTTCTCAAGGATGGTGGAAATGCTGCACTCGTGTCATTGCATGCAGTTCTGTGCTCTGCTTGGAACACAGGCATCATCCCAACTGATTGGAAGAGGGGCCTTGTTGTCCCTCTCTGGAAAGGGAAGGGTGATCGCCAAGATTGCAACAACTACCGAGGGGTGACACTTCTCTCAGTGCCGGGCAAGGTCTTTGCTCGGATAATTCTTGAGAGGGTTCGCCACCATCTGCTTGAGCACCAGTGTCCAGAGCAGTCAGGCTTTACACCAAAGAGGTCAACGATTGACATATCCTTGCTCTTCGGGTCCTCACTGAACGCAGACGAGAGTTTCGGCTGGGGCTACTTGCAGCCGACGTTGATCTCTGTAAAGTGTTCGATTCAGTGAATCGGGATGCCCTCTGGAGGATTCTTGGTCTTTGTGGGGTGCCACCAAAACTGATCAATCTGATGTCTGAACTCCACTCTGGCACTGAGAGTGTTGTGATATGTGGTGGTATCATCTCTGACTTATTTTCAGTTGTTGCTGGAGTTTGTCAAGGGTGTGCACTGGCCCCCACACTTTTCAGCATTTGTCTGGACTGGATTCTGGGAAGGATGTCAGAGAGATCAAGCTATGGTGCATCATTTGGAAATGTTGAGATCTCCAACCTTGATTTCGCAGATGATGCAGTCATCTTTGTGGAGACTCAAGATATCCTTTTGGGGGCCCTCGGGGTGCTGAATGAGGAGTCGGGGCCGCTGGGATTACGGGTTTCCTGGGTCAAAACTAAGATCCAGGCTTTCAATGACATCTTGGATGTTGTTATCCTGTCTGTGGCAAGGATGTTGAGGTCATGGAGAGATTCACTTGCCTTGGCAGTGATATTCATGTCTCTGCTGGTTGTGAGTCAGAGGTCAATATACATCTGGGGCAGGCCTGGGGAGTCATGGATTCACTGGATCATGGGGTGTGGCACTCCCGGTCCCTGTGCGGGAGGATGAAAGTCCGAGTCTTCAGGTCCTAGGTGCTTCCAGTCTTGCTCTATGGATGTGAGACTTGGACTCTGACCAAGGATTTGAGACGGAGGCTTAATTCCTTTGGTACCAGGTCTCTTTGGAGAATCCTTGGCTATCGCTAGTCGGACTGTGTGTCCGACGAGCAGTTGCTGAGAGAGACTCAAATGAGATTTGTTACCTGCATTGTCCATGAGCATCAGCTATGGCTATATGGACATGTGGTTCGTTTTCCTGACGTTGATCCTGTTCACCAGATTCTCTCAGCGAGAGAGTCTCATGAGTGGAGGAGGCCAATTGGCCGACCACATGCTTCGTGGTTGCAGCAGGTTGATCGGCATCTCAAGGAGATGGGGATGGGCCAGGCATCTGCTTGGGGGATGGCAAGACGGAAGCCCCTGGAGTACCGGCGTAAAGTGGATGCAGCGATGTGCTGCTCTTACGTATGCTCCCATACCTGACCTGACTCGACTCTTCCCTCTCGGAGGATTTGAGAGGATGTCTTTTCCTCCAAATCTCATGTACCCAACCCATCTCATTCTATCCAAATCATACCCTGATGTAGCCACTGTCTGCAGGACTCTGTGTCCTTCTCTCATGAGCAGTAAGAGAAGGTTCTGCTCAGCCTTGATCCTGTTTCGGTGATGGGCCAAGATGGCATCAGTGCCCATGTTCTCAAATCCTGCTCTGCCATTCTTGTACCCCCTCTATTTGATAGATTCTGTCTGTCCTTCGACTCTGGTCTGATAAATAAATGGAACATCCTCAATCCTGGAAAAATCTGTCTCATCCTATCACTCCAAAATGATCATCAAACAAAAACTCATCTATCTATTTCCTTGGCCATCCACTGAAAGATATTCAGCCTCTTGAATTTCTCGGCCCGACAATCAGCCATGACATTTCCTTACCAGACCATAGAGCAAAGCTGGCCTCTAAAGCCAGCCACAGAGTGGACATCCTCAGTCGATCCAAGTCTTGCCTTGGAAAATCTGGGCGACATGCAGTCTGCAAGGCTTTTGTCTGTAGCCCAATGGAGTAAAGCTATTTGTTATGGGCTAGTGCCCAAGCATCACATCTGTTTCTCCTGGATTCGGTGAAATGTACAGCTCTCCTAATTATTGGAATCCCCGTGATAAGGCCAAAGCAAAAAGTCTGTCACTCTCACAATGAAGGCAGGTCATTAGGTTTTCAACTGTCTATTCTCCAACATCGCTCCCTTTGCTCTCAGTTTTCCGACCCTACCCAGGTACTCCAGGATGATTGCTTTCTTCCAGTAACCCTGTCTTAATTAAACTTTCAAAATCCCTACTGTTTAATTCCTTGCTTCTCCCAGAGGCTGTGCTGTCACAGGACTACAAGCACACAGTGCACCACCATCTCTGGTCATTCCCATTTCTGACTCATGATCTTTATTATCCCCATTAACCATTCCTAAATCAAGAATTTTACTTGCTCGTTCCTGTTTCCTCCCATCCTTTCCTACTCATTCATTCCCTTGATGTTTTCTTCACTCTTCCATGAGCCTCCCTCCAAGAAAGAATGAAAAGCAAAGGAATTAGCCAAGCACCTCGTTTCCTTGATTCCGAGGAGAAAGAGCACTTCAAAACTCCACAACAGTTAATGAAATTAACCAATAAAAAAACTAGAAGGGCATTTGGTAGAGCGCATACCTCTGCCACGCATCGCTGAATCCAGTGGAACATATCAAGCCCAATAACTTTTTGAAATATCATGCTACATATCGTTGTCAGCCCCATCTGTCAATGCTGAAGAATCACATTAAAAATTAAAAAAAAAACTCGTATCCGGATCAGGATCTTCATCAAAATTCAATCAATTTGTCATTGTCACTCACCAAACCTGTCCATCAAGTTTCGTCTGAATCAACCCACAATTTTGAGACATCGTGCTATATATCAGTTTATCCCAGTCTCTCAATGGTGAAGAATCACTTTTAAATTTTTGGAACAAGATCCGGATTCAGATCTTCCCCAAAATTGCATCAATTCTTCCCAGTCATACGCCAAACGAGTCCACAAAGTTTCGTCCGAATCCATTGACAACTTTTTGAGATATCGTGCTATTTATCATTTTTGGCCCCATCTCTCAGTGGTGAAGGATCACAAAATTCTCGTCGTCTGATTCGGATCTTCACCAAAATCGAATGAGTTTGTCCTTGTCACACATCCAACGTGGCCACAAAATTTCATCCGACTCCGTCCACTACTGAGATATCCTGCACACAAACAGACAGACAAGCCGGTAGGCGGACATGGGTAGTCGACTACCCAATACAACCTGACACGATGGGCCTGTTCGATGGGGAATGACCTGAGGATTAAGAACAAGAAAATTCATGATTCTAGCTTCAAGGGTTAATGCTGCAGATTGTTTTTTCATTAAAATACCCCCACATTTGGAGGTTTTTTGGCCGTTGCTAGGCAACGGAGGGGTCCATATCAACGGTTCTTTCTCACACATAACTAGGACATACCAGTTTCATGTATATCTGACTCATAGTCTGAGATATAACTAACTTCGTTTTTTTTATTGTTTTTGACCAGGGTTCATTCAAAGTCTATCTTCTCCGACAGTTTTCATAGGATCCGGCTGGAAATGTTTGACTATATGGCTGAATCTACTGCCCAGTCGGTTGTGGCCCGATTTTTGAAAAAAATTCAAAGTCCCATTGCTAGGCAACCAAAGGGGCGTTAGCAACCAGTACCTACGCGGCACAACGAGGTCATAAACTGGTCCTACCACCCAAATTTCATCAAAATCGAACAACTGCAAGGGGGTCAAAAACCCCCGACAAACACACACGGACAGACTGACACTACGACCAACAAATAAGGGTAGATCAAAAAAAAAAAGTTTAATCAAAAAAAATCTAGAATTTTTTTTTTTTTTTGACTCGATCGACTACCCAAAAAACAAACAGAAGGGGGTGAAAACATAACCTCCTTCACCTTCGACGGCGGAGGTAAAAAATGGATAAATCGATACTGTATCAGAATGCAAAAACATTGTTTCTCATACAAATATTTTTGCCTGTTCCTCAAATTGTACTTCTCAGTAAGGTTTCTTCTCTGTCAAACTTACTCAAGCAAGTCTTGACAGGAAAATTAAAGTTTGAAGCGAGTGAAAGGTTTTCTGTTTTACCAGTCTGACTTGTGGTTTTGCCGTGTGCCTCACCCTTGAGTGCTTGAAACAATGTCCATGTATAGTAAATTATTTTACAAGAATCCATGCAGTTTGGAAACAATGAAAGAGCTAGTCAGAAAGACCTTGAAAACGCAGTTGCTGTATTAAGTAGAGCTCGCCAAAAGACCATAAATCGGCCTGCAAGAAGGTTACTTGAAGAGATCGACATATGCTGATTATTGGGGTACTTTAATCACATCACTGCAAGAGCCCTTCACAAATGAGGAACAATCAAATTCATTTTGAGGCAGGACAGCATAACCCAGGATTATAGATAAGATAAAATTTACTCAACCTTCAAGACAAGCACCTTGAGAGGCAATACCATTCCACTGACACTGAGAGCTTCAGAAATGCATTCCGGAAGCCAAACAAACACGTTTAAATGTACAATCGGTGTCTCATCCAGTTCTCTAATTTACTCAAAGCATTAATTACGACGTACAACTTTTAACTTTGTCAGTAAGAAAAATTATGTTGGTACTAAATCCAAAAAGAAAAGCAGGTGAGCCAGAAGAGTAAACAAATATATTTCATGGTTGGCAGTGAAAAAAAAGAAAAGAAACTACAAGGGTACTCGGTAGGGCGCATACCTCTGCCACGTAATGCCACTACAACATATCAGGCTATACATTACTATATCATTTTTGGCCCTATCTCTCAATGGTGAAGAATAACTTTAAAAATTAAATAATTCTCATATCCAGATCTTGATTCGGATCTTCACCAAAATTGAAGCACTTATTCCTTGTCACAGCGAACCCTAACCCTAACAGTTTGATGTAGCACAGGAATGATGGGCAAAGTGGCCTTCTCCTACATGAAGGATACTTGTATGTGATTTGAACCTGGTAAACCTGCATTATATGAGCCAAGGGGTTTATATCATAAACACTAACAGGTCCACCATGTTGTCATTTTGACAGGTTTTTTGGATTATACCTTTACAATCCTGACAGGAAAATGGAACAAAGCTCTTATTTCTGTTGCATTATATTTTCCTTCTCTGAAGTGTGAATAAAACATCAAAGTAGATTAAATTATCAACTTATTTACTGGATAACACCGGCGATGGCTCAAGCAATAGTCTAATAACTACGATAGAACCCTTGATGCTTGCAAGCTAATGAAAGCAAACGTAACAAGAAGTTTATCAAACGTCTTAATTCTCTGCAATTTCTTGCTTCCGGGAAACCTTCCTGCACACAATTCATTCAAAAGTAAAGGGTTGATGCTGTGTGATGTTTGTTTGCAAAGTCACCTTTAGATTGATGTTCGAATCATTCATGAGCCTCACAGCAAGACACGGCAAATAAAAGCCAGAGTAACTTTCACCCGTCAAGTAAAATTCATTCTTTTTGTACTCTGGAAACTTTTTGAAGAAGGACTGCAGGGCCAGATGATTATTGTAAGATGTCTGTAGGAATGGGTTAAGAAGAGGTAAAACAAAAAATAGCTTTGAAACGGATATTGACAAAATAAAAGCATAAAAGCCTGCACAACCTTTGATCATATATATATATATATATATATATATATATATATATATATATATATATATATATATATATATATATATATATATATATATATATGTATATATATATATATATATTGTTACGGCTGTGGAAATTCGCAAACCACCATTCAGGTCCCGTAGGTGAGATATCTCTTGAGCACATGTGTAGTTAGCCCAATTCCGTTGTATAGAGGGAATTTATGTGATTCATTCGGGCTGCGATCCTTTGAGATAGCCGTTTTTCTTTTTCTATTGTTATTTTAAACGACAAACCTCCCCGCAAACAAAAACCGCCACCAACTACGCCACAACACCAACCACGCTACAATTACCATCACAACAACCATCATCTTTGCCACTACCCCCGCTGACGAACGCCATCCTCCACAGTCCACACTACGATGGTTTCCACGTTGGAAACCGTCGAGAACGCAAGGAGGGAAAGAAGAAGGCACAACGATGGCGCGTGGATTTTTCCCGCCTGTCTTCCCCTCCCTTTGGAGTGGAGGAAGAGCGATGCAGGTCAAAGGTCAAAGGTGAGAAAAGGTGGGGGCCTCTTTTTGGGGGAATAATGCTCTGGCTCCAAGCCAAAAACTGACTCCCTCGGCCCCCGGACGGAACGGGGTGGAGGGAAAGCGTCAGGGCACCCCCCCTTCGAGAAGCTTCTCCAAGAAGCTCGAGGGGAGGCGGAGCCGAAAACGGGGGCGAAGTGAAGGGCGGAGCCCCGGGCTATTAAAGTCGGACACGGGCGGAGCGCTTTTGGGGGGTGCTCTTGCTCTCTTCCGCTCTTCCGGCTCGCTCTTCTCTTCGTGGTGGACGCTGGCCTGGTCTTCTGTGGGGCGGTCCCGAGACCCCGCTGGCGGGACGGAGCGTCTGCCATTCCACACACCGCGACCTCGAGCAACTAGGTTTCCCCCCCCCCCTTCTATCCGCGCTGGGATAGCGCCGGAAACCCCGTCCGTGGCGTTGAGCGGCCAACACGTGCCGGCGCAAGGCACGCCGGAGAGGACTCGCCTACCACGCCAGGGCACAGAGTCGCGGCCAGGCGCGACCACGCCGACAGACGTGGGGGAGGGACTCGACGGCCCCAAAGGGAAGTCACCATTTTCTTTTCGGGGTTTTTGTATGGATCTTGTGGCGCCGTGTCTTGTAAAGTAGAACTGCTTAAGTGTTGCCGCATGTCGGTCTTATTCGGTTATAGCTCTGCATTGTTGCTTTTGTTTTTGTTGCGATATGTGCATTTTGACCGTTTGACTGTATATGTGTGCTCTCTGTGGGTTGTGTAAATAAAGTGCTTGCATGTTGAACTGTGCCCGTTTCGCTTCGTCTCCTTCCTTTTAATTGACCCTCCATCCTGCTTCACGTAAAGGGTTCGTAAGTGGGCTTAATACACCCAGTAATTAATCGGAACCGTCAAGGCTGACGATAACACCGCTCGGTTATCACTGTAGCACGGAACGGACCGCTTCAGCGGTTCGTGTCCGGAGTCAGCCTGTGGCGTGGTACGATCGCCCGCTCGACCATCCGCGCACGTACTTAGGTAGATCGAATTTGGTGAGCAACCCTATCCTGCGCGGGTGGGCAATTGGCACGGTCGTGGTGGGGTTAAACCCCCACCCGTGACTAGCTCCGGCGTTATTCCGAGAGGGTCACGACAGAATTGTCCGTTCCGGTGGGTGAGGCGGCCGCGATTCGAGTCACGTGGCCGTCCGTACGCCGGCGGGTGCGAATTCGCAACAATATATACATACACATACACAAATATCCAGATGATGGTTTTGTTAAAGAATCACCAGACTTACAGGGCAGCTCTGTCAAATAGCCTCAGAGCAATTACCACCCTCATGCCTTATTTCCTCACCCACTCAAAACCCAAAATACAAGGTGCTGATACCTCATCATCATTAGTCGTGTAGTTCCTGTCTTGAGAATATGAGTAGCCAACACCGGCAGGAGACTCCAAATACAGAACATTGGCAACCTAAAAGAAAAACATAACAATAAAAAGAGCAATCAGAGATTGCAGACCCTCACCAGGACTTGTTTTGTGTAGTATTTATGCACTGGTGTGTTACATAATTAATGAGACATAATTAGAACTGCCACTTTATAACTGCTGGCAGTGATGAACAGGTACCAAGACATCCCGCTTTGATCGTACACCTAACCCTGACCCATGACGTTTATTATCATTCAATTGAATTTATAATGGGATTAAAATAAATTCAATTCAAATAAAATGGAAGACCAAATAGGTACGGTCCTGGATTGGAGTAATCAGAAGGAACCCAAACAAGCAAAAAGAAAAGATGAAGTTATCAAGAGGAATCTGGATAGGATTCACATTTCAGCTGCTACTCCTCAACCCTCAAACCCATCCAGTCACAGCCAAGTTAGCCTTATTCAAAAATAAATCAATAAATAATAAAAAAATAAACCAGATCAAAAAATAAAATAAAACTGGCTGCCAGACCATGCATCCCATCAGGTTGAAATTTAGAAACATATATTCTGCATCACTACTTTATCATAACTGTGAAGTATCATATCAATTGATTAAGCGGTTCAAGAGAAAGAATTTTTAAAAAAAAAGACATTTTGCTCAACCCAATATGGCTGCCAGACCATGTGACTTCAATTATTCGTGAATACCCTGGTATCCCCAAGGCTTGGGGAACATTTGTGTGAAGGGTCCCTTTCTGGAAAAGAAGATTTTTTTATAGGTTTTAGGGTAAATCCAATATGGCTGCCAAACCATGTGACCTATGGCATCATATGTGAACCTTTTGTTCCTCATGGTTAGGCGGTCATATGTGTAGTTTCGCCTCAACCTGTTCAGCCATTTCAGAAAAGATTTTTGTAGGTTTTAAAAAACAAAAATAATATGGCTGTCGAATCACATGACCGATGACGTCAAATTTTATTTTGTTTTATTTTTAATAAATAAATAATTTTTTTTGGTGGACATTTTTAATCCGAGATGACTCAAAAATTTTCATACTGATCGGATGTAGCGTTCTACATATGCAATTATGACGTCATAACGAAGGCACCCATGACGTCATTAAAAAAAAAATCAATCTTGTTACCCATGAGGAGTACTTGCTGTGTGTCAAGTTTAAACTTTTTCCTTGGTACGGTTTCAGAGATGCAGAGGTCCAAAGTTTTTTTTTTTCCATTTTTCCAACATGGCTGCCACACCACGTGACCTATGAAGTCATAATTATCAATAAAACATTTTACATGAGTCAGGGCTGGATTTAGACGTGTGGTGGCCCCTGGGCAGCCTTCAGTAGTGGAGGCCCACCCTACCTTAGAATACTAAAAAGGTGACAAGACATATTTACAGTCATCCATAGAGTATATTTTTCATGAACAAAGAATCTGAATAAAAATGTACATCTATAAACATCATGATGACAACACGAGTTGTTTGTCAAAATTGATGATGCTATGAAGACAGATTTGAATGTTCCCTATGTAAATCTTAGTGATCTCAGTCTCACACAAGATATGAGTGAGCACGCGTGACGCACATGCGTGTCCACTATTTCTCGCCATGATGTGAGCTGAATACACCTCAACAGTTTTGTAGAGCAAAGTGCAAACGGCTAAAGCCGGGTTAACCAAACGTAAGCCAACTATTAAAGTAACCTTAAAAATGCAAGGACCATAAATGTAACTTGAAAAATTCGAGGATAATAATTAATAGTAAAGAGACGTGCAAAGTCCCATACTCCCATATAAGTCAACTGACTGACTTCTATATAAAATAGAGAATGAGATAAGATGAATATCTTACATCTGTTCCACTAACTACCAACTACTATTGAGGCACTCACAAATACATTTTTCCTTACATGAAATATGTGGAGGCCCCTGGGTAACTGCCCAGCTTGCCCATGCCTAAATCCGGCCCCGACACGAGTCGTCGCTCCTGTGGTGAAAATTTCTTCTCAATCCGACAAGCGGTTGTGGAGAAAAACACTAAAGTTCTGTGCGGACGAACAAACAAACAAACGAACCCAAATGCAATTCTCTCTCCTTCGGTGAGGGTAAAAATCTGAAAGTTTACAAACTTAAAAAAAATTTTTTTAGAAAAACCCTACAAACACAGCTCCACCACACTCCACACACTTGCTTCTGAGACGTCGAGCATGGATTTGAATCTCGTCCCAGAAACGAACTGTTATCCTGGTGCTTCATGAGCAAGGCGATTAAATGTGATCATCACACAAAAACACATTGAACTGGGCGCCTCACCATCTACCAGAATTCGTTGATGGACGTTATATTGAAAGATCCCTCTCCACCCACCCAGCCCTCTCCTCAGGTGCTACCCATCCACAATGCTACTCACAGCCATGTGCTGCATACGAAAGAAGAATAAGAACCACCTTCTACAGCATCCCACACCATTCACCAAAATATTTACAGCGGCAATCAATCAATATACATTATTCTATGTTGAAGAAATTAATCTCTAACATGTATCTAGAATGTCTCCCGGCTGCTTTGCGGTCGACGTCCCCCACCCCCCCCCTCACATCCTCCCTGTTTTAGTCATACATTCCTTCCTCTTCCTCTCTTTATCTTGCTCCCCAGACAATTCACTTTAGGATCAAGCCAGTGTCTTCATAACAAGTGAAACGTGAGTCAGATCAACATGAATCCTGAAACTTGCCCTCAAAGCAATGATTCGAGATGCCAAAACAAGGCTTGAAAAACAAACTTAATTGAATAATTGAAGTGTTTCTACATTGGCAAATCCACAAGGGTAGGAACAGCATCGTCTCATTCATTTTGACAAATGTGGCCAATAACTGACACTTCCTGACTGCAATTGTTTGCGACTAGGAATAGAAAAATACTTTGTCAACCAACCACCCCAGGTGGCAGTTGAGTGAAGTTAACCGTCCCAAACCACGCACTTCCCAGAGGTCTCGTGGTAACCACCTCACCTACTCCTTAACCCTATGGATACGAAGTGAAAGCGTGGTGAAGCAATTGATTCACTTTTTGTCTGTCTGGCCATCTGTGTCTACAAACGTCAGTTTATGATCAAACAACAACTTAATTTCAATCCAATGTTATATTTTGAACACAAATTGGAACATTTTTGTTTTTGAACCCTCCTTCTCTCCCTCCCATCTATACCACCTCTTTCTTTCTCCCTCCCTCCCCCTCTCCCAACTCTCTTCCCCCCTTATTTCTTTTCCCTCCACTCTCTTTCTCCCTCCCACCTCCCCCTCTCTATTTCTCTTTCTCCCTCCCCCTCCCCTCTCTTTCTTCCTCTCCTTCCCCCCTCTCTTTCTTTCTCTCCCTCCCCTTCTCCCTACTCGCCGTGACCTGCCCCTCATTCAACCTCTGTCTTTGCTTTTATTTCCACTCACACGTGAATTTCCTTTTACTCTCTGCTGCGCTTTCACTGATAATTAGTCCCTTTCCACATGTGTACAAAGGAAAAATCATCGAAATAGTATTGCATATTGTTAAAAACACAGTAAAAGTAAAAATTGACCGAGTTAAATTACTCATCCGAATATATTGGTTTTACTGATGTCTCACTTTTCCTAATTTTTTTTTTTACCAACGTCGTTCTTAATATATACAAGGTGTCCCAAAAGTCACCTCGGGATTGAGAAATTAAATAACATTTCTGTTTTTTTAATAATTTATGGTTATTTTTTATACCAAAAGAAGATTTACAAAATGGAGATAAATTTGCTTTATTTATGAAAAATGATGCAGCTTAGATGTCTTCCATTTTCAGCTTCGCAGAGATGGCTCTTTCGACAATAGCAGACAATAACTCCAGCTGCAGCCCTCGAATTTCTACACGGATGTTGTCCTTGAGCTGCTGAATTGTATGGGGCTTATTGATGTACACACGCTCCTTCAGGTAACCCCAAAGAAAATAATCGGAAGGCGTCAAATCAGGATAACGTGATGGCCCAGAAATTCCTGAATTTCGCGAAATTATTTGGTGCCCATGCTCTTTAGGTGAGAATAATTGATCGATGAAATTGAAAAAATAAAATTCCACGATTTGGTTCTTTGTTCAGTTGTGAATTTTTCCATGGGTAATTTCCAAATGTTAATATAAATTCTGAAAAGAAAAGAAACAAATTATTAAAAAACAGAAATGCTATTTAATTTCTAAATCTTTTTTTGAAATAGAAATACATTTTTGAAATATCGTGCTATATATCATTTTTGAGCCCCATCTCTCAATGGTGAAGAATCACTTAAAAAAATTCTAGTAGTCGGATCCAGATCCGGATCTTCATCAAAATCAAATCATCCTTGTCACACACCGAACCTGTCCACAAAATTTAATCCAGATCCATCTAC
Source organism: Eptatretus burgeri (assembly GCF_056783735.1). Classification (NCBI taxonomy): domain Eukaryota; kingdom Metazoa; phylum Chordata; class Myxini; order Myxiniformes; family Myxinidae; genus Eptatretus; species Eptatretus burgeri. The sequence continues at coordinate 17,917,382 of NC_140971.1, forward strand.
AACTTTTTGAGATATCCTGCACACAGATAGACAGACAGACAGACAGACAGAGACAGAAAGGGGTGAAAACATAACCGACTTGACCTTCGGTGGAAGAGGTAATAAAGAAAGACCCACCCACATCTCTCACCTGTGAATGGAGGGAATAGCCAATCAGCTCTCACCTAATCAACTAAGCCCAGGTGGGTGGGATTATATAAACAATTGAGGGCCTTTCTTTATCAGCGATAAGTGTCCACCCCCTTTATAATAGCAATAATAAAATAGAAGGGCACTCGGTAGAGCACATATCTCTGTCACGCATTGCCTGATCCAATAGAACACATCTGGCCCAATACATTTTTGAAATATCATGCTACATATCGTTTTTGGCCCCATCTCTCGAAGGTGAAGAATCACTTTAAGAATTAAATAATTATCGTATCCATATTCGGATTCAGATCTCCACGAAAATCGAATCAATTCGTCCTTGCCACCCACACACACACACAACGTGTCCACCAAGTTTTATCCAAATCCTTCCACAATTTTTTGAAGATTTTGTGTTTTATATTGGTTTAGCCCCCATCTCTAAATGGTGAAAAATCACTTTAAAAAAAAAATCAGATCCAGATCCGGATTCGGAACTTCACCAAAATTCAATCATTTCTTCCTCGTCACACATCCAATGTCCACAAAGTTTCGTTCAAATCCGTCCACAACTTTTTGAGATAGCATGCTATATATAGTTTTTGGCCCTATCTCTCAATGGTGAAGAATCATTCAAAAAAATTCTAGTAGTCTGATCTGGATCTTCACCAAAATCTAATCAGTTCTTCCTTGTCATACAACGAACCTGTCCACAAAATTTCATCTGGATCTGTCCACAACTTTTTGAGATATCCTGCACACAGACAAATGGACAAAAACAGAGAGGTGAAAACATAACCTCCTTCACCTTCAGTGGTGGAGGGAATTAGCTCAGGTGTAACCAATCAACTTCAAAATCACACACCAAGTTAATTGGCCTCCACCTGTGTTAAATTGTGGTGACTGATTATTTCAGAATAAAATCAGCAGTTCCTGCAGGTTTCCCTTGCTGGTAGTGCATTTCACAGCAAAGACTCAACCATGAGCAGCACCAAGGAGCTTTCAAAAGACCTCTGGGATAAAGTTGTGGGAAGGCACAGATCAGGGGATGGGTATAAAAATATTTTAAAGGCCTTGATATATCCCTTGTAGCACAGTCAAGACAATCATTAAGAAGTGGAAGGCGTATGGTACCACAAGACTCTGCCTAGATCAGGCTGTCCCTCCACACTGGATGACCAACAAGGAGGAGACTTATCAGCGAGGCCACCAAGAGGCCAATATCTTTGAAAAAGCTACATGCCTTTATGTCAAAGATGAGCCACTGTGTGCATGTGACAACAATATCCCAAGCACTCCACAAGTCTGGCCAGTAAGTAGGGTAGCAAGAAGGAAGCCATTACTAAAAAAGCCCACCTTGAGTCCCGGTTGAGGTATTATATGCAAAAAACTACTAAAGAGATTCTAAAGCCATGTGGCAAAAATTTTTTTTTTTTTTGGTCTTTTTGGCCTAAATTTAAAATGTTGCATTTGGCGCAAACCCAACACAGCACATCACCCAAAGAACACCATCCCTACTGTGACACATGGTGGTAGCAGCATCATGTAATGGTGATGTTTCTCATCAGCAGGGACTGGGGCACTTGTCAGGATAGAAGGGAATATGGATGGAGCAAAATACAGAAAAATCCGAGAGGAAAACTTGTTGCCCTCCACAAGAAAGCTGAAGTTGGGACGGAAATTCACCTTTCAGCACGACAACGACTTGAAGCGCACAGCGAAAGCCACAATGGAGTGGCTAAGGAACAAAAAGATAAATGTCCTTCAGTGGCCCAGGCAGAGCCCAGACCAAAATCCAATCGAAAATCTGTGGCATGCCTTGAAGATTGCTGTCCATCAACACTCCCCACCCAACTTGACTGAACTTCAACAGTTTTGTATAGAAGAATGGACAAATATTGCCCAATTAAGGTGTGCAAAGTTGGTGGAGACCTATCCCAACAGACACAGCTGTAATTGCTGTTAAAGGTTCTTCCACCAAGTATTAACTCAGGGGGGTGGACACTTATCAAACCAAAATATTCTAGTTTTGTATTTTTAATTATTTTTGTGAAATCTGTAGAATTTTTTTCATTTGGAAGTTGTGGGTTACAACGTGTAAATAAAGGTGGAAAAATCTGATTTAATGAAACTTAATTCCAGGCTATAAGGCAACAAAAGGTGAAAATTTTGAAAGGGGGTGTAGATTAAATACATAAAATATGGCTGATAAAATATATATATATATATATATATATATATATATATATATATATATATATATATATATATATATATATATATATATATACACACACACCCAAAAAACTGAACATTACTAAATATACACTTTCAGCTCTTTAAATGAATTTTTTTTTAATCCCTGTTAAAGTGATTATTGCACAAATACGATTCAATGTAGCATTCAACTGTCTGGAGGAATAATTATTTTGGAAATGAAACATCCAATCACAATGCTCACCATGTTCCAAGAATAGGGATTGTAATGCAACTTCGATCCATCAGGAGAAACCTGTCCATTGCAGAAAAAAAAAGTGGCTTACAACGTGGTACACAAATGTTTTTTGTGTTTCCAATCTGTCCAGCCCACTTGAGATGAACATAATCAATGCATTTTACCAGTCAATTGGAATATTAATACAATGGAACAATCAAAAATTCCAACAATTATTTTAACTCACCTGGACTTCAGTATGGTGAGCTTATGCGATCAAGCAGTGTTCGGAGGTGAGCGAGTGAGTGAGTCAGTCACTAAACACTTCAGTCATTATCGCTTGAACCAAACGCACAATTTTGATGAAACTTGGCCACAAGCTTCATATCTGATGCCTAACGAAGGTGTATTGACCACATCAAAATCTGCGCTCATTAAGAGAGTCTATGGGGGTTTTTGACCACCCAAAATAGGTACTTGCTCTCTTCTCCAAAACTACACGCAAGATTTCAATGAAACTTTACCACAACCTTCATCACCCGTGATGTACTCAAGTTTGTCCAAGGCATTAAAAAAATAAAAATAAAAGTCAGAGTCTAAGGGGTCTGTGGGGGGGGGGGTTGAGTGACTGTTGATCCTGATCCAGGTGAGTTTCAGACGTGCGGTCCTATTATTCCATTTTTTTTTTCTTTCTTTCTTTATTTTGCTCCAAGTCACATCAGAAGTTGCCATTTGGTCTACCAAACTGGCATTATCTGCCCACAAAAAGCAGCTTATTTCTCTTACTAAATAAACATCAGATGAGAGATGGGGATGCTGGTAGAAAGTTTTAGGATATGCAGCGTCCGACCGTCGGCGGGTTCAGGTACACACAGTGTCTGACCATCGGAGGGTTCGAGCACACGCAGGCTCCGACTACCAGTGGGTTCGGGCACACACAGCTTTCTCCCATCAGCACGTTTCCACATGCAATCCTGTTTAACTGTTTACATGTTCCTATATTGCAATCCTGTTTGACTGTTTGCATGTTGGAACATGAAGCATTTTTGATCATGCAGTACCGTTTGACTGTTTGCATGTTTCAGTACACAGTGTTCGACTGTTACCATGTTTGAACGTGTAGCGTTGTACTGTTAGCATGTTTGAACGTGCAGCGTTGTACTGTTAGCATGTTTCAATCCGCAGTGTTCGACGATGCAATCTTGTACTGTTGGCATGTTTAATATGCAATGTTCTGCTGTTAAAATGTTGAATAAAAGCATTTTGTGCAATGGGAAGGAGAGACAATTGTGTGTATCAAACACTTACAAAATACTTAGCAAATAGCAAGTGCAGTTGTCTATCAATCAGTATTTCAAAAAAAAGAAGCATTCTTCAGATCAATTATTCTCACCCCCAAACCCTGCCCACTACCAATCCCGACCATAACCAGATCATTCAGGGCAGCAGAGACACAAAAATTCCCCCCCCCCCCACTACATAAACGCCCTCATGGCATGGAAAATGCAGTCAGTCAGGTTACCAGCATGAAACCATGAATTGTTCCTCATTTCACTTTATCGGTCCAGATACCAACAGGGAACAAAACCTCCACACTCGCCTGATAACACCAAATTATGTAGTTATTTGCAGAGGCTTATCAGAAGGTTTAATTATCGATAATTATCTCTATATATTAATACTGAAGGACCAATTTTGTGCTCCTGGCGGTCGCGTCACGTTTTTCTCGGTCCTGTGACCTGGACTGAAAGAAACATGGGACTTGTAAGAGTGCATCGCACATGGAGGCAATAGTCAAACTTCAACTCTGAAGCAGAATAAACACTTTTCGTTTTACATGGCCACGTGTGGCATCACCGCCGAGAGGCGTTAGGACGTCATGACATCATCGGTCATTCGGTGACGTCATTACGTCTGCCGTCGACAGACCGTTACCGCTGAGAGGTGCAATTCCACTCCTCAAAAATAGCGTCTGCAATGGACGGGGGCGGGGGATGAAGAGACGGGGGCAAGGAGTGAAGAGGGGAGGGGCAAGGTAAGCAAATTGAAAGCGGGAGACGGGGGGGGGGAAATGGTGTGGGGGATGAGTGGGTGGGGGCTGGGGTGAATTAGGCGGGGTTGAGTGTGAGGGGTGGACAGGGGGTGGGGCCCGGGAGCAAGTGGGGCGGGGAAATCAAGAGACGGGCGGAGGCGGGGAGTGAACAGTTGGGGGCGGGGCGGGGAATGAGTAGGCGGGGGAAAGCACGCCCTGTCGAGTCCATGTCCCTCGAGTGTGGGTGAGCTGGTGAGGGTGGTTGAATGAACGGAATCCGTCTGTGACGGGGTTTCGGCTAGTATTATATAATGGGCTTATGCTGTCTGTCTGTCCCATCCTGAAAACAGGAAATGCTCCTTGGAGTGTGTGAGAGAAAGAAAGAGAGAGAGAAAGAAAGAGAGAGAGAGAAAGAGAGGGAGAGAAAGAAAGAGAGGGAGAGAAAGAAAGAGAGGGAGAGAAAGAAAGAGAGGGGGAGAAAGAAAGAGAGGGGGAGAAAGAAAGAGAGGAGGAGAAAGAAAGAGAGGGGGAGAAAGTAAAAGTTTCCTCAAATCAATCAAAACCTCCGAGAAAATTATTTTTTCAATGGGACAGATTGAATCTGGGCGGTGTGTAGGCAGCAGGGTGAGTCCCACGAGGCTGGTTTGCCTCGATGCTCCAGATTTTTTTTTTTTTAACCTCCGCCATCGAAGATCGGAGGTTACCGTTTTCACCTCTTTCTGTTTGTTTGTTTGTGAACAGTATTACGGAAAAACTCCGACAGATTTTGACGAAACTTGGTGGGGGGGATTAGGTATGGTCCAAGGATCATGCCATAAGATTATGGACTTGGTCCAAAATCCAATATGGCCGCTATGGCGGGCATTTTGAAAAATATTAGATTTTTTTTTTTTTTTTGCATTTCTACATGTTTTAAGTGATTTCCAACCCCCCCACCCCCAAAAAAAAATTGTTAGAGAAAAAAAAATTTTTGCAACTATTTTTTCAACAAAATTTCGATTTTTTTTTTGCATATCTCCATGTTATAAGTGATTTCCAACAAAAAACATGCCAAAATTATAATTGCGGCTGATTTTGGAACTTCAGGTGGATATACCCACGTAAATTCAATTTCCGTCTCAAGGAATTCAGTTATGACGAATGAATTGAGTATGTAAAAGTTAAAAGTAAAAGGGAAAGTTGCAAACTATAACTCTGTGAGCACTGTTGACGTCAAATTGAATGAATAGGATATCAGGTTCACTCGAGTGACCTAGCAGTATTGGCGGTGGAGGTTTTGCACTCTACCGAGTGCTCCCCCTCCAGTCTTTAACTGTTAAGACATGTTCGGTGCAACTAAAGGTGAACATCGAGATGTACTGAAGAACAGAGGAAACTTGATAAATCATGTGACAAAATGCAATTTTTTTTTAATAAACTGTATCATTGTATCTTTTTGGGCTTGTTGTATTTAAAAAAATTAAATTAAAAAATATATATTTTTTTTTCTTAAACGTCATACATCCAAAATAAACGCACCAGGAATGGACCATTCTCTGTAATAAGACCTTCCATCGAGCTACAGCCTGGACCTCCATTCATCCACACCACCACGGGGTCAGACTTTGGATCATTCTGAGATTCCATGAACCTGAAGAAGAGCATCAAGGACAACAAACATAATCACCACAGCAGAACTATGCAGAGAAATCAAACGGCATTTGTTTTAATAAAGCTCAGCACATCAGGGTCACTGAAGATGGACAACCATCAATCCAAACAATCAGCTTTAATGGGCAGCGAGTACAACAAAATGGGATCATATGATACATTAGATAGTATTAGCCAGTCCACAAGACGTCATATACTTATTAGGTACACACACACACACACACACACACACACACACACACACACACACACACACACACACACACACACACACACACACACACACACACACACACACACACACACACACACACACACACACACACACACACACACGACGGGAGGGAGAGAAAGAGGAGAAAAGCGCAGGGGCGTGTGCTTGCATGGGTAGTCGCGATCAAGAAGAAGAGCTTGCGATCAGGATGTTGAGGTAAATTTAGGGTTAGGGGGGCACCGGGCATTTGTGGAAGACGCTATAAGGAAGCCATATTTGCGTACCGATTAAATAGATGACCCCGTAAGACACTTCACTGACCAGTAGTGCAGCCTTTTGGTGCCAGAGGCGTTGAGATACCCGGAGTAGTGCTTGAAACGAGGCTGATTTTTCAGCCCCGGCAGGGTTTCCACAACGTCTTCACCCGGCGCAGCATCGTAAAGGTCCAGCACGACCAGAAGCACGATCCCCGGCAGCAGCAGCATCCCACGAAGCATCTTTAAAACAGGTAGACATCGTTAGCGACGAACGACAACAGCTGCACGTTAAAATCAAAAGGAAACATCGGTCATCGTTTTGATGAACACGACCATTTCGGCGAGTGCAGCAAAACGTACCTGTCCTCCCTCTCTCTCTCCCTCTCTCTCTCCGTGAGCAGGAAAGATGAAGTGTTTCCTTGTTTGCGTTTTCTAATTAAAAAGAGGAACACGAAGGATAATAAGGAACCTGCACGAAGCGCCACCCTCTCTGGCTTCGATCCACGTGGAACCGCAGGTCTCAGCTGCGACGCTTCACTTCATTTCGGACTCAAAAACGAAAAAAAGAACAAAAAACTATGGCGTCCTATAATGTCCCCTCCGTCAAACTACTTATGGCGTTTTACCACCGACGTCGTGGCGCAGCCTTTCCTTCCCAACCTCGGGGTCTGTGTGTTTAATCGCCATCGCTGCACCGCTCGAAGGACTGCTGATCGTCGTCAGAGGTCTTTTTGGTTCACGAGTGCCAGCCAGAGTGACCACTATATTCGTTATGTCTGTGTGTCTGTCTCTGTGTGTCTGTCTCTGTGTGCCTGTCTCTGTGTGCCTGTCTCTGTGTGTCTGTCTGTGTGTCTGTCTGTGTGTCTGTGTGTCTGTCTGTCCAGAGCATATCTCCGTGGACTTTGATCCGATCTTGATGAAACTTGGTTATGTGTTCGATATCAATGTCAAGTTGTGTTTTCCTGGACGAGGGGTGCTACGCCAATTGTGGGTGGAGCCACGTCCAAAAAATAGCCATTTTTAGGGGGTAGTCGGATTAAAAATCTATCTTCTCCGAGGGAATTCACTGAATGGAATGGGTTCTTCGGTATTTGAATAGCAAAATTAATGATCTAAAACTTGTCGCTGTCCGATTTTTCATTTTCGTCCCAAGGTCAAGGTCACAAGGTCAAAAACTTAGAAAATTGTGAATTTTGACATAAAAATAATCCGACTGCCCAAACTTTGAGAGCGAGGATGACAATATTTTTTATGCATAATCTTGAGGTCATTCCCCACCTAAAGTCTTGAAACCATTTTGCTCTATCTCGAACACCTTGCCTGTGGCGCCCCCTTCAAGTTTGTTTTTACGCTGATTTCATCAAAGTATGGATAATCTGAGGAGTGCGAAATGCCATATAGCCAAGATGACGTTATTTTGTTCCTGGAATGTTCCAGAGGAAGTTTTGCACCAAAGGTCATAATCCTTGACCTTTGACCTTTAAAGGTCACAAAGGTCAAATTTTCAAAGTTGTGGGAATCGAACCGGGTTTTCGACCTTCTTCGACGAACTAACTCCAATAAGCTATAGCACGTATCCTGTTTCCTTATTTTAATGTCCACAACATTGTTTTGGGACCTTTAAAGGTTATGCAAAGGTCAAATTTTCAAAGTTGTGGGAATCGAACCGGGTTTTCGACCTTCTTCGACGAACTAACTCCAATAAGCTATAGCACGTATCCTGTTTCCTTATTTTAATGTCCACAACATTGTTTTGGGACCTTTAAAGGTTATGCAAAGGTCAAATTTTCAAAGTTGTGGGAATCGAACCGGGTTTTCGACCTTCTTCGACGAACTAACTCCAATAAGCTATAGCACATATCCTGTTTCCTTATTTTAATGTCCACAACATTGTTTTGGGACCTTTAAAGGTTATGCAAAGTTCAAATTTTGAAAGGTGTTGAACGAAACCGGGTTTTCGACATTTTGCAGCTAATAACCTGTCACTAGTACCACATCATGTTGATCATTTTTATAACTTGGTCAAACATGATCACATTGTCTCATCCTTGACTTCTGAAACAATCTACATCGTCAAATACCCCTCGTGAACCATCGTCGTCTTCAGACTTGTCTGTTTTTTTTAGAATTAGATGGGTACCTGGAAGTTATGGATATCGAGGGGTATAGGTGTGCTGGCAGGACTTTGAGGTAACTTGAGCACTGATGGGTGATTGTGTGCATGTGTACAGAGTGCTGCTGGTGGGGTTCTCATAAAGGGGTGTTGGGTAGTTGATGTGTGTTTTTAACCAAGCCCTTGCCCTCTCCCCTGATGAGAAAAAAAACCTCCAAGAACTGAAATAAATATTTTAAAAACACTTAAAAAAAATAAATAAATTGCATTTTCTTCCTTGGATCTTGTGTTGATAGATACGTGTGGTGTTGATGTGCCAAAGCCTCAATGGGCTGAATGGCCTCCACCTGTGTCTGATTTCCTTGTATTCGCTATTTCACATATCTATTCCACACGACATGTCATTCTGATGAGCTCATGGCTGTGATTGACTGAATTTGTTCTCATTTGTTCTCATCTCAGTAATTTGGCTTGAGTACATGATATTTCAAAAACTGTTGAACATGTAGCTTTCATATTACAGAAAGCTATTCCTCATACTACCCAAAAGGCTGGGGACTAAGACCAAGAGTCAGTTCCTTGTCATCCTTCAAACCTGATGTTCTCCACCCCACCCCCAACCCCCAACCCCCTCCCACCCCTCTGTACTGTTCCTTTTGTTATGTTGCATCGTGATCCATTCGGTCAGTGTTCTCGCTCTTCCATGAGCTTCAACTGCATACAAAGCGAAATATCACGAACACAAAATGGTCCAGTTGCCATGTCATGCATTTACATGAGCAACCGTGCCCTTCAGTATGACTGAGGTTTTAAAATGGTTTCTGTCTCTTTCCACCCTGCATTTTCGAAATCAGGTTGATGCCATCCTGGCAACCTCAGGAAATTCGAGATATTCAAGATGGCCACCAAGATGGCTGCTATTTGATGGAAATATGCAGAAATTGCAATAGTTTCGTTGTTATACCAGCAAGAAATGTGCTTTTACTTCTGTGACTTATTAGACCAATTTTGCATTTGTGTTTCCAGGTGATTGTGGTAGCAGATGAATATGGCCAGCTGCATTTTCAAGTGTAGGAAGACGGACAAAGCGCTCTCAACCTCCGGGCCCAAAATAATCCAAACGATCATTGCTGTCTGCAAGTAACGGGATGACAGTTTGCACTCGGAATTAGAAGTACAACTGCGAGAGAATCCACATTTGACTGTCAACTGTCACAGGTCGTGTGTTTCATCAAACACATTGGCTCCCCACATTGCTCGATATTGGAAGAAGCGAGGATGAAGTGAATGTTCTGAAACATGTCAACCTGCGCCAAAATGGAAATCCAAACTCGGCAATTTTGAATTCAAGGAACACTGCATCTTCTGTGGCCAAATGTGTTTGCCTCAAACGCTAAAACATCCTCAACGATGGCAGATGGTATGCCATTGTAGCACTACCGATCAACCGAGTCAGCCATCTGACAAGGACCGTATTCTACAGTCATGTGATGCATGGGGCGACAAATTAGCTGAAGGTGTTCGTATCAGGGTTTCAGCTGCCCCCTCGGATCTACACGCGGCAGATGCACAATATCACAAAGAGTGCCGCAAAGCATTCTTCAGTGATCGCAGTGCCAAAGCAGCTCATTCAGCTACTGCCTCGCAGTCCGTATCCAATGAGGATCTGTCTCTTGACAAAGTTATTCAGTCACTGTATAAACCACCTGGTATAAGCTTCGTGGTTAGGGTGGCTGGCTTGGGATCTTAAGGTCCTGAGTTCAAGCCCCGTTGGTCATGGAATCAACACCAGGTGGGGTTGACTCAGCCTGTCTTCCTTCCGAGGTCAGCGACATACATCCGAGGTTTAGTACACACCGGTGTACTAAATGAGTACCGGTGTACTTCCGAGGTACAGCGTCAGCGGTATAGTCGTGCCTCAACAAAATGATAGCCAGCCAGCAGCCAAGCTGCCATATGCATGAAGAAGAATGTATGTGCAGCACACCGTATTTGGAACTCCAATGAACTTCACCAAATTTACCTGGGAGGATTGGAGGACACGGACGATATACGGACTCTTTCATGTCGACAGTTGGTGACGAAATTGAGCTCACACTTTGGCAACGATCTGCTCGTCATGCAAATCAATGGCTGTGCAAGTTTGGTTTGGTTTTGACACTGTTCCTTTCCACATAATAACTGATGTAGTGGACGAGGATGAAGACAACGTTGCTGAACATTTGGCTGAAATCAGGTCGGAAGTCAAGTCAATTCCAATTCAAAAGAATTATGACATCAGCAGCTTCACATATTTGTCAACCATTGACGGGACCAGTAAGATAATGTCTTTCATCACTAAGCTTGTCTGGTGGTGCAGTGACAAAGGTATCACTTAGCTTGGCTCAGTCAATACAGTATCATCTTGCCAAATGGTTTAATTAGACAACCCTCTGACTTGTGGTGAAATAACACCATCGCTTTGGATCTGAAGAGGCTGTTGAACTATTGCATGAGTATGGATACGCCGTAACCTATGACGAGGTGTTGCGCTTCAGAAAATCTGTTGCCAAGCATACCGGTACTCATTTTTTCACAACTGAGTTGCCTTCAAGCGGACTTCGGGACGGTGGATGGTTTGACAGTTACGATCTCAACCTTTTCACCCCCAACGATAAACGAGAGACCCATGCCTTGGAAAATGAATTCACACACCAGCAGGAAATATCTGGGACTGATGCAAATACGAAGTCAAAATCGCTTGCTGAGATCGAAAGACTACAGAAAACGGAGGCAAGAAACATTAAGCTCAGCAAACTCTCTGCAGTACCGATTTGGCGTCATCATGGTAAAGGACATCCAACCCACCCTGCTATCACAATTAATAAAGGTCCATCACTGGGTGACATCCAAGAAAGTGGCAGCAAAGTTGGCGTTGGAAGCTGATATAGGCTCTTCCATGAACACACACACACACACACACACACACACACACACACACACACACACACACACACACACACACACACACACGGAGGTGGATACTTTGAGACGTGGTAGGTCTAAGTTTCATCTCCTGAAACCCACTCACATGTGGAGATATCAGACAACAGCAACTTGCACATACACACACATGTTCGCGCATACACAAACACACACTCATATGGAGGTGGATACTTTGAGACCAGGAAGGGCTCCGTTCCACTTTCTGAGACCCCTATATGGAGATAACAACCAACGACCAACAACCAATAACACACACACACTGGTGCCAAATGCCATTGTGGTAATACAGTTTATGTACGTACACACATGTGCAAATGTACACACACACATCAAGTAAATAAAAACGACCAACACAAAAATTTCCCTTGAAACAGCATTCTTTGAAAGAGGATTCAATGTGGGTAATTATCGAAATTCAATTTAAAAATGTACCAAGCCACATAACACAAAAATGTCGATCTATACTTTATGCCTTCACAGCAAGAACAAACATGGCAAACACCTGGTCGGATGGACCTTGTTGATTTGTTTATGATGCATCGATGTCGAAGTGAGAGGTGGATTATAAATGGACATCGCACAAAGCGATCCTTGCACATATTCAGTGGATGAGACACCTCTCGAGACATCCACCGCACAGCACCGTGGGATCCATCAAAGGAGGAAACGTACGTCAAATTGATGTGAGATTGAAAGCACGGGTACTTTTTCCCGAAATGAACAACCAAGCAGCTAGGAGAGTGCTCGCAAAGTGGCTTAAGCATTCAATCAAGCACTCCAATGAAACAGTCGATATGAAATGGCTCCCTTAAGGCCCAGTCACACCTTGGCGTTTAAGCCAGCTTATGCCGATTTTTGGAAAATTTGTCTAAAACGCTGGTGCACGTCGAATACGTTATGGGTAAGTTTTGATAACGTTGAGAGCACGCTGAAAAACACTGCCATACGTCGTTGTACGCTGGCTTTAAACGTTGTACTTTTCGGTTGTCCTCAAATTTTCCATGCTTGAAATTTTAAGATTTATACCAGCGTATAACTCACACGTTCCGCATAACGCTGGCCATAAGTTGTAGGCACGTCACGCGATCGTTGACACACGTCGACACACGTTACTTGTGAGTTACTCAAAAGGCGAAAGACGTCGAGGTAATGTTTAGTATACCCGAGTCTTATTTCTAACTTATGAGTAACGTGTTGTACTCACGTTACGCGATCGGTGACACACATCGACACACGTTACTTGGAAGGTACTCATAAGTCGAAACACATCAAGGAAATGGTTAGCGTCAGTGTTCCAGACTCCCTGGTTTTTTTTTTTTTTTAAGGTTTTTTTTCTTCCTTCCTTCGGTATGATGGTGATTTTGACACTTCGATTTCTAGTGCGGTTGAAATGTAATATAATTAATAGGCTGCCGCTCAACGATTTAAATCATAACCGCACTGTACACTGAACACCGTCATACCGAAGAAAAACCGTCACCATGACACGTGATACCGTCACCATGACACGTGGTACTTTACACCATAACACGTGGTATATTACACCATGACACATGGTATTTTACACCATGACACGTGGTACTTTACACCACAACACGTGGTATTTTACACCATAACACGTGGTACTTTACACCATAACACGTGGTACTTTACACCATAACACGAGGTACTTTACACTATAACACGTGGTACTTTACACCATAACACGTGGTACTTTACACCATGACATATGGTACTTTACACCATGACACATGGTACTTTACACCATAACACGTGGTACTTTACACCATGACACATGGTATTTTACACCATAACACGTGGTACTTTACACCATAACACATGGTACTTTACACCATGACACATGGTACTTTACACCATGACACGTGGTACTTTACACCATGACACATGGTATTTTACACCATAACACGTGGTACTTTACACCATAACACGTGGTACTTTACACCATAACACGTGGTACTTTACACCATAACACGAGGTACTTTACACCACAACACATGATATTTTACACCATAACACGTGGTACTTTACACCACAACACATGGTACTTTACACCATAACACGTGGTATTTTGCACCATAACACATGGTATTTTGCACCATAACATGTGGTACTTTACACCATAACACATGGTATTGTACACCATAACACATGGTATTTTACACCATAACACATGGTATTGTACACCATAACACATGGTATTTTACACCACAACATATTTCACACCATAACACATGGTATTTTACACCGTGAATTTGTCTATGGAGGTGGAGGGGTCCGAATCACACTCCTGACACCAATATTGTTGTGGTGCCGGGTTCGGTGGCGAGGACGACCGCTAGACGGAGCAGTCGGGCCGTCTCCCACCGAACACCGGAATTGAAAGGTCATCACCCCGGATAACTCCGGAGTCGACGGGTCGCTTAAACACAGTGGTCGCCAATATTTCGACGGCGTGAGGTGGGGTCCACTTGTCTATTCCAATTTACCTAAGTACTCACGCCGTCTAACTACCGGGGAAGCCACACCCTCGGCCGGCTTTGTCCGAACCGAGTCGCTCTTACCAACTCAGATCCGGCGTAACCGAGCGGGAGTTACCAAAGCCGCATCGGTCCAAAGAACAACTTAGGGCACAAACGGCCTCACTCTTTCTCAAGCCCGCACCATGCTGGGTCAATGGTAGAAACGACAGACAACGAACTGGAACATTTAACAGATATTTATTTACAATAATAAGACACAGTGCAGACTTATTCCGAATAAAATGCAATGCACAATGAGCAATCAACACTCATACAATTTCTACTTATAGGACGGCACCACCCCAGACACACACACCCCAAAAAAATGGACCCAGATTGTCTTCATTTCGACCCTCGCAGCCAAGGGGATAGACAGGCTGGAGGTCAGTTTGGTCGGTACCTGGCCGCATTCGCATGGCTTGCCGACCTGCCCTTGTGGAGCTCGGGATTCTTGTGGAAGGGCTTGGGAAGATCGGATGCTCCACCACCACCTTGGGACTCGAACCCACACAGACAACCTCGCACCAAGCGCCAAGGAACCAAGACGAAGCAGCAGACGCCAGCCAGCACCAAGACGGAAGATGGCCAGCAGACCAGACAAGACAACCCACACGGATCGCACCGACAATTATTCAACCCCTCCTGTGAGGTGGGAGGGATCCGTCCTGAGGTAACTCTGCCTCCCATTGGACAGGTGGCGTGTTGGTGGCCCGCCCCCCCCCCCCCGAAGAGGCTCTGTCGTTTCTGGCCTTCTGGCTTCCCATTGGCTGGAGCGCCCCGGCTTTGCTCGCTCTTTGTCCATTGGCTGGAGGAAACAATCCCTGCCCATCTTCGGAGCGGAGCCTCGATCTGAGGCGATGGAGGCTCTGTTCACGCCTTCAGCCAAAAACATGTGGATAATGGAGTCGGTGCGCGAAGGTTTGGTTGGGTGGTGGAACGAAGCAGGATGTTGTTGTTGGGGAATATAAAAAAAAAACTAACTACAAAATAACTCGCAGCGCACACATGAAATTCCCGTTAGACACAGGGGGTGGATTCTAACTATACACATATATTTAACGAAATAACTAAACTTTGGGACTGCTGACTGTGTGCAAGAGGCTTCCAAACCCGTAACAATACCTCCGCCACGCATTGCCTGATCCACACAAACAAACATATAGCCTGATCCCAATACATTTTTGAAATATCATGCTATATATTGTTTTTGGCCCTTTCTCGCAATTGTGAATATAATTATTTTTAAAATCAAATAATTCTTGAATCCGGATCTGGATCGTCACCAAAATTTAAAGATTTCTTCCTCGTCAGATGCTCAACATGCCCAGCAAGTTTCGGCCGAATCCGTCCACAACTTTTTGAGATATACAAATAAACAGACGAAGGGGTGAAAACATAATTTTCCTTCACCTTCGGTAGCGGAGGTAATGAAATGGACAATTTGATGTATCCATGGCAACCTTTGAAAGGGAGAGGGGGTGGATTTTGCAAGTATCATGCTCTGCACAATGTCTTTTGTTTGTTATTTGCAAAATCGAAGATTTTTCTTGTACATTGGGTCAGTCGATTCTGTTGTCGTGTTTGTTTGTCTGTTTATCGCATACAGGTCACAATTTTAAACTGATCTTCATGAAACTTCACCACGTGGTAGAGTTTGTCATAAGGAAGAAGCCTATTGTTTTTGAGGTCAAAAGGTCAACATCTTCGTTGAGATTTCTAAAATCCTCAATTTTCATCCAATTCACTTGAAATTTGAAGAGGATTTAAATTTCAGGTCACTGAATTCAACCAACCAATTATTTTTTGAGGTCAACATGGACCAAAAGGTCAATAAAGGCCCATGGTCAACAACCAATGTGGTATTTCTAAAATCCTCAATTTTAATCCGATTGACTTGAAATTTGAAGAGAAAATATATTTCAGGTCAATGAATTCAACGAGCCAATTATTTTGGAGGTCCACATAGGCCAAAAGGTCAATGTCGGCCCAAGGTCAACAACTAAGGTGGTTTTTGTAAAATTGTCAATTTTTATCCGATTCACTTGAAATTTGAAGAGGAGTTGCATATTTGGCCATTTAATTCAACCACCAATTATAATTGAGGTCAAAGTTGTTTGATGGATTTTGCAAGAATCATGCTCTGCACAACGGCGTCTTCTTATTTATCTTTGTGTGTGTTTCTCTGTCTGTTCGCAGGATATCTCAAAAAGTTGTGGACTGAAATTAAAAATTTGACTGAAAGTTGTAGACTGGATTCAGATGAAATTTTTTGGGCAGGTTGGGTGTGACAAGGATGAACTGATTAGATTTTGGTGAAGATCCGAATCCAGATACGGATTCGATAATTTTTTAAGTGATTCTTCACCATTGAGAGATAGGGCCAAAAACGAAATATATCACGACATCTGAAAAAGTTATGGACGGATTCGGATGAAACTTGGTGGACAAGTTGAGTGTGTGACAAGGACAAAATGATTTGATTTTGGTGAAGATCGGAATCTGGATCTAGATACAAGAATTATTTAATTGCAAAGTGATTCTTCACCATTGAGAGATGGGGCCAAAAACGATATAGTGCTGTCAAGCATGATATTTCAAAAATGTATTGGGCCTGATATGTTCTTGTGGATCAGGCATTTCGTGTTGGAGGTATGCACTCCACCGAGTGTCCTAGTTTTCTCTGCAAATGCTTATCTGGTGGAACGAGTACAACTGTCACATGTTGGATTTGACCATGAGGAGGCGATGCAATTTTATGTACATAGTCAAGGCTTGTGGAAGAGCTGGAATACAGAACGAATCAGGGCACAACATAACAAAATGAACAGCAGAAGGGGGAAATGCCAACAGCAGGGTGGCGGGAGAAAATAGACGGAGATAGACAAACAAGAGATGCAGGTAAGGAACGCAAGGGGTGGACGAGATGAAAACAAAAGCAAAAATTTGAGAGGGTGGTGGGTGGTTTAATGGGTGGAGAAAAGATCATGATTTTGGATGGGGGATAATTTGAGATGGTGGTAAACGGCTGTCTTGAAGACTTGGAGGTAAGAATGAGATTGAAGAGAGTGTGAAAGTTGGTACAACAGGCAGCAAAAGAGGAACGAATCAGTGGAGGTAAGCAGGCAGTTTCCTTTGAAGGGGGTTGCTGTTGGACCACGTGCGTCCTACAGATAGACATCTGTATATATCCATGTGCATCATCGATGGTCAAGTCATTCTCATTCGGCTTTCAGGGAAATTCAAACATTACGTTTCTCCAGGCCCGTCACTCGGTGTACGGCAGTTAGAGCAAAGGGTGGTGGGCTCTTGACAAAGGAGTCCAATGTGAAGGCCTGTTGGGCTGGTTACTTTGAGCGGCTGTACCAGGCTGATCCACCAGCTGTTGAGATGGATGTTAGGGGGTGGTGCTAGCCCAATTTCTGACCCTCAAATCAACTGTGATTCACCTTCAATGGAAACACAGGCTGCGATGAACCGGTTGAAATGGGGTAAAGCTCCTGGGATCTGTGGCATCCATGTTGAACTTCTTAAGGCTGGTGGAAATGCTTGACTCGTGTCATTGCATGCAGTTCTGTGCTGTGCCTGGAACACAGGCATCATCCAAACTGACTGGAAGAACGGCCTTGGAGTGAGAGAGCTGGCTGAGCTTCATTCTCAAATTTGCACCCAAAAGGTTTGTTGATCTCATTGGCCAGTGAACACCATCTGATTTATAAAAAGTGATTTCTTAAGTGCGGCTTTCTTGGGGTTAAGGATTATTTGATCCTTCAAGTAGACCCTTCTCGCCCTTCCAATCTAAACATCGCGCACAAACTGCCCCTTCGGTGTTTGGACACATAGTGTGAGATGTGTTTTAATTACATTTGTTAAGAAGTTTTAATCCCTGGGGTTAACGGATAAGAAAGGGCTAATTAAGGGTTCATTAAGAGTTCAATCTCAAATTGGCGCCCAACACCTGTTCTGATCTCATAAGATTGCTTTACCCATCCACCAACTAAATTCATCACTTAAGAACGATTTTTGTCTGGGGTTTACGGATAAGAAGGGTCTTAAGGGCGCAAGGGTCTTCACATAGCCCTTTGAAAAATAATTTGATTGAGCTGACGCCCATTCATTTACATGACGGGGGTCTATAGATAATTACAAAAAACACAAATTACAACCATTTAAGAAACCATAGTGCCTGGGGTTAATGAATAAGAAAGGGCTAATTAAGGGTTCAATCTCAATTTGGCGCCCAACACTCGTTCTGATCTCATAAGATTGCTTAACCCACCCACTAACTAAATTAATCACTTAAGAACGATTTTTGTCTGGGGTTTATGGATAAGAAGGGTCTTAAGGGCATTCCACATAGCATCTGGAATACAAATTACAACCACATTCCGAATGCCTGGTTCCATTGCGTTGTCTTCATCGAAAACCGTTTAATAAACGTAGAATACGCTCCGGAGGTGCAGATATAAATTCGGATATAGATGAGAAAATATAAATTTGTGGGACAGGGTTAAAATTTTTCACTTTTTCGAGATCCACTTCTACCAGTACAGGTAGCATTTTCTGGAAACCTGGAAAAAGATCAAGTGCTTGATGAGCTAAAGGTCTTCAAATTCACCACACCAATGGAGATCGACACAGTATGCGAGAGCGATACGTTTCGTGATGTCTGTAGGGCATATGATGAATATACGAACCAAACTCTTGTCGGCACTCAGGGACCAACACCTCAGTTCTGGATGATGTATGTGAAGCTTGTCGAACTCTACCGTATTGTTGACCGTGCATGCAGTGAAAATGACGTTGAGCTATTCACCATGGCACTCACCGAGCTGACTGATTTGTTTTTCGCCATGAACCGGCAGAACTACGCGAGATGGATGGCCAAATACCGTTTGGATCTCATGAATATAGAAATTACGCATCCAGGATTGACCAACATACTGAACGCTGGAGCGTTCTCGGTTAGAAGGACCAATAACGAGTTTGCACGCCTTCCAGTTGACCTCACATTAGAGCAGACAGTCAATGCAGATGCAGCATCGAGGATGACTGGATTCACATCGGCGACAAACAACTACACTGTGCGCGTCCGTTGGAGTGTCACGAAGGGCAGTCGTGCAGCAATTTCAAGTGAGGCCTTAGCTATGGCCGGACTGGTACATCATAGCGACACTCAAATGTAACTCAGTCCATCGAGAATCAAACGCGACAACGAGGATCTCAAGCGAATCACCTCAAGCATTGTCTCGTCGGTAAATCCATTCGCCATCGATACCGATGCGCCGCTAATCAATATCAGCACAGGAAAGAGTGTCCCCGTTGACGTCAATAATTCTCTGCTCAGTGTACCGCAGGAAGGTCGCAGGATGCATGAGAAATTCGTTCGCGAATGCCTTGATGATCCGACCCGCTTTGAGTGACCTATTACCCGCAACAAACTTTTGACATTTGCGAAACAGTGCGTAACCAACCGACGTGTCCCACAGAACTCAAAGGAGGCAGAACTGAAACGTACAAGCCAGTTACTCGGAAGACGAGCCTTCATCACGGCTAAGGCCGAAGTGGACCTCAAATTCCTCCAAATTTCCACTCACACCTGTGCCGCTGTCTATGTGTAAGCGCGTTGGTTCAATGGTGCATACAGCAAAGAGCGCCCTTTTCGAC
This sequence comes from Eptatretus burgeri, assembly GCF_056783735.1. NCBI lineage: Eukaryota > Metazoa > Chordata > Myxini > Myxiniformes > Myxinidae > Eptatretus > Eptatretus burgeri. The sequence goes on from NC_140971.1 coordinate 17,937,400, forward strand.
AAGCTGGAGAAAACAGTACCTGATCACGGCCATCCGACTGATGTGAAGGTACATCTGATAGATGGAAATTTTCTCCTTCACTGCCTACCAACAAACCTACTCCCGACCTACGGTGGTCTGTCACGGGGTATCCTCATTGCGGCCTTATCCCACCAGTCAAAACGTATAGATATAGCGTTTGACACTTACGAGGAACCTTCTATTAAGGACTGCGAACGGGAAAGACGAAGAGCCGAAGAGCAACGTTACGTTATCAGTGGCCCGGACCAGATAAGACTGAAGAACAATGAGAAAGCTCTGAAATCGAGTTCCTTCAAGAGAGGTCTACCGGAATTCATGATGGATGACTGGGCTGGGGAGCAGTACCGACATATTCTGGAAGGAAGAATCGTTTTCCTCGGTGTCAATGGTAAATGTGCCAAGTATTCTATTGTGAATGGTGGAGTGCAGAAAGAATTAATTCAAGATCTGTTCTGTAATCACCCAGAGGCAGACGCGAGATTGTGCTTCCATTTGACAGAACAGTGGCTGACCTTGATTGTCAAGATGGCGACATTGTAGTGCGTGCCTCTGACACCGACAAACTGGTGATTCTCCTTCACCATGTTCATCGATTTACATGTACAATTTGGATGGAAGTTGGGACGTCCAGTAAGGATAATCGACGCTACGTGAACGTTACTAATGTAGCAGCGCAAATCGGTCCGGATGTGTGCGCAGCTCTGCCTGGCCAGCATGCATTCACGGGATGCGACTACACATCAGCATTCGTAAGGAAAGGGAAGAAACGGCCGTATGATATAATGTGTGCCCACGACAAATTCATTCGGGGTTTTTCATCCCTCAGCTACAAAGAGCCGGACGATGAAATGTTTGCCGTCCTCGAGGAGTTCGTCTGCCTCATGTACGGTGTGAAAAAGACCACGACGCTGAACAACAACCGATTCGATGTTGTCAATCGCACGTATAACCGCAAATCAAATTCCATGTGACCGTTCGACAAACTGAAGAGCATCGAAGGCAGCAGCATTCCGCCTTGCTCAGCCGAGTTGCGGCCACATAGTGTAAGGACTGGTTTTGTGGCTACAATGTGGGGGCAGTTCCCACCTGACTACCATACCGAAATCTCCAACTGCGGGATGGGAAATCGTTGATGGTCACTAGAGTCATCTGGTTTGATGGACAGCAACTGCCCCAGGTGCTTGTTCCAAAAATACCAGTTGAAATGGACGCTGACGGTGATCCATCCAGAACGGATGATCTGATGATCGATTCATCATCTGAAGGTGAAGCAAGAAGTGATGATGACGATGATGATGAATGATCATGATAGTGATAATTCTGAAGGGTGAATGAGCCAAAATACCTGAAATGTCAAGCCTGTTTAGGTGGGCCGAGATCCTCAAAGTTATTTTTACTTTGTAATGGTCAATAATTTTTATTCGTTATAGTCTCTGATATGTAGCACGTTTAGTTTTTGATAACCTATCACATTATTCGTATCGCTGGCTCTGATTCAGAGAACAGTTCAGAAGTGGAGTCGAGACACGCATCTGGAGTTTGTTAAAAAAAACATGCATCTCTTCGTGTACCAGACGTAGACCCATCTTCGAGCACATTCGACAGATTTCTTATATCATTCTGTGTTCACGGCATTGTCATGTCATCTCCCTCTGACTGTTAGCACAGGGACGATATTTTGTAGTCACCTAATAAAACTCATAATGACCGTGACAGTGCATCGTATAGTCACCCTCTTCACTTTCAATTTCCTTATGCTATGTTCATTTTTCGACCCCCAATGTGTTGAATTGACATGATAACCGGATGTCCCCCGGTTATCACAACATGGCCCGTCAGTGTATATATCAAATCGATTTCACTGAGAATGTTGTGTGTTCATCTTGCCTCTTTATCACTTGCGTTTGATGATCATCGTGCCACACACATTACAATACACATTAGAATCAACATAGACTACACCCGCCTCATCGCTTTTTTTTCATTATCTCAATGTGCCCTCTGCCTCTCGTGTTTCCTTCTCCGGCGATGTGAAGACCCTTGCGCCCTTAAGACCCTTCTTATCCATAAACCCCAGACAAAAATCGTTCTTAAGTGATGAATTTAGTTAGTGGGTGGGTGAAGCAATTTTAGGAGATCAGAACGAGTGTTGGGCGCTAAATTGAGATTGAACCCTTAATTAGCCCTTTCTTATTCATTAACCCCAGACATTATGGTTTCTTAAATGGTTGTAATTTGTGTTTTTTGTAACTATCTATAGACCCCCCCCCCCCCCGGCATGTAAATGAATGGGCATCAGCTCAATCAAATTATTTTTCCAAGGGCTATGTGAAGACCCTTGCGCCCTTAAGACCCTTCTTATCCGTAAACCCCAGACAAAAATCGTTCTTAAGTGATGAATTTAGTTAGTGGGTGGGTGAAGCAATCTTATGAGATCAGAACGAGTGTTGGGCGCCAAATTGAGATCGAACCCTTAATGAACCCTTAATTAGCCCTTTCTTATTCATTAACCCCAGGGATTAAAACTTCTTCACAAATGTAATTAAAACACATCTCACACTATGTGTCCAAATACCGAAGGGGCAGTTTGGGCGCGATGTTTAGATTGGAAGGGCTAGAAGGGTCAACTTGAAGGATCAAATAATCCTTAACCCCAAGAAAGCCGCACTTAAGAAATCACTTTATATAAATCGGATGGTCTTCACTGGCCAATGAGATCAACAAACCTTTTGGGCGCAAATTTGAGAATGAAGCTCAGCCAGCTCTCCAACTATTGTTGTCCATCTCTGGAAAGGGAAGGGTGATCGTCTGGACTGAAGCAACTACCGAGGGGTGATGCTGCTCTCAGTGCCAGGCAAGGTCTTTGCTCAGATAATTCTTGATTAGGTTTGCCACCATCTGCCCTCACACCAGTGACCAGAGCAGTCAGGCTAAACACCAAAGAGGTCAACGATTGATCGTATCCTTACCCTTCAGGTCTTCACCGAATGCAGATGACAGTTTTGGCACAGGCTGCTTACAGGCTACCTTGATCTCTGAAAACCGTTCGATTCAGTGAAGCAGGATGCCCTCTCGAGGATTCTTGGTCTTCATGGTGTGCCACCAAAACTGATCAATCTGATGTCTGAACTAAACTCTGGTACTGAGAGTGCTGTGAGATGTGGTGATACCAGATCCGACTTATTTCCAGTTGTTACTGGTGTTTGTCAGAGGTGTGTACTGACGCCCACACTTTTCAGGACTTGTATGAACTGGATTCTAGAGTGGATGTCAGAGATCAAGCTGCGGTGCACCGTTTAGGAATCTCAAGATCTCTGACCTTGATTTCACAGATGATGCAGTCATCTTTGCGGAGACTCTGGATATCCTTTTGGGGGCCCTCGAGGTACTGAATCAGGAGTCGGATCCATTGGGATTATGGGTTTCCTGGGCCAAAACTAAGATCCGGGCTTTCACTGACATCTTGGATGTTGCTTTCTTGTCTGTACCTTTTTATGGTGTGGATGTTTAGGTCACGGAGAGTTTCACTTACTTTGGTAGTGATATTCATGTCTCTGCTGGCTGTGAGCCAGAGGTCAATGGACATCTGGGCCAGGCCTGGGGAGTCATGGATTCCCTCGGTCATGGGGTGTGGTGCTGCCAGAGTCTTTGGTGCTTCCAGTCTTGCTCTACAGATGTGAGACTTGGACTCTGACCAGAGAGCTGAGATGGAGACTTAATTCCTTTGGTACCAGGTCTCTTCGGAGAATCTTTGGCTATCGCTGGTTGGACTTTGTGTCCAATGAGCGGTTGCTGAGAGAGACTCAAATGAGATTTGTAACCTGCATAGTCTGTGAGAGTCAGCTGTGGCTGTATGGACATGTGGCTCGTTTTCCTGATGCTGATCCTGCTCACCATATTCTCTCTGCGAGGGAGCCTCATGAGTGGAGTCCAATGGGCTGACCATGTGCCTCATGGTTACAGCATGTTGATCAGCATCTCAAGGAGATGGGGATGGCCAGGCATATGCCTGGCGGATGGCCAGACGGAGGCCCCTGGCGTACCGGATGCAAGTGGATGCAGCGACGTGCTGCAACCTGACGGTTGTAGTCAAATTTCATTGGAATTATGTGTCTTTTCTGAGAAGAAAGCAAATACCTCTTTTGGGTGCAATCTCCATAAACCCCCTTCAGGCCCGATTTTTAAAATATATATTTTTAATGCCACGAACATACTTTGGTGCAAACACGATGATGAACGTTGTGCTAAAGTTTCATAAAATCATATGTGTAGTTTTAGAGAAGAAGTCGTAAGTATTTGTGGACAGACAGATGGATGGACAGACGATGCGCCATCCCATAAGCTCCAAGGAACTACGTTCCAGGTGAGGTATAAACGAAAAGCACAGTCCGTCTGTCGGTGAAGCCATCTGTAAGTCAGTCAGGCCCTGACCAGATTCACAGTTTGTATCACTGTCAATAACTGTAAGCTGTTCAGGGCATGATTTTTTTTGCTGAGAATTAGAGTGGAATCCTGGGATTTATATTGAAGGAATTTTCTGATATCTATCACCAACATTACACGGGCCTATTCCCACGAACACGGTCCTTTTCCCGACAATCGTGAAGCATGTCATCGGCAAATGCAAAATGTCAATGCAAAATGTCATCGGGGCATAAAACAAACAAAGCCATAATGAACCCTGGGGCACTGCAATAAAATGATGAACACCATTCCTCTATCGTGGTCAAGTCTGGCTGTGGACCCGCCCAGGTCCATCATTTACGAGAAGAAATTAAAAAAAGTTATTGCCTATGACTTTGAAATTGATCAATGATTCTTTGGAAAAAAATTAAGTGAGTAAATACTGAGGTGTTGGAAAAAAAAAAGGGGGTAAACACCATTTATGTGCATTTATGCAGGACTACAGCACAAGAAGAGATGGAAGACGAAAAATAAAACAACAAATCACCTTATTTGTTCAATCCACTGTTGCTTTAACACTTGGTTCCTTCGGAAAATGATAGAAGCTGCAGGTAAGACTCTCGATTGGTGATTACAATCTGGAATGAAACGCAGTACAATCTTCACAAAGCTACGACGGCCATATTCTACAAGAGTGTAAAACCAGGCCATGCATTGTCATGCCAACATGATGGCATCGCCTCGGTGCACTTTTGTGGTGTTTTAATCTGATTAAAAAAAAAAAAAAAATTGTTTTGGTATGGGTGCAATACCCAAGAGAGAATGTCACTTCCTTCCATGAGAATCATTGTTTATTGCTTCAGCCATTACCATTATGCTCGGCACGATGGCATTTATCAACATTTTGAAGATGAACACATCGGTGAATTTTGCGATCTCTCGATCTGGCACAATGGAGCGACGTATTTTGGAATATTTTTCAATTTTGTTAAGAAAACTTTGAAGAATAAAAGGTTTGGCTTTTAAATGCTTATATCTTCACTTTATCGTAGTTTTTAAGCGTATCATTTTCAACACATTTGAATGGGCAGCCATTTCCCCGCCGTGCCATCCTGACCTGCATCAGGACAGCATTGCATCAAGAGAAAGGGGTGACATTAAGGAAGGAATAAATGTCCAGGATTCTGTATGGGTAGAGATTAGAACAGAAAGATACTGGTAGGATGTGTGGAAGAAATTCAGTTCTTCTCTTTCGGAGTCTGAAACCATTTATTAACAGCACACATCAAATTACAAATAACAACAAACATGCGCATGGGAAAAAAGGATAACAAGACAAGCAATAACAAACACGATTCACTTTCTCCCAAATGTACAGAGCAATTGTTTTTACACTATTCTGGACTGCAAAAGACATGGGAGAGCAAAACATCTGGCAAGGGTGAATGGGGAAGGGGGGGGGGGATGGGGAGCTGGCAAGCATGATAAAGGGAACAGCAGACATGGTAATTTTGCGAGGGAAGGGGTGATGGACATGCTCAGATCATGATTGCAGTTTGGGAATACGAGGCTGGTCGTGAGAAGGAGAGGGTGACAACAAAGTTAAGACAAAATATGAAGAGGCCGAGTGAATGGAGACACAAGCCTATTACTTTGATCATACCTTCCATTCACCATTGAGTAACCACATTCTCAAAATACGACATTCTGTTTAATGCCGTCATATAATCATCCTTGGACAACAAGGCGTCTATTGCAATTGCTCTTAGGGAATTATTTAATTACCACCAGGCAATAGGTGCCAGCAGCAAAGCGTCTTTCTCTTGAGCAGCAGAGCAGTTTCATTTAAACATTGGAAATATTAATTTGGATATATATATATATATATATATATATATATATATATATATATATATATATCCAACGGACAGAAATGCCGAGAGTTTATACCTCGACGGGAACTTGTACGGACACGAGCCGCTTAAGCGTGCCCGTTCCGTGTGCGTAGCCGAGCGGTTTGATATTGCCAAGTTCCGTCGGACCAGATTATCGCTTCTATCGGCTTAATTAGTCAGTTAATTCCCGATACGTGCCATGGCAGTCAATACAAGGAAAATGAAGCAAATGAGCAGGTGAATATTTGAACAATGGGAATTTATTTTCACAGCAGGAAAGCAATGGGGGCTTAGGGAAAAATACACGAGCAAAAAGCCTACAGCCGAGTTCTATATTTCTGTACAAGCATGCACTTATGGCAGTTCTACTTCATGGAACAAAAGGCACCACAGACTTTCAGGTAAAAACCCAAGGAAAGAAACGGGCTCGTAAGCCTTTAATGTACTCAGAGCCGGGATGACCGGAAGGCTCCGAGAGGCTGGGCCAGCTACCTGACCGCCCCTTGGTGGCGAGTCGGTGGTCTTCGGTTCGGTGACCCTTGGTGTCTCCGTCTCGCTGGCTCGTTGGCAACACGGCAGCGGCTCGAATAGCGACTTGGTTGGTTGGGGGCCTGGTGGCATGCCCGACTCTCCACTCTCCTCGACGACTCTTGGGCTTGGTTGGTCAGGGCCTGGCGGCGCGCCCGACTCTCCACGCTCCACTCTCTTCGACGGGCTCCAACGAGCTGCCCTCCACCAACGACTCACTTCTCCAACAAACTCCCCAACGAACCGCGCTCTCGGCGTCCCAACACGCCTTTTTATAGCCCTGGGGGGTGAAGCCGCTTTAGGTTTCTTCACCCGAAGCCCGCGCTGCTCCCTTTCACCCTTGAACCTTCACCCCAGTCTGGCTCCACCCCTTTCACCTTTGATTGGGCAGTTCCCTTCAAGGCAGAGCTCATTTTGATCCGATTATGCAAATCAGCCATCTTCACGGCTGATTTGCACATGGACGCTCTGATTGGCTGGCTTTTTCCAAGGCAGAGCTCAACTTGATCTGATTATGCAAATCAGCCGTGAAACGGCTGACTGCACACGGAGGGTGGAAGGTGGCCTCTATGGCGCGGTGTGTCTGCGACAACGGCACTTTGCCGCTGTTGCTGGGGGGGGGGGGGCGTGATGGTGTCGCGATGTTGATGGCGTTGTGGTGGGGATGGTGTGGTTGTAGAGTTGTTGGCATTGTGGTGGAGGTGGCGTGGTTGTAGAGTTTGTTGTTGAGATGTTGTTTGTTTAAAATAAAAGATAGGAAAAGAATAACGGCGAACTCAAAGATTCATAGCCCAGCAACACGAACAAGACCCGTTATACATCAGTGGGGGAATCTAACCTGAAACACGTACTAAGCGAAAGAACTGATCTCTGGGGAACCTGAATAGTGTTCTGTGAATTTCCACCACCGTAAATATATTATATATATATATATATATATATATATATATATATATATATATATATATATATATATATACAGTCAACCACCGCTTCATCGCGGTTCACCTATCGCGCCCCCGGTTCATCGCGGGTTTTCCCTTGGAACGTAACTAATTTTTTCTGCGGATTCCCCCGGTACATGTCGGAAGTAATATATAAAAGATAAATTATTTAAGCAATAAATTATAACACGTGGTCTTGTTATTATAAACAATTATATATATTATAATTTTATATATATTATAAATTTTATATATAAAATATATATATATATATATTATATATATATATATATTTTATATATATATTATAATTTTATATATAAAATCAATAAATTATAACACGGCACAGGCCTTGAAGTACAGCAGCTGCAGACGATCCGGCCGGCACAGGCCTTGCAGCACAGCAGCTGCAGACGATCCAGCCGGCACTGGCCTTGCAGCAAAACAACAGCTGCCGATGAAGTGGGCCGGCCTTTGCCTTGCAGCAACGCAGCCAGCAGATGAAGCTGGCCAGCCTTTGCCGTTCAGTGGAGGTTGGTGGAGGGAGTGCGGTGGTGCTGGCCACTTGGAAGGCGGGCTCGGACCTACCTACCTGTCTCCCTCCCACCTATCGCCTTTGCCTGTCACTGTACATACCCACTCCCTTAATTTGTCAAACCCCAATTTAGCCCCAACTTATTTTTTATTTTTATGTTTACTTCCCCTCTATAAATCGTCCCCTAACCCCCTTTATCGTCTTTGTTCGGCTAACCTATCCTGTCACCTAGCCTACTCCCAACCCCTACGTTCCCTTCCCGGAGGGGAATAAGGGAGAGCTAACGTCCTGTGTCGAGGCCCAATCCAAGCCTCAGGATGGCCTCCCCAGAGTTCGGCGATGTAACCCAAAGTGGGTCCAGCGGCCCATAACGAGAGCGAGGGGATGGATGGTGCGGATGGATGGTACATCTCCTAATCTACCCTAACCATTTAACTGTTAAACTACCCCGGGGCTTTCAACAAGCGCCTCTCGCTTAAACTATTGGTTCTAACAACCCAGATTCCCGTCGCCTGTGTTGGTGTCCTCACAATTTTGGGCCTCGCCCCCCAATTTTCTCTCCGTGCCCTCACACGGTCTCCTGGCTGGGACACGTGGCTCCCTTTGGCAGGCACGACCCTCTGCCGATTCTCCGACGATGGCACCCCCGGGCACTACACTGCCTCCGAGCCTACCAGCTCCCTAACACCAGGGAGTGCCCCCCATGGCACCTCCCCTGAAACGCACACGTGGCAGGCTGGCTTCCCAGGCCCCTTTCCGAGGGTCACCCTTGCCCACAACACTGCCCATGCGGCTAATGGCGCCCCGGGCCTCCGCACCAAGCAGACGCACCCGTGCCCACTACGCTATCCCGGCCCCCCATGGGCCCTTGGCCTACCACGGCCGACTAGCCTGGTGCCCGGGGTACCCACTCAGCGATACTCACTTTTCGCAGCCACGCTCCCAGCCCGGCAACAGGGCTCCTGCACCCCTCCAAACGGGTTTCGAGCCTACACTCCCACCAACAACAAAACGACCTCCATTTTTCAATTTAACTAACCCAGCTAACTCACTCTACACTGACCCCGGGGTCCCTTGGGCGGGAGTCACTCCTCCCCCCAATCACTCATCGCACCATGCATTCCCCATTTGCTCCACTCACACAGACCCGCTGGCCTCACTCACTCACCAACTCTTCAACACACTCACCGCTGAACTCTGCCATCCTTCTAACTACATCCCCAAACGAACTCGTGCTCCCACGTCGTCCCTTATACTATAGCACGTTCCATTTAACACTACGTAGCTAAGCTACGTCCCCTCTACACATTCACAGGTCTGTCACTGTCTCCTAATCTCTTTAATCAATTTCCCCACCTAAATCTGGCTACAATCCCTCTAACTAATCCATTCCACGGACTCCATGAGGACTTACCCCTGCCCCATGAAGTCGGTCTAACTAAGCTAACCCTTCCCCCTAACTAGTTTCCATCCTGTGCCCTAGTAAGGGGGTCTTCCACCCCTTGCCCAGGAATCCTGTGCACCCGAAAGTGAGGCTTGCTCTTTTTTTTTTCTACATGCGCAGCACCAGCGCGGAAACTCAGAGCTCGCGCACTTTACACCTGCCCGTGACGTCATGCAGCTGCACGTGTTCCTCGTCCCTCCTTGGACGGTACCATCCGGCAGGGATACCCCTCCTGCCGGATTCCAACCACACGTGCAGCCATGACGTCACCGTGCGCATAAAAAAAAAACACAAGCCCCACGTCTCGAGGGGTTCCCCACGCGAACACATGTGCTTTGCCCGTTGGAGCTCAACACACACGATCGCGTGGAGAACCTGTCCGGTCCAAATCCGTAGTCCTGCCTAAACTTTGTCCGTCCGCGGGATCGGCAAATCCACCGCGTGCGTTTCCGGACCGGGACTTCACTCTCGCAAGCGAGCACGTGGCGGTCTCGTGCGTTGCACAGCACGGACCTCGTGCTCACTGCTGGGTGAACCCGGCACGGTCCCCGAAACAACTACAGCCGCAACTCGGCTTTCTTTCCTCTCATGTCGCCGTCGTCGCCATTCGACCCACGCACTCCCGCGTGTTACGACGCTCACAGTCCATTCCATCACATTCACCCCGGGAGACGCGGCTGCGTGCTCCCGCATGCCCACCGACATCTCCCTTACATACCGCTCTCTCACACACACGGTCTCCCTTGCACTCGGCCGTTCACTCACGCATGCTACCTCCCTCGCACACGTGGGGGCACTCAACCGCGGTTCCTCATCCACACTGGCCGTTTCATTCACACACACGGCCTCACTCACACACGGTGCCTCACCCACACACGCGGGGGCACTCACCCGCGGTGCCTCACTCACACTCCGTGCCTCGTCCACACACGCGGGGGCACTCACCCGCGGTTCCTCATCCACACCGTCCCTCACTCACACACGCGGGGGCACTCAACCGCGGTGCCTCATCCACACACGGCGTGCTGGGAAGCACGTACTCCGGCACCATCGCCACCACACCACTCACACACGGGGTCGCTTCCACACACGGGGACGCACTCACACCTTGCACCACACACACCGGGACAACCACACTGGGGATTCGTGTCCCCACAAGGGTCTCCGGGGCCTCTATACCCCCCAAGCTCTCCGTGCACCTGTCCACAGCACCCGTCCCCTCAACCTCGCAAAGCACGACCGAACCCACCTGGTCGTGACTCGCCTCAAGGGGGCATACTCGCTCCCCTCGTTCCTGGAGGAGGCCATCCAGCTGCTCGCACTGGGCCTCCACCCAGTCCGCCAGCTCCCCCTCATGGTCCTCCACTACCTCTGTGTGTGTGTGTGCGTCACTTACCCCGTCTTCATCGTGCAGTCTCTCCTCTATTTTTTCTGTCTCCCGTGTCTCTATACATTTTCTCTCCTGGTTCCTTTTTTCTGTCTCTTCCTGGTTCCTTTTTCCTTCCCATCTGAGTCGTTCTTTCTCTCTGAGCCCCATTAGCTGTTCGTTCTCCCTCCGTAGCTCCTCAATCTCCGTTGACTCCAATCTCGCTCTCCGTTTTAGTTGTTCAATTTCACACTCATATAGTTGTTGTTTTCTCTCCCACTGTTCCTCCTGCTCTTTGTTTTCCAATCTCATAGTTTCTTTCAATGGCTCATTTCCTTCCTGTGTTTCATTCGCTGTTCTCTCATTACTCTTCCTAGTTTCCTCTCCTGTCTTTCCTTATCCAGTTTCATGGTTTTCTTCATTTGGTTAATCTCCTTTTTGTGTTTCATTTGCTGTTCTTTGTCTATCTCCTCGTACTCCAGCCTTTCTTTCAATTGGTCAACCTCAGATTCATGTTCTTTTTGTTTTCTATTCCATTGTTCCTCTCGTTCTTCCCTCTCCAATCTCGTGATTTCTCCTTCCTGTTTCATTCCTTGCTCCTTTACTTTCTCCTCGTATTCAAACCTATTTTTTTCCTTTTGTCGTTCAGTTTCAAATTCATACTCTTTCAGTTTTCTATTCCACTGTCTTTCTTGTTCCTCCTTCTGCAATCTCGTCATTTCTTTCAACTGACTGATTTCTTTCTCCTGTCTCATTCGTTCTTCCTTCATTACTCTTTCTTGTTCCTCATTCTTTAGTCTGGCCTTCGCTTCCAGCTGTTCGATCTGTACAGTGTGGTTTCTTAAAGTTTCATTTTCCGTTCTCTTCCTTTCCTCTTTTAACACTCTCAGTTCGTTTTGTAGTTCCCTCTCTTTGTTTTGGTGTTTCTGTAACTTAGAAACTTTATTTTCCAATTCCTTTCTCATCTCCGCACACTCAGACTTTGCTTTGGCTTCTAACTGTTCTTCCGGCTTGCGCTTGTGGTTTTCTACCCGTCTTCCCAGTTCCTCTGTGTCCGTTTTTCCCTCCAGTCCCAGCTTATCAACTCTCTTCGTCATGTCTTGAAGTCTTTTCTCACGCTCCACCGTTTCGACCTTCAATCCCTCCTCTGTCTCCTCCTGGCTTTCTTTTAATTTTTCTAATACCTTCTTTACCTCGTGTCTCGTCTTACACGTCTCCCAAATTATTTTCTCGCCTGCCCCGACCGCGGGCCTGACAGCCGTTGCACTCCCCCCCAGCTCGTTCGTCCCAGCACGTGGCAGCTCCATTTTCTCGCCCGTGGTCCGCGTTTCGCTCCTCGCCATAATGCCTGCCTGCAGGCCTATGCCCATGCTCTGCATCTCACCCCGCATTTTCCATTTGTTGCGTATTTCTCTTCATTTCGTTGTTCCTTTCTTTCATTTCGTCAATTATGCTCTGCACGAGTTCCATAACCTGCCGCATTGTCACCTGCCCTGGCCACTCCCACTGACTACATTTAGTGGTGGAGTTATAATAAAAAAAACCGACCAGATGAACGGCATCGATGCCTTTCCCAACCTTCTGGTACGGGTTTCTCTTGCACGGTGATCTCGTCCTGAGCCATGGATTCTACATTACTATTACACATACCTAATCCACCCGGCACCCGCTCGCCTTGAGACGCCATCTTGCTTCTCTTTAAGGGTTAATTTGAATCGCTCGTAATTTGGAGGGAATCGGGGGTCGCTCCTCTCACCCCTGGACCGATTCCCGTGAATTTAATTGGAGACAGGACAGCCCGTTTTCCCGTTCTCCGTTACCAGTGCTACGAGGAGGGCGATGAGTTTATATCGCACGACCTGACACCAGTGTCGCGGATTCGCGCCCGCCGGCGTGCTGACGGCCACGTAACTCGAATCGCGGCACGTCGCCCACCGGACGGACAATCCAGTCGTGACCCTCTCGGACTAACGCCGGGAACCAGTCACGGGTGGACCTTTCGGTCTCACCGCGATCGAGCCAATCGGCCCCCGCGTGGGATAGGGTTGCTCGCCAAATTCGACCTACCTAAGTACCCACACGGAGGGTAGACCGGGCGATCGCACCTCGCCGCAGGTCGACTTCGGACACGGGCCACTTAAGCGACCCGTTCCGTACTATCGGGATAACCGAGCGGTGTTATTCGTCGGCCTCGACGGTTCGATTAATTATCGGGCGTCTTTGCCCATGACCAACCCTTTACGTGAAGCAAGATGGGGATTCAATGAAAGAAATGACGAAGCGAAGCGGGAAAACAGTTCAATAATAAGCACATTTATTTCGCGATGAACGGAAAGCACACATATACAATTCCACCAAAAGCACATGGAAAAGAAGAAGACAAAAAGCAAATGCGACAATGCAGATTTAATACCGACTACGCGAGCACACGGCAACACTTATACAATTTTACTTCACAGACGGTGCCGACAACACATTCCCAAAGCAAAAGAAAAGAGAACCACCCTCCAGGATGAGGGGGTAGGCGGGCCTGGGGCCGAGACCGTGTCGGGCCTACCCGTCTGATGATGAGACGCGGAGCGGCGGTGGTGCCTCAACTCCGCGGGCCTCGCGGACAGTGTCTGGTAGGGGGTGGGAAGGGGGCCCCCTTTTGTCGCACTATCTCAGCGCGGGGGGAAACAGGAGGGGGTTGCTGATGCTCGGGGAAAGGAGGATTTCACAAAATCGCGGGTCCCGCGACGAGCGTCTCCACCACGACCTCGGTCGCGCCGCCGGCCTTTCTCTCCGCAGTTCCCCGAATCCGACGCGAGCACCCCCTCGTCCGCCTTTGCCGCCGCCGCCTCTCCACAGCTCCATCCTCTTCACTCCGACTCCGCGAACTCCCAACTGCGAACTGCCCACTGCGAACTGCTTCTCCGCTTCCAACTCAACTCTTCCTCCTGCGAACTGAACTGCTTCGACTGACGAACGCGGCCCCTTATATCCCCCGTGGCCTCGCTCCTTCATCTTTGACCCTCTGCCTCCGACCTTTCACCTCTCTTGCTGGCTCCCCATTGGCCCGAGGAAAAGTGGGCGT